>NC_141685.1:1249023583-1249706083 GCF_964263255.1 Lissotriton vulgaris
ACTTTCATATCACTATCCTTATTTCGTCATATTGACTCATTCCAAATAGGGGAAAAAGCTGACAGTGATCACTGTCCCAGGGAAATCACACTTAACATCAACAAACCAAAATTCGAGCAATCGTTGGTAACGAATGATCTAATTTACAACTATCAACTATAAAAGGATCAAGTATTCGGCAGTCATGGACGGAGACCTTCAAGAAATGGCAAAGGGACATTTCGACGGGAGAACTGGAGCAAGTGAGGTGGAAAAATGGGAGAGCTTTACAACCACCATGGCATGTTACAATACAACCCCAAAATTTCAATATGCACTGAAGAATAGTCATATGACTTCTTTCACAAATGATCACAGATTAAAGATAAAAAGCATAAAATAATGCATTGCTCAGACCATGCGCCAACTTAGGCATCTCCCAAAAAACACGGCGAGAAACAACAATCTGCAAGAACTAAAGGCATCCCTGAAAAAAACAAAATGGGAAGCAAATAGAGCAATGGAGGATAATCTGTGGGCAAAATTATATTCAGATACTAAGCAGAATGACGGGGCAAAAGTTTGGAAAACAATCAATTCCTTTATAAACCCCAGGCACGACGGAATCTCTTCTTATATCTCCGAACAAACATGGTTAAACCGTCCTAAAGGTCACTTCACACAACATACAATCGACAACCTGGCGACAGAAAATGATGACAACGAACTAATACCATTACGCGATTCTCAACACAAACAAACAGGCCAAATTACGAGCGCAGGCGCGACAAAATTACAAAAGACAATTGGGCTCCAAATTAAAAAAGGAAGGAGAGAGGGGGCACCAGGTCCGAACTGAATCCCTCCCATCCTCTACAAATCGAATGAAAAGGAATGGACTGAAGCCCTCGAGCCACTGTTTTTGGAAATCAAACACCTCAATGTATTACCTGCCTCCTGGAAGGGCTCTATTATTTCCCCAATCTTCAAGACAGGGGACAAATCGCTACCATGTGACTACAGGCTGGTTGCCCTTATGGATAACGAAGCAAAGTATTTTGCTGGGACCCTTTTGGAGGAATTGCAGGCCTGGGCTACAGAAAACTCGCTAATTCCTGCAAATCAGACTGGTTTTTCCAAATCTGTCGGGACATCAACAAACATTCTGGCTATGGGTCTGCTAATTGACAAATTAATAACAACAAAAATGCCAATCCACTTGTGCTTCATAGACTACAAGGCAGCCTTCGACCATATCAATCGGAATCTTCTATGGTCAAAACTGAAGAGTTGGGGAATACCAAAGCACTTGCTAGACCTATTGATTAACTTACACAGCGAAACATGGGTACAGGTAAAGCTGGGCGACGGCTCCCATTTGTCAAGACGCATCCCAACAAACAAAGGCCTCAAACAAGGATGTGTTCTGGCCCCAACGCTTTTCAACCTTTTCTTGGGAGATCTTGTTCCGGTGCTCAACAATTGTAATTCTCATGCACCCAAACTGGGAGGCCAAGTATTGCCCACGCTATTATATACGGATGACTTGGTTTTAATCAGTCACACAAAAATAGGGATGCAAAATCTTGTGGATGCAACCAAAAGATACTCTGATGAGAATTACCTGACAATAAACTTGGAAAAGACCAAAAGAATGTCAATCAATAAGAAAGGAAAAACACCACACAGCTGGTTTTGGAACAACGCCCGTATAGAAGACACAACACTGTATAAGTACCTAGGGGTCAAAATTGATAGCAGTGGCCAGTTTATCATCCGAAAAGAAAGCATCAGAGGAAAAGGCATCGCTATAGCAGTCTCGCTAAAAAAACTAAACGGCAAACTCACCAGCCCATCTCTTCTTCCTTTGGCGCAAGTTATACGAGCCAAACTTTTGCCCGCAATTACTTACGGCAGTGAGGTACAAAGAGGAAGAGATGCAGTATCTCTGGACAAGGCTGTGACATCAGCATAGAGAATCATCTTCGCCTTGCCAAAATATACCTCCCCGGCTCAACTTAGATTAGAGTTCGGTGGTCAGAAGCAGTCTCTCACAAGACAGGGGGCGTATATAAACACTTGGGACAAAATCAGGAAAGCAAAACAGGGGACCTTAAATAGTTTACTATGGTCGGAACTGCAGCGAAACCCAGCCTCGCAAGCTGCTAAGTATTTGGAAAAAAGCCTGTCGAACCTAGGCATACAGGAGCTGTGGAACACCTCAACTAATCACACCACAGTCAAAAGGCTGGTAAAGAGAACAACAAAGTACCTTTCATGGATTGAGGATAAGGCGACAGTTGCCAAGAGGTCACACGTTTGGTTTGTCTTAAACTCCTATTCTGTTGAGAATAGGAGTTTAAGACAAACCAAACGTGTGACCTCTTGGCAACTGTCGCCTTATCCTCAATCCATGAAAGGTACTTTGTTGTTCTCTTTACCAGCCTTTTGACAGAGTTATCTCGATCTGGGATACTCAAGGACCATGAAATTGAAGTTTTTAAAATTCAGATTGGGCCTGTTACCTTGTAGAACCCACCTTCCACATTGGCTGAGGGATAAAGGGGGCAACCTCTGTCGTTTATATAGCAAGGCAAAGGAGGATATGCCACATTTGTTGTGTTCCTGCCACAAATTATTAGAGGAAAGAAAACGCTTGCTGAAATTTCTGTTCAACCAATGAGGAATACGCACTCGAAGGAATGCAGTTCTTGCATACTTCACACCCGACTATCCGCAGTTAAACTGCGGCCTTGTGAAGTATATGAAGGAGGTGGAGAAAAAGATGCAGAAACTTGACTCTTAACTTAACTTGCTGTTTCTTGTTTAGGTTGAACCATATGTAAAATGTTGTCTAATATTATCAAATCACTGAAGGCGGTGGAAAGAGGACACTGGAACCCAACCTTTTTTAAGCTCACAAGAAAAAAATGCTAAGATGAACATCATTTCAAATTTGTACTTAATTTAGAAGATTTAAAAAAATGAACTATATCGTTTTATATTCAATATTAAGTTTACGTTGAAAATGTACAGTACGTATATGTATTTTAAAATGGAGATATTAAAATGGTTTTTATTAACTATGCAAAATAAATTCAAATTCAAATTCTATGGCAGCTAAGGGTGTTCAAGAGACCCTGGAGCCTGAAAATATGGCCCAGGGACCTGCCTTAAAGAGAAGAGGTAGGGTTAGTGGGAAACCAGCCCCTATTGTTCCCATGGTCCAGGAGGAGGCAGACCTTGAGGGGGACGCCCTGGAACCTACAGGGAAGCAAGTTTCTGAACTGGGGAACCTACCTGAGCTGACCCATTGGCAGCAAGAAGGGGGTCCCTCCAGGGAGGAATTTTGTGAAGAGCAGCAGAAGTCCCCATCTCTTGTGTATTTGAGGCAACAGGCCACAAACCAGGCAGCAGGTGATCAGTCTGGATCACATTGGATCTGCTGGAAGAACGGTCTCCTGTATAGTGGGCCTAAGATTGCTGAGCCTGGGTCAGCCCATGTGCTGGTGGTACCCCAGCGCTTCAGAGCCTTCCTACTGGGTTTGGCTCATGATGTTCCTTTAGCTGGTCATCTGGGGCAGAACAAGACCTTTGAAAGGCTTGTCTCCCACTTGTATTTGCCCCAGATGAGAAAGAGTTCATATACTCATTGTAGGACCTGTCAAACTTGCCAGTCAAGTGGGAAAAGCGGAAGGAGGCACAAGGCTCCAACCTTTCCCTGTAGTCAGTACCCCCTTTGAACGGGTGGGCATTGAGATTGTGGGGTCACTGGACCCCAAGACAGCCATGGGCAACAGGTTTACCCTGGTCTTGATGGACCATGCTCCCGGTGCCCGGAAGCCATTCTGCTCAGGACAGTGACGGCCCCCGTGGTGGGACGTGCACTTATGGGGATCTTCTCCCGTGTGGGGTTCCTCAGAGAGGTAGTGTCTGACCGTGGTACAAACTTCATTTCTAATTATATGAAGTCTCTGCGGAAGGAGTGTGGTGTTACCTACAAGTTCACCACTCCTTACCACCCACAAGGTAATGGGCTGGTTGAAGGATTCAACCGGACACTTAAAGACATGATCATGGATCTTGAAGAACCAATGAGGCGTAAGTGGGACGTCCTCTTGCCATGCCTTCTGTTTGCCTACCGTGAGGTGCCACAAAAGTCCCTAGGGTTCAGCCCCTTTGAGCTTTTGTATTGTCACCCGGTAAGAGGACCTTTGAGTTTGGTCAAGGAAGGCTGGGAGCAATCTCCCAGGAAACCTTCCCAGGATGTATATAGTTACATGCTGGCCTTCAGGAACCAGACTCGGCAATTCAGAGATCTCGCTCAGGTGAATCTGGAAGCCAGACAGGAGGAAATGAAGCAGTGGTACGATCAGAATGCCACTCTGATTGAGCTTCAACCTGGACAGAAAGTTTGGGTCATGGCCCCTGTGGAGCCTTGTGCGCTCCAGGACAGGGGGACCGGTCCATATGAGGTGGTGGAGCGCAAGAGTGATGTCACTTATCTGGTGAACTTGCAGTCTCCCAGGAGCCCCTTGCAGGTCCTGCATGTTAACCGCCTAAAGCCCCACTTAGAAAGGTCTGAAGTGGGCATGCTCTTAGCGACAGATGATGGAATGGAGGAGACCGAGCCTCTTCCTGACCTCCTGTCTGCAACAGAGCAAGATGGGTCAGTGGATGGTGTCAGCCTCTCTGCTACACTGACCCCTGATCAGCAGCAAGATTGTCGCCAACTGTTGGGACAATTCTCTGATCTATTTTCCTTGGTTCCTAGTGTCACAGAGGGGTGCGTCCATGATGTGGACACTGGAGACAGTCCTGCTGTGAAGCACAAGGCTTATAGAGTGACTGACAAGGTTAGGGCTTAAAGATGTTTCCTTTAGGGGTCATTGAGTCCTCAAACAGTCCTTGGGCCAGCCCAGTGGACTTGGTCCCAAATCCTGCCTCGCCGGGTGCTACACCCAAAATCCCGTTCTGTGTGGACTACAGAGGGCTCAATTCAGTCACTAGGACTGATGCACACCCCATCCCCAGAGCTGATGAGCTGATAGATCAGTTAGGGGCTGCACGGTACCTTAGCACATTTGATTTTAAGTCTGGGTATTGGCATATCACCTTGATTGATGTGGCTAAGGAGAGGTCAGCATTCTCCACACGAGATGGGCACTACCAATTCCGGGTTATGCCCCTTGGGATGAAGAATGCCCCTGCCACCTTTCAGAGGTTGGTCAACCAGGTGTTGGCTGGACTGGAAGATTTCAGTGCCACCTACCTGTATGACATTGCAGTGTTCAGCGCCAGTTGGGAAAAAAATCTGCAGCACCTCTGGGAAGTGTTGATGGCACTGCGCAAGGCAGACCTCACGATCAAGGTGAGTAAGTGCCAGATCAGCCAGGGTTCCATGGTGTACTTGGGTCACCAGGTAGGAAGCGGCCAGGTGGCGCCCCTACAACCCAAGATTGATACCATCCTGGCATGGGAACCCCCAAAGACTCAGACACAGGTGAGAGCCTTTTTAGTACTCACAGGGTACTACAGGAGGTTTGGCAAGGGGTATGGCATCATTGTTGCACCCTTGACTGAGCTGACTTCCAGGAAGCAGCCCAAGAAAGTGAACTGGACTGACACCTGTCAGAAATCTTTTGACGCCCTGAAGACTGCCATGTGCACAGCACCTGTGCTTCAGGCGCGCAACTTCTCAAAATAATTAATTGTTCAGACAGACGCTTCAGAGCATGGTGTGGGGGCTGTTCTCTCACAGATTAATGAAGAGGCCCTAGACCAGCCTGTAGCCTTCATCAGTAAGAGGTTACTTCCACGGGAACAGAGGTGGAGTGCAATTGAGCTTGAGGCATTTGCTGTGGTCTGGGACACTGAAGAAGTTGAGACCATACTTGTTTGGGACTCACTTCCGGGTTCAGACCAACCAAAGGCCCCTCAGATGGCTGATGCAGATGAGGGGTGAGAACCCAAAGTTGTTGAGGTGGTCCATTTCCCTACAGGGTATGGACTTTACGGTGGAACACCGTCCTGGTACAGAACACGCCAACGCTGATGGTCTGTCCCTGCACAGTGAAAGGAAGAAGAGAGTCATGTAAACAAAGTGCTCAGGAACTGGTTTGGATTAGGCAGAGGCCTCTCTGCCTTCAGAGAACAAAGGATTTTGGGGTATAAATATTGGGACCCGGTCCCAAGAACTTTAGATCACTTCTGGAACAAGAAAAATTTGACAAGGAGAAGAACCAAGGAAGCTGCAGGAGTTTGACTGCCCCTCTGCCTGTGTGCTGTTTGCTGGGTTGGCCTGCAGTGGTTGCTTCATTGGCAAGGAAAGGAGAAGGAACTTTTTAACGACTTTCATCATCTTCAGAATAGTCTCCATGGGCTTGAACTGTGCTTGCCTCCTGCTGAAGTCTCACGGACAAAAGTCTTAATCTCCAGCTCCTCTCTGAATTTCCTTGCTGGGAATTCTCAACTACAGACTTTTCCATGTCGCTGGGAACTGGAAGCGCGACGCATCATAGGAAGCGCGTCGCCGCCGCAGCTGAAATCGTCGCATCGCCGGAGAAGCGAGCCTTCGCCACATCTTCCTGGAAGCGTGTGTTCATCGAAGCTGCCTGCTGTCGCATCACCGGAGAAGCGTGATGCCATCGAGAGAGTCACCATCGCATCACCGGAGAAGCGTTTCGCAGGGCCTGTAGCGGCTCCAAAGTACAGTGTCGTTGAAAGGCTGCCAGGGCGTCTACGCATCGTCATCGCATTGCCCCATCAAGGGCGCCATCTTCTCGCATCGCAACCGGATCATCGCATTGCATTAAGGCGCCATCTTGCGCACCCCACCCTGCCCGCAGGCCGAGAATCTACGCATCACCTCCGCACCAGTAAGGATTACGACGCATCCCCTACTCTGCGCAAGCATTGAGGCATGACGCATCACCTCCCCCGGATCACGGATCCAACGCATCTCCCCTTTTACGAGCCTTTTGTTTACTTTGCATTACGCATCCAGGTACTTTGTTGAGAACTTTTCGCATTCATCATCAACTTGAACTAAGTAACTTCTATCATCTTTTAAGCAATCTTAATTGTAGTATTGTGGATTTTTGTTGTTTGTGGTCTTGTGTTTAAGTCTATATAAAGAATACTTATTTTTCATAAAACCTGAGTTGTGTCCATCTGTAGTGTTTTCAATATATTACAGTGTATATTCACAAATGCTTAACACACTGCCTCTGAGATAAGCCTGTCTGCTCGTGCCAAGCTACCAAGGGGGTGAGCAGGGGTTATTAAGGAGTGTAATCCCCTTATCCTGACTTGGAAGTAAGGGTCCCTATTTGGACAAAGGTGAATACCATTGCCAACTAGAGACCCCCAGATCTAACAGTGGTCTAATGTCAAATGAAAGGAATTTAGACGAGTTTAAATTCTCGTCAGGTAATTTTTTTTGGGAGGAGGCCCATTCATAATTTTGGGGTGTCTGCTCAGACTAAGGAAAACAGTTTTTTCACCATTTTTTGTAGAGCAAAGCTTGTCCCTATGTTTATGTAGGAGTTCAGGTTCTAGTATATTTAGGCATAATGTTACGTCAGCTATTTTATCAACTGCTGAGGATTTTATTTAGGAGGAAAAAATCAAAAAAGGAGAAAAAAGTGGGCAAAATAAGTCAGATGGACATGAGTTTAATGCAGTTTTAGATAAAAAGGTTTTAGATAGTGATGGTGTAATGCTCATTAACAGCTATCGCATCCCAGAAACTGCAGGAAAGTGAGTTTGGGTTCCTAGTTAAGCGGGCAGGGTTCCAAGCTTACGCAAGGATAAACAGGTTCCTATGTCTGCAAGTTATAGGGGCTAGCAGACCCACGATGGAAGAACACCACAGAATGGCACAAAGTGCGGTGAGAAGTCTTTAAGTAGGTCAAAAAGTTTCCTGCGAGTTCCTGGCGGAAGAATGGGAGGATGTTGGCGCAATCTTCTTGTCATCGCTGGATCCCAAGCTTTCATCATGTTAAGCAAGTTCAGTTGATTGGAGCTCCTATGATGGCGTTATGGGGATGGCGAATTTCTGGGTGGGAACCAGGTCAATTCTGATCAGCTTTTGGATGGGTTGGTAGATTATGATGAAGATATGAAAACTTTTAAGAGGGGGAAATTGATGATAATGAATGGGGTCATTTCAAAGGGGATGACAGATGATTTGGGGGATGCTAAACATTTGAACAAAGATCATATTTTTTCATGAAAAATAAATAGGAAATGCTTCAAATGGTCGCAGAGGGGTAAAACGAAGTTAAGACTGGAGGAAAAGAAAGACCATTGTTGTAAATGGGCAAAACAATCGATACAGGTAAGACTCAGGGCTGTTGTTTCGGATAAAAATATGGGGGTAAGGCTGATTTTTTTGGGGCGAAAGAGAACTAGGGAAAAATGTTTCAAATTAAAGAAGGAAAATTGAAAACAAAGCGGTTAAAGCGGGTTTTTTCTATGTTCTTGGGGGATCATTTGAGTAAAATTCATATGATAAAATTTGTTAGGGGTAGTTAATAGATGTGTTTAAAATACTCCATAGAGAAATTCGATCAAAGAAAAGGTTTAGAGAAGAGGCTTGGGAGCTAGCACAAAGGCCTAGGGTGCCTACTAACATTGATTACTTGGACATCAGCCTTATTGGTTTTCCCTAGTGGTTTTTGAGAAAACGTTCCTGATAGAGCAGTAGCAATTTTTAAATACATGGATACCATTAGAAAACCTCATATAGAATTTTGGGAGGGGGGGTTTGCTTGGCTTCATTACGTTGAAATGTTTTAGAGCCTGTTTAGTGCTTATCCCTGACAAACCATGGGGGAAGTTGATAATGTGCTATAGGTTCAGTGAAAGTATCCACAAAGGCCTTCCCCAATTATGCACACGGCCAGTGGTTTAGCGGTTCTCATCGGCTTTATCCCTCTAGACCCACCCCAGGGGGATGGGATTTTTGTAACAAGCCACAAACAGCTAACTCACATGCCTGCTTACCATTTGCAGCAATGTCCAAGTACTTTTACGCCAATTAATATAGAGTGTGTTTTTTAGCTGAAATTCTATACCTGCAGAGAAGAAGCGACTAAATTGGAATCGAGCTTCAAAGAAGGTTTCAGATTCGGATATCAAGGACCTATGTGTCATAGGTTTGCTAAGAATCTTAAGTCAGCAAACGAGTACCCGCAAGTAGTGGGTGAGAGGAAATATTTAAAAAAATACAGGTAGAAGTAGCGGAATGTAGGATGGCCAGCCCTCCCTTTTTTTGTCATAGCCTTTACCTGACCTTATTGTATCTACTTTGAGGGTAGTTTGCAAGAAGGCTACTGGTGTATTTAGAATGATTCATCATCTTTCATGGCGCAAGGATTTTCTCTTAACGATTTCATTGCAAAAGAAGACACCATGGTCCATTTTTGCTTCTATAGACATGGCCTTAAGTCTGATTATGAAAGTGTGTTGTAACGTAGTGCTAGCTAAGTGCAATATTAAATCAGCTTTCCATCTCTTGCCAGTTCATGCTTTTGATTTTGAATTGCTAGGCATTTACTTTGTAAACAAGTTTTGTGGACAAGGTATTACCTATGGGTTTTGCCATTTCATGCAAGCTTTTTGAGATGTTTAGTATTTTCATACAATTTATTTATTTTATTTATTTAAGATTTGTAATGCGCGTAGCTTCCTCAGCGACGAGGCGTCCCAGCGCAACCAGAAACCCCATGAACCCAAGATCGAACATTGAGACAGCAACACTTAGACTATCTGCGAGGGAAAGAGCCAGGTCTTTAAGGCTTTTCGAAATGCCAAATTGATCGGCATAGCTCTCATGGTGAGAGGGAGCGAATTCCAGAGTTTCGCGGCCAGATACTTGAACGAACGGCCACCAGCCCTTGCTCTCCAAACGTGTGGAACACGGGCCAGTGCAAGGCCAGCAGATCGAAGCAGGCACCCCGGCACATAGTACTCCAACAAGTGGAGTAACCCTGGTGGGGCCTGTAGTGCCAAGATCTTATGTGAATAACAAAGTGCT
Source organism: Lissotriton vulgaris (assembly GCF_964263255.1). Lineage (NCBI taxonomy): Eukaryota > Metazoa > Chordata > Amphibia > Caudata > Salamandridae > Lissotriton > Lissotriton vulgaris. Next base: position 1,249,033,605 of record NC_141685.1, read on the forward strand.
TTAAACTCAATACGCCAGGCCACTGGCAGCCAATGGAGCCTTGGCAGCACATGTGCAACCGAGTGAGAACTAGGCAATGCAACCAAAAGCCGAGCCGCCGCATTCTGGACCCTCTGAAGGCGTTTGATACTCGCCTTGTTAGCGCCCAAGTAGAGACAGTTGGCGTAATCCAATCTGGACATGATGGACGCCTGAATAATAGTCTGACGCACTTTAGGGTGAAAGAAACCGAGCAGTGGTATGAGGCCACGCAATAGCCCAAAGCAGGTCCTAGCGACGACTTTCGTCTGTTTTGGGCGGGGGCAGGCTTGAAGCGGTCCGGCCAGCACTGCTCACGGTCCTTGCCAAAAAGGAGAATCTCTGATTTGCTGGTGTTCAACTGTAAACAGTTAGCCGCCATCCAGTCTGAGATAGCCAAGAGGTCGTCCTTAAACTTACCCACATTGGTATTACACTTCTTTGAGAAAGCAAAAACCAGTTGGGGATCGTCTGCGTAAGAGACCAGGGATAGCCCCCTGCTCTTAGCCACCTCTGCCAAGAGTCTAACATATAGGTTGAACAAGAGAGGGCTCAAAACAGAACCCTGTGGGACTCCCCGCTCCAGAGCAGCCTCCTGAGAGTGGTATGGGGAAACAGAGACCTGAAAGGACCTGTCCTCCAGGAAGGACCGAAACCAGGCCAATGCCACATCTCTCACCCCCACTTCCTTGAGGCGTTTCAGAAGAATTTCATGGGAGACAGTATCGAAGGCGGCACTTAGGTCCAAAAGGAACAGTGCCACCGAGTCCCCAACATCCAGACTACCCCGGATAATTTCTAGCACAGCCAGTAGATCAGACTCAGTGCTGTGCCGAGGCCGGAAACCATGCTGAGTTGTAGCAAGAATAGCATTCTGCTCAAGGAACTTAGCCAAAGTGAGGTTCACATGGGATTCCACCAGCTTGGCCAGGAAGGGGAGCTGGGAGATAGGTCGATAATTTTCTGGGTCACCCGGGTCCAATGAGTGCTTTTTTAGTAATCGAACCACTTTAGCATGCTTCCATGCCTGAGGAACAGAAGCTGAGCTCAAGGACAGGTTGGCCAGATCAAGACTTACTGGAGAGATTAAAGAATGTAGCTGGCGGAAAAGGGCGGGTGGCATAATTTTAGAGCACAAAGCCTCATAACCAAGGAGGGTCAAAGGAGGGAAAGAGGACAGGCAGACTGCCCCCGGGTTATCTATCATGTCGGGCACCCCACCTTCCAACAGGGGAGTCAACGTTGGTAGACCCCTGTAGATCTGGTCCACTTTATTTAAAAAGTACTGCGCAAGCTCATCACATTGAAGGTTAGAGCTGATGGAAGATGCTCTCTTGGATCCCGCGCTCTTCATGTCATTAAGCAGAGAGAAAATGGTCTTAGCCGGGTTGGAACTGGCTAGGATTTTGTTGGCCACATAGTCAGCGCGGGCTCTGCGAATGCACTTGTGGTAGTGTTTGATAGCTGCACGATACTCTATCTTTGCAGATGTCTCATATGAGCAACGCCACGCTCGCTCTAGCTGCTTGCAGCCCTTTTTAGCCAGCGTGAGTGACTCAGAAAACCAAGGGTTAGAAGGCCCTTGCCCTTTGCCCCCACATTTAGCTGGAATACAACTGTCCAAACCAGCAGTCAGCCATTCCTTAAAGCACAGATTGACTGCCTCTGCATCTCGTGGAAGCTGAGGCCAATGCTCAGTTAGCCAACTCGAAAAAAGGACCCGGTTCAATGTATGCCAAGGATGTTTGAGCACTCGAACTGGACGGAGCTCTTTCGATTTGCCCTGTAGTTGCAGTGCAAATGGGACCAGGAAGTGGTCGGTCCAAACCTGCGGGAGCGGTGAGTGGACAGTTGAGGAACTTAAGTTGGAGAAGATAGGGTCCAACAGGTGGCCCGCCACGTGGGTGCCCCCAGCGACGTGCTGCATTAGCTGGAAGGCCTCTATGTCAGCCAGAAAGCAGGCAATCTCAGATTTCCCCCCATTCTCTAAGTGAAGGTTAAGGTCACACAGGATGATGGAATTCGCCGATTTGCTCACCAGTGGCCCACACCACACTTGGTAAGTTGTCCATGAACAAGCTGGACGGTCCTGGGGGCCTATAAATTAGCAGGCCAGATAACGTGGAATTGTGATTAAGCTGGATTTTAAATACAGCACTTTCACAGCCAGCAATTTTTTCCTTGCACAAGCTGAGAGAATAGGCTTCCTTGACAATCACTGCAATGCCTCCCACTCTACCCCCCTCTCTATTAATTGCGGCCAGCACATACCCCTGTGGTAGCGCTAACCAAGACTCTGCCACAGAGTCTTGTGTGAGCCAGGTCTCGGTGAGAAAAAGGGCGTCGGGGGACATGGTGTTTTGCCAACGAGCGACAATTCAAACTCAGAAACCTGGATGCAGAGTGACCAGCTAGACGGGGGGGCCCTCTCCGAATAGGACAGCTTAAATGGGCAGAGTTGACAATGGAAGGAGGGCTCGTTGAAAACCCAAGGTGAAGAGGGACAGTTACATCTAAAAGAAACAAGCTCTTCCCGTGAATACCTGATACATTTTAAGGGAACAGATGCAGGGGTCCTGGCGGCTGGCGGTGCCCCCTGCGCGGACGGGTGCAGACGGGCTTGCCTTCGGCGCGCCAGCGCGCGCCCACTGAGCGCGTCAGCTGCGCGGGCGCAGCTGTGCCTGCATTAGTAGTCGCGGGGCCAGAACAATTACCCCGCTAACCTCCCAACTCGCCCAAGATGACGAAACTCTCAGCCAACCCGGGAGAGCTGCAAGAGATGCCTAACCCGCCACCCGTGACACCAAAGTGCCTCCCGCAGTCCCCGCAATTCCCCAAAGTTGAAGGTGAGCAATTAAAATAGTGAAAGCAGCAATTTTAAAAACAGCGATAAACTAAAAACAAGAGTAGTGCAATGCTTTTTTTCATTCAGAACTGGTCAAGAAAATGTTACACACTATTTAGACATTTTTGGTTCATTGATACAGCTGATTCACAAGAATGTGAAGCAGCTTTGGAGAATTTTGAGGCGTAAGCTAGGGACCTAGGTGTACCACTAGCAGCAGAAAAGACTGAGGGTCCGACTAATTGCCTAGTTCTTTTCTTGGCATTGAAATTGTTACTATTAAGATGGAAGCATTCTTAACAAAGAAAAAGGTTAAAGAGTTCATTATTCTCATAGAGTAGGCCAAGCTCTCACCTAAACTGTCTTTACGTTAAATACAATGTCTGTTGGGTCAGTTAAAATTTGCTTGTAGAATGGTGAAAGCAGGAGGATCCTTTTGGAGAAGGCTGGGTTTTGCAATGTCTGGACCTAATTTAACACACCATAGAACCAGAATTTCAGCAGACATAAGGGCTGATTTTGACGTTTGGTTGCTGTTTTTGTGAGCTTTCAACTGCGTTACTATTTGGTCGCCAGATGAGGATTTAGTGTGGCCTATTCAAATTATCTCAGATGCTTCAGGTGCCAATTTTTTTTGGTAGTTTCTGAGAAGGTAGATAGTGTGCTGAGAAATGTCCAGACAAGTGGTTTGCGAAAAAAGAAGCATAGCCTTGTTGGAAATCTTTTCAAAATTTGTAGCTTTAGCAGTATGGGGTGCTAAGCTGGCGAACAAGACAGTTGTTTTTTTTTCGTTAACAATAACACAGTGGTCCAGCTATTTAACGGCCAAAAAGCAAAAGAAAAACATCTTCTGAAGTTACTCCAAAGATTTATCATAGGTTACTTAATGCTTAATATAATATTTAAAGTAATAATATCGCAGAAGCATTATCTCGTTTTCAGTGGCAGAGATTCTGTGGATTGGCGCCCCAGAGCAGCTCTGCGGAAAATTCAGATTCCTTAAGGTATCGGATCTAGCAATTTGAAAGTACAACACTGGTTCAGAAATTGCTGGCTGTTAGCACCAAACTAGATTACAAAAAAGCATGGGAAGAATTTCTGACTTCAGGTGCTTCTTATAGTCCCTACAACGTCAAAGGCTTAAGAAAACGTAGAGACGATGTTATTCAATTTATCAAGACAAATATAGAACGTAACATTTCAGCTACAATAATATCCGGCAAACTGGCAGGTATTTTTTTTATGGCAAATGTTTTTTGGGCTATGAGCCATCAGCGGGCGAAATAGGCAGGAGGCTCCTGCAAAGATGGGCAAAGGAGAAAAAGAAAGGACAATTCATCCGGGAACCTAATTCCCTGTAGCTATTGTACAGAATCATACAAGTTTTACCTGTTATTTATTTCTCTCATTTTGAATTCTTGTTTTTTAAGCTATGCATGTTGTGGCTATTTTTGGGGCTTTCAGAATTCCAGAATTATTAGGCAGATTTAATACTGTTGACCTTAAAACACGGAGTGTGAAAGATTCCAAAGTTGCATTTGTAATTTTTCTTTGGAACTTTAAGACAGACCAGGTGGGTAAGGGAGCTAAATTTAACCTACACAAGGTGGGAGGTTTGTTGGGCCCAGTAAGAATTTGGCTTCATTTCAGAGCAGCAGGCGGCGACTCGTCTGCGTTGGTTTTTAGGTACCTAGATCAATCCTGCCTTAAGGCGTCCCAGGTTATGGTTATATTGAGAAAAGCTTTGTTAAGTTAGGAATTAACCATTATTGTTTTGGTACTCATTTTTTTATAATAGGCGCTGTTTCCGAAGCAAACAGGTTGGGGTTTTTCCATTACAGGAGTTAAGAAATTAGGCCATTGGTCTTCCGATAGTTGTATAGGATATATCAGAAATATCAACGCCTTTTAATTTCAGCTCGTATTAACCTTGTGTTTCTATTCAGGTAAAATTCCATGTAATACTGGGGCTTCCTAGACCATTTGAATAAATGGACAATCTTTTATAAAGTGGGCTGCAGAACAGGCAGAGTATGACATTTTTGGAGAAATCTAGGTTTTTCGCTCTGACGAGATAAAATTTGATGGTGGGGCAAAGGGGGACATGAAGTGGAGGCCAATTAATGCCTTGTTTAAATGGGTTAATATTGATTAAAAGCCACCCTGATTTTTTACTCATTCACTTGGGGGAATCCGACTTCATTCAACTATCAGGTTTAGGTTTATTGTTATGAAAACTGATTTAGATTTGATCATTAAATCATAGACCGAAACAGAAGTAATCTTAACAGCTTTAGTGCCTAGAAGGGTCTGGAGGGGAATAGAAAAATTCACAGCCATGGAAAGAGCTAGGAGAAAAGTAAACAGAGAGTCGCATTGCTTTTATAGAAGTAATGGTTTAAATTGGTTAGCTTATAGAGACATAACAAAACAAGTTTTTAATTTTTTTTAGGCAGGATGGGGTGCACCTTTCTTTTATGGGTAATGAGCTATATATCATGAATTTTTTAAGTTAATGTTATCAGACCTGTCGAAATTAAAAGCTTGATGCTAGCAAGGCTGTTAGGCGACAGTCTCTCTTCTGCTTCTCCCACTCCACCCCTTCACCCTGTTTTGTGATTACAGTTGCTGCTGACTCATAGTCTGAGCTTAAGTTATTTTAACTGTTTTAGCAACAGTGCATGCTTTTTCTCTTCTTAACAGATTCAGAACATAAATTATTAGGTATATGCAGCTACTAGGAAGGGGGGGACAGGAAAAACGCCTACACAGGATTTTTCCTGGTGGCAGAATTTAAGGAGTTCGAGACAGGTAGGAACGGTTGGGGGCATTCAGATTAGCGGCAGACAGACGTAAACAGGAGAGCGAGGAATAAGGCAGTGGATGAAATGGTTAGAACAATGTTTGGGAAGTTTTATTGTGGGGAATCAATTAGGGCGGGGGCTGTTAGGAGACTGACTTTGTATTACTGAGGCTTTGTTCGTTATTGTAAATCTGAATGGCTGCATACCTGCCCAATAAAGCTGCCTTTTACCCCTAAAAATGGCCTGGCTATTGTGTATATTGCCTGATGAGGGATCCTGGGGGTGGCATTCGCAGAATGTCCAACCCCGGGCAGCTTCGGGCAAATCGTTCAGGCTAGGGCAGGTATGGCGTGATTGGCGGCGCGGAGCTTGGTCGAAAGAACGTTGACTCTTCTGTCAGTTAGGCGTAGGCGGTTCAGGTAGGGCTAAGCCTTTTTGGTGTCCCTCTCACCCTCCCGATATTATTATTTTCCTGTCAAGTAAAATTTTTCATATCCTTATGATCACTATCCGGGGCTGTTGCTTGGGCTGGTGGCAGAATTTGAGGAGTTCAAGACAGGTAGGAACGGTTGGGGGCATTCAGATTAGCTGCAGATAGACGTAAACAGGGGAGCGAGGAATAAGGCAGGGGATGAAATGGTTAGAACAATGTTTGGGAAGTTTTATTGGGGGGATTTGATTAAGGGCCGGGGATGTTAGGAGATTGACTTTGTATTAGTGAGGCTTTGTTCATTATTGTAAATCTGAATATCTGCATACCGGCCCAATAAAGCAGCCTTTTACCCCTAAAAATGGCCTGGTTACTGTGTATAGTGCCCGAAGCATTTTCGGAAAACTAAATGGTGATCTGGCCACCACATTGCTGTTGTCTGTTCAGCAATTTAAAAGAAAATCAGAAACAACCCCCTGAAAAACACCAGTGGCCCTGATGCATGAGGAGTTTTTTTCCAAATGTACGGAAGCCATTGTGGATTTTCCGTTTTCAGGTTGGCCTTGCATGGTGGCCCTGGCCAGGACAATCTGTATTGCGAGCCCTGAACTAAATTGGAGATCCTCCAGTTCTCCAAAAGCTGCAGGCGCTGAGGAAAAATGGCCACTACCAATGACCCTTCAACAGTGTAGGCTCAACCACTGCTTAAACAGTGGTGCGCCCCAGTGCTCCCCATCTATATGGGTTGGGAGACATGCAGGTTTACAGTGGGTATCCCATTTCACTAAACCTTTACTGCTACCCTACTAGTGTATGCAAAAGTCACAAAACTTCATAAAGAAGAGGAAGCGGAAGAGGAAGAATGTCATGGTGGAGTCATTCACCACTCCATTCCCTACAATAGGCTCGTTCCCTCTCGCTCAATGCCTACAACACTTAGCCCCTGCCCCTTCATGGAAACCCTATTGCCTTCCTGTCCAAATATAGATTTTTTCAAATACTAGTGTCCTTCCATTCTACTTTACCCATTGGCCCTAAGCACCGGGCCCAGCAAACGTGGCTCCCTGTGCTGGAGTAGACATTTCCAAATCTGCCAACTACTGTTATGATAAGGAGGAGATATTTGCGACAGTAATTTTAGTGTGCCATCTCCCTCTAGAAATAATAATACTTGGCATGGTGTAATAACAGGAGACCTGCTCTACTGGTAATGCAACACATTAAAAAAAATCATGAATCCCTTAACTGCCTGGACTTTTCTCCCAGTGCTTTGCCCTTTTTTGGCTATTTCGTGCATAGGGCTCCATAACCTTTTTTCCACATAAGGTATCAAATTTGCTTCCCTTTTTCCTGGGAATTCTAAAAGCATTAAAGACCGAGAAAATAGGCAAAATAAAACTACATTTTGGGTTTTTTGAGAAAAACAGGAAAAAAGTGCTCCGGATAAAAGTGTCTGTTTTTGTTCCCTAAAAATGGCATCTGTGACAGGTTTGATGTGCTAAAGTCCTCCTGTTCCCAGCTTTCAGGAACATGCAGAGCTGAATCAAAAAACAAATTTTGTTCAACAGTTTTGCATTTTTCGAAGAGGTAGACCATTTTTGCTATTTTTGTACTGTCACCCTACTTCCAGTTTGTGGTTCAAACCAATGTGAAACCCATGGTTGATAAAGGAAAGTTATAGATTTATGAAAAGTAGACGACATTCCAAATTCAGCTTGGAGTCGTGTGGAAATATGGTTTTCTCAAAGAAAATAACTGTTGAAATAAATATTGAAAATGAGTAGGAAAAAACGGCCATTTGTGACATTTTTATCTGTAACATTTTGTCATGAAAGCCAATTTATAAAAACAACGTACCATTATGTCCACTAGACCCTTCTGGTTCTGGGGATATATAGGTTTTGTAGTTTCTCCACCAAGGTAAGGTACCCAGGGCCAAACACTGAGCTGCACTGTACAATGGTTTCTCATTATGTACCTAGTAAAGACAAATTCATATGGTGAAATATGTTGAGTAAAACATGGGTATCAAGGAAACCTATGTATTTCTGAAATGGGCTCACGTTTTACAAGGGCTACATAGGATGTCATACCATATTAATATGCTGCCACACAGTGATATCTAACTAGTGCTTCATTCTTTTCTTTCCTTATTTAGAGACAGTGCTTTACAAACTGATAACAGACCCACCATGTAAGATCTCAGTAAACCAAAGGAGCAAGCTCCTGGATACACACACACATAAACATACACACACACACAATCAAACACACACATATACAAACACACACACACATACAATCTCCTCTCATCTCCCTTCCCCCCCACTCCCCTCCCCTCCTTTCCCCTTCCCTCCTCTCCTCTCCTTCACTCCCCTCACCTCTCCCTCCCCTCTCCATTTCCTCTCTGTCTCCCTTCTCTCTCACTTCCCTCCCCCTTTGCTTTCTCTCTCCATTTCCTCTCCTTTTCCTCTCCTTCTCCACATCCTCACCCTTTCCTATTCCAGTTAATCTGTTCTTTTTTGTTGATGTTGTTTTAATTGCTTGTATTTTGCCGGATGTATAAACTGTAAAGCGCTCTGATACCCTCGGTAATCATGTTCGCGCTAAATAAATAAATACATTTCATTATGTATCTAAATTAGTGCAGATGATCCAGTGCTTGGACAATGAACAAATATATATACAACATAGAACAAGACAGGGAACAGATATCAAGGTAGCATAGGATTTTATATCAAACAAACTTAAGCAGAGAGATCCTATCTGCTCATATATGATATCTCCTGGCAAATCATAACATGTTTTGAAAGCAACTTAGGGAGCGGATGTCGATGTTTTGACCTGTAGTACTCTTTGGGTCTAATCAGAACAAAAGCCTTGTGACTAAAGTTTCCTAGAAACTGTGGAATTTTGGGACCTTCACTAAGGCATCCTGTAAGCAATATCTGAAAGAATACCTTAAGACAGAGTTTACAATGTATAATGGGTCGCTCTGTATTCAGGCAGTTCTGGTTGGGTAAACAACTTATTCTGGAGAAGTACACCCTTGTATTGTGTGGAAAAAGTGGTGACACCTACACATACATGAGTATTCCTAAGCAAAACCAACAATGCAAAATGGGCTACTCGGTTCCTTAGATGGTCCTGTATAGGTAAATAGATGAATAAACCTTCTCTGGATCCAAAAATACCAGCTAATGCTGTTCTCTAACCACCCATAAGGGAATCACAAGAAAACTAAAATACCTCCCATTCTGGAACGTATCCCAAATGGCAGTGCGCTAGCAAAAGATTAAAAGCAACAGGGCCACACTATGTATTTCAAAGAACAATTTTCAAATAGGCAAAAAGCTCCAGGCTTTATAGGCAGTTGTGAAGTTGCACTTATATGCAGAAAAAAACGTATCAATCGGATGGATATTGTGGAGTGGGAGTCCCCTTGATTTATCTTACCTTATTTCTATTTTTGAGTCATCTTCCTATCATTGTTCTTAATATACATGTTCCCTTCTTCCTGTTTCTTTCCTTTTGTTCTTCCTTCTCTTCTATATTTAATATTTATGTAATGCAGAGTTTCCATATTTGTGTAATCTTTTCTTCCTTCTTTCTTTAAGTCTGTGCATATTTCTGTCCCTGTTTTCATCTTTGAATTTTTCTTCCCATGGTTATTTTCAATATTTTTCTTCCTTACTTCTTTTCCATTTTTCTTTCTATATTTTTCAACTTTCCTTTACTTCAATTTATTTCCTCATCTTATATCCCTTTCCTTTCTTTTTGGTTCTTACCATGTGTCCTTCTTTACTTCATTATGCCTTTATTTCATTGTTTTATTATTTCTTTCTCTTCATCCCTTTTCCACACTTCTTTCCAGCTTTTTCTTCTCCTTTCCTTTCATTTAAAAAAAAAACAAAAAACGTTTCCATCAATTTTTTTCTCCATCCTTAGTTCTGTCATTGCTTATATTTTTGTTCCTCCTTCTCTCAACCCTCCAATCCTTCCTTTTTACTTCTCTCCATCCTCCGTTCAGTTTTTCCCTCCCTTCTTCGATCCATCTTTCTGACATTCTAATATTATGCTTTCCTTCCTTCTATCGTTCCTTATGTCATTCAGACTTCCATACTAATTCAAATTCAAATTATGCTTTATTCGATTTAGTCATACAAATCATGAAAGCACACAGGTTAAAAACAATTAATACAGAAAGTCATACTACTGTTCTCTTCCTTCCATCCATCCTTCCTTCCTCCCTTCCATCCATCAATCCACCCATCCAGTCATCCACCCATCCCCTCTTTCACCTATCCTACTTTACATGTATTCTTTCATCTGCCTATCCATGCATCTCTCCATCATCATCTTTCCAAGCATTAAGGTATTCTTCTCACCATCAATCCCTCCATCCAATAATTCCTCTCTCCCTTCCTTTTATGCTCTTTTTTAGGTCGAGCAGAGTCTGCTCGAGACCTATTGTTGCCCGTATTTGGGAATGTAGACACGAGAGGGGCACGAGCGCATATTTCACCTCGTGGGCGCGCACGGCGCCGTGCCCATCTCATGCCTCATATTCCCGTGCGCAAACACACACACACAGCCACACGCATACACACACTGCATACACACGCACACACACACTGCATACACACACGCACCCCCCCGTCGCCGCCGCACTTACACACACACACAGACCCCCCACACACACCTCAGGTCACCTACACACACGCACGCACACATACAGAGACCCCCCTCCCTCCACCGCCACCGCACACATACACACAAGCGCACCCCCCTCCCCCCTACAACTAAGCCCACTTACCGCCATTTGGGACTTCTGTAGCTGGGGCTCTCCCTCGGGCATGGGAGCCCCGCTCTCAGGCACTCCGTGGGCGCGTGCGTGGGACTTCCGAAGACGGAAGTCCCGCCCAAAGGAACTGGCTCAAACGCGCATGCGCAGTGACCAGTCGCCCCAGCCAAAGCAGCTCTGCGCCTCCTCGCACCTGGCCCATACAAAACTTGGGAGACTACAATAACCTTTCCCAGTCTCCCCTGGCACCCCCTATATTCACCCGTTGGTTCTGCTGGAACTGTACCATGGCCCTCAGGCCTCGCGAAAGTGCCGCGACTACCTACGCTCTGAGCACACACTGGACCTGCAATGGCCCTGCAGACTGCGGCCCAGCTCAATCCAAGATCCACATTGTAAGCACAAATCCCCTACACCCTCTTTCCAATTACAGACGAAAAGAAAAGCAGCAGAAACAGGAGCTAGCCCTTGGTACATATGAGGCAACGCAGTACAAAGGGACGGAACTCAACCAACAAACCCACGCAAAAGCAAGCGACCAACAACACGCTATCATTATTGTGAAAACCTGCGGGGAAAGAAGTACGCCGAAACTAGCTTCCTTACCCCGCTGTGAATTAATAACCGGGTTACCTGATGGGTGGGCAGCCACCACAATACTGCCCCCGCGCCCTAGAAACAGCTCCGAACTTAACAAGAGAGACCCACAGCAAGGGCCGGACTGGCCGTAGGGCGCACCGGGCGTTTCCCTGGAATGTTCCACATCGCACTTTTATTTGTTCATTTTTTTTTGTTTCTGCTGCATGGTGGTGGGCACGCCCAAGGGGTTACGTAAAAAAAGACCATGCCCTTCCAGAACCCTCACCATTGGAGCTGTCTTATAAGTAACAGCGACAGGGTTTCACGTTTTATCTGAAATGTCTCCTTAGAAAAAAAAAACACATCTGTAGTGGACCAGAGGCGTGATACGCCCACTGCGGAGCTGTTTGTGGTCACACCTCCAGGCTCCAAACCTTTAAAACACATGTGTGGGGGACTTTCAGTCACAGGTTCCAATGCAGGTAAAACATCTGAGCCGGTAGCCCCATCTACAGTGTGCAAGTAGCATGTTACAATGCGAGTCACTGCTCAAAGTTTCATCTTTCCTCAGTTGATAAAATAAGCACTACTGCGTTGATTGGTAGAACCGGTGGCTATACACTATTTACGAAGGTTAGGTAGGAAACTGCGAAATCGGCGGCAGTGGCTCGCGCAGAATCAGTTTTTTAGGTGTATCTATATTATTTTGATATATTATGTTGAGTCAAAAAATCGAAAATAAACACTTTTTCCTATAAATGCATTTCTCTACCTACCAGCAAGCAAGCAGTTGTTTTCCAGTCTCTGCCACCGTGTTCATATAGGGCAGTCGTAACCCATGTAAAACAATTGATTTTATTTTTGTTTAAATGTAAATCATTCCATGTCAAGCCGTGTGCGTCCAGCCTGCAGGCGGCTGCACCGCTCTGCGACCAGACATTTGAAGCCCATGTTTTGGGCCAAGCAGTACCCCGTCACATATAAACACAGTAAAGTGTATTGGAAATAGATAAAACAACAGAATGCGTCTTGTGACCCTAGAACTGGATGTACAGACGATTCAAGGACTTCCAAGGGGTTTATAATCCTGCAGTGCCTGTCTAAATCTAGCTTCTATGAAGTGCAGGTGCGTCATTCATGCTGAAGTAACCAGGGCCTTCCACACATTGGACACTGCGCTGCCTCACACACACTGCGCTGCCTCACACACACTGCGCTGTCCCACACACACACACTGCGCTGCCTCACACACACACACTGCGCTGCCTCACACACACACATTGTGCTGCCTCACATACACACTGCCCTCTCTCACACACACTGCGCTGCCTCACACACACACTGCACTGCCTCACAAACACACACTGTGCTGCCTCACACACACACTGCGCTGCCTCACACACATACTGCGCTGCCCTCCCTCACACACACTGCGCTGCCCTCCCTCACACACACCGCGCTGCCTGTCACACACCGCGCTGCCTCTCATACACACACTGCGCTGCCTCACACACACAAGGCGCTGCCTCACACACACACACTGTGCTGCCTCACACACACACACTGTGCTGCCTCACACACACACCCTGCACTGCCTCACACACACACACACACTACACTGCCTCGCACACACACACTGCACTGCCTCACACACACACACTGCGCTGCCTCACACACACACACTGTGCTGCCTCACACACACACACACTGCGCTGCCTCACACACACACTGCGCTGCCTCACACACAGACACACTGCACTGCCTCACAAACACAGTACGGAGTCACACACTGCTGTGTGTCACTCACACTGTCCTATCACACACACTGCGCTGTTACACACACACTGCCCTGTGACACACATACTGCACTGCCTCACACACACACTGAGCTGCATCACACACACACTGCCCTGCTACACATTGCACTGCCTCACACACAATGCGCTGCTTCACACACACTGCGCTGCCTCACACACACTGCGCTGCCTCAACACACTGCGCTGCCTCACACACACTGTGCTGCCTCTCACACACTGCGCTGCCTCACACACTCTGCGCTGCCTCACACACACTGCGCTGCCTCACACACACTGCGCTGCCTCACACACACACACACTGCGCAGCCTCACACACACTGCGCTGCCTCACACACTGCGCTGCCTCACACACTGCGCTGCCTCACACACAAACTACGTAGTCACACACTGCTGTGTGTCACTCACACTGTCGTATCACACCCACTGCACTGTTACACACAAACTGCACTGTGAGACACACACTGCACTGCCTCTCACACACACTGCGCTGCATCACACACACTGCCCTGCTACACACTACACTGTGCTGCCTCACACATGCACTGCGCTGCCTCACACACGCATCGCCTCACACACTGCGCTGCCACACACACTGCGCTGCCACACACACACTGCCTCACAAACACACTGCGCTGCCTCACACACACTGCACTGCCTCACACACACACTGTGCTGCCTCACACACACTGCGCTGCCTCACACACACACACACACATTGCGCTTCCTCAAACACACACACGCTGCCTCACACACACACACTGCGCTGCCTCACACACACGCTACCTCACACACAAACACTGCCTCACACACACACAATGCGCTGCCTCACACACAAACACTGCCTCACACACACACTGCGCTGCCTCACACACACTGTGCTGCCTCACACACACACACACTGCACAGCCTCACACACACTGCGCTGCCTCACACACTGCGCTGCCTCACACACAAACTACGTAGTCACACACTGCTGTGTGTCACTCACACTGTCCTATCACACCCACTGCACTGTTACACACAAACTGCACTGTGAGACACACACTGCACTGCCCCTCACACACACTGCGCTGCATCACACACACTGCCCTGCTACACACTACACTGTGCTGCCTCACACACGCACTGCGCTGCCTCACACACGCACTGCGCTGCCTCACACACGCATCGCCTCACACACTGCGCTGCCACACACACTGCGCTGCCACACACACTGTGCTGCCCCACACACACTGCCTCACAAACACACTGCGTTGCCTCACACACACTGCACTGCCTCACACACACACTGCGCTGCCTCACACACACTGCGCTGCCTCACACACACACACACACATTGCGCTTCCTCAAACACACACACGCTGCCTCACACACACACACTGCACTGCCTCACACACACGCTGCCTCACACACAAACACTTCCTCACACACACACAATACGCTGCCTCACACACACACACTGCGCTGCCTCACACACACACACACACTGCGCTGCCTCACACACACACACACACTGCGTTGCCTCACACACTGCGCTGCCACATAATTACCCAGCTCTCAATGCAACATACACTCCAAATACCACTCAGTGCCACATAATTATATGCTACATAATTCATCTGCACTCAATGCAACATACACTCCAAACAATACGACTCAGTGCCACAAAATTACATACTACATAATTACACTGCACTCAATGCAACATACACTCCAAACAATATGACTCAGTGCCACAAAATTACACTCAACACAATTACACTCTACTGAATATAACATACACTCCACACAATACCACTCAATGCCACATAATTACATGCTACATAATTACACTGCACTCAATGCAACATACACTCCAAATACCACTCAGTGCCACATAATTACACACCTCATAATTACACTGCACTCAATGCAACACACACTCCAAATACCACTCAGTGCCACATAATTACACGCCACATAATTACACTACACTCAATGCAACATACACTCCAAATACCACTCAGTGCCACATAATTACACACCACATATTTACACTGCACTCCATGCAACATACACTCCAAATACTACTGAGTGCCACATAATTACACACCACATAATTACACTGCACTCAATGCAACATTCACTCCCAATCCCACTCAGTGCCACATAAGTACACTCTACTGAATGCAACACACACTCCACACAATACCACTCAGTGCCACATAATATGCTACATAATTACACTGCACTCAATGCAACATACACTCCAAATACCACTCAGTGCCACATAATTACTCTACTGAATACAACATACACTCCCCATATTACCACTCAGTGCCACGTAATTACAACCCATATAATTACTCTTCTCAATGCAACGTAAATACACTCCACATAATACCACTCAGTGCTGTATAATTACACACCTCATACTTACACTACTGAATGCAACATAAATACACTCTATCTATCTATCGCACTTACTCTAGCTATCGCCATCACTCTATCTATCTATCGCCCTCACTCTATCTATCGCTTTGCCACAGCATCACTCAGCACCACCACAGCATCTCTCATGGGAAATACAACATCACTAGGCGCTACCACAGCATCAATGAACGCCACAGCATCACTCGTCGCCACCACAACATCACTCAGCGCCACCACAGCTCAATCTGTGCAACCATTCAATAACTTGTTCAAATATGTTCTCTCAATGTTTCAAGCTTTATTACAAATGTCACAAAAAGATGTTAATATTTCACTTCTGTTCTTGGATTTTCGTCAAAATAAAATACAATTAACATAATCTTCACAATTTTTTTTTACAAAAGTTTAAGCTATTGCTATTATAAATTACAATAACTTTTATTTAAGTATTAATTATTAAAAAATATAAAAGCCATTGTTATTTGAAATATCAATACATCTAAGTCACGTAAATACAACACATATTGCATTACAAATGCTATAGGTGTCACATTTGCAAAAGTTAGAACTATTGGCATTGTAAATGACAAAGCTATTAAGTGTGCTATTTTCAAAACCAACACATAAATAAAAAATGTGTCATTTACAATACCAATAGCTCAAACTTTCCTAATGCGAGACCTATTGCATTGCAAATGCTTGTTCTATTTGATCCCTTACCCTAAAGCTCTGTCATACTCTTGACTTGCAGTAGTATTTATAAATTTCTCTTTGGACACCATCCTTTCTGAGTAGAAGTTAAAATATCAATAAACAGCAATTTAAATATTTGTTAAGCTCTCCACTGGCATCCACAGCCAACTCTAGCAGCTACATTGGCGGGGTGGAGTTCATAGTGCCACAGATCTTCCCCTACTCAGTAAAATCATGGCAAGTGAGGTGAAGGGACAATGCCAAGAAACCTATAACTCAACCATATTTCCCACAACCAGCAGTCTGGATTCAATGCTGCTGGGCGGGACCAACTTATCCCTCACCAACATCAAGGAGGAGGTCCACTTCCAGGAAAAGCTTAGAAAATTAGCCTGATCCTCTTTCAACGGTTTGAAGCTCATGACACTGTTGACCACAAAATTCAGTTTGAAATGGTGCAGCAATTGGCTGGTATAGCTGATCCTACCTTATCATGGATCCTATTTTTCATGGCCCAAAACGTAAGGATTAGGTCAGCTATTTCAATCATCAAGCGCTGTGACTCATGGATTGCCCTAAAGATCATCCCTGTGGTGTCTCTTGCTCAATATCTACATCTCGGCCTAGTCATTAGATCAATCCTACTTTACCTTTCAAACATACACTGATGACAGCAAATTCATTTCCAGCTCGACAACAGGATAACTCAACCAACGTCTCAATATGTGTGAATCATGCGGTTTTCTGGATGATAAAGAGGTTTCTCTCCATCAGCAGGGCTAAAACAAAGGTTTTAGTTATTGGAGCAACCAAGGGCGAGATTTTTTAAAAAGTCATGCAATGCAGCACATCCGCCTCCGAGGCTGTGCTGCATTGCACGACAGGGAGGGAGCAGGAGAGTGCCATATTTTCAGAGATATGGCTCTCTCCTCCCCTTTCCCTTGCGCCAGCGCTGATTTCAGCTGCTGTGCGCCATGCACACACCTTAGCGCCATAGCGCTGGGGTGTGTGTGCATGAGTGCAGCATAGGTTTTGTACAGGAAGGGTACCCTCCCTTTACAAAATACTATGCTAGGCACGATGCAAAGCTTTTCCCACTTTGCACATGTGCTGCAGGGTGCATGCAAAGTCAGAAAAGCACAGAGAAATGAAAGCATTTCACCTTTAACGCCTCATTTGAAGGGGTGTTAACTTTTGGCGCAAAACCATGTCTACAAATCTTTTACAAACTGAGAGCCAAGCTGAGAGTGACACATATGCACACAAGCAGATAGATCCGAAACAAGCATTCATAAACAAATTGACATGCACGAATTCACACACAGAGATAAACGTACACACACAGACACACATGCGGCCAAAAGGACACAAAAATACACCACACGCTCATGTAGATAATTTACTGGAACGGGAGCAACACACTGTCATATAACGAAATGTACAATCTCAAAGGGCAGGAATACTTTTGAATTTAATAACTGACTGACGCTTATGAGTTCTACCACTTTGAGATGACTTCCTCTGAGACACCCTGGTCTTAAATGGATCGTCTCAGCGTGCTCCTCTTCATATCAGCCCCATACTGACGCCCTCGGTCATGATGACACAACAGCACTCTAGCTTACTAGCTGGACCTCTGTGGCCTTTCTCGAAGATTCCTCTCAGGCAGACATGGGGTACTCACTTTAAGAGGCAATAACGGAGCGATCACAGCAGTATTGACGGAGGGCTTTACGCCAGAGCCCCAGTATCGAAGAGCGACACACACGGGCACGGGTCTGCCCCATAAATAAACAAGAAAAGTGACGCCCTGCAGACTGGGTCTGGGCTGAGTGCTTCCCGCCCTTTAGCAGGTCACGATGCCACGCGCGGAGGCGAGACATTCAAGTGTCTTAATGTGCTAGGTTTACTGTAACTGTACATATTTTAACACCAACAGCTGGCTTTGAAATAAGAATGCTAATTTTCTCTGTTACTTTGCGAAAACAGCTCGGCTGTCACGCTTTACGATTCAGCATGTCTGTGACATTAATTGTTCCAACTAGAAGCTCCTCATTAGTGCGGGGGGACGTAAAATAATTAAAGAGGAGGTCAGACATTTCAGGAAGAGCGTCATTGTTGAAGGGGAGGACAGAATCTGAAGCCCATGCGCAAGCACATTTTTGTGTGTGCTTAAATGTGCTGACACCCTGACATGCTGGCAAAATACATAGCCACAAACGCACATGCATGCAGACCGACACACAGTACACATTCACACACACAAGGGCTCATTTACAAGCCCTGTGCGCCTCCAGAGCGTCACTTTTAGTGACATACCAGTGGCTCACAGGGCTTAGCCATATCAACAAGACCGCGTACAGCCACCCTGTGTGGCTTTCATGGCCTTGTAGATGAAGTGATGCAACACAGCACAAGTCGCTGCTTTGCCTCACACTACAATGGGGAGGTGTGCCATGGGCATTACGGTGGGGGTTCCCACATAACACCCATGGGATTTGACACATTCCCAGATTTACAACAATGTAAACCTGGGAAGGCGCCATGCGGTGCAACGATGATAAATAACACTATTTCTCCTCGTTTTTTCCTCTTTCTATGTATGCTACATTCAGCAGTAAAACATAGAAAGAGGAAATCCCCTCCATTGGTTGTTTTTGTGCAGGAAGATGTCCTTTCCTGCCCCCAAAAAATAATCCCTATGCAGACTCCCTTGTGGTGCATGGGTGCCTTCGTTGGCGCATGGCAGCCAATTTCAGCACCAGAGCAGGGAAATAGGACAGGGAACCGCTGTATGTGATAGATACGGCACATTTCTGCCCCTTTCGTTTGCCACAGAGCAGCGCAGTCAAAGGGGCTTGTGGTGCTGCCCTACAGCACAAAATTGTAAATGAGGCCCATAGTGCTTAATTTGCACTTATGGTGACAGCTGGTAGGCACCAGTTCTCATATTTGGGACCTTTGCTTAGGTTTTATTATCAAGCTTTAACACAGAGCAAGAGTAAATGAAAGAAAAGGGAGAAATAGAGGGGATTAGAAAATAAAAACAAGCAATGGAAATGCAATAGGTCTCGCATTAGGAAAGTTTGAGCTATTGGTCTTATAAATTACATTTTTTTAAATTTATGTGTTTGTTAAAATAGCTAAATTAATAGCTCTGTCATTTACAATGCCAATAGTTATAACTTTCGCAAAAGTGACACCTATAGCATTTGTAATGCAACATGTTTTTTATTTACGTGACTTAGATGTATTAATATTACAAATAACAATGGCTTTTATTTTTTTTGTTAAATTAATTGTTAAATAATTTATTTATGTTGTAATGGCAATAGCTTAAACTTTTGTAAATAACTTTTGTGAAGATTATATTCAGTGTTTTTTATTGTGACGAAAATCCAAGAACAGAAGTGAAATATTAACATCTTTTTTGTGATTTGTAATAAAGCTTGAAAGTTTGAAAACAGCTTGCAAAAGTGTCGCCTGTCGTGAACTGAGGGCTGTAACTCACTGTGTAATGCACTATGTAAAGGCGACCACAAAATACAGAAACTGTGAATTCAACTTTACAGGAAATGGGAGCCGAACAATGGGGAGAGGGAGGGCGGGGTGATTTATGCTTCCAGATTATGAGGTGGAAGTGCTCTGGCGAATACACCGCCCCCTCCCCACAGTTGCAAGTCAAACGTGAGCGAAGAGAAGAACATGCAGTGTTGCAGATCCTGAGCTAACTTTTGTTTACCTTTGTCAGTGGCAGTGTAATCCCTGTCATAAAGATTACATGTTGTTTTTTATTTATTATTTACTTTGTGTTTCAGGCTGCCGCTAGTTGTGCTAGTTGTGTGCGTGTGTGTCTGAGTGGGAGTATTCACTCACTGGCTCATCTTACATGAAACCGAGCTGCATAAAGCCTTGGGGAGTCCTCAATACATAGGAACCTCCGCTGTCACAATACTAAGGAAACAAGCTTGGCAATGAAGCGAGGTGGTTTAAAAGGGGGAAGGCTGCAGTTTCTCTGACATCCAAGATAACATAAAGCACTGAGTGATGTTACCATAGTGTTGCCCACTTCTTGGTAAAGTTAGTGGAAAAATAACAAGATGGTTGATGCATTATAATCCTGGTCATGGGCAAAAGCTGGATCAAGGTTAACCAGGCAAAGAACTGGTCACGGCCCACTAGTGCGTGATCGCTCATTTTAATGAACCAAAAATAGCTCCCCTTAATACACTGCTGCCAGGTGAGGCTTGCTACCTTCTTTTTGTAGCCTTTCCTGCCTGTCTCCTGTCTTAAGGAGACTTTTTTTTTTCAAATTAATTGTGAATCGGCATCAGCTATTTGGCCATTTGTGTGGTTGCATAGCGGCAAAGAAGAAACACATTTAACTGCTCTTGGAAAAGGCAGAGAATGTCCTTGTCAAAGCTCTAGGGGAACGAAGTATTTAATTACTCTTCTATTCTCTGAGTACTTTAGCATACAAAATAACATAAAAATACATCCTACGCAAGAGTTTGTGATATTTCTCGTATGTGGTAGAAAATGTGCTGCACATGCTTTCCTTGTGATGGGAAAACAAAACACTCCTTGGATGCCGCTAGTTGTGCTAGTTGTGTGCGTGTGTGTCTGAGTGGGAGTATTCATGTGAGTGTGAGTGTGAGTGTGTGTGCATGTGTGTGTGTGTCTGAGTGTGCATGTGGGTGTGTGTATGTGAGTGCATGCATGTGAGTCTGTTTGCAAGTGAATGCGTGTGTGTGTCTGTGCGTGAGTGCGTGTGTGTGTGTCTGTGTGTGTGAAGAATTCTCTCATGCTGTATTTTTGTGTATGCTGTCTATGTTTGTAAGCGCTGCGTTTAAAAAACAAGACAGAGGGAAGGCAGAGAAGGGGAGAAGCTTGGCAATAAAGTCAGCTGGTTTAAAAGGGGGAAGGCTGTCGTTTCTCTGACATCCAAGATAACATAAAGCACTGAGTGATGTTACCATAGGGTAGTCCACTTCTTGGTAAAGTTAGTGGCAAAATAACAAGACGGTTGATGCATCATAATCCTGGTCATGGGCAAAAGCTGGATCAAGGTTATCCAGGCAAAGAACTGGTCACGGACCACTAGTGCGTGATCGCTCATTTTAATGAACCAACAATAGCTCCCCTTAATACACTGCTGCCAGGTGAGGCTCGCTACCTTCTTTTTGTAGCCTTTCCTGTCTGTCTCCTGACTTACGGAAACGTTTTTTTTCAAATTAATTGTGAATCGGCATCAGCTATTTGGCCATTTGTGTGGTTGCATAGCGGCAAAGAAGAAACACATTTAACTGCTCCTGGAAAAGGCAGAGAATGTCCTTGTCAAAGCTCTAGGGGAACTAAGTATTTAATTACTCTTCTATTCTCTGAAAGACACATTCATCAAGGCCAAATCGGCTCGCAAAGGGCCAGATTCTCAGAATCTGGCCCTTTGCGAGTGCGATTTTTGCATTTGGGATTCAACATCCCAAATGCAAAAATCGCTATTTGCTAATTCGCATATTTGCGAGGATTTACATTTAAGGAATCTCTATTTGAGATTCCTTAAATGTAATTCATCATCCATTTTACAATTGCGAAATCGCAATTTTGGGCCGCAATTTACCGCGAGGTCAAACCTCGTGGTAAATTGCGAAAACTCAGAAAAATGCATTTAAATGCATTTTTCTGAGTTGGACGTTACACACACACATGTCCTTTGGACATGTGTGTGGGCAACACCTGTGTTGATTTCCATTGCAGGGGTGCTACAGGGTGTCCTTTGGACACCCCTGGCACCCTTGTACTCGCAATCTCATTTGCGATGAGCTAATTGCTAATCGCAAATGAGGAATGACTCCCCATGCATTCCTATGGGCCTTTTGGCCCATAGGAATGCATGGGGAGTTATTCCTTATTTGCGATTAGCAATTAGCTAATCGCAAATAAGGAATCAGTGGGAATCGCAATTAATATTGCGATTCCTACATGATTACCGTTTTGCGAGTCTCAAATATCGATTCCTTATGATTCGCTATTTGAGCCTCGCAAAACAGCCCGTTCATGAATCAGGCTGTGAGTACTTTAGCATACAAAATAACATAAAAATACATCCAACGCAAGAGTTTGTGATATTTCTCGTATGTGGCAGAAAATGTGCTGCACATGCTTTCCTTGTGATGGGAAAACATAACACTCCTTGGATGCCGCTAGTTGTGCTAGTTGTGTGCGTGTGTGTCTGAGTGGGAGTATTCATGTGAGTGTGAGTGTGTGCATGTGTCTGTCTGTGTGTGTGTCTGAGTGTGCATGTGGGTGTGTGTATGTGAGTGCATGCATGTGAGTCTGTTTGCAAGTGCATGCGTGTGTGTGTGTCTGTGTGTGAGTGCGTGTGTGTGTGTCTGTGTGTGTGAAGAATTCTCTCATGCTGTATTTTGAGAAAGCTTTTGTGTATGCTGTCTATATTTGTAAGCGCTGGGTTTAAAAAACGAGACGGAGGGAAGGCAGAGAAGGGGAGGGGGGAGGAGAAATGCGACACGGCGGGCAGAGGAGGGGGCGGAGCTGGGAGAGCCAAGATTACAAACAAGATGGAGGGAAGGCAGAGAAGGGGAGGGGGAGGAGAAATGCGACACGGCGGGCAGGGGAGGGGGCGGAGCGAGAAGAGCGGCGTTGAGGGTGTGAAGCAGCAGGGGCCTTTGAAGTGAAGCTAAGCTTCACTTCAAAGGTGTGGGAGGAGTGCTGCCAGGCGATTTACTGGCGATTTGATGATGTGCACGCACATTTTAGATCAATGCGCTTGAGCATTGACCTAAAAGCGCACAGGCACAGCATTAAATCGCCAGTCAATCGCCAGTCTAGGTAAACCTTATTTAAGCCCCTATAGTCTTGCTCAATGCGCATGCGCATTGAGAGGCGAGACCTAAAAATGGTTGCAAAAGAAGAAGGCAGGGATGAAAAAGAACCAGCAAGATTGAATAAAAAAGATTGAAAGGCTGGTGTAAAAAAGACATGAGAAAGAATCAACACAAGGCAGCATTTTTAGGTCTCGCCTAGACAGCATGTTTTTAGGTTTTGCCTAGGCAGCACATGCGCTCTTTGAGACATGCTGTGCCTCCTCTGTGGGATTTCAGCACGGCGCTAGCTTTTGATTTATTTGTGTGTGTTTAGAAATTCCTTTCATTTCTGCGGTGATTTTCTCAGATTTGTCCCTCCTTTCTGTTTGCGGTTCAGGCCCATTGCGACTGGCCCGGTTCCATGTATTAATTCTCTTTTGTACATTTCTGCTAGTTTTGTCACACTACTTTTCAATTTACTTTGGGTCTAGTTCTCCGAATGTTGTGTTTTTGAATCTTTAATAAAATGTGCTGAATCCAACGGTATTTGGGTATTGTGTTCTCCTTGTTGTTTTTTGTAGTTGTTTAACAAATGCACTGTTTATCCTACAGTATTGTATTTTCTCTTCTGTATTAATAACTGTGTTTAGTGTGCGATCACTTCCCTTTGGCTTTGCAGATTTTTTGGGTTGTTTTAACAAAATGCGCTGAAATCCATGTTATTGTATTCTGTTTTAACACCTTCAGCGTGGCGCAGATTCCTGCGCTGTGCTGAACGTTCTAATGAGCCAACGGGCTCATGACCGAACGGTTCCGT
Source organism: Lissotriton vulgaris (assembly GCF_964263255.1). Classification (NCBI taxonomy): domain Eukaryota; kingdom Metazoa; phylum Chordata; class Amphibia; order Caudata; family Salamandridae; genus Lissotriton; species Lissotriton vulgaris. The sequence continues at coordinate 1,249,057,648 of NC_141685.1, forward strand.
CATGAGCACAGGCCAACTGACGCTCATGACGGAACCGTTCCGTCAATAGCATCGAAGGGGTTAATAACTGTCTTTAGTGTGCGATTGCTTTGTTTTGTGTTTCTGAATTTGCCGCTTTGTAGTATTTCTGGGTTGTTTAACAAAACACGCTTAATCCAACTTTATTGTATTGTGTATTCTGTTTTAATGACTGTGTTTAGTGTGTGAACACTTTGCTTTGTGTTTCTGAATTTGCCGCTTTGTAGCTTTTGACCCGAAAAGCTGCCGTCATTACATCCTGTAATTTTGGGCAAATCACTGCATTTACCTTTCTAACAGAATGTACAATGAGAAATCAGCACCCATCCAGAAAGTATTGTATTTATAGTCTCAAATGTCCATAGTACATATACAAATGCAAGTCTTATAAAAAAGGGACCCAAATTCTTGCAGACTTTCTTATTCAAGTTCTTTATTAAAGTATTTCGGCACAAGAAAAATCCAAGAACACAAAAGGATTCACTTCTTAGCCAGCCAACGCGTTTCGTCTCTTACAATGAGACTTCTTCAGGGCTAAGGATAAAACATATCATAATTAGACACCATACACCATTTACATATGCAATTGAGTTAAAGATAAAAAAGTTTTTACAAATCCACCTAAAATTGTGTTGTCTCAATTTGATTTACCCAAGTTGGCCAATGAGTTTAAATACAAAAGACATTTTAAATGAAATTTTGTGCAGAAAAAGAGAGAGGATTGATTGGACAAACAGAACAGAAGGAAGCACTGTTCTGTTGAGGGAGCACTACTTGTTACACTAAAGTGCTCACAACCTTTATTTTGTCTGTATACAAGGTTTACAGAAAACTGATAAAGTTGCAATACAAAACAAAATTACACAACAGAAAAAGCAACAAAAACCTGGACCCGTAGCATACCTTCAACGAGAAATGGTAATCACACATCAATACATCATGGTAAGTTTCTCAAAAACAGGATATTAAGGTAATTTTCTAGAAAGTGCAAAACAAAAACAATTTACACTTTAGATTATATGACAGAAAACGGAGAAATCTAGCACGAAGTGATGACATTTGAGTAACACTCTAGCTCTAAAAGGTTATCCATTATTACTTATTGCAAAACTTTGGAGTGTTTAATAGTTTGTGATCATAAAATATCTCCCTGGATTCAAGGCATACTCTTATCAATTTATTGACTGATTCTCCTCAAACGGTACACTGTTATCTAAGTAACCGCCTAGTCTTGTAACCAAAAAGCTGTTAATAGCCATGAGTGAAACCCAGGATATTTTTAAGAAGATATGGGACATTATAGTGTCCCTTATGGCTGTATTGCTGTTGTACCTGATAATCATCTCATACATTGGATAAAATCCTACATAATATATTAGATCAGACTATGTGATTACCTCTTTGTTCTGACGAGCAATTTTCAAGAAGGCAGAACCCATACAACGTCAGGATTCCCTGTCTGTTAGATAGCTGTATTGCTCACACTGAAAATAAATGCCATATTAACATCAGTATCATAATATTGCCCATTAAATTGGGATGGAAAGTTTATAAATCATATAGTCACTAAACACATTTAGAATCAGAAAACTACCTGTTTTTGATGTGCTTACTCTTAGTAGTCTGGGCATGATTCATAGAAAGAAACAAAAAGGAAAGAATGTCATTATGAGTATATATAAAATACTAGTTATTAGACAGTTCTGATTTAGATCATCTATAGAGACTCACAAATTCAAAGATTCGGGCCTTCAAAATTAATCATGACATCCTTTCTTTATAATACTAGAGTCACAGGCTGGTTACACTTAAATCTAGTATTTTATAAGAAATTCCCTACCAAAACACAACCCTCAGTGCATAATGTGCAGATGGTGCTGGAACCACGAGGCAGGTGAGGAAAACTGAAAAATTTAATGAAACTGAACCGAGAGACAAATAAACAATGCAAGCCAGACTGGACTACCTTTCAGCCAGCATTGCAATGTATGTCGGCCATAAAAGTTATCAAGAATGCCGTGGGAGGCAAATGCTGTTCAGCCTAATAATTTAAATGCCAATAAATACATTAAGAACATTGGTAACTCTCAGGATTTTTTTGGGACATAAAGTAAATTTGAAATTTTGTCGTATGAGACGAGGTCACTGCCACAGACGCCACCTTTGAAACTGGGGAACCATGTTAAAGTTCCAGCGCTGTCTCAACGTCCTATGATTTTGTGCAAATCACTTTATCTCCCAGAGCCTAATAACGAAATATGAACGGTCCCTAACCTCTGTAAGACCTGTAGCCTGGGGCACAGTCCTTCAGTTTATCCTCTGTAGGCTTCAGTGAAGTCAGTTGACGTTCTGGGGCCTACAATGGGGGGCAAATTCCTGCCACATAACTGACCCTTCCCCAACCCCATGCGCTTTTTTGCATCACTAATCTGCCAGAAAGGTTTGACAGTCAAGGTGCACTTTATAGTTTATATCACTGACATCTTGGCTCAGATAATACAGCGCTTAGAGGGTTGGGCGATCCTGGCGAGGAGATTTAGGACAAGAAAAAATACACTGGGGCATATTACCAAGCAATAGCGATAATTATCGCTATTGCTTGGTGAGAGACAAAAATTTACAGCTGAGCTGCGGCGATTTTTATCGCAGATAAACCTTGGTATGCGATAAAAATCGGCCGTAATGCATAAATATCGCTGAAAAGTCAGCGATAAATATGCATTATCGAGCTAATGCTCTTAGCCATGTTATCCACCTTCCATTGGATAACATGGCTAAGAACTGCTCAGGGCAGGTGTTAACCTTTGGAGATATTCGCGCTTAGCGTGAATATCTCCAAAAGTTGGTAATAGGAGATAGCGATGTTAGCGACTATTTCCAGTCGCTAACATCTTGGTACGCCCGCTTTGCATGCCATTAGTGATAAATATCACTGACATGCAAAGTGGGACCCAAGATGGTCGCTATCTCCTACTAGCTGTCGCTAACTGGTGTTAGCGACAGCTAGGTAATAGTGAGATAATTTTATCTCCGCTTTCTTGGCATTTAAAGCCAAAAAAGCAGAGATAAACCCCCTTGATAATATGCCCCTATATTCTTTCAAATATTAAAGACATCAGAAATGTGCAACAAGAATATTTGAACACTACTTTTGTCGGGCAGAGAGCTTTTTGGCTATTTGTGCACTAGACAGCAAGAGAAAATGTGCGAAAATGAGAGGATTTCAGGTATTTCCGTTCACTTTGTACTTTTGCAGTTCTATTGCATTGTCACAAATTTCAAAGCATAAGTCATATTACTTTGGCTGTATCTTCAGTCTGTATTTCAGTCAGGTTTGTTTGCTTGATAAGTAAAAGTCACCTCCAGATTTTATGCCTTACCAGTTGGAAAAGTCACCAACCGCCACTGGTCTTACCCCAACTTTTTGCATGCTTACCTCCACTGTTTGCTGCATCTTTCTGTTCGATTTACAAAAGGGGGTGGTGATGAACAGAGTGTCTGAATTGAGCAGACCACTCTTACCCAGTCCAAAGATCAGGGCTTGATCCATCACCGTTATTTATCTCACTGCCCCATCCCAGCTCAGAACATGGCTATATGCAAATCAGTCCGTCCCTGGCCCAGTGCATCATGGGAACAGGGCAGACTAAACTACCAAGCCAATTCTTTACCAGAAAGGAGACAAGCTACCGGGGACCGGTTTCTGGCATTTCAGCCTCTTCGGCCCGGCTTGCTTGAATCCTGATGGAGCAGTGAGAAAGGGACTCATGTCTGAGTATACCCTGCCACACCTATAGTGGCCAAAATCGATTTACAAAAGGGGGTGGTGATGAACAGAGTGTCTGAATTGAGCAGACCACTCTTACCCAGTCCAAAGATCAGGGCTTGATCCATCACCGTTATTTATCTCACTGCCCCATCCCAGCTCAGAACATGGCTATATGCAAATCAGTCCGTCCCTGGCCCAGTGCATCATGGGAACAGGGCAGACTAAACTACCAAGCCAATTCTTTACCAGAAAGGAGACAAGCTACCGGGGACCGGTTTCTGGCATTTCAGCCTCTTCGGCCCGGCTTGCTTGAATCCTGATGGAGCAGTGAGAAAGGGACTCATGTCTGAGTATACCCTGCCACACCTATAGTGGCCAAAATCGATTTACAAAAGGGGGTGGTGATGAACAGAGTGTCTGAATTGAGCAGACCACTCTTACCCAGTCCAAAGATCAGGGCTTGATCCATCACCGTTATTTATCTCACTGCCCCATCCCAGCTCAGAACATGGCTATATGCAAATCAGTCCGTCCCTGGCCCAGTGCATCATGGGAACAGGGCAGACTAAACTACCAAGCCAATTCTTTACCAGAAAGGAGACAAGCTACCGGGGACCGGTTTCTGGCATTTCAGCCTCTTCGGCCCGGCTTGCTTGAATCCTGATGGAGCAGTGAGAAAGGGACTCATGTCTGAGTATACCCTGCCACACCTATAGTGGCCAAAATCGATTTACAAAAGGGGGTGGTGATGAACAGAGTGTCTGAATTGAGCAGACCACTCTTACCCAGTCCAAAGATCAGGGCTTGATCCATCACCGTTATTTATCTCACTGCCCCATCCCAGCTCAGAACATGGCTATATGCAAATCAGTCCGTCCCTGGCCCAGTGCATCATGGGAACAGGGCAGACTAAACTACCAAGCCAATTCTTTACCAGAAAGGAGACAAGCTACCGGGGACCGGTTTCTGGCATTTCAGCCTCTTCGGCCCGGCTTGCTTGAATCCTGATGGAGCAGTGAGAAAGGGACTCATGTCTGAGTATACCCTGCCACACCTATAGTGGCCAAAATCGATTTACAAAAAAGATGGCTGTAATGCCAGAAACTGGTCCCCGGGAGCTTGTTTCCTTCCCAGTGTAAGAATTGGCTTTTGTAGTTTGGTTTGCCCTGTTCCCATCATGCACTGGGACAGGAACAGACTAATTTGCATACAGCCAGGTTCTGAAACTGGGATGGTGCAGTGAGCTAAAAAACGGTGTTGGATCTAGCCCTGATCTCTTGACTGGGTGAGAGCTTCCTGTTTAATTCAGAGACTCTGTCCCTCACCACCCCTTGTTGTAAATATTTTTGTCCACCCTAAGCGTGGAAGGGTATTCTCAGATGTGAGACCCTTGCTCATTGCACCATCAGGATTCAAGCAAACCGGGCCGAAGACGGCTGTAATGCCAGAAACCGGTCCCCGGGAGCTTGTTTCCTTCCCAGTGTAAGAATTGGCTTTTGTAGTTTGGTTTGCCCTGTTCCCATCATGCACTGGGACAGGAACAGACTAATTTGCATACAGCCAGGTTCTGAAACTGGGATGGTGCAGTGAGCTAAAAAACAGTGTTGGATCTAGCCCTGATCTCTTGACTGGGTGAGAGCTTTCTGTTTAATTCAGAGACTCTGTCCCTCACCACCCCTTGTTGTAAATATTTTTGTCCACCCTAAGCGTGGAAGGGTATTCTCAGATGTGAGACCCTTGCTCATTGCACCATCAGGATTCAAGCAAACCGGGCCGAAGACGGCTGTAATGCCAGAAACCGGTCCCCGGGAGCTTGTTTCCTTCCCAGTGTAAGAATTGGCTTTTGTAGTTTGGTTTGCCCTGTTCCCATCATGCACTGGGACAGGAACAGACTAATTTGCATACAGCCAGGTTCTGAAACTGGGATGGTGCAGTGAGCTAAAAAACGGTGTTGGATCTAGCCCTGATCTCTTGACTGGGTGAGAGCTTTCTGTTTAATTCAGAGACTCTGTCCCTCACCACCCCTTGTTGTAAATATTTTTGTCCACCCTAAGCGTGGAAGGGTATTCTCAGATGTGAGACCCTTGCTCATTGCACCATCAGGATTCAAGCAAACCGGGCCGAAGACGGCTGTAATGCCAGAAACCGGTCCCCGGGAGCTTGTTTCCTTCCCAGTGTAAGAATTGGCTTTTGTAGTTTGGTTTGCCCTGTTCCCATCATGCACTGGGACAGGAACAGACTAATTTGCATACAGCCAGGTTCTGAAACTGGGATGGTGCAGTGAGCTAAAAAACGGTGTTGGATCTAGCCCTGATCTCTTGACTGGGTGAGAGCTTTCTGTTTAATTCAGAGACTCTGTCCCTCACCACCCCTTGTTGTAAATATGCATCTTTCTGTTGGGCTTAGGACTCTGAGTACATTTAGCACTGCTAACCAGTGCTAAAGTTCATCGTCTCCTCCCTCAAACATGGTGACATAGTTATATACATGATTGGCATATTTAGTTTACTTAAAAGTTTCTTGTAAAGTGGTATACCATATAACCAGGGCCTGTAGTCTAAATGCTATATGTGGGCTTGCAACACTGATTGTGCCACCAACACAAGTAGCCTTTTCAACCTGTCTCATGCCTGCCATTGCAATGCCTGTGTGTGCAATTTACTGCCATTTCGACTTGGCATTTAAATCCACTTGCCAAACCTTAAATTCCCCTTTTATTACAGATAAGTCAATCTTAAGGTAGGCCCTAGGTAGCCTTAAGGGTAGGGTGCTTTGTAAGTTAAAGATAGGACATGTATTTTTGAGTTCTTCCTGTCATGATAGTGCCAAAAAGCTACATTTGTTTTTCACTACTGTGAGGCCTACTCCTCTCTTAGGCTAGCATTGGGAATTCCTTAAAACACTTTAAGCAGTAACTCCCGATTAGAAACGAGTAGCTAAATCATGTTTCACATCTTTGGATTGGTAATGATAAATCCTCTTTAGTGGTAAAGTTGGATTTAACATTTCTCTTTAAAAATGACACTTTTATAAAGTAGACATTTCTCTCCTCTTACTCCTCTGTGTGCTATGCAGCCTGTCTCCAATTCACATCTGGGGTGCATGACAGTTACACTTTGAGCATTCCCTCTAGACAGCCACAAACACAGCAAGCGAGTGTAACAGAGGACTCATCTGCATCCATCTACATTCTAACAGCCATCCAGGGCAAGAATGGGGAATGGGATTTGACACTTACAAATGAATAGGCAGCGTCCTGTGTCCCACACAACAGACTGATTACCCCCCCCCCCACACACACACACACACAGATAGCCTGACAAACACAACTGGGATGAACAGAGACCTGTGAACTTCAAGGGGCTGCTTTGAAGTCACCCCCTCTTCAAAGGCACATTTTAGTATAAGTACTGGGGCTATGACCCTAACAAGACAGTGAACTACTGGACCTGTGAAGTACTCGGCCAGGAGTAAGGATTGCTGTGCAACAAGAATGGTCACTCTGCTTGAGTGACTGTTCTAAGAAACTGCTTCACTGCTGTGCTGAGATGCCCTGCAGCCTGCCGATCTCTGCCCTGCTGAGGACAAGGACTGGACACATCTCACTTGAACCCATTGTGACTCTAATGGCTGGCTGGCTTGCCTCCTGTTTTCCAAAGGTCTAAGGGTCATTAAAGATGTCTTGCAACTCTGCTAGTGCTGCGGGACTCTGCCATCTGTGAGTACTATATTTGCCTGAGGGGCCCCCATCAGTCCTGGGTCTCAGAAGTGGGTTCTGCAGTGGTTTTAACCCTCAACGTAGACCCAGCAGGGACTTTGTGCGGATCGGAACAGACGCATCACCCTTCGACGCATGGGCTGCTCGATGACAGCGATTCAGCTCGAAGACAGTTCAGTGCCTGCATTGGACAGGGGCTCATCAACGAAACTTACATTGACAGCACTGATAGGCGCTGACACTCACTTCCATCCCGGGATCGATGATGACGTGATGCTTTCTGTACTCCTTGTCTGGAGTCCTCAACATCGATGATTTTGCTCTATCCAAGGTGCTTTGTCAGGATGACCTATCTGAGTCCTGTAGCCAACCTGTCCTCCATTGCGGTCAGCCTGAACTTTGGCTTTACCCCAAACTAGCATAACCTTAAGTAACCTTTTAGCACCTTTTTACTTCTAAGCACAATTTGTGGTTTATCCTTTAAAATTCATAACTTCGGTTTTACTTATTGGATTTCTGTTGTTTTGGTCTTCTCTTACTCAGATAAATATCATCTAGTGTTCTAAACATGTGTGGAGTCATTTTGATGTATTTTCATTGTGTTACTGTGTGTGTGTGCTGCACAAATACTTTACAGATTGCCTCTTAAGTTAAGCCTGCCAGCTCTGTGCCAAGCTACTAGAGGATGAGCACAGGGTAATTTAAAGTGTGTAGCATTCTTACCCTTACTAGGATTTTGGTCCCTACTCGAACAGGGTGCATACCTCTTCAAACTAGAGACTCAATTTCCAACAGTGGATCAAGCTGACAAATCAATGATTACATCAATTGATGACAGGAAAGAGAACATAAATACCCCATACACATTTTATCTTAAACCTGTACTCTCTCTTCCCCTAGTCTCTGTACCTACGTAAGGAGGTGCACGTATTGGTCATTCCATACTTGTTCAGCTGTCTTCCCTAAAGTGTTTTAGCCTAAGGACATACAACAGAATTTCCAGTATCTGTCATATACACCAAAATTAGCAAAGCAGAAGGTTGCCCATCAAGTTATGCAGTACTTCCATACTCATAATATATTCACTCAGTTAATACATCATCTATTAGCGCCATGCATGGCTATATAATATCTAAATGTCATAGTCAGTCAATGTCCCAGGTTCCAACAACACTTTTTTTGTGTATTTGTTTCAGCATAAGAAGATTAAAAGATACATTAACTTCCATGTTACTCTGCAAATATGTATGTATGTATGTATGTATAAATTGTTTTGTAACGCGCACTGTTACTTGGGAGTATCCTGGCGCAAATAATCACCATAAAGGATGCAGCATAACTGGCAAGTAAACCTGAGATCGAAGGTGTGAGTGCAATAAATGACTGCACTTCTAGATACATCATATGAGTTTCTTGCAGGTTCAGCTTAAAACAGAGTTGACAAACTGTGCACATCATAGCAGGTAGAAGGTGAAGTGACTGCTGCCATTGTTATAGTGAGGTGAGCGATACAAGAGAATAACTATGCACTGCATGGACTGCAGTGAACTGATTTTCCTTGGTGAGCAAAATAAAAAAATCAGACCAGCAATTACTGGTCTTGACTTGCAAAAATGAAAATACTATTTGTTTTAACAAGTGGCTGTTTTCTTTTCATTACATCTGAAAAATTATTTTGTGTTAATAAAAGGGTGCTACACAATGTACGTGGACCTTTTAAAAACATAAATGTGGCAGAGTCTGAAGCTAACCTAGGATGGCTGCATGAAAGCAGGACTCCATGCGCCACACGCTGACCAAACAGTTTGCGTACACTATGAAGTGCACACCAGATTCCAAGTGATTGAAGGTTGCTGCTGGTGGTGCCAGTGGATGAGGATCTGGTGAGTCAGCGTTAGCTTAAGGCGCCATCAGTGATTTGGTGGTGCATGGTCTCAGAGCCCTAACAGCAACAGGGGCTGTTGGTGAGGGGTTGTACACGTGTCTAGTGAGCCATGCCGCCCAATGCTGCTGCTGGCGCCCCAAGTGCCCCTTAGGCACCGCAGATGAAATTGCCTACTTGGCACACATGCTGTTGTGCATGTGAAAATAGTGTGAGCTGAGGAAGCGGAGCTGCTTCAGTTCTGGATGCCAAGTCTTGCAAAGAATTGCAAGGGTCTCACATTTGTGTGCCAGGTGAAGCCTTGCAGAAAACTAAATGATGATTTTTTTTTATATTTCTTTTTATTAGAAAAAAAACAAGCACAGTGACAACAAAGTACATGAAGTGCATAGACTGCACAAAGGCGGAACATCATTACATGGACAATGGAATGATCAACACATTGACGGGGGAGGGTAGAGGAGAAGAGGGAGTATCAAAGACCTTAAAGCAATCAAGAAGTAATGCGGGGTCAGGGGGAAAGCGGGACATCAAGGACAGGTGTCACTGGCGGTACACATATGTCACCTCTATACCGGTTCCAAGGACCCCATACTTTGTGCCAATGCCGGGGACGACCCCGAGCCAGGTTTACAGTTTTTTCCCTGAACATGCACCAATCCATGTTTTCCATCCACACATCAAGAGTAGGGGGCCTCTGGGATCCCCATAGCTGTGCAATATTACGTTTGGCGATCATAGCCCCTAGGGTCACCCATTGAGTTTGAGCCACATTATGGTCGGTGGGCTCCCAAACATTTAGCAAGCAGCGCCTGGCTTCTGGCAAGAGAACCACACCCGTGACCTCCTGAATAACCTCGTGGACCTTCCTCCAATAAACAGTAACTTCCCTACACTCCCAGATGACGTGGAGAAATGTACCTAACTGTCCGCAACCCCGTTGGCACAGACCCTCTTCAGAAAAGCCCATTCGAACCAGACGGGTCCTGTGACTTATACTCTGTGTAGTATTTTGAGTTGAACTTTTCTTAGTCGTGCCGGAATCGCGACCTCCGTGGGAGAAGAGATCGCCGACTGCCAGTCCTCGCCGTCACAGGTCCACTGATCTAGCAATTTCGACAGTAGGTCTGCCCTATGGTTAATCCATTTTTTATAGACCAGGGAGATGGTACTGTCCGGCAAATGACCATCCAACAATCGGTCCTCCAGTGGGGTAGATTCCGGTATCTCCTTCCCAACCGGGAAGACTGAAGTCAATGCATGACGAACCTGAGCATAATGGAAATACTCAGACCCACCCAATTGAAACTCAACCTGCAGGGCCGCAAATGACTTTACCTGTCCCTTGGCCCAAAGGTCTCCCAACTTGTTGATGCCAATAAGATCCCACTTGTCGAACCCCTTAGTGTTCCACAATTTACCAAACCTATCAGATCCGAAAAGCGGGGTCGCCAAGGTCAAGCGATCTTTCCAGCCTAACGCACTAGTGGCATCCTGCCAGACCCGTACGGCCGCCCTCGTTGACCCCGACAAAGACCTCACCACCGATCTAGAATATAGTGCCCTATAATAGTTGCCCCCGTGAAGTAACCACCTATCCATGGCGAAACCAGGGTTTAACTCGGGCCATACATACCATGGTTGATGGCCCCTAATTGCAATGCCCAATAGTACCTTTTGATGTCGGGAAGGGCAATACCCCCGTCGTACCACGGGAGCGTCAATTTGGCAATCGCAATACGAGGCCTACCATCCCACAACTAAATTATGATTTTATTTTTGACCTCATACCATTGGAGCGACGTTGGATCACGCACCTCCCATTGTCCTCCTCTATCGCGATCATGCTTATCAATTTCAGCCCACCGATTAGTAACCAACAGCATGGACTATGCAGGAGCCCACTATTGTTGATATGTCCAGGTGAAATTGAGTCTTGAGAGCAACCTAGTTCCTGGGCAATAAGGCATCTTCTAAAATATGGAAGACTACATACACATTGCTGCTGCTCAATTGCTGTCAATACCTGGTGTGAATTTTAACAGTCCATATGGTGAGAGTAAATAATTGAACCATGGGGGAAGGTTAAACTTAACAAGGGGAATTGCCAGTTGAGTTGAGGCCGACTGCCCAGCACAAGCCTAATTGAAATGATGACACTGGTGACATTCAACACCATACAGGAGTCACTGCTGGGGTGAGAATGACTTAAAACCTTCATGCTAGAGATGAAAAGCAGTCTTATAACCTTACCGCCAGTGTGGGTGAAACACACAACAAGGTGTATGTATTCCTTTCTGCTCATAATACAGGGCACTTGGATATTCAATAGTCAATTTGAGGAGTTCTGTGACACCTATATAGGTAGGACATGTCTCTCTCTGTGACTGAATGATGGAGCGGAACGGAGAAGACTTGTGCACTTGTGTGAGAAGCTATTTCAGAGTACATGTACAAGTAGACACATACCTGAGTTACGAGAGCATGCAGACCTTTAAACTTGATAAAGTGCACTTCCCATTGCAAGCTTGATACCTACATTTATACAGCTTACTTCAAGTGTACCTTTCCAGAGACTCATACGAAGCCGCCTAATCCCTCTGCTAACATCTCTTAAAACTCTAAAATGCACTTTTGTCTGGCAGCATCACTATTCACCGACTGCTCAGAATGCTGAGCCTAGCCAAATATAAAACAGCAACCCTTACCATGTCACTGTTATAAGTCTCACCATGTTTCCAAAGACGCACTCACTCACACCACTGTAGAATCTTTTATACACCCACTGCCGCTCCCATACAACCATTCACAAACCCTTTCTCAAAGCCATACCGGTACTTACACACCCACTCACTGATTCATTGATCTATAAACTCATCCACTCACTCACTTATACTGCCACTCATAGACCCACTCACTCACTAATACAGCCATTGACATATCCACTCATAAAGGCATACAGGTGCTACCACACTGAGTGAGTCACCCATAAAACTACTCAGACACCTAGACACTTACCCATACAGACAATCATACAGCCACTTAGTCACCCAAACAATTACACACCCACCCACTTACTTACTCATGGAAATCGGAACATATACTCACTCAGCTATACAGTCACTGACAGAAGCATGCACTCATCTATATAGCCACTCTCAAATTCACCTCACCCACTCACGCATACAGTCACTCGTATACCCAATCCCTCATGTATAATGCCTTTCATATACATAGTTACTCACCCATATTGACGTGCACTCAATCACCAACACAGCCATACAAACACTCAATCACTCATACAACGCTTCACACGTGCAACAGTACCCCATACAGCCACTGACTCACCCACTCACTGATCCATACAGGCAGCCACACACCTCCTCACCCACACACACACAGACACCCAAACAACCATAGACGTAATCAAACAACCAATCAAACACCCATTAACCCATTCACGTACCCAGTAACACACTCATGCACCCACTTAATCATTTACTGACAGACAGATACACACATTTATACAACCAATCACTCACCCATACATTCACTGAGACACCAAATCACTCACTTATACAGTAAGTCACACACACACTGAGTCATCCATACAGTCACACATAAAACCACTGATTCACCAATACACCTTGATATATATTTTTGACACTCATAAACTTTTAAAATACACTCACAGCCACTGGAACCAGTGCTCAGGAATTTGGCTGAGTAGGACTTAAAGGAAGTACCAGGAGGACTTCTTGGCCCTCAAGGTACCTCAGGAGTAAAGTGGACTTCATCCCCCAACCAGTAGTGCGCCACATACTCAATAGCGGGCCCGGATCCATGAATATCTTGAAGAGGAAAAAAGTGCCGAAGCAGAGACCAGTGAGATCCAGGTCTACTTGTGAAGCGGGGGCCTCTGTGCCGCGTCTCTGGTAACCACGTGTGACATCTCCAAACAACTCCTCCCAAAGAAAGAGCAGAGGCCGCATCGGGGGACAGAGGAGACTTCTTTATTTAAATAGTTTGGTGAATGCATTTCAGCCTTTGTCCGGCCTTCATCAGTGCCATGATGTGACAGGAGGCTTCTAGCGCTGTGCATTTAAATATGTCTTGCCGCACTGCGATTGGTGCATAGCCTGCTCCACCCCTCTAGTGTTGTGCTCACCTATCTCAGTACCTAGATGGCTTAAGAAGTGCGATTCCCAGGATGCATCAGTATATATATATATATAAATAAATAAAATCCAGTACTTGTATAGCACACAAATCACCCCCGAACGGGTATTTCGGCGCTGGGTGCCATTGGGATGATTAAGCGAGCTATTGCCCAGAGTTGCATGGTGCTGGGCAGACTCCTGCCTCCGGAGTCAAGAATCAAACCGTGATCCCCAGCGTCCAGCATCAGTCACCCTGGCTGTGGTACCACACCTCTTATATATGTATATAACCTGCTGGCGGTTGCCAATAGGTAGTTATAGTTAGGACCTATATTCCATAGGAAATCCCCAAGATTCTATTTGTAATAACTTTGGTGCTGGTTGATGAATCTTCGCAAAATTTAAAAAACTGGTGGGGCGCTCCGGTCCGCTCCTATTCTGCAAGTCTCAGGGTGATTCGTCAAGCAGGGGCAGAGAAAAAAGGGGCTCCCAAAACGTGCTTTTCCCCATGAAATTTTCCATAGGAACCTTTCAACGTGGCTACAGCTCGAACTGCTGAACGGAATTACACCAAATATGGAAAAGAGGTAGTCCTTAGTTCAGACTTGTGCCTTTTGCTTATATGGTGTAAATCCGTTCAGCAGTTCCTGGGAAAATGACATATATATCTATGGCTGCGCAGGATCCGCACATCCTGAGTGCACCCTTAGCGCACCATGCCGATCAAACACTGAATTCTAATTGGCTGTCAAGTGGTTGTCAACATTCAAAGCCAGGAAGTGTTGGCAGCCATTTTGTGCCTCGGTAGATGCGAGGCTGAAGTAGTTAGTGGAATACGTGTGCAAAACGTATAAAGGGGCAGGGTAGAAATATGGCAAAGTACGCACAGGGTGCACAGATCTACCGTGAACAAAAAATAAATATAACAGAGCTTCTTTCATAATTAGCCCCCTGGGGGGCCAAATCCCGGGGGCAAATTTTTTTAAATTATGGGGTTCCCAGAGGGGACCCCCAGCCCCGTGGCCTGCCACCCCCGGAGCTAGGTCTCTGTCCATGTTTCTGTTTTCTGCATACCTTTGGCTCCAGAAAATATACCTGTGTCCCACAATCCACACCCTAAGCATCTTGAAGGGAGGTCTGGATGCACTCAGATGGTCTCTGTATGTGAAATGGCAGTTTGAAAAGATTTTTCTAAAATGGTGGATAAGATGCAGTTTTGAAAAAATAAAAAAAATGATTGGCTGTTTAAAAACATTCTAGTCTGAAATATATAGTACAGAGATTCTGCATAGGAAAATCTGGTGTGTGATTGACATACTTCTTCATCTACAAATCAATTTGAAAGGTAACTTATTATAATGTGAGAGGTTGTATGTGGTGTGTTAGTTTTTAATAAGATTAATGTGTTTCTCTTGGTAAAGTCCGGGGAGTAGTCTAGCTTGTCTAGAATCACTTTGTGAGACTGTGTTCTAAAATATGTGGAATGTGTACATTTATGTCACCTGTTCCAGAGTACTAAATGTTTTTTGGTTAAGTGCAAGGGATACTGTTATTTGTCTAGAATCACACTGTGAGTCAGTATGCATTTGGAATAATTGAGAGAGAATCATTTGGTTGCTTGATGTGTTTGCAGACACAAAAGTGCTTAAAACCTTTTTTGTTAAGTTTTGGTAGCATTAGACAATAGCTATTGCTCATGTATTTGGAAAATTAGTTAGGCTTTAACACTGAAATGCAGTAATGAAATATGTAAAATGTGTGCTGTCACCTTAGTTTTTGTGGATCCGTTAATGTGTTTTGATTAAGTCCAAGGGAGAGTCTTGGTTGTCTAGAATCACACTGTAAATCTGTGTACATTTGGGAACTGCTGTGAGAGAAGCCTGTGGGTGTTTCATGTGTTTGCAGATATATAACTGGTTAAAAACATATACTATTGCCAAGTTTTGGTAGAATTTGAAAGCAGTTTTTGCTTATGTATTTGCAAAATGAGTAAGGCTTCCACAGTACAGTGCATTTCTGAAATCTGTGGAATGCGTGCAGTTATGTCACCTGTTCCACAATAGTAAATGTTTTTTGTTAAAGTGCAAGGGCATGCTGTTATTTGTCTGGAATCACACTGTGAGTCAGTGTGCATTTGAGAGAATTGTGACAGAAGGATTTTGTTGCTTGATGTGTTTGCAGACACATAAGTGCTTAAAAACCTTTCTTGTTGTTAAGTTTTGGTAGAATTAGAAAATAGAAATTGCTTATGTATTTGGAAAATGAGTTAGGCTTTAACACTAAAATGCAATATTGAAAGATGTGGAATGTGTGCAGTCAACTTACCTTTTCTAGACTAGTGAATAGTGTTGCTTGTCTAGAATCATACTGTGAATCTGAGTGCATTTGGGAACCATTGTGAGATAAACCCTGTCACTGCTGTTGCAATCCTATACTGACCTTTTCAGCATCATGTACTAATCCATTCACTGAAGTAAAACTCAATCAATTATAAATTCACCCACTGTCTTTCCTTATAGTACTGTAATGATTCAGTCAGTATGCATATACTCATGCAGTGAGCCAGGATTTAGGGCACTGACTGTTTCAAACTCCTATGCACTATGCATGCAGTGGTCTAACCACCTTCACACTTGTATTTCATGTAGGAGAGTAGGGTCTGCTTCCTATGGTCACCCCCACTTTTTGCTCTGATATACTGGTTTCTCGACTTTAGTGTGGCTGTGGGCCTGCTAATCAGACCCACAGCCCAGCTGTTCTCTCTCTAAATTCATACCATGTACTTTAGGTACATACCTAATTGGGTATTGGGTCACTTTTGTGAGCCCCTGTATAGTGTACCATAGGTACCCAGGGCATAGGTGCATCCAAGGCCAGCCAGGGGCTGCAACATGTATTATGCCACCCCTGGCTGGCCATTCACATTGACACAACTGGCTGATCACTCAGCTGGGACAAGGTCGTGTAATCACCCGTTGCTTAGGTATAGTATCCCTATACCTACCATTACATATAGACACATATATACCTATACGTCACTCCTATGGCAGGACTTGATAATCCTGAAGGCAGAGTGCTTGGTTTTATGTGAGATGGTGCTCTAGCATAAGCTGAGCCTGTCTGCAGCTTTCGGAACCATGTCCTTATAGCTGTTCTATGATATAGTCACACCCTATACTCTTAAGTGCATTATAATCCTCGCGGTTAATGCTAACTTTGGTTTGGCTGTATCAAAACATGTTGTGGAAGGTATCATACGCTTTGGAATACTACCCCCCCCCCCGCCAGTCCTGGCGGCGGGGGTAGCATTCCACCCTTCTAGAGGGAGAAGACATGTAGTTGTAGCTTTACCCGGTTAAAGTTAAACAGAGCCTATACTGACCTTTTCAGCATCATGTACTAATCCATTCACTGAAGTAAAACTCAATCAATTATAAATTCACCCACTGTCTTTCCTTATAGTACTGTAATGATTCAGTCAGTATGCATATACTCATGCAGTGAGCCAGGATTTAGGGCACTGACTGTTTCAAACTCCTATGCACTATGCATGTAGTGGTCTAACCACCTTCACACTTGTATTTCATGTAGGAGAGTAGGGTCTGCTTCCTATGGTCACCCCCACTTTTTGCTCTGATATACTGGTTTCTCGACTTTAGTGTGGCTGTGGGCCTGCTAATCAGACCCACAGCCCAGCTGTTCTCTCTCTAAATTCATACCATGTACTTTAGGTACATACCTAATTGGGTATTGGGTCACCTTTGTGAGCCCCTGTATAGTGTACCATAGGTACCCAGGGCATAGGTGCATCCAAGGCCAGCCAGGGGCTGCAACATCACACACAAGGTGCTCTACAACGCAGGCCCTACCATTCTACATAATAAAGTTGAATTCCACAGACCACCGAGGAACCTTCGATCCAGTACTTTAGGAAGAGCTACCACCACCCGGGTGAAGACTGTCTGGATGGGAGAGCGGGCCTTCTCGCATCTGGCGGCTACTAAGTGGAATGAACTACCTCCCAGTCTTAGACTGACAGACGATCTTCTGTCTTTTAGGAAACAATTAAAGACACTACTCTTCCCTAAATCAGAATAAATCATTACTCAGTGTGGTTATCGTACCTCTCAGCATCTAACCTCAGCGCCGTGATATCCTACTCAGGATGATTGTTAGCGCTCTATAAATAAATTAAATACAAATACAAATACAGCATCACAAAATGGATGCTGCTGCCACAGACACAAGCCTGACCTCCTGCAGCTGGGAGCCCTTCCAACGAGGGAGGTCTGGACAATAGATTTCCTGCTTTGGGAGGTGCTAGCACCTCCCCAGACAGGCTATAGTGTATTGGGGCAGGGTGGGTTGAATGAAATGAGACACTGCCTGGGGCTCACAAGATACTCCATGCTTAGCCCAGTTCAACCCAGTTGCTGGGGCACACCAGCCCCAGCTCTGGTGTGAAACTGGACAAAGGGAAAGGGGTGTAACCACCCCCTTCCCAGGTTCCACCCATAGGAGGGACCTAGCAGGTAATCCAGCCACTTAGATTAGTATAAAGCTAGGAGCTGAGTCTAGAGACTTTTGATTATCCTGAACTGAAACTCTGAAACAAAACTCTGGACTTCGACATTCTACTGTAACTAGAAGACTGAAGAATCTCCCTTGTGGTCAAGGAGTGACCACCCTGTGCAAACAGGCACCTTCAGTGACTTGCCGGTTTGCTTTGTCGATGCTCCCGCCAGAGCCCGAAGACTTAGCGATGCAGCCTCTGGACTTCCAGACTTTGCCGACCCGACCCACATCCACAGCAAAGCTGAGACCCGTGGCGACACGAGAGACGTGGTACTGGACTACCTGAAGTTCCTGCTTTTTGCTAACTGTGCAGCTTCTGAGGCCTCCTCGAAGTTATGCATTGGGGCTTGAGAATCCCCAACCCCGAGCCGTAAGTGCTTTGAAGTTCAGCCCTCCACACTCCACGAGTGCCGCATGGGTCCTGTTCCTGCATTTCTCCTCGACACGTCTTCGCGGTTCCTAGCCTGCTGGATAGTGGCCCTCCTGAAGACATCTTTACAAAATAACACCACTTACCTGAATGCTCCGGGCTTGCTCCTGCTTTCCTGTAAAGGGGAAGCTCCCCCGACCTTGCTGGTCTGAACAGAAGCCGATCTTCCCTTTCTGCGTGAGTTACCTTTGCCAAGGCTTGTTGACTCCAATCTAGAAGCTGACACTGCCAACAGCGAGATCCTTCATGGGACAGTCTGTATCCAGCTCCTGGTTGTCGTCGACGCCTCCTGGTCCACATGGCTGCAGAGACAAGCTTCACTTCTTTACCTGTTTGCAGCTCGACATCGCCTGGTTCCTTCCTGGTCACTGGCTAATGACCCAGACTCTGTCCCCTCTGCTTTCAGGTTCTTCACTGCTTCGATCCACCTTTGGATCCAACCGGACATCTTCCTCCTGGTCGCCTGCAGCATCTTTGTGCAGTTCTCCATAGGATTCGGAGACGGTAACTCGAGTACTCCCGTGGGTAATAAATATCCAAGTGTCCTACTTTAACTGGGTTTTCCCGTAGTCTACCCGGAAGTGTCCGAAATCAACTACTTTGTGAACTTTAAGTTCCCATTGAAAGTCTATGAGAACCCGCATGTGTGTTTAGACACTGCACACGCATCCTGTGAGACTCCTACTTCCTAGCCTGTGGTTGTTCAGTGTAGTTCCAGCGATTCCCTAGGCCCTAGGCATGGCTTACCTGTCCTGAAGTGGTTCTTATACCACTTACTTAGTATATGGTTCTAGAGGCCCCTAGGGCAGAATTGTATTTGTGCAACTTATAGTATGCTTATTGAGTCACTTGTGCTATATCTCGAACTATGACCTAATAAAGAGTGCAGAGGGGTTGAGTTAGTAATAAATACATATATATTTGATATATACCTTGTGTAGTGTCCTTTCATTTGATATTCAAGGGGTATTATTGGTAAAACAATTGGCTTCACATGCTCTCTGAAGTATTAGCCTAAGACTGCTTTGTCCATGCTACCACTAGGATAGCTGGTCTATAAGGATGACTTTACAACCATCACCATAAGGGTTGTTTGGACTGATACAGGGTGCTCACTAGAATAGTGGACATCACATATCAGGCCAACTTTTCACATTTCAGACCTACTATTCCACAGTTAGTATCCATACACTCCAGCAAACACACAGTGAGTGCTGTTGCAATCCCATAGTACCTCTTTCAGTACCATCTACTAATCCAAGTTCAAGTTCAAAACCACTTTGATCGATTAATTAAAATCATAAAAGTTCATCCATATTACAATACTTTACAAAAATACATATGGATAACAATGTTAGAAGAAGAGGTTATCAAGATACAAATATATATCATGTATTATGTTAAAAAATACACTAAAAATGCAAAGATCATTCATGTAATAGTCAATACGGGGCATCTAATTTTCTTCTTCCTAGAAGCAGCTACTAAAAAATTTGCCATGTTATAAATAACCCATGGGGTGTCTAGTAGTTGCAAATACAATAAGGCTGGTTTCACCTATAAAAACCTCTTTCCTCGTAAAAGTGGCAGAACAAACTTTTTCCTACAATCGGAGTATAGGTCACAAAACAATACAAAATGGGAGGTATCTTGGATTGAGGAGTGGTCACATTCACAAAGTGCTGCATCCTCCGGTTTATTCCAGCCTTGATAGTTCCCCAATATAAAATGAATCAAGTTAAAACGGAACCTTATCAATAACCAGCGGTGGAACGGCTTGGTTACTGACTTAAGGTAGGGTTCAATAAATGGAGATGTAGTGAGAAGGAAATGAGCCCTTACCATGGGTTTTTTAAGTTCCTCGCTCTCACGTTCCTATGCCAATAAAGCCAAAAGAATTGTTTTTACCCTGCTAACATCAGCTTTAGTGACTCCCACCGGGTTAACATACATTTCTGGGCGCCCTAATTTATGAAACATTAACTTAATATAAGAGAACCATGGGATGTTAGTTGCTCTATCTAAAAGCACACAGTCCTTTAAAATCAGACGATTCATAAAGAGTTCTGGGTTCTGCCATGTTTTCATCCAGTGGAGTAGAGGGGCCATGCTTATCAGATCTGAGACATAACCCATCCCCAGCTCCTGGTGGACAGCAAAAGTAGATAACGATTGGGGTAGGGAAAGCAGGGAGCGAAAAAAATTGTTTTCAGCCTGCTGGACCCCCTCTGCTTTCTTGTACCCCCATATTCCTGCACCGTACACCGCTATTGAGATGCATTTAGCTTTATAGATTGCAAGGATCACCTCACTTTGCTTACCACCCAGACGACGATTAAAGCTTAGTATAGCAGATGAAGACCTGCTTACACCGTTATGTTTGGCTAAAAATTGGGGGACCCATGATCCTCTGTCGTGGAATAAGACTCCTAGGTAAGTAAAAACCTTAACTTTGGTGACTTCCAACCCTTTACGATAAAATGTTCCAACTTTATCCTTTTGGGGTCCCATAATTAGCACGTGTGATTTTGCTATATTAACAACCAGGTCCAAGGAACTCATGAAATCACCGAAGGCATTCAGGAGTCTTTGGAGGCCTAGTGGGGTGCGTGCTAATAAGACGGTGTCATCCGCGTATTAGAGGACCAGGATGGGTTGGCCTCCCACACGTGGAGTGTCCAGGGTAGCTTCCCCTAGGATTTTATCGATACTATTTATATATAGTGTGAAAAGTAAGGGGGCCAATATGCATCCTTGTCGCACCCCTCTACCTGATTTAAAAGGTCTGGTACAATTTCCCGTATGGGACGTCCTCACTGCCGCATACAGGTCCTGATGCAGGTCAGCTAAGAAGTATACCAAGCTAGGATCTAAACCCATGTCCAGAAGAATGGTCCACAGCCTCGACCTATTTACTAAATCGAAAGCCGTGGACAAGTCCATGAATCCCATATACATGGAGCCTTTAGTAGCAATGGTGTACTTACTTATCAATAAATACAGGTTTAGGCATTGATCCATTGTGCCTCTTCCCGATCTAAACCCATATTGGGAATCCAACAGGATCCCCTTCTCTGTACCCAATTTGGTACCTTATTCAGGATTACATTGCCTAAGATCTTTACGGCAGAATCAATTAAGGAAATGGGCCTGTAGCACCTCGGATCGCTTCTCTGCCCCTTTTTAAAAACAGGCACTGTAATCGCTTTTGACCAGGACTTGGGGAACCCCTGCGAGGCACTAACAATAATAACATTATTCAGGATATGGGCCAAAACTTCCACATTACTCTTGTAAAAATCTACTAGAACCCCATCGGGTCCAGGGGCCTTATTGCTAGCAGAGTCCATTATTGCCTTCTTGACATCCTGTACATTAAAACTTAGGGCAGGTAGGGGAGGGTTACTAACAGGCACCTGGAAGGTTTCTAACCCCTTGTTGCTTGCATAGATCCCTTCAAAGTGGGTCAACCATTCATCATCTGAAATATTAATATCAAGTGCCCCATTTTCATCCCCCTTAAGCAGAGGACTATTAAAGATAGTCCAAAACTTGGAACTGTCTTTAAGGACCTCTTGCGTATTTAGGGAATCCCAAGCCATCTTTCTGTCCTATAATTCCCCAGTTAGTATCCATACACTCCAGCATACACCCTGTGAGTGCTGTTGCAATACCATAGTGGTTCTTTCAGTACCATGTACTAATCCATTCACTAAAGTAAAACTCAATTAATTATGAATTCACCCACTGTCTCTCCTTATAGTGCTGTAATCATTCAGTCAGTATACATATACTCATGCAGTGAGCCGGGATTCATGCACATAGTGCTTCAAACTCCTATGCACTATGCATGTAGTGGTGTAATCACCTTTACACTTGTGTTTCAGGCATACAATTCCACAGTTAGTATCTATGTAGAATGTGTATGTATAGTAATAGAAAAGTATAATTTATAAAGTTATTAATATACATGTATTTATGATTATTTTTTACAGATATTGTTTATCATTGTTCAAATGAAGTTATCATGCCTGAGAAATTTAGGAAAAAAAAGAGAGCTAATGGACATTTACTTGAAGAAAACTCAGCAACAAGTATTGGATGACCAAGACAATGTGACTAAAAAGAGAATATGTTCTGGTAAGACCACTAACAAATTTATTAAAAATATTAATAGACTCAGAAAGAATAAAGCAAATGTTGAAAGCACTGAAAATGTTCCAACCACGAAAAAAGTAAAAAAAATAGGAAAGGAAAAAAAGGCATTGTACATTTAAAGGATACAACTTATGGCAAAAGAAGAGAAAATCAATATGAAGAAATACGTAAAAAAATATTTTATAATAGAGTAGTACATAATTTGCTGAAATATATGAAGAAATATAAAAAGAGAGCACTGTTTTATAAAAAGAAGAAGCATATTGAATCTTTCGTTGAAAAGGCTTTTGAAGTAAAGAGGAAATTATTTATTTCTGTTTTAAACAGAATTTGATCACTAGATAAACCAATCCATTTAATGAAGGCCAAAAGTAAGAGGAAAAGAGTAAATAATAGAACTCATTTTTGTGATTTTTTGGGGGGGAATGGAAACACAGTTCAAGTTCAGAGCCTTTCTTTAATGAAGAGATTTATTTTCAGACCAATGATTTGTTGCATGCAGTTGACACCAGTGATCGAGCTTATGAGGTTAGAAATGGTTGTCCAATTGAGAAAGAGAAAATGGTTCCCAGAAAAGCAGAAGAAGTGATAGCTGATGAAGTTCTAGGCAGACGTCCTAAAGCCCCTGTGTATTCTTGGGATTGCAGTAGTATTTGTAGTGTACGACAAGATCTATTGATGTTTTACACAATTTCTTACAAGAATATACTAAAAAAAAGTGTTAAACAAAAGATTAAGATGTTGCAAGGACTAGACCCTTGCAGAGTAAGAAAAAATACTGGTTTGCAAGGTCATTCTCTGGCTCGTCTTTCTAGGAAAGTATGTCAAAGTGTTTTTCACCATTTCAGGATGTTGGCAGTACATCATACTCAAATGCGGAAGTTAGTGAGAAGATTGTATTATGCAAAAAGTCCAGCACTAAAGTTAAATGAGTTGAACAGTGCTCTTTTGCGTGGGTCAGTATCAGATGTGAAGAAGGTTTGTGATGAAATTGAGTTTTGCTACTTTGGTCCTGAACAAGAGAGTGCAAAAACTGACACATTAACAGAAGAAAATGTTGAAGACAATGTGGAACGTACTATTACAAAACATTTTGATGATCAAATTACAAAGTTTAAGGTGATTTCAGGTGAAAGCCCAAATTTTTCTTGGATTTGTTGTCGGCGAACTCACTATAAAAATCAGACTAGGAGTGTTGATCTGTATTTAAAAAGTGAAAGAGAAAATAATGATAAGTGGAAGGAATTTGCAACTTGTTTGTTGGTAGAAAATTGTTTTGATTTGGGTTCTGATTAGCGTATTTGTAAATATTGTTATAACAAATTAGATGAGAATAAAATGCCCGCTAGAGCTGTCCATAATAATTTAGAGTTGGTTGCTATTCCTCCAGATTTGATAGATTTAAATACCTATGGTCCCGATTTAGGTAATAGTGAAATACCGAATTCTTAATACCGAATTTTACCGATTCTGTATTTAGAAATCGGCATTTCAGATGTAGGTAATAATTCGGTTAAAAATATTGAATCCTGGGGGCGCGGCTAGCAGCCAACGATGGCGGCCGCAGCTTAGAGAGGCTCCCGTGACAAGGCGGCTTCCCACTGAAATCCGTCATAATTATCCTGATTTTCAAAGTGCTTAAAGGGGTGGATCGGACCCAGAGTCCGTGCAGCACCCGGCGGACCAGTTTTGAGGCAGCAAAGACCCTGGAACAGCGCGACATCGCTTGGCAGAGATCGGTGTGAGGTGGGGCCTACCGCTCTCCTGGAGGCAGCGGAGTTGCGTATAATTTGGATCCGACCGGAAGTAGACTTTTGGCGGCAGTGGTTGGCCGGATGTACCGGTGTCCGGGACGCACTACCAGGACAGCCTGTGGGCATCTTCCGGCGGCGCGTTGATACAAGCGGGGCCCCGTGGCGACTGGTGGCAGCGGGCATTCGTGGAGCCACGCCCGGAGGCGGCGCGGACAACACCGAAACTCGAACAACCAGACCCGCCATCTTGGGCGTTGGCTGCACGTCGTGATCCGGGCTCCTTCAGCAGCCACCCTCGCGGAACCACCCGCCCGGGCAGAACTGTAAAGACCCGTGGTCTTGGCAGCATCACTGGTGGCTACTATTAGTAAGCGCTGAACGACCACTTAGCGCGGCCGCCCACGACGGCAAGATAACGAAGCACCGGCCCTCCTTGGTTCGACCGCGGACTTTTTACACTGGTCTGCGACGATCACAAGACCAAGGCCATGTCTACAAGAGGCTCCAGGAATAGCACTACTCAGGCCAAACTGGACAAATTCGCTTATGAGAGGCAAACTCCTCCACAAGATCAGTGCAAGAATGCGGGGAAAACATCGGAAACCGAAGGGGCGAAGAAGGCCACACTAGAGGACGTCCTGGCGGCGCTGGATCAGGTGCAGGCAACGGTGGGCGCCACGGCCACGGAAGTCACCCTGATACGGGCGGACCTCCAGAAAATGAATGAAAGGGTCAAACAGGTGGAGGTTGTCACTAAATCCTTGGTCGAAGACGTGTCTGAGTTACAAACGGCGATGGAACGGATACAAACTGATAACAAACTGCTCAGGGAAAAGTTGGATGACCAAGAAGGGCGCTCTCGGCGCAATAACGTTCAAATTTTAGGAGTGCCGGAATCTGAAGACAAGGGTGCAATGGACCTCTATGTGGAAGAGCTAATCAAAACCAAGCTCCAGCCCAAAGGCCTCTCGAACTTTTTCTCGGTGGAGCGGGCCCACAGAGTGCCGGGGGGCAAACCAAAGACAGGAGGGTTGCCTAGACCAATACTGGCAAGGCTTTTCAATTTCAGAGACCGCGACGCCATCTTGCAGGCAGCAAGGGTAGCGCCACCGATCCAAATTCAGAACTCGAGAATTGCCTTCTTCCCAGACTACACGGCAGAGGTCTCTAGGAAAAGAAGAACATTTCTGGAGGTGAAAAGAACCTTGAGGGAAAAGGAACTGCCGTACTCAATGCTTTTTCCGGCCCGGCTGCGAGTGGTGGCGGACAAAAAAGTGTGGTTTTTCGACTCTCCGGACGTGGCCCGGGACTGGCTTGAGGGATGGCATACTGTGGACCGGCAGCGGAGCCAACAAAGGTCTAATCAGGATCGCAGAGGCGACAGCAGAACTGGCTCACAGACGTCGGGTCGAGGAGGGGCGGAAAGCTCTCAGTCCCATGGTTTTACGGGGGCCGGCAGTGAAGAATGAACCCCATACTCCGACTTTTGTGGACAGGGCAACCGCTGATCATTTACACACTGTTCAACAGCTGCATATGGACACTGGCATGAACACCCCAACGGCACGCAGGGATGCCGCCTGCTCGGGGAGACGCTCTCCCCCCTACACGCAAGTACTCTGGTTGCGGGATGGGTCAAGCACTCTGCTCAGTTGGGGGGGCGGGCAGTTGAAAGTCTGTTAGGCACGGTAGCAGGGAGGGGGGTTGGGGGGGTTGTACTGTTACAATTAGGAATGTATGTATACGGTCGAAGACAATGCCTAGATTTCTGTATGAGTCAATACAAGATGGGTGGGATGGACAATGATCTTATGCCCCAGTGAGGTCCCTCAGCCCTTTGCTAAGCACTTGCGTAGCCACCATACACTTATTAGCCAATACACCATGGATCCCATAATACCTAATGACTAACGTTCCCGTCCCTGTAATGGGTGACGTAGACCCTGAGTCGCAGTGCCCTTCCTTGCGTTTACTGACTTGGAATGTTAGAGGACTTGGGGACAAGGTTAAACGGGGGTTGGTGCTGACCGCAATCAAAAGGCAAAAACCCACCATAGCGCTACTGCAGGAAACTCATCTGATAGGGGGGGCTACCAAGGCCTTGGATAGACAAGGCTATAAAATGATGGTTCACTCTGGGTTCACGTCCGGTTCCAGGGGGACCGGTATCCTGAAGCAGAAAAATGCACGTTTCATCCCCTTACAGACTAAGACTGACGACCAGGGCTGCTTTGCGGCCCTGCAGGGGCAATGGGAGGGAAAACTTTTCAATTTGGTTTCAGTATATATCCCACCGGCATTGCACTCGGTTCACCTCCCAAAACTAGGTGACTTCCTTCTGACTCTCCCCGAGGGTGAGATCATCCTAGGGGGGGACTTCAACGCAGTTCTGGACACACAACTCGATAGATTCCCCACACCGGTTCACACGGGAGGGGTCCCCCACCTCCAGCGGTTTGTAACGGCCATGGGACTGACTGACATCTGGAGATATCTCCACCCCCGGTACGAAGCAATACACTTTTCACTCCGCTGTGCACGGCAGTCTCTCTCACATCGACCACTTCCTGACACTGGGCGACGGTCTCCAAAAATTAGACACAATGGCAATCCACCCTCGAGGGATCTCGGACCACTCGCCACTTACACCGACGCTTTCCTCTCAGGTACGATTGCGCATACGCATATACCCCATTCACGCTACCTACTTTAGGGTTCCCCAGGTTCGCAAAGCTCTTAAAAAAACAACGACACAATATTTTCAAGAAAACATACACTCAGTGCATGCCCCCGAGATACTATGGGAAGCTTATAAAACGGTCTTAAGGGGACAAGCCATTAACTCCATCACGGGTCATAAAAGACAGCAGTCCCAAGAGCTAGTTAATCTGGAAGTGGTTTTACAGGAACGGACCACAGCACATGAACAACACCCCTCTCCATCAACCCTACATGCACTTGCCATTCAATAACAATTACACAACGATCACCTGCGCATCCAAGTAAGAGGGCACATAACCGACACTCAAAATAGAATCTACGAGGTGGGTGAAAAGGCTGGGAGAATGTTGGCGTGGCATGATAAACGGGAAGGTAATTCTAGGGGAATCCAACGCTTGAAGGACGACCAAGGGGCGGTGCACACAGACCAGAGACGTATCACTGAACTACTCGCGACCTACTTTGAACAGGTGTACACCCCGGAACATGTGATTACACCGGAGATGGCCAGAGAAATATTAGCTCCGATCGAGGTCCAAACATTATCACCGGAAGCATCGAGTGAGCTGGAAGCGGACATCACCGCCGATGAAATCCAGCTGGCGATTCGGGCACTAAACCCGGGTAAAGCAATGGGACCCAATGGCATACCCATTGAATGGTATCAAGCATGCCTGAGACCCTCAGTGAACATCTGCTGGGGATGTTTAAGGAATGTCTAGAGAAGGGTTCCCTTCCGCCGGACCTGCGTGCGGCGACCATAGTACCCATTCCTAAACCAGGTAAACCACCTGATGAATGCTCCTCTTATCGTCCCATCTCCTTGCTGAATGCCGAAGTTAAAATTCTGGCCAAACTCCTAGCAACCAGAATCCTGCCCCATCTACCGTTAATTATACACCCGGATCAGTCCGGATTTATGCCACATAGAAATACAGCGTTGAATCTGCGCAGGCTGCACGGCGTGCTGGCTAGAGCAGATTCTATCACCACACAAGCGGCGATATTAGCTCTTGACGCTAAGATGGCATTTGACCTCGTGGAATGGGCGTATCTATTTGAGGCACTAGAGTGTTTGGGATTCGGGCCCTGCTTTATCGCGTGGGTCAGACTACTATACACTAACCCGGTGGCCCACATGGTAGCTAACGGACATATCTCGCGCACGTTCCCACTGGGGAGGGGCACGAGGCAAGGTTGTCCCCTATCGCCTCTACTGTTCGCTATTTCCTTAGAACCTCTCGCTACTCTCATAAGGACCTCGCCTCTCCTCAAGGGCATATCCTGGAGTGAAGGGTGGGAAGACCGGCTGTCTTTATATGCAGACGATATGTTGATTTATCTAACAAACCCCGAAAGCGGGGTACCGGCTTTATTGCACATCTCTGACACGCACGGCAGAATTTCCGGCTATACGTTGAATTGGAATAAGTCGGAGCTGTATGTTTTGCCGGGACAGGCCCGACCCTTGGTGCGGCATGCCCCCTAGCGATAGCGGGCTCGTCGTTTAAATACCTGGGCATTCAGGTCACTAGGGATCCAACGGAATTTATGGAAAAGAACCTGAAGCCACACCTGCATAAACTTAAAACAAGATGTTGCATTCTGGTCGGGTCTCCCACTAACACTCCTGGGGAGAGCTGCACTCTACAAAATGATGGCACTGCCACGATTTTTGTATGTCCTTGAAAATACAATCTTCCCGGTGGCCCCTAGGTTTTTCCAGAAGGTGGCAGCGCTGGTTTCTAACCTCTTATGGGGAAACCTCCCTGCACGCATAGCTCAATCCAAGCTGCACAGAGGCGGGTACGACGGTGGTATCGCTTTACCTAACTTAAAGCTGTACTATTGGGCAGCACACCTTAAGCCCATCAACCAGTGGATTCACGCATCACAAACCGAACCAGCGTTCCAGTCTGACAGGGCTCAATTAGGCACGAACAGCCTACTGGGTCCATTATACGACCACCGTAAAATTCGCGCCTTACTGGGGCCCACTAGACTAACGGTGCAACTGTGGCATACAGCAACAGCGGCGCTGGGTTGGAAGGGGAGGATCACCAAAATGACCCCACTATGGGACTCTAGAATGTTGGGCAACATGAGAAACAGTAAGGGATTCTCACACTGGGACACTATAGGGATTTCCACGGTGGGCGATCTCTGGGAGAGGAACGGGGTGATACCCTTTGACCGACTAAAAGAATTATATGAACTTGGTGACAGGGAGCTTTATAGGTACATCCAGATACAACACGTACTACTCACGGCCTTACCCCCAGACACAGAGCTGCCCGAGTCCTCGCCATTGGAAGACCGCCTCCTCACTGATTTTATGATGGAACGTGCAACATCGCTCACATACCGGAAATTGCTCAACAACCTCCCAGATCCGACACTCTTATTAAAGGCAAAATGGGAGGGAGACACTAGTGAAATGGATGAGCATGATTGGAATGAAGCACTTGGGTCCCCTAAGGAAGTAGGTATCTCGGCCCGACTACGGCTGGTACAACTGAAGATACTACACAGAGTTTATTACTCTAGGACTATGCTACATCGCATCCACAGGACACCACATCCTTACTGCCTTTGAGGGTGTGAGGAGGAAGGTACATTTTTTCACACCATATGGGACTGCTCCAAGATACAGGAATACTGGAAACAGATACTCCGCACAGTCTCACAAGCGCTAGAACTGTCGCTATTGCCTGACCCAAAGAGGTGCTTGTTAAACATATGGGATCCTACTGACCTCTAAAGACATGGGCAGCTCTGGGTCACAGTGGGACTGATGGTGGCAAAACAGGACATTGCACAGCGCTGGGGTGTGGCAGAACTGCCGACCAAGTCACAATGGTGTCTAAACATGGACAGGGTGATGATAACGGAAAGGGCAGTATACTCCAACCGGGCCTGCCCGGGGAAGTGGAATAAAATCTGGACGAAATGGAATGTGTACAGGGGGGAAACTTGTTACCCCTTGCCGGAGGATGACCAAGATGAGTCCGACGGGGAAGAGGAAGTGGGATAAAGCTGTGTGCGAATTGTTGGAAGAGGGGAAGCCGAGGTTGTTGAGAAGGATTTCATAATTGGATTGCCAAGAGGGGAGGCATGGGATGGATATCATGGTAAGATTGGCTGGGAGTGATCGAGTGAATGGGAGTGGGACTAGAGTAGGCCTCTCGCAAGAGGTATTTGTAAATCAGACTGTATTGCTCAATGCACGATCGTATTAATATTCCTAACGTTTGAAGTTGGAGTGTTGTTATTTTCAAAAAAGTAAAAATCAAAAAACCTCAACCAGTGACGATACAAACTTATGTGATGCACCTTACTTTTGCAGCGGCCATTTCTGATTTATACAGAGACTGATTGTCCAATGAAAAATTTTGAGTTGCTGCATTCTGATTCACGGACTGTTTTAGCGGCCGGCCCACAGGGTTGTAGGCATTCCGCTGTGTATTATACAGGTGCAATAAAGGTTTTAAAAAAATATATATATATATTGAATCCTTAATATTCGTTATTACCCTTAAGGCATGGATGAGTTCCAACATGGCTCTTCAAAAAAAGCAAGAAAGTGCTTTTTTACAGGAATTCAGTAATTACCACCAACTTGAATTTGGTGGTAGTTACCGATTCCTTAAGGACCAAAAGCACTCTTTTATGTGCTTTCTACATTGCATTTAAAGAATCGGTATTACTGATTCCTTAAATGCAAAGCCAATAAGGAATTGGTATTAAGGAATCAGTATTTACCGATTCCTTATTACCGATTCCTTCCCTACATCAGAAATGGCTACATACCGGTCGGTAACAGTGAAATTTACCGAATTTCACCGTTATCGAACCGTATTTGGCCATCTATATCGGGAGCCTATGAATCTATTCTCATTCAATGTTGCACCCGTTTCAGGCTATTGTTCGTATGGAGCCTAAAACAGGTAAATTGCCTCCTTTAGATTTACAAAGAGGATTAAAAGGAAGAGTTGTGTATTTACCGTTAGATTTAAAGACAAATGTTGAAACTATTGGTGTAGAGAGAGTAGAAACTGAACCACTAGTTATTCTAGTTAATGGTGTGCCTACTAAGAGTAAGAAAATCTGTCAGGAGTTAGTGGATGTTAGGAAAGTACAGAAGGCAACTTTGTATTTGATAAAAACAATAAGTACTATACAAATGTTTATATGGGAGAAGATGAAATACTTTTACCAGAAAATACTGAAACATCAAGTGGACAAATTGAAAAAGTGGACATGTCAATATGTGAAGAAGTCTATGAACATTACAGTGTACATCCACTTCATTCAAAAGAAGTGATGGGGAACACTATTGAGTTGTTCCAAATGAAAAATGCGAAGGGAAGTCCCATGAGTGTATGGGAAGAGAGCTTGGAAGCTCGTTGTTTTCCTCAGTTGTTTCCAACAGGAAAAGGTGGACGATATGATGAACGTACTGTGCAGATTTCTGCACTGAATATCGGACAACAAGATTATATGCAGAAGATCCAAGATTTCGACAATCTATCCCTTATATATTTCATCTTTTGTTTGAAAGTGACTTGTCTGGACTTTCATATGCAGTTAATCACATTTTAAAACAGGAGTACATCAGCAAAATGTATCTGCAAAGGATTTTATGGATAAAGTGCATCAGAGAGATGATCATTTAGAATCTCAGCTGATTAATCTGATGGCATGTTAGCGTGGGAGTAATGAATATTGGTACCGTCGTTATGGAGAACTGAAATGTATGCTACAGAATTTAGGAACTTCTACATAGTTTTTTTTACCCTAAGCTGTGCTGAGTACGCTTGGGATGATTTACTTGAATTTATACGAGAGGCAAATTCCAATATAAAAAATATTGAATACAAGACACCTGGAGAATTGTGCTCTTTGGATCCTGTTAATGTATGCAGGTATTTCAATCATAGATTTGAAGCTATCATGTCTTTTATCTGCAATAAAAAAATCCTCCTCTTGTAGAAGTTGTGGATTTCTTTTGGAGAAAGGAGCATCAAGCAAGAGGTGCTCCTCATATACATATGCTATTATGGATCAAGGACACCCCAAATTTAGAACAGATGCAGGTGATACTGTTTTGTCTTTTATTGAAGAATATGTCACATGTGCTGTACCCAAAAGCACAGAAGAAAAAAACTTAAGACAACAAGTCTTACGATTCCAAAGCCATTGATGTGGAGAATACTGTCGGCGAAAGTACAAGTCTAAGGATATATTCTATACCAAATGTTGTTTTGCATTTCCACGTCCTGTAATATCCAAAGGAAGAGTTTTATGTCAGCTATGCGACATACCATCACAAGAAAGTCTCCAAAAAATACCTACAACTTAAGAAGAATCGAATAGTCAAAATACATAAATGACTACAATGCAGTTATTCTGTTCATGTGGAATGCTAACATGGATATTCGGTACATTGCAGACAATTCCATTGCTGTTGCTCGATATGTAACATCCTACATTACAAAATCAGAAAAGACAGAATTGAAAGAAATGTGGAAGAGAGTTCTCATGAGAAGATTCTATGTAAGAAATTATACAGTTTCAGTTTGAAGATGTTATCCCATCGAGAAATTGGAGCATATGAATGTTCAGATCGGTTATCATCTGCAAGTCTGTACTCCAAATCTAGAAGAACAATTTGGGTAAGTCTATGTCTTGTAGCAATGCAAAATCGGGTACTGAAATCTGTACAAGAAATTGAATATTTAGCAGCAAAAGATTCAGAAAGTACAGATATTTTGAAAACGAATATGCTGGATACATATTACCCAAACAGAAGTCATCATCTTGAGAACTTGTGTCTCAATGAAGTGCTGCAAAACTACACTTTCAAACGGAATACTACAGAGAACATCAATGATGGAAAATATGGAGTGACTGGCTCCGAAGGATGTTTGGTGAAGCAAATGAAAGGAAATTTGATTAATCACAGGAAGCTGAGTTGTGACTCTGCTGATAAAAGAGAATTTTACTATTTAGCTCTTTTGCAACTGTTCAAACCGTGGCGTTCAGAATTAGAATTACTTGGAGAATTCCAGAGCTATGAAGATTCCTTCAATGCTTGTAAAGATAGCATAGAATGCACTGCTTTTACAAATTATGTGAAAATGTTGAACAATGAAATTGATCAAGAAGCTATAATTGCAGCTGAGATTGCTAGAGACAGTTCTCAAGACAGTCAAAGTTCTGCTGCACTGAGTCAAGATCCAATAGGACAACCAATTGTTGAAAATGAAGCAGGTATTGCCATGAATGAGGTGGAAATAGCAATGCATCAAGCTCAAGAAGATGTAACGGACTTAGCAAACTTGGAAGAACAACTTAATGCTGAACAGAAAGAAATATATCAGCAAGTGAGTCAACAGATTGACCATGGATTTCTTCATGAAAAGAAAGAATGCACAACCTATCCGAATGTATGTGAGTGGATAAGCTGGAACAGGAATAATTTTCTTAATTAAAGTAATCACCAGTTATCTACAGAAACCAACTGAGTCACATTTGTCTTGTGTTGTAACTGCTCCAATTGGGTTGGCAGCACACACCTTTAAGAATGACATTACATTGTTTATTAATGCTACCTGTGGAGCATGAAAACAAATTGGAATATCACAAGCCATCTGGAGAAGCTTGTTGTGAAGTTTCAAGAGTGCTGAAGAAAATGAAACTTCTGATTATTGATGAGGTAAGCATGGTCTCAAACTTAATGCTTGCTTTTGTGCATTTAAGAATGCAGCAAATTCTTAAAACAGAGTATGATGTGTTATTTGGAGGAAAACATGTCATAGTTTTCGGAGATCTATTGCAACTTAGTCCCGTAAAAGGACAACCAGTATTTAAAACACTTGCACATGAAGACACCAGAAAGTCTCTGGGTGGTGTTGGAAACGTGAACATTTGGTGAAGTAGTGTGGCTCACTGGTTAGAGGCGGCAGACCCGAGAGCAGAGGACGGCCCGGGACCAGGGTTCGATTCCCGGCGCGGCAGGTTTCTGGACCAGGGTCAGCGGACTCGATAATTCTCTCGCCTCGGTGCCCACTCTGATCAGCGATCACACTCCGCAACTCTGGGCATTAGCTTGCCTCATCTTCACTAACGGCCCCACCAGACCGCCAGGAATGCCTGGTCTCACCCTGGAGATACCCATTAAGGGACCATCTCTCAGGGAAGCCAGGAAGGGTTTCGCAGCGGTCGAAACGCCTTGGGACCCTACGGGTAAGTAGTGCGCTATATAAATGCCTATACATTTACATTTACATTTGGTCATATTTTGAATACAAAGAACTCATTACAAATATGCGACAGGCAAATTATGTTGATTAGGGAGCTATTCTTCAAGATATAAGAATAGGAGTACTGACCGAACATGGCAAACAAGCTTTGCAGAGTCGGTTACTTTCCACTTTGTTTCCAAATGAAAATATGCTTCCTGAGAAAATATACATGAAAATTGCAGAAAACAAATCTGTAATCTGCTGTAATCTGCTTAATGCCAACACTGCGTGAGTGTTCTATATTCAACAAACAACTTTTGAAGCTGGAAAATGAAGAAATGATAAAAATGGAAGCCATCTATAAAATAGAGCATGAAGGAATCACTATTATTTTGACAGAAAAATTTAAGACAAAATTGTATTCTTTAGAAGAATTGATATCTAAAACTGCTGGTTTAGAAAAGGATCTATATGCATGAAGAAACTGTCAGGTAATTTTAAGTTGTAATTTGGATGTCGAAAAAGGTTTCGTTAATGGAGCAATGGGCAAAGTTTTAGATTTTGTTAATTATTCGAATAAAGATGGTATTGAATTTTAAAAATTAAATTTGATCAGATTGAAGAAGTGAAACAAACTGGTTGTTGTTCAGTTCGTGTTTTGCTTGTGAAAGATTTATATGCCCATAGAAAACAGTTTCCAGTTTCTCTGGCATATGCAGTGACTATTCATAAATCTCAAGGTTTAAGTGTTGAGAGTGCTTTGGTGAACATTGGAAAAAATGTGTTTAAAGAGGGCGTGGCATATGTTGCTTTGTCGCGAGTCAGAACATGGTTTGTTTTTTATTGATTTTGATGACACAAAGGTTACTGCAGATGCAAACTGTGTAAAAGAGTATAATAGGTTAAGAACAAAATATGCTCCCAATTTAGGTTAATATCCTGTATTTGAAAAGCGTGTAGTGGGTCGAAAAAGAAGGTATGAGAATATTTCTAGTGAAGGTATACAAAAGGTTAAAAAAAGGATAATGTTGTTAAGCAAGCAAAAAGAAAAAGGACACTGTTGAAGAGATTGTTGGTTATGAGTTTGAAAATACTTCAGGTGTCAACTGCTATTCTAATGTAGTGGTCCATGTTGTTGTTTTTTCTTGAAGGTTTGCAACAGCAAATTATGGAGAATCAGGAAAAAAGATTTTGTTCCTTGTTGCATTCCATTTCTGAAAAATTGAGTATTGATACAAGTAAAATGCAAAGCGTTTGTGGTGTTCGTAATCTTTTGGATGTGTGATCTGATTCTACATAATCTACGCAAAATATCCAACAAGATGCTCAGGAATTTATAATGTATATGCTTACCGTTTTGGAAAATGAAGGCATAGAAATAGAAAATATTTTTGGCCTTTGTTATAAATGGGAACATCATTGTGAAAATTGTATGTATACATGGAACACTAATGTACAAACTGAAAGATTTCTATATGTGACAGTACCGGACTTTAAATCTGTGTCTTTCAATAAATTAGTTAAAGCAGCAAATCAAAACATGGAGTGTAGCCAATGAAAATCAGAAATGTTATCAACATTATTTATACAAAGATATGGACAATATATCATTTTAATGATGCAACGGTGTACAACTAATGGGAGAAAATTGGACACTTTAATAAAACATTTTGTAGCAACTCAACTATCAATATCAGGAAGGACTTTTGTAGCATTAGCAATAATTTTCCATGATGGTCCTTCCACAACATCTGGACATTTCACTGCCTATCTAAAATGTGAAAAAGGCTGGACACTTTGTAATAATGCTCAGTTGGTTTTCAAACAACGTTTGCCTAGCAAATTACCAAATTCGTACCTAATATTTTTAAAACCAAAGTTTTAGGAAGATAATTCTGCCTCTGAGGAATTTATTATTATGATTTAAAAGGATTACTATTGGACAATTTCAATAAAAAAGTTTGCAATAATACCATTTGGCCTTAAGGAAAGGTATATGTTTGAATTATGGACTTTTTCTTGCACATTGTCTCGGTGTATAGTTTTAAGTGTCAACATTTACAATTTTCATAAATTTAAGTTATAACATTTTTTTAGCACTAAGCATTTGTGATCAATGCTCTGGCTAGAGGCGAAACGCGTCATGCGGGCTTGCTGGGTGCTATTCTGCTTCACTGAATAAAGCACTGATTTTGCACCAGAATTGGGTCTGGCTTATTCGTTTTTCAACAGTCCAAACAGTGTGACTGAGATGCAGCAGTGTCGGACGGAGTGAATGCAGCATTTTATATATGTGTGATTTGTATTATACGGTATTTTATTGAGGCTGGACTCTTGTTTTTTTTTTAAACAATCTTATTGATTGGTTTTTTTGCCCGCTGTTATGTGATGAGTACGATTGAAATCACTATTACTGGTGAAATTCAATATATTCTGAGAACAGCAAAAAGGCAAGGAAATTAGTATATAAAATGTTAAAGTTATGCTGTGTTGTTAAAAATATATTATTACATGTTATAACTATTTTTTTCTTTTCTTTCACAGGTCCTAATTCTAAAATATGCAATTTACCACAATTTACATTATAAAAAACAACTGTATAAAATGTGTAGCATTTTTTAGGTGTATTACTGTTGAGGTAAGTCTTAAAATGCACAATGGCGTGTGTTTGCACACAGTTGAAAAAAGGGAAGATGGATGGAGTAGATTTGTGTCAGAGAATCCCATTTACAGACAGCTATCAAATAGGACACAGCTTCGGAGCACCTGTCTGCAACACACATGGTATGGTATTCAATAGAGAGATATGGTGGACTAGTACGGCCCAGGGAATTTCAGGATTTAAACAGACAAAATTCCTTAACTTAAAACACTTCACTGAGTGTGTTTGCACATGTCACATCAGGCTCCATCCCTTCCCTTCAGTAATCTATAAATGTGTCCTATAAGTTTACTAAAATGGAAGTACTTATAAATTTATCTTGTTCTTTGTTTATAGTACTGAAATATTTCTACTTATTACTCTTATAATATGAATTGACCTAGCCATTAACCCTAGTACAAATTAATTTATTTATATAGTATGAATGTACAGCATTCTTACAGTGCAAGACATAGGTTTCAGACATGTTATAGTTAGGGATTAGCATTTAAAAAACCTTAGAAATTCACTGAAAAAACCATAGGTTTTAGGGGTGTTATAGTTAGCTGGACATTTCACTCATACAAAACAATTTAAATTCCTCCATTATAGTCAGCAATCCACTGCTGATGATGTTACATATTACATCATTCATGACATGGTCAGTGACATCACTGATGACATCACTGATGACCTCTCAAATGACATCACTGATGACATTACTGATGACATCATCCACGTGACAATCTTATACATCTCATCACACACTAGTATAACCTTTTAACACTCATTATAAAATATGGAGATGTCATCAGTGATGTCATGAGTGATGTCACTGACCATGTCATGAGTGATGTAATATGTGACGTCATCAGCAGTGGATTGCGGGCGCGCGAGTTATAGTTAGCTGAACTAATTATAACAGGGGAATTTCAGTGGTTTTGTATGAGTGAAATGTCCAACTAACTATAGAATGTCTGAAACCTATGGTTTTTTCAGTGAATTTCTAAGGTTTTTGAAATGCTAATTCCTAACTATAACGTGGCTGAAACCTATGTTTTTTTCAGTGAATTTCAAAGTTTTTGTACATGATAATTTTTAAATGTATTAATTGTTATATTTTTCTTTATACTGATTCACTAGATTGTTTCAAACTATTTATTTTTAGATATTTTATTTTTCAAATCACATTACATATTTTTAATATAAATTGAAAAATAATGTTTCTAAAAATATTGAAATTGTAATATATTTTTAATTTTTTGTTTTATATTTTTTTTAATTGTTATATATTTTATATAGCAGGCAATGAAATCCTATGGAAGGAAATTCAAGTTACTGGTAAGTACAGTTAAAATTACTTTTCAGGATCAGTACTGGGCTCAAAGATGCAGCACTGAGGTTTCTCCTGATAACAGGTGAGTAAATCGTAATTCGTAGTTCGGCTGCTTTTAGAGGAATATTTTAAAGTTCCAAAACTCCACCCCTCGAAGAATTTCCAAGTGAAACCAGTCAATGTTAGCCTATGGAAGGAAATTCAAGTTAATGTAAGTATGGTTAGAATTACTTTTCAGGATCAGTAGTGGCATGAAAGATGCAGCACTGAGGTCTCTCCTGATAACAGGTGAGTAAATCGTAATTCGTAGTTCAGCTGATTTTAGAGGAATATTTTGAAGTTCCAAAACTTCACACTTAGAAGAATTTCCAAGTGAAACCAGTAAATGTTAACCTATGGAAGGAAATTCAAGTTACTGTAAGTACGGTTAGAATTACTTTTCGGGATCAGTAGTGGCATGAAAGATGCAGCACTGAGGTCTCTCCTGATAACAGGTGAGTAAATCGGAATTCGTAGTTCAGCTGATTTTAGAGGAATATTTTGAAGTTCCAAAACTTCACACTTAGAAGAATTTCCAAGTGAAACCAGTAAATGTTAACCTATGGAAGGAAATTCAAGTTACTGTAAGTACGGTTAGAATTACTTTTCGGGATCAGTAGTGGCATGAAAGATGCAGCACTGAGGTCTCTCCTGATAACAGGCGAGTAAATCAGAATTCGTAGTTCAGCTGATTTTAGAGGAATATTTTAATGTTCCAAAACTTCACACTTAGAAGAATTTCCAAGTGAAACCAGTAAATGTTAACCTATGGAAGGAAATTCAAGTTACTGTAAGTATGGTTAGAATTACTTTTCAGGATCAGTAGTGAGCTGAAAGATGCAGCACTGAGGTCTCTCCTGATAACAGGTGAGTAAATTGGAATTCGTAGTTCGGCTGATTTTAGAGGAATTTTTTAAAGTTCCAAAAATCCACACTTAGAAGAATTTCCAAGTGAAACCAGTCAATGTTAGCCAATGGAAGGAAATTCAGTTGCTGTAAGTACAGTTAGAATTACTTTTCAGGATCAGTACTGGGTTATTTGGCCCTCAAAGACCATCAGTATTGAAAGAAAATTAATTCTCCAACTGAAAACACGCCACGGGTGTGTTTGCACAGTGGTGAAGGAAAGGGGCGTGGCCTCAGGTGACATGTCTGCAAACACGCCCTGTGGCACGTTTTAAGTTGGGGAATTAATTCCTCCTCAATCCTGAGGGTCCCTGGGGGCCAACTAGCCAACCAGGAACCTCCAGTATGCGCAAGGGGGCTGCATTGCAGAGAGGTGTTCAGAGGTCACGCCCCTTTTTACAACACTCTGCAACGCAGCTCCGTGTTGCTTACTGGAGGTACCTGGTGGGCTAGTTGGCCCCCAGGGAACCTCAGTATTGACATGGAATTAATTCCCCAACTTAAACCACACCACAGGGTGGGTTTGCACACATGTGAACTCAGGCCCCGCCCATCCCTTCACCACTGTGCAAACACGCCCAGTGGCGCGTTTTAAGTTGGGGGATTAACTCTCCTTGAATCCTGAGGGTGCCTAGCCCACCAGCTACCTTTAATAAGCGCCACCGATCTGTGTTGCAGAGAGGTGTAAAAAGGGGCATGGCCTCAGAACACCACTCTGCAATGCAGCCCCCTGGCGCATACTGGAGGTTCCTGGTGGGCTAGTTGGCCCCCAGGAACCCCTAGTATTCAAGGGGAATTCATTCCCCCTCTGCAAAGGCGCCAGGGGGCGCATTTGCAGAGTGCTGCATGAAGGGGGCGTGGCCTCCGGTGCGATGCCGGTGTTTTCCTTTTTGTTTTTTTTTAAGAAGGGGGCTGTGTAGCCCCCCTTCTTCTTTTATTTTTTTGCCCTGGGGACCCCATTCCCCAGGGCTTGCCCCCTAATTTTTTTTTTAATAAAAAAATTGGGAGGGTTGCTGCGTGGACCCCCTCCTGAGGCTTCTTTTAGCCCCGGGGACCCCATCCCCTGGTGCCTGGCCTCTTGTTGGGGACAGTGGGGAGGACCCCAATCCCCCCACGGTCCCTGCCGGCTCCCCGTGTCCTGCGGGAGCCGGCATTGCTTTTCTACATGGGAGCAGCTAACATGCTGCTCCCCATGTAGAAAAGCAATAGTCTTTGGTTTTTGGAAGAGAGAGCAGATTTCCTGCTCTCTTCCAAAAACCAAAGCAGTTTGCTACGGCTCCCGCCCTACCATAGCAAACTATAGTATCCCGGGGGAGCCAGCCCTGGGGGGTGGCAGTCCCCAGGGCCACCACAAGGCTCCAGGAGGAGCCATTATAATTAACTACATTGCCCCCGGGATTTGGCCCCCCCCGGGGCTAATTAGAAATAAAGCAGGCTTTGTTTTTTTTTCACAGGTTATGCGTATCCTACGCGCATCCCACGATTAAAAAAAAAAATTAACAAAATTTAGGCCTTGGGGGTCCTTGTGGGACCGTCTAAGCAGGCCTAGGGGGTCAGAGTGTTTCTCCCCTGCCCTCTTTGTGTCTTTTGCGCACTTGTTTTTCAGTTTTCTTGTCCCTCGGTTCTACCGAGACACAAGATGGCTGCAACACTTCCTGGTTTGCAGTGTTGACAGACAGTTGACAGCCTAGTAGCATGCAGCTCATGTTCGTAAAGGTACGCGCATGATCCTCGGAGGATACGCGTACCCTACTTCGTCCATAGATATATCTATGATTTTACTTTTTATTTTCTCAGGAACTACTGCACGGATTTAAACCATTTAACAAAAAGCGTGATCTGTGAACCAAACTCTACCTTTTTACCACATTTTGTGTAATTCCATTCAGCAGTTCAGGCTGTAGCCGTGTCTAAACGTCCCTATGGAAAATTTCATTAGGAAAATACGTTTCAGGACCCCCTTTTTTCTCGACCCCCGCTTGACGAATCACCCCGAAACTTTCAGGACAGAAGCGGAGCACCCCATCTTCTTGGAGATTTTCGCAAAGATTCGTCGACCGGCGCCAAACTTATTCCAAATAGAATGTTGCAGATTTCCTATGGAAACTATGACCTAACTATACCT
The DNA here is from genome assembly GCF_964263255.1 of Lissotriton vulgaris. Lineage (NCBI taxonomy): Eukaryota > Metazoa > Chordata > Amphibia > Caudata > Salamandridae > Lissotriton > Lissotriton vulgaris. The sequence goes on from NC_141685.1 coordinate 1,249,099,127, forward strand.
ACCTACTGGCAATCACCAGTAGGTAATTTTTATATATATATATATATATGTATATATATATATATATGTGTGGGTGGCAGGAGTGCCCATGTGAGTGCACGGTGAGCGATGCAACAGTGTGAGAGAGGGTGAGAGGAGTGACTGCAGGGTGAGTGAGGTGGCTGTACGAATTTGGGTGCGGATGCAAGTTCAGAATGGGATGAATGAAGGTATGCTTACTGCTGGGCTTGTTTGAGTAAGTTGGATATTCAGCAGTGAGGGAGACAGGTGAGTGAAGTGTCACATGAGTGCAGGATGAGTAGTGTGCTTGTGTGACTGCAGTGTGAGGTATAGAGTGAACAGCGCAAGTGCATTGTGAGTGCAGAGTAATCACTGTGAGTTCAGGGTGAGCAGGTGAATGGTGTGAGTGCATGGCGATCAGTGTAAGTGCATTTTGATCACTATGAGGGCAGGGTGAGCGTGAAAGTGAAGGGTGTGAAAGAGGAGTGAGTTGTCTGAAAGCAGGGTCCATTCCCAGACACTTGAAGTAACCCAGCATGTTACTGACGGTGGCGCAGGGTTTAAGATCTAAGTTAAACTATTGCCATTATGGCAGGGTGGAGGAAATAAATAATGTGCTGATCCTGCAACAAACTTCCAGTCTTATGGATATGGTTGCCAGTAGATTATTTTGATGGCCCAGTTGGTACAAAAATAAGCAGTCACCTAAAGCTGTATTTTAAGCACTTATAGGTGCATACTTCGAGCAGAAAATATAAATAGAAAGCACTTTTAATTGTGTTCTAGGACTGTTTCAATGATCCATGACTGATAATTAAAAAGAACAAACACTGAAAAGTCACATAATGAATAAATAGATACTTTTTTATTTATAAATCTATTTAGTGTAACCCCAAAAGATACTGAGCACTCCTTGGCAAAAATCGTTTCATGGAATGTGGCTAGTCTCAATTCAAAGGTCGCCCTACCTGACTTAAACGAGTTTTTGGACAAACACAACATCTATTTAAACCCTTCTACACACATATATTTGTTTGTACACCATTGCTTTGTTGAGCACATTGAGAAGAATCACTTGTGATTAGGTCCTGAAGAGAGCTGCAAACCTCTTTTCGAGGGCTAATAGGCTGAAACATCTCAACCACATGCTGACACTAACAGCGGGTATATTTTTCTCCTGCAGTGCCCTGTTTATATATATATATATATATGTGTGTGTTATCAACAAATGCCCTTAAGCAACGAGAGATCACCGACGGAGCTCTTTACCATCCGGTCTTTCACCTCGTGCTGCTTGCCTTCCTAATGCCAGTAATATTACACCAAGCCGACACGTTTCAAAAGAACACCGCCACTTCTTCCTGGGCTGCAACAATTACACACTGATGGCTCACCTCGCTTTAATTTGCCTCTTTTATTGCTCACATCCCAGTAAACGTTTACTTAATTTATTCATCAAAGGGCATGCTGGGAACTTGTGTTCATGGAGGTGAGTTCAATATATTCCTTAAGTAGGTTCAGCGTCGAAATTGTCCTTTTTTAAAAGCATATTTTCTCTGTGCCATGTGTTGTAGACCTGTTCCACTCCACAGCTTTTCAAATCTGCTGAAATGGTGCGTCTCCCCACGGCTAGGGCAGCCATGCATGAGTATTTTATCAACAAATGTCCTAAAGCAATGAGAGATCACTCAATGGAGCTTTAGGGCATTTGGTGAAAAAAACAATGTACACGGCGGCCCCCATTGTGACAGGACTGCACCATCTTTGAAAATTAAGATGCTGTGTGTGAAACTATTTCCGACCGAATCAGCACAGTAAGCCAGACATAATGAACTTTCAGATGCATTCAGCATCCTACTATAGGAAAAAGATGCGTTGTTGTAAAAAGGGGGCGTGCCCTCTGAACACATCTCTGCAACGCAGCTCCCTTGGGCATACTGGAGGTACCTGGTGGGCTAGTTGGCTCACAGTTGACCTCAGGATTGAAGAGGAATATATTTCCCAACCTAAAACGCGGCACAGGGCGTGTTTGCACACATGTCACCTCAGGCCCCGCCCCCTTCGTTCAGTATTGAGGGAAATATTCCTCTAAAACAGGGGTCATCAAACTGTGGGACGCGACCTCCAGGGGGGCCGAGGAGCGATGCAAAGGGGGTCGCGCTCCCAGTTACACTTATGCTCAGGCCCAAGGGATTCAGCCCCCTCTTCCCCTGTGTCTCAGCCCAGGCTGCTGCTGCAGTGTAACTCAAGCTGCTGGGGCTTCAGCTGGGCAGTGTCTGAAGTCTTATCTCCAGCACGCCCGTCAGAGTTTTTCACAGGTCTTTAAAGACCATTTACATATTTACATGCCTTTGTAAACTGGTTACAGAGGCTTAGTGTTTTTTTCCTGATTCCAGTACTCCCTGGGTCCCACTCTGCCTATTCCTTACATTTGTATTTTACATTTACTGGTGTAGTGTGAGAATTCATTTCATGAAAAGGAATATAAAGTAGGGTTGCCAAAAGTAAAATACCTGTGTGTGTTGTTTAAAGAGCCTGCAGAGACCTCCTCTTGACACTAAATAGGGGCCAGCCTGGTGCAACAGTCTTTTTTCGTGCCCCACCTCAGTTTCCTCCTTCACCATGAATTCCCGCACTACCACTGACCAACAATGCACCTCATCTCTGTATATCACCTTTCTGAAAAACATTTCATTTTTTATAGCGCTACTCATAGTTTACTCACACTCATTTCTGTCATCTGCATGGTACATATTCTTTGTAGCAGGCACATTAACCCTCTGGGCTGTGTGGGTGGCAGGAGTGCCCATGTGAGTGCACGGTGAGCGATGCAACAGTGTGAGAGAGGGTGAGAGGAGTGACTGCAGGGTGAGTGAGGTGGCTGTACGAATTTGGGTGCGGATGCAAGTTCAGAATGGGATGAATGAAGGTATGCTTACTGCTGGGCTTGTTTGAGTAAGTTGGATATTCAGCAGTGAGGGAGACAGGTGAGTGAAGTGTCACATGAGTGCAGGATGAGTAGTGTGCTTGTGTGACTGCAGTGTGAGGTATAGAGTGAACAGCGCAAGTGCATTGTGAGTGCAGAGTAATCACTGTGAGTTCAGGGTGAGCAGGTGAATGGTGTGAGTGCATGGCGATCAGTGTAAGTGCATTTTGATCACTATGAGGGCAGGGTGAGCGTGAAAGTGAAGGGTGTGAAAGAGGAGTGAGTTGTCTGAAAGCAGGGTCCATTCCCAGACACTTGAAGTAACCCAGCATGTTACTGACGGTGGCGCAGGGTTTAAGATCTAAGTTAAACTATTGCCATTATGGCAGGGTGGAGGAAATAAATAATGTGCTGATCCTGCAACAAACTTCCAGTCTTATGGATATGGTTGCCAGTAGATTATTTTGATGGCCCAGTTGGTACAAAAATAAGCAGTCACCTAAAGCTGTATTTTAAGCACTTATAGGTGCATACTTCGAGCAGAAAATATAAATAGAAAGCACTTTTAATTGTGTTCTAGGACTGTTTCAATGATCCATGACTGATAATTAAAAAGAACAAACACTGAAAAGTCACATAATGAATAAATAGATACTTTTTTATTTATAAATCTATTTAGTGTAACCCCAAAAGATACTGAGCACTCCTTGGCAAAAATCGTTTCATGGAATGTGGCTAGTCTCAATTCAAAGGTCGCCCTACCTGACTTAAACGAGTTTTTGGACAAACACAACATCTATTTAAACCCTTCTACACACATATATTTGTTTGTACACCATTGCTTTGTTGAGCACATTGAGAAGAATCACTTGTGATTAGGTCCTGAAGAGAGCTGCAAACCTCTTTTCGAGGGCTAATAGGCTGAAACATCTCAACCACATGCTGACACTAACAGCGGGTATATTTTTCTCCTGCAGTGCCCTGTTTATAATCCTAGCCCAGGGACACATGAATAAAGGGACTTGTGTACCCTGTAGCTAGTTTTAACAGTCATTTTCAGTTACTCTGCTGCCCTCACCACCCTGAGCTCCTCATTGTAGTATTTTGTATACCGCTCTCCACAACAAAACATCCCTAAGCTCCTCCCTTTCAGTGAAGGGGCTTTAGCCTGTACTGTGACAAGGTATCACGGCATGAGAAGATTCCCAATGATGAAGCATGCCATGGATGGCGCGTGAGGGAAATCGTCCTTTTAAAGGGATTTTTCATTCTAGCTAGGTCCTCATATGTAACAGTGATCTTTACAGACCCAAGGGTTTTAGGTAATGGTGGACATATTGGCTTGAGAGCCAACCCTTGTAGGTCTCTAAACCAACATCTGCCTGCTACAAAACATGGCTCACTGACCCAATTTTTAAACAGGGTCTGAATTTCTCTGTCCCAGCAAAATCTATCCTTTTTGGAGGAACATCTGGGGGGCTAACAAATTGGTTTAAAGTTTCCTTAAATTGTAAAATGTGACACTTGGGTAGTAACTGCCGGACATTCTAGATATGTGTATAGAGCCTGACAAGTCACCCAGACTAGGCATTTTTAACATCTATACTAGAGGCACCAAGGGGAGTATGGCATCAAAAACTATCCAGTTCCTCAGGGGATTTTATTACTGCCTTTGAGCTCCTGGATAGCGATGATGTGCTAACTTGTGAGGAGGATGAGAAGTGGACTATCTCCTTTTTGTTGGACTTAATCCATATATAAAGGTGGAACCAGGCCCATTACAACTAACTGCCCTATCCCTAGAGGTGGGGGTTAAATCAGTCAATGGGCGGACAATATCAGATGCCAAGGGGGGCTACACATTTAACAGACTAAACCACATGAGTCGTATTGACTATATCTTGGTTGACCTGAGACTTTGGTCACTGTTCACCGATATGGCCGTTATAGAGTCTTTGGTGTGTGATCATATTCCCCTGTGTCTTACCATGATGACCTTCAGTGATATTCATCCATCTGATCCACATTCGCTATCGCCTATGGGGGTCATTGAACCCACAAATGATATGGGCGGCCTCAAATGGCGCAAGTAGCTGTCAACGGTAACCTTTTATTATCTATAAGTCACGACATATAAGCAATATTACCTGAATTTAATATTTGTTTAGCTGTGGAGGTCAAACTATTATCTTTCCACCTTAACTTTTTTTAACACATTTTGTCCTATTTCATCGTTTCAGCCCCCATATTAAAAACATATGAATAAACCAACGTCTTTGTTTAATAAGGATTGTAGACAGAGCCAAATGATTCTGGCAGTATCAATTACACCAAAGGATTTTGAATAAATGTGTACATCTAGAAAGGCCTATGACTGGGTATGGTCAAACCCAAGAAGGAGTGGGAGGAGCAGAGATGGCAGGACCTAAAAGCAGCATGGCTTGCCAATGACCCTGCCAAGTTCGTGGTCAATAGTTACTTGGAGTGGCAATGGCGCTGCGTCACTGTTATGTTATGTTATGTTATGTTATAGCGCTCTTGTATAGCGCACGGCTACTCAAAAAGAGTGTCCCGGCGCTTTCCACCTGCAGCTCAGAATAAAAATAACACAACACAGTAGAAAAATAAGAAAAAGAAAAAGAACTGAAAATGAAACAATAAGAACAGCCTAAAGATTAAAAAGCCAAGTCTTCAGGCTTTTCCTGAACTGGAACAAATTGGCAGTGCTGCGCAGCGAAAGAGGAAGCGAGTTCCACAGCTGTGGAGCTTTGCAGCTGAAAGAGCGTCCTCCCATACGGGCCTTCCTCACCCGAGGGACCACCGCTTTGTAAAGGGATTCCGAGCGCAAGGAGCGGACTGGTCGATAGAAGGCCAGTCTCCGCCGCAGGTATCCGGCCCCTGATCCAAACAGGGCTTTATGCATCAGAGTCAGGGACTTAAACTGGATCCGCTTCCGGATAGGCAGCCAGTGTAATGCTTGTAGCAGCCCGGAAGCTCTGGCTCGTCTACGCAAGCCAAAGATAGCCCGGGCGGCAGAGTTCTGTACCACCTGTAGGCGCTGAACTAGGTAATCAGGGAGGCCAAGGAAGAGGGCATTAGCATAGTCTAGCCTAGAGCCGACGAGAGCCTGCACAGTAATACGCCTGTGCTCCTCAGACAGCAGGGGCAGGAATTTACGGAGCATTTTCAAAATTCCATAACAGGTGCCCGCCAGACCCAGAATATGTGTTCGCAGCGACAGCTGGTTGTCCAGCTTGACACCCAGATTTTTAGCCACCAACGAAGACTGTGCAGGAGGGCTCATGTCGGACGGCCACCAATGCTGCCACTCCGGATCGACAACGCAACCAAAAAACAGAACCTCGGACTTGCTAGAATTGGCCCTTAGACTGTTCCGTTGGAACCAGTCAAAGACCAATGTAAGACAGTCCCGAATTCTTCCTCCATCGAACTCCTGGTCTTTCCCGCAAGTGAAGAGGAGTTGCGTGTCGTCGGCGTAGGAGACGATCTGGGCCCCATATGCTTCCACCAAGGCCGCCAAAGGGGACATAAAGATGTTAAATAACGTGGGGCTCAACACAGAACCCTGTGGAACCCCAACTCCCAATGGCGGCATCTCGGCAGAGCTCTGGGAAACCCAGACCGTCTGGCGGCGGCCTTCAAGGAAGGATGTAAACCACCTGAGCGCCGTCCCCCTAAGGCCGATGTCATAAAGCCTCGCTAAGAGCGCCTTATGGGGGACGGTGTCGAAGGCCGCCGATAGATCTAACATGACCAGCATGGCCCTCCCGCCGACATCCAGAGTCTCCCTGATGATCTCAGTGACCTCTAACAATGCCGTTTCCGTACTAAAGTTAGGACGGAAACCGGATTGGGATGGGTGAAGCAGATTGTTAGCTTCCAAAAAGCGCGACAGGACACCGTGGACGTGTTTTTCCGTGATCTTCGTGAAGGCCGGAAGAAGTGAAATTGGCCTATAATTGGCCAAAGCCTCGGCGTCAAGACCCGGTTTCTTTAGGAGGGGGATCACCATCGCTCTTTTCCAAGAGCTAGGGACCCTCCCCTCCCTCAAAGAGGCGTTGAGGATGGGATTAACCAGCGGGTTCACCACCTCCGCCATCCCAGCCAAAAATTTGGCGGGACAGGGGTCGAGTGGCGAGCCAGATTTCAGATTGGCCAGCAGCTGCCTGGACACATCGCTGGAAACAGCAGGAAAATCAGACAGCACCGCCGCCGGTATGTGCGGAAGTCCGCACCCAGCCCCGGTGACGCCGCTTCCATCCTCCGGTCCTTCCACAAAGGAGGCCTGAATCGCCTTGATCTTATTAGTAAAGAAGCCGGCAAGATCCCCTGCCCACGTGTCCGAAGAAACCAAAGGGGGCGATTGGGAACTAGGGGTCGTGAACTCCTTCACAATGGTGAAGATCTCCTTGCAGGAGTTCGCGGATGCCTCGATCCTCCTAGCCAAATAGTCCCTCTTAGCTCCCAGAATGTCCTGATGGTAGGCCTTCACCGCCGCCTTATAGGCGAGTTTAGCCTCCCCATCATAAAGACGGCGCCAGGCCCTCTCGGCCACCTTACATTGGCTGCGAGCCGCACGAAGAGCCTCGGTAAACCACGGTGCAGATTGCCGTGCCACCGTGGATCGGGGGGCTGCCTTGGGGGCCAGATCGTCCAGCCTGTCAATGAGCCACAGCTGCAGAGCCTCAGTGTCGCTATCCAGATCACCCGAAAGATGGCATGGGTGGTCCAGAAGCGCCTGTTCCAGCATGTCAGGTGTCACTTTGTGCAGCGCTCTCGAGGCCGGTCTAGACAAGACCGAGGCACTGTTATCTGGCCGCGCACTCTCCAGTACCGAAAATCTGATCAGCCTGTGATCGGACCAGAGCACCGGCAGGGTGTCAACCTCCACAAGAGGGACAGACGAAAACACCTGATCCAGGGTATGCCCCTTCTCATGAGTTGGCCCCGACACGAACGGTATAAGACCCAGTGGAGATGTAATATCCAACAGTTTAACCGCATCCGGGTCGTCCGCTACGTCAAGGTGGAAGTTGAAATCCCCGGCCATGACGCAGTGCTGTGAGGTCAGCACCAACTCAGAGACAGCTGTCTGCAGATCTTCCAGGAAGGAACCCAAAGGGCCCGGTGGCCTATAAACCAACAACCCCTTCAGAGCCTGGCCCGGGGACAGTCTGAGCGTGAAGGCGAGTGACTCAGCGCTCCCGATGGAATTGAGGGGAAGAACTGAGTAGGAAACGCTCTTTTTCATCACTCCAATCTAACTACATTTCCCCGCTAGATTGGTCTGAATTTTTCTCAAACTTGTACTCCATGGAAATCTTGGGTCTACCATAGCATTGCATCTAAGACAGGATATCCCTACGCGAGCTCAATGTTCGATATATGAAATGTTACTGCCTCTCTTGATGCCATCACTAGTGGTATGGCTGCTGGGCCCGGTGGCTGATATCTTTGCCCATGATAAACAAAGTTGGACAAAATACATCCTAGGTATTGCCAGTGCTATAGCCAAGGGAGCCCCAATCCCTGATTCTTGGAAGGGTGCCCTTATCATACCGAATTTCAAAAAGTGTGATAGCAGTTCCTCTGCAAATTACAGACCAATTAGTTTGACAGATTGTATCCAAAAGATCTTTTGTCGACTACTGCTGAATAAAATCCAGTTGTGGACTGAAGAAAAAGACATACTAATATCCTTCCAAGCTGGATTTTGCAAGAGGACCAGCCATATAGATCAGGTTTTCCATTCCTTCTTTTATATTGGAAGACACTGTTACCTGGCAGAGGCCGCTTTTATGACGTTTTCAATCTTAAATCAGCTTTTTATTTGGTTCCCTGATTTAAGCTATGGCAGGTACTCTGAGAATAGGCATGCCTCTTGAGTTTTTAGCACTGCTTATACGTTAACATGAAGGAAACTATACCAGAATTCGATGGGGATCACAGGGACAGTTACTGAATGGATACCAGTGAACAACAGAGTTCGTCAGGACTCTGTCCTAGCACCACCACATTTCTCACTATGCCTAAATGACTCAGTGATTTTCCTTTCTCAGATACCAACTGATGGCCCCACTCTAACTGGAGAGGAGACACCAATCCTAAAGTTTCATGACGATACCTTATGAATCTCCAAAACCCCTAGCAGGTTCCAACATCTGCTGAACCACTTCAAGGAGTTTTGCAGCTTACAGGATTAGAGACTGACGTGGCAAAAAATAAATATATGTCGTTCAACCAACACAAATCTTACAAGGGGAGGTAAGATTGTCCACTGCCATGACATTGAAGTTCCATATCAGCAAAATGATTATTAAACATAAACAAATTACAGGTGTCATTCTTAAGGAACACACGAGCATCCTTAAGTAAACCCATAAGTCCTGCCCTGCGGAACTATAAAACCAAAGCTGTGGGATCTGACCCATATGGAGCAGAACTTTGGGGATTTTCCAACAGCACAGCACTATTGAGGTCTGAAAACAAAATACTAAGGAACCTAGCTCATTTGCACCTAGTACACAATACTCTCTTTATTTCTTCCCCTCCAAAGAAACATTACTGGCTCTGGTCAATCCAGAATGATGTTCACAAGGCTCACAAAGCTACACTGAAAGGGAGAAATTTCCTGATTTCAAATGTACTAGTGTTTTAGAAAAATACAGGTATATTATAACAGTCACGTTGGACTGGAAACTTTTTTCCAATTCAGGAATGGAGCTTTACCCCTGAAAACATCCACTTGCATATGGAAGGCTACTGATTCTTTGCTATGCCCAGCTTGTAAAAAAGCTGATGAATCTGTACCTCATGTTCTATTTGTTTGTACAGCTTACGCCCAACCCCGCCAGGCATGGATAGACCCTTTATGTAAACAGGTGGGCACACAAAGCCATTCTTCTGCTGTTAGAATTTTAAGGTGGGACTCTCGCCTTTTGTTTGCTTCCTCAGTAGCTACATTTCTGGGATGCATGCGGACTATAACAAGAAAAACGATTCTGAAATAGCTGTAATAAGGGCGATCTTACACTTTGCACTTTATGTCTTACTGTGTGGCTATTTTTGTCTCTGATGCTGCTGTCTTGTCGACTTTTAACTTTGTACAATCATCTGCTTTAAGTATTTAATCATGTTTTTCTATCTAAATTATGTGAGGTTTCCTTCTATTACTGATTTTATGTATTCTGAGTAGGCAATATAGCTGATTTTAGTTTTCAAAAAAGAAAATCTGACCAACAAGATGTATTTTATCCTAAACTTTTATGGCATGAGTGTTGAAATGAAGTTTTTTTAACTGGACTGATAGTTCCCCAGGTGTCTGAAATGCAACATCTGTTAGATTACTGTTGGCTTCAAGTAGGAAACTGTATATTACATCAAATAGGTATCCAGCACAACTCACAATGAAAAAACCAAGTAGGGGGTCCCATATTCTGCCACATACATCTTAGCTCTCCATATCTTCGAAACTAACATTCGTTCGCACTTCGCTGACATGCCATTATATTTATTAAGTTACATTACCGGTTTTCCTCATCGCTTTCCACCTTGTTTAGGTAATCTTTAGCTGCTAAGTTATTAAATTCTGTTCACATGCGCAACAGCAGAAGAGGTGATGGATAATTCACTTGCATATAATAAAGCAAAAGTATAAGGTATGTTTTGTCTAAAATGTGAGTCTTCTGAGTATAGTCTTGTGAAAAGATATTCCAATGCTGAAATTTAAATACGACGATCATCATATTTCTCACCTTTTCCTTTTGGAAAAAATGTACATAACATCTAGTTTCTAAAAGTTTTTCCCAGATGCCAATTGGATCTCCTGCAACCTCCCTCATTTGATTCCATTCTAAGGCATCAATAATGATATCTTTAGATTGAAGTGGGTGTATACTGTAATGGTCATAAATGACTTTGGAGTGTTCTTTAGAAATTTTCTCAAGTTGGCCAATGTTACTTTTATCTGTAAGTACCAGTTCAGTGCTATCTCTGAAGTCATTAATTTCCATGTTTTGTAGCGTATATTATTTTGTAATGGGTACAAAATTGCATCTTCCATTTTAGAAATGCGTAATAATTTTTGCCATTTTTTTCCTTTCTTTGAAACTCTATTACTAGTACAACCAAAGTTTTTTCTAATTTGCACTGGAGTGCTACAGTTTCAATGTTTTTAAAAAATCTAATGGAAGAAAAACAACCTTCTCTTTAATGTATGTTCTAACTCTTGTGGTTCAAATTTGCTGTATTTAAATTGGATTGCATGGAAGGGCAATAATTATGTACAATTCAGTAATTGACATTTGTGATTTTAAAGTGTATGTCATCTGTTCGTAATTTGCTTTTAACTTTCGCTTCAATGCTTTTTTTGACCGAATAAAGGTTATTTGTCTGAAATTGCATTCTAACAATAGTTTGAAATGGAATTAAAGTTTGAATTACTATACTTTCGTATACATTTTAATTCTGTAGTTTTGAAGGTATGGAGTAAAACGTCAAATTATTATCAATTGCACATGAAGGGATAAAGTTATTGTCCAGATGTTCAAGGTAATAATAATATACAATTTGATCAGCACTAATAACATATCTATTTTTGACAATCAAATAAATAGCAAGCTTGCGCCAAGATGCTCTGGCTTCTTTTTCTGTTTTTTGTAGTAAATCAATATATTTAGTTTGTTTGGCATAATGTGTTCATCTATAGCAAATGTATACTTTACATGGAATTTCAGAAATGGTTTCATTAAATTGCAAACTATCAATTTCATACTGTTTAAAGTCCATAATTGGATTGTGTCTGTAGCAGTTTGTGATTATTCAATATTTTGACACACAAAAATGTCTGATTCCCCGCAAACTTTTTGTGATTGTATATACTTTGTAATTGATAGGAGCTTTTTCTGGATTACAATGTAGTAGAGCATAATTTATTTGCTTCAACTGTAATGCTACTCCTTTCCAAGCAGCATTACAATTCGAATCGAAAAGAGATGAAAGCTACTTTTCCCTCTTTAATGACTCTATTTCCTCACACCCATTTTTTGTTTTCAAATATTTGGCAAAGGATGAAATGGGAGTACGCATTTGCAAATGATGGAAAGTATGAGAACATTTACAGACATATTTACAAAAATGTGTCTGTATTTCTGGGATATTATAGCATATCTTCCATTTATCACATAAGCATTGTTTTTTCCGAACCTTACATATATTGTGCAGATGGTGTTCAATGTACCTCACTTGGCAAAAATGTTGTTAATAATAAAATCCAACCGTTGTTGCTAAATCATTTATGCATCCAAAGTAATCACTTGTAATCAAAGGTTTTTCTAACAGCCAACTCAATAGTAAAATTATTAAATGTAAAAATATCTTGCTTATTTAAAAAAAAAAATACTTTTTCGGGACCATGGAACTTCTAGAAACCTTCAAGGTTTGAAGCATGTTACACAACTATTATCGATCTTCACTGTGCAAAACTGTTAATAATTTCAGTGAAACACAAAGCTTATTTAGTAACAGAATCTTAAAGTGTAAAACAAAATAGCAGGGGTGTGGTCAAGCAAGATGGCTGAGCGGGCGTGAGCCGCTTCAGCTCCGTACCCCCGTGGCTGCCCTAAGTGGTTTTGGGGACCAGTGAAGAGCTGAGCTTAGCTTGCCGCTGCAGGGCATGTCATAGAGCCGCTCGGGAATGCGGCGGATGGCTCTGCCAGCGAATCCGTGATGAGGAATCGGACCCTCAGCAGATGTGAAGCGCGGAGCGGGAGCGGCCTCCATCTTGGCAAGAAGAGCGCTGCTGGCCGGCATGGGCACTCCACTGCCCACTCTCACCCTCCAGTTCTGGCTCGCCGCTGACTCAGGTGAGGATGACCTTTCCCAGGGCTGCGACTCTACGGCGGCTGCCTGGATATGCCCCTACCCGCTCGGTGCCCCACCACGTTTCCTACAAGACTGGCACGAGCGTTAAAGCAGGAATGCAAGTGTGGTCTGGAGATGTGCTCTGCGGTATGCTCGTCACTTCAGGGGGAAAAATGAAGTGAGGCGATTGGTCTTCTCTGGAGAAGAGCACCACTGGCAGTTGGGGACTCTAGTGTCACTTTTGCGGTGCTCGACTTTGCTGGATGTGAGAGGAATACACGTGGCGCTCTGCCTGACCTTAAAATGGCACCGGCGCTGTGATCTTCCTTCAATGTGATTCTGGCTATGCATTCCTCACCCACAGAAGTTGAGGTAAGAGGAGCGCCCTTTCTTTTGCTCCCTCTCCATGGTTGGGACTGCTGCCCTTGGCAACCTCTGCCTTTCATGCTGATCCCCCTTGCCAGCTGCCTGATTTCAACATGCCCGCCAGAATCTCCTAATTAACGATTTCCCCATGCTTATGCAGAGTTCTTGAAGAGCCTTACTGGCCTCCCCCCACGATTTGGTCTAGTGCATTCTCCGGTGCCCTTCGCCGCATAGCCCCTATGCCACCCAAGAAGGCATCGAACAAAGTCTACTGCTACTTAGCTGCTGCAGACAAAAATTCCAATTCTACCGATTCAGAGCAGGCACAGATCATGTTTCTCACTAGTGAGGACCTGGTTGCCACTCTACAGGACTTTAAAACTGTTCTCTGCCAGGAGATAAAGAAAGATCTCCATCACCAACTGAAAGCTGACCTCAGAGAGAAGATGACTTCCCTGCAACAGGATGTGGATGCAGTGGGCACCAGGGTGCTGGAGGTGGAGGAACAGACGTAGGCCCTCGATGGACGCTCCCACAGCCTGCACGACTCTCAGCTGGCACTTCAGTCCCATTTACAGCAAATACTCCTGAAGGCGGAGGATTTGGACAACAGGCCTCGGAAGGAATATATATGTATCCGGGGCCTGGAAAAAGGCGCTGAGGGGCCTGACCTTGAGGCATTCGTCATGGGGTTCTACCCTGAGTTGCTGGCACCCCGACAGCTAAAGATGAAGATTGACTGAGTCGACCGGGTGGGTCGCTCACAGTCAGGTGATTGCAAATGGGCGAGAGACGTTTTGGTAAAAATGCTCTCGTTCCAAATGAAAGAAGCCGTCCTGGGTGCGGCAAGGAAGAAGGATGAGGCTTCCTTTCAAGGATATAAATGTGCTCTGTTTCAGGACCTGGCGCCAGTCACACTGGCATGACGACAATCCCTACGGCCTGTTACCACCAAGCTTCGGGAGGACAACATCAGATATGATTGGACTTATCCCTTTGGTCTCGTCTTCGAATACAAGAACAAGTCCCACCAAGTGACGGAGCTAAACGAGGGGCTGCGGGTTCTCGGCCTCCCCGTACCAGCGGAAGAAGTCGCCTCGGGCCCTCCACCAGCGAGAGCAGATCGAGGAGGGAGACCTATTCCTGACAAACAGTCACATAGAACAGATCGACACACAAGTGACCAACTTATGGTGCTCAGGGGGGACTTTCTATTTTGCCGTGCTGGATGTTCCCATACTACACTCAACTGTGGGTCCGCTGCGGGCCGGCGCAATGTGACCACAGTGATGCTGCAGGCGTACATCAGATCTCCGAACTAAGATGATGAGGTGTAACCATTATACAAGGAGCTTACAAGTACTCTCTAGGTTATAACAGCATGACAGCCGTGGGTGCAGGCCTTTTCCGTATCTCAAAAATTGTTGTTTCTCTTTTTCACGATCTTTACTGTCGAGAGTATTTTGATGTCTTGGTGCATTTCTTCATGGGGTTGGTGGGGAATGGGCTTTGGGGGGGTGGGTTCCAGGTGGTGGTGTTAAGAGGGGACAGGTTTCCTGGTTGTTACGGGTGGAATTCTGTAGGGCAGATGCACTAACTTCCATGCTACATTGCACCTCATGAGGAGAGCTTCCTGGGGAGGGATTAGTGGGTAGAGATGACACACTCAGATTCACCCCAAAAACAGCAAAAACCCCGGAAGTAGATTAATGACCGTCAATTTGAGGTGGTGGCTCTCCAGGAAACGCACTTGAAAAAGTCTGCAGACAAGCGACTCCGTCACAAAGCTTACCCTTTGATTTACCAATAGTCAGCTGGCACTAAACACAATGGGGTTGCATTGCTTTTCCGGTCTTCAGCTAAATTCCAGCCGGAAAGAGTTATGGCCGACCGGAAGGGGAGAGTCCTTATGGTATAGGGGAGGTTACGGGGCACCGTGTGTACTTTTATCACTCTGAACGTACCCAACTTGGGGCAGATGACGTTTCTTTCCAACACACTTGACTTAATTGGTGGCTTTGTGGAGGGACTAATATACTTCTTTTGGGCGACTTTAATCTCACATGGCATAACACTGTAGACAGCTCCCAGGCACACAGGACAACCCTTGCTTGCTTCCCCCAGGGTCTCAAGCAAACATTTCTCACCCTAGGTCTCCTCTTTGTGTGGCGGCTATTGAATCCTGACATCAGGGATTATACAAATTTCTCTCATGTCCACCGAACCTACTCTAGGATTGATTACATTTTCCTTAGCCAACCACTTTAGGGATCTCTTCAGGCTGCCCAGATTCTGCCAATCTCAATTTCTATTAGTTTAGCATATGGGGGCCTAAAGCTGCCACTTCCCGATGGTATTTCCGACCTCTAACATCCAGGGCAAGTCTCTACGGGACGACTTACGGTCCACGATCAATGAGTTCTCCATCTTTAAAGACCAGGCAGACACCTCCTTGCAAAATAACTGGGACGCCTATAAAGCGGTTCAGCGGGGTAAATGCATCCAACTAAATGCTGCCCTTAACAAACAATGGGCGAAGGAACACCTGGTGTTAGAGGCTGAACTGGAGGGCATAGAAGAATTGCACAAGGAGCAGCCCACTCGTGCGCTGCAGCGACAACGCACGGCCTTGAGGGTTAAACTTCGGGCCATTGATAACAATAGGGCCAAATACACGATGCTTAAACTGAGACAGATATCATACGCACAAGGTGGGGACCCACTTAGCAAGACAGTAGCGAGAAAAATCAGAATGCAAGAATATAGGGGTTGTACTAGATGTAGATGGACACCTCACTCGCAATGACGCAGTTAAAGCTAACATCTTTGGCGCCTTCTATGGAGACCTCTACCAAAGAGCTCCACCTGATCACACCTTAGAACAGCAATATTTTGATTTGTTAGAGCTCCCCCTCCTATCACCATCGATGGTGAGATCGTTAGAGGTGCTCATCACGCTGGAGGAGGTAAGACAGGCTACTTAAATTCCACAAGGCACTGGGGCCGGACAGCCTCACTGCACAATTTTGTAAATGTTTTGCCTCTGAGTTGACTCTACACTTAACTTCTCTGTTTAATACCATTGCCCTAGATGCCAAGGTTTCAGCCTCGATTTGCCGAGCTGTCATCTCTGTCATTCCCAAACCAGGGAAGGACCCTCAGATTTGTGCATGTTATAGGCCCATAGCCCTTCTCAACCTAGATGCAAAGCTTTACTCTGCGATCCTGGCTGCCAGGCTTGAAGACTTGATGCCCACTCAAATCCACCCTGATTAATATGGCTTTATAAAATGGCGCCAAACACATGATCATATTCGGTGCACTATTCATCTTATAGAAAAAGCCTCTAAGTTTAAAATTCCTACAAATCTGGTGGGGTTTGATGCCGAGAAGGCCTTTTGATAGGGTGGATTGGTCCTTTCTTTTTCTTACTCTGCAGAGACTCGGCTTCGGGGTAGGGTTCCTCAATATGGTTCGGACCAATTACCATCTTCCGCACTCATGAGTGCTCGTTAATGGTCACCAATCTCTTTCCTTTTCCCTGAGCAGAGGCACACATCAGGGGTGCCCACTCTCCCCCTTCTATTTGCTCTTAGCATTGAACCTCTTGCCACACAATTTGGAGCCAATTTGGAGCCAAGGTGATCTGAGGCATTCGCTTCGGAGGCACAGATCATAAAGCTTCCTTCTTTGCAGATGATATCTTGCTACGCTTCTGGAGCCGTTCACTTCCCTCAGAGCAGTGCAAGAGGACCTCAGAATTTCATTGAACCTCTTGCCACACAATTTGGAGCCAACGAGGTGATCTGAGGCATACGCTTCGGAGGCACAGATCATAAAGCTTCCTTCTTTGCAGATGATATCTTGCTACGCTTCTGGAGCCGTTCACTTCCCTCAGAGCAGTGCAAGATGACCTCGGAATTTCGAGTGGGTCTCGGGTTTTAAAGTAAATCTTTCCAAATCTTCCATATTAAATCTCACACTCTCAGAGGCGGCTGCGGAAACCTTATGGGGCCAAACATCACTTCAGTGGGCAAAACACTCTTTGCTATACCTTGGGGTGCACCTCACTTCTAAAAATGGTGACCTCTAGAAGGCAAACTTCCCATCTCTGGATCCACAACTCAAGCGAGACTTTAAAAGGTGAAAGCCACTGTACATCTCCTGGCTGGGGCGGATCAACGCCGTCAAAATGGTGGTCCTGCCGAAGCTTTTGTACCTTTTCCAGGCACTCCCAATAGCCCTGGATCATGAATTTTTGCCATGCCTGCACTCCCTGGTCATCAAATTAATTTGACAGTGAAGGAGGGCACGCCTTCCCTTCCACGTTCTGCGACGGTCCATGAGGGACGATGGTGTTGCTCTCCCACCTTCCAACTATACTATCAGGCGGCGCAACTGAGGGTGGTGACAGAGTGGACGGTTGGGTAATCTAAAAAACACTGGCTCCATATGGACAGGGTTATAGTGGTCCTCTGAAAACCTAAATCAGACAGGCCAGTGAACGCATAACTTAGCACACCCACTTGCACTACTCTTACGGTATGGGACCAGGTTACGAAGCGGGAGGGCTGGATCACTTTCCCCTCTTACACCCCAATCCGCTTCAATCCAGCCTTTCCACCGGCAATGAATGAAGGGCCCTTCTATAGCTGGTGGGAAGGTGGCTGTCTGAAACTATCGGGCCTATTTCATAACTTTGATGTCTTGAGAATTCCAGATTACTCACAGGGAACATTATCATTACCTCCAACTTAAGCACTGGGCCTCCCTCCCACACATGGGAGACGCCGCTACCAGAGAGCTCATGGCCATGGAGAGGCTGGTTCTTAAGGCAGGAACCATGAAGGGGGTGATCTCCTCACTGTATAACATGCTCCTAAATATCCTCAAGCGAGATACATGTCATTTTGGGAACAGGTCCTGGGACGGGGATTAAAGATGAGGAATGGAAACACCTATGGGGCGTCATTACTAAACATAATCATTCGGTAGCTCTGAGGGAAGCGCACTACAAGACTCTCCTTGACTGGTACCTTTATCCCACCAAACTCAAACAGATCTTCCCTGATACCTCAGATCTCTGCTGGCGGGCTGTGGGCTACAGGGGGATTTTAGGTGTGTGTACAAACAGAGGGTATCCCCGACTGGAGTTCCTAATTCGGGATAATTCAAACAATTGGAAATACGGAACAATTAGGAACTGGTTAAGGTGAGGGCTATGACTGACATTAGACAACAAGAATTGTGTTTGAACCGAAGTTTGTGTACAAAAATATTTGTTCTTTATTGAATCATAGACGTTTGTTTTTAAAAAAAGGAGAAACTTTACATGTGAAGAGCTTTCTACATGTATTGAGTACTGTGGATTTAACAAATACATTTCAGTACATATTAAAACATGGCTATAGGTTACAGAGTACTACGCGCGTTTCGGCTGTGAGCCTTCATCAGGAAGCCATGATTGTTTCCAGTTGCCCTGTCCGGAAGATGGATAGTAAACTCCAAAGTGGAATTCCAAAGGAGATGTAGCGAAACGAGGGTGTGGATGGGAGATGCAGATGCAACAAAAGGTTTAGGGTGATGTCTGAGGTTTCCTTTTGATGTGTTTATATTTTTTGATCACTCGGAGATCAGACGGTTACTGATGCCTCGTGTTGTGGGTCCGCTATATTAATTCTGTTTAAATAAAGGACCAAGCGATCCAATTATGGATTCCAACTGGTGTTGTGCATGAACAAGCTGGAGGTAGAATGCCTCAGTTCCGCTTCATAGGATCTGTTTGAATGGAGGGCCGAGCGATCCGATAGTGGATTCCAAGTGGTGTTTGTGTACGAGCAACCCCGGAGTCAGAGTGCTTCGATTTCCGGTCCTGGCGAGTAAATGCTTTGCGGTCAGGCCCGTTGGCGATCCGATGGGGGGTTCTGAGTGGCGTCTCCGGCGGAGGTTCCGGTGAGAGATTCTTGTTGTCTAATGTCAGTCATAGCCCTCACCTTAACCAGTTCCTAATTGTTCCGTATTTCCAATTGTTTACAGGGGGATTTTAGCCAGATCTGGTGGTATTGCCCGGGTATCCTGGCTTTTTGGGAAGAAATCCTTTCTCTTATTAAAGACATTCTGGAGTACCCGTCCCGTCCTCATAGAGGTCTTACTTGGCATTAGGGATCCTAACCTAATGCACCAAACAAAGGCTGATAAGGCTATCTTGTGGGCCTGTCTCGGGCGGTGAAATTTACGATAGCATTTGCCTGAAAGAAGAAAACCACGCCGGAGATTTCACTATGGCATGCCCGGTTGTGGAGTCTTCTCTCCATAGAGCGCCTTGCGGACATCATCCGGGATGACTTTAAGGCCTTCGAAGCTAAATGGGGTCCGTTAGTGTCTTATTTGTCTAGGGGCCTACCCTCTGCGGTTTGCCCTCCCTCACTAAGGTCCATGGATCTATTTCAATTCTAACTCCCCTGTCACGAACTGGCCGTAACATCCGCCACTCCCCTCATCGCCCAGGCTCTGCTCCTATGGCCACACCTTTTTGACATACTCGTGCAACTTGCTTTACTCCTGTTTGGCTCCACCACCACCAGAGTTTGGGAGAAGGAGGGTTGGGGGGTTCTGATTTTTATTTGTTTCTCTGTTGTTTATGGGGTTCTTTCATTGGGCTGTTAGCCCGACACAAAATTGTCTCTCAGCTTTGATGATGACAGGGGGATTGTACCAGACCTAGGGCAATGTGCAACTGGACTTCCATTAGCTGCCGGGGTTGACTCTGGTATCTGTACACCCTACTGTACTTGGAATGTTGTTTTACATGTGATGGTGAATAAAAAGATTTAGACAAAAAAACTGCTGCCTTCAGGTTTTGGTTGCAGCTTAAGGGTTGGCAGAACTCACAGAATATTAATTCGCGGAATTCCGCGGAGTTACATCCATAGCCTTTCATTTCTTTTCAAACTTTCTGTAG
Source organism: Lissotriton vulgaris (assembly GCF_964263255.1). Taxonomy (NCBI): domain Eukaryota; kingdom Metazoa; phylum Chordata; class Amphibia; order Caudata; family Salamandridae; genus Lissotriton; species Lissotriton vulgaris. The sequence goes on from NC_141685.1 coordinate 1,249,119,262, forward strand.
TTACAGCGCATCCTTAATAAGCAGTAGCCAATTAATTCACATGACACATTTGTTTCGCAACATTGCCCCGTTTGCAGAAACGCTTCCCCAGCTGCCCGCGCGATAAACCTGCAAGCATTGAAATAACTGCAGCGCGCACCTCAATAGCATATGCACGTGCGGCCAGGCAATCAGTATCACCTGCAGGAAGAAGAGCAAAACCTCATGGCAATTCTCCCGCCAGATGACAGGTGGGAAAAGAATCTTTCAGTGGTCTCTTTCAGAGGCAAAGCGAACCACTCACGTTTACAAAGAGACTTATTTAGGCACAGCAGTGGAAAGCAGTTCAAGGGTGAACATAACCATAAGAAACGGAGCTTGTGACCTGCTGAGAAATGTGACAGCGCTATATACCAATAGAAAGTGGGAACATGAACAGCCAATGGATCTGAGCTCCTGCCTCTGCTCTCTGACCTCCAGAACTCTCATGCTGGCGGATCTCACCAATGGCTGAATTTGCAAACAGGAAACACAATTGTGTTGTGTTTTAGTGAAATGAAACACATTACATAAGTATGATTGCAACTTCTCCCTGATCCTCTGCCAGTGCAAAAAACATCTCCAATGGCACTAAAGTTTGTCAGGGAAACATGGGAAGGCAACTGAAAGGCAGCAGTACTTTATCAACTAAGTTAACTTACGGAAGTTGTATACCATGAAAAAACCTTCTGAATTCTGCTAATAAACTCTATTCGATCTATCACGATAGACCATAAAAGTACATGAAAAAAAGATAATAAGAGTACAATACATGCGATTAGATATATTCCAAAGAAATAGTTACAATTTATACATGTACATTTAAAATCCAAATTGATGAAAAAAAATCAGAAAACCTCAGTTAGTAGCTCACTACGCGTTCCAGTCTACCCGAATTTCCCTAAAAATCGATAATCTTCATTTAAAACTGAAGTTCAATAAGTAAACAAAAATATGATTAGTTAAAACCACATAACATACTTTGATCAAGTCAATTCCTGGGCACAGGCACAATGGGTTATTCAAATAAGAAGCAGGCTATAACATTGACCAGAGTAATTATAAAAAAACGGTCGCAAATTATATTTGAAGATGCTAACACGCAAGTTAGTCGCAGCTAGATCTAATCCTGACTGCGTACCTCAAGAAACTTAGAATGTATAACACAGAATTGCTGGTAAGTCATTGTAAAAAAATAAACTCTGGTCTAACCTGTCTAAAATTACACTTCCTTAAAATGGGAATGAGATAAGATTTTCTGGGAAACTCATAAAAACTGCAAATCATAAAAAAAATGCATCATATCCTGTGGAGACTTCCTGTTGCAGCCACATAGAGGGAGACTCTGGCCCCTATGTGCCCTGCCCGGATGGGCCAAAAGGTAATGAAAAAGGTCCAGATGTAACCTGGTCAGTAAGAATCGATCGTGGGAACTTTTGAGCCATAAAAGATAGGGCTCAGTTGATGGCTCTGTTTTCAATGGGAAATACCCACACACACCGGGCTTCTTCAACTCCTTTGTTTCCCTGTCCATATGCTGTTTTTTAAGGAAGTTCTCTTTCACCCAACACAGGTCTTCTCTGCACATATTTTCAGGGTTGGTGAATAAATACATCTTTCCCAGATAGGCAAGGCAATCCCTTACATACCAGGGAATACGATGGAAGTGATCCAGAGAAAGGCAATCAGATAAAATATCCTTGCTTAGAGCAATTCCCTCCCTAAACCATAAGTTCATCCACCATCATAGGGGACGGAAAGATAACAAGTCATAAAGAAAAACCAAACCCAATTCTTTGTGGACTATAATAGAGGGGATACACTGCGGTAGACAAAAAATATGTTTTAAAAAATAATTTTCAACTACTTGGAGTTCCTCATGCTCCATGTATCCCCATATCTGACTACTATAAGCCACCTTAGTAATGCACTTGGCCTTATAGATCTTAAAGAGGGCCCCAATAGGTCTGGTGCCCAGCCTAGATGCAAAGTTAAAGATGGCATTATTGGCCCTGAGAAAGTCTCCTTGGTTTCTACAGATGAGGGGACGCCAAGTCATGGCGGCGGAGAAAACCATTCCCAAATATGAAACTACATCAGTCATGGGAACCGGAGTCTATCCCACCACAAAGCTATAGTGTTTGCTGGGGCGTGAACCTACTTGCATTACAAAGGATTTGTTATTGTTCACTAGGAGGTCCAAGTCCTCCATAAAGCAGACAAATGTGGTCAAAAGAGTTTACAAACCATGGCTGTCCTTGCCATGAAGACAGTGTCGTCCGTGTACAATAGTACCGGAAGACTCCGCCGGTCCACTTGTGGACAGTCAGTTTTCATCTTTACAAGGGTCTGCTCCAAGTTATTGATATAAAGATTTAAAAGGAAGGGGGCCAAAATACAACTCTGTCGGACCCCTCTCTCAGTTGTGCGCTGGCGGGTGATTCTCAGGTCCTTAGTGAATTGAACCACCACCTTGGTGTCATTGTGTAAGTACCTCAACAATCGAACAATATCTGGGATAACTCCTAATGACAACATGGTCTGCCAAAGCTTGGATCTGTTAACTAGATCGAATGCTGAGGACAGATCCATGAAGGCTAAGTAAACGGTGCTCTGGCGCATAACAGTGCACTTGTTAAGTACCAAGTACAAGTTTACACTCTGGTCCACTGTAGATCGACCCAAGCGGAAACCATATTGGGTGTCAGACAGAATGTTATAGTCCTCTGCCCAAGTAGAAAGCCTATTGACGATTATGCGGCCTACCACCTTTACCACTGAGTCCAGTAGAGAAATAGGTCCATAACAATGGGTAATGTTCCGATCTACCTTTTTGAAGACCAGAGCATTTATAGATAGAGCCCAAGAAGCCGGACAGTTGGACATAGCTGCGCTGTTAATAACTGTGCTAAGGGTCAGTACCCAGATGTCCATATCTGAGATGTAAAGACCAGGTGGGATCCGGTATGGGCCCAGTGCTTTCTTCTTTGTTAACCTAGTTAGACCTTTTCCAACTTCCTCAGAGGTAAGAACTACTTAGGCCGTCCCCTCGGCTAGGTGCAGGTCTACCTTCGCAGCAGAGGGGATAAAACATCCTCAAAATGCCTGACCCATTCGTCTTCAGTAATATGCAAGTCCAAGAGATTGGTATTTTCTCTTGCCAGGAATGGATTGTTTAGAGTACTCCAAAACTTAGAGCTGTTTGTCAGGGTACTGGCTTCTGTAAGATTTGCCCAGGCTTCATCCTTCAGTACAGATTTACGATTAGTCAAGGCGGCTTTATAGAGTTTACAACAAGTCTTAACAGTGGAGGGATCTTTTGGTTTCGTGCCAAGGGCTAATCTCAAATGCCTCAAGGCTTGTGAACATTCAGAGTCAAACCATCTTGGTACTACGGAAACTTGCTGCCCCCTGGGGCCTTTAGTAAACTAGAAATTACTCCTGAAATGGTATCAAGAGCCCCCATAATATCTTATGGGTTAGCCATGCTATCTATAAAGGTTGCAAACTCTTTATGACACTGGGAGAGCAGAGACTCATACCCCTTATCTGCGGAAATCTAAACCCACTTCAATCTCCTCCCACCGTCCGTCGCTGACAGTGACCCCCTTAGTTCCCCCCTGTTGGTTAGAGCAGACCAAGGCCAACGAATAAACATACCCACAGGGTTATGATCGCTGTACTCACTCTACTGAATGTAAAAGTCCAAAATTAGTGCAAAAAAAGGAGTAGAGACAAAAATAAAATAAACAATGGATTCACACCCTACATCAGTGAAGGTAGGATTGATGTCATTGTTCTCCGGGGGCAGCTTGCTCATGGATAGCGTTAAGTCATGCTCATTTGCGATGGTGTTAAGTGAGTCGCCCAGTGGCTTATGCTCCATATGCAAACCGGACAGCTGTGCAAGGCCCATGTGTTCAATCTCTCCTCACCTCAAGTCCCGACACAGGTGAATGTTAAAATCTCCTGCAATCACAAGGCTAGTGTGACTCAGTATATCCAAACGATGGTTTCTCAAAAAGGACCCCATCCGGGAGATTTTACAGCCTTGAACGTGAGAGGGTACAGCGTAATAGATGTTCAAAAACAGCAACTTTTTGGGCCCCTTAGAAAACCTCAAAGCCTGAAGGGTGGATAATTGATCGGGTATGTCTACCAAACCATACAAACAGCCAAGAAGACAAACCTGATCAAGACCCCCTTGGCTCTCCTCACACTTGAGGGAATGGCTGGAACAAAAAAGAATTTTAAAGCCTTCCAAGAACAAATTGTTGGCAGTTGGCAGTTTCAGCAGGCATATTAAGTTGTGCTGTTTTATAAAAAATATCCAACTTGGATCCTGAAACTTGCTCTCCAGCCCAGCAATGTTCCAGGAGATCAATTTACATTCAGAAGGAGCCACAATTGCGTACCTCCAGGGCCCAGTTATCTGCTGAGTTAGAAAAAGCTTAGATTGAGGTGGAGCATGGTAAAGCAGGGCAGGTGAAGTGAGTAGATTTGTTAGAAAGCCCCCAATGGTGGTGGCAATGGCAGAAGGTACTTGTACTTGAGCAAACACTGTGGTAAAATGACATCCGTGTTGGCCTAAAGTAAAGTGAAATATGACATCAAGACCCTACCTGCCTTCACTTCAGATCCTGGAAGCCCAGATCTCCTCCTCGCAATCCCCGTGCAGCTCCTAGACCTAGGCCAGTGAAATGTCAACAGGATCAAAAGCCAAGGGGGGTAGCCGAGCCTCCTCCAGGCTCTGATGGGTGCGGACTCTGCCAATCAATGAGAAACTCCAGCTACTCAATATTTACTAGAGGTCTGGCTATAAATGTGTAATCTAAGCTACTGAAAGTGCATCAGGGGTCTTGAGTCTAGAGCATGTTCTTGGCTACTGTATGTTTATTATTTGTCTGGCTCTATAATAGTGTGGCTCACTGGTTAGAGGCGGCAGACCCGAGAGCAGAGGACGGCCTGGGACCAGGGTTCGATTCCCGGCGCGGCAGGTTTCTGGACCAGGGTCAGCGGACTCGATAATTCTCTCGCCTCGGTGCCCACTCTGATCAGCGATCACACTCGGCAACTCTGAGCATTAGCTTGCCTCATCTTCACTAACAGCCCCACCAGACCGCCGGGGATGCCTGGTCTCACCCTGGAGATACCCATTAAGGGACCATCTCTCAGGGAAGCCAGGAAGGGTTTCGCAGCAGTCGAAGCGCCTTGGGACCCTACGGGTAAGTAGTGCGCTATATAAATGCCTATACATTTACATTTACATTTACATTTACATAATTTTGAAATGGACATCAGGACCTGTACTATGCCAAGGCAAGTCAAAGTCAAAAGATTTGTAAAGCACTAAAATTGATAGAAATCATAGCTCTGGCACAAACACTGAGCAGGCAGTCTGAAAGTGATAGGGGACTAAAACAATAGGTTTCAGTGTGCTCCTACACAGACCTGAGAAACTGAATTTCTCTAATTTTCCCCCAATACCTGGCGAAGCCTACTGCCTGGTGTAGTGTGTATAATCATAGGCATCAAGAGTAGGCCCACATTCTGGGCCCGCAATGTCCTGGGTGGAGAGTAGAATGTAAGGGGCTGATTCATATGTTGGAAGTGTGCATACTCAGTCGCAACAGTGACAAAGTATACACACCACAAACATAAAGGACCACCCTTCCAATTTTCATGCAGCCAGACTTTCGATTTGGCTATGTCACTGCCATAGGAACACCTCTCCAACAGCCTGACAGAGTAAGGAGCGTCAGAGAAATGGCTAAATGTCCGCCCGCCCAATTTAGATGGGTGGACTTGCAGCAATTTTTTTTACTGTCTGTTACTGTCAGGCAATTCTTGGTGATGAGGGAGAGTAAAATGTAAATAATGCTCCCACACCATGGGAGGTTACTCCCATGGTGGGGTGGGGAGCACTATTTGTTTGTTAGTCTCAAAAGAAAATCCTGTTTGGGGATTTTCTTTTTGAAAATAGAAAAATAAACCTGTTTGGTGCAGGGTTGCGTCATGCTGACACAACCCTGCACCAAACAGCGATATGCATTGACAGGAACCACCATGACAGCGGTTCCTGCAAATGCTTTAGAAATAACCACCAGCTTGGCGGTCATTATTAAATTTGATGGGCGGTCCCTCCATCAGGAGGACATGGTAATCTACCCCTTCCCCTGGCAGAACCGGTCGTCCAGCCTTAAATAAAATGGCAGCTACGTCTGGTTTTCTAGTGCCTTCAGCCATTAGGCTGAAAAGACAATGACCAATGTAACCCTATTTTTAAGCAAGGGCAAATGACAGTTTCACAATACTGGACTTAAATGTTCACCGCAAGCTAAACCTGCTATCACCTGACCAGGGTAATTATAAATATTCTACAGAACCTTCCTTGTGGCACCAACAAAAAGAGAACAGCAGCAGTCAGGCATTGGTCCAGTTACAACACTGGCTATCCTCCCAACAGCAAAGACTGAAGATTCCGAAGCGAGCAAATATGATGACAGCATGATTTTTAATCAGCTGGTTGCCTGTTTTTAAAAGGTTAGCCTCCTGTCAAGAAGCAAAAGCAATCTCTTGCACCAGCTACCACATGAATTGTAAATGCTCCTGCACTAAGGGTCCAGTCCCGGCCCTCTTGAAACATGCCTGGACTGGCCCGCTGCTTAAAACAGTATGCTTTGTCCCACTGAACCCAGTGAGTTAGAGGGCCATTTTTGAGACTCTTTTTATTTGTAAGATTCTCTTACTAAGATCATAGTGATATGCAGGGCTTTAAGTGGGCCGGTCTGTCCGTGTAGGAGCACCAACAGTTATTTCCATGGGGCCTCGAAACGGGTCTCTATAGGGCTCTATTTACGTGCCTCGCAAAGGTAGTCCATTTTCTTTTTTTTAAATGGAATGCAGTGAGAGCAGAGCATGCACCTCGCCTACTACTGAGAAGTGGAGACGTCATGCCAGGGGAGCCGAGTTGTAGGGGAAGGGAAATCCTTTAAAGAGAGACATTTTCTCTCAGGGTTTCCCTTCTCTTTCTGCAGCACAGGAGCACCATCATTGTGGGATGATCAGGAGAGAGACGACCAGGCGTGCAATGCCCATTGTCCCAGGCTGAGACAGCTTCCCGGGCGCACAGACACAGCCGCACTCGAGTACTTCACAGTTCTTTAAAAAGAACATTTGCTTGTAAATGAGGCTCCGTTGTATTTCACCCCTTTTTAGAGCCCCTGCATACCCACTGTGCCTATTGCTGGAAGAATTAGCCTCTTCCAAAATGTGGCCCTAGTTGCGCCTCTGAAGACGACCACTGGCAGCCAACTCCAGCACGCCCCTGCTCTGACCTTTCACAGTGTCTTGTTTTAGTACTATGAAAACACACGCTTTGCAGGGCTGACTTAGTTCTCACACCCCCTTTTTAATATGAAGATAGTAGCATTGGAATTACCTTTATATTCCTATACTGTGCTAAACATGGAAATATAGAAGGGCAGGTTCTCACCACCCCAAATTAGCTGTTTCGTATACTCTCTCAAATGTAGGAACTACAGGTATTCAGTATCTGTCAGTCACGGGCAATTTAAAGCAGTGTTCCTATATAGAAAAGGAGCATCTTACACTGAAAAGCTGGAATACATTTCTTTCGCTGGATCAACCTTTGTTTAAAACACCATCAGAGCAGGGTGGTGAACTATGGTCCATAAAGAGCAACTGAAAAGGTACTTGTTCTTTATCAGAAACATCTGCCTGTCAATGGTTATCACCAGCCTTTTCGACCCATTAACTCCATGCGCGCTAGCGGAATTCCGCTCGCTCGCTGAGTTTTGCGAAAATGCATGTTACGTGACGAGCTGGGCTCGTCATCAGCGTGCGAGGAGGCTACGCCATGACGAGCCCAGCTCGTCATCAGCGTCGAAGGAGTTAAGAGGCTGGGTGGATGAGTATACTACAGGGTGTTTAGGATCGAGGGCGGAGGGTGCACGGAAAGAAGGACAGATAGATGAATAAAGAGCGAGTGGATGGATGGCCAAATGGATGAATGGATAGCTAGATGGATGGATGAATGGATGGATGGATGGATGGAAGGATGAATGGATGCATGGACCAGTACTTAGGATAGGCGGGTGGGCTGATAGATGCTTAGGATAGGTTCTGGGACAGATGTATGGATGGATGTAAAGGCGTTTGGATGGATGGCACAGTGCTTAGGATAGGCGGGTGGGCTGATAGATGCTTAGGATTGGTCCAATCAATCAATCATAGCATTTGTATAGCGCACTACTCACCCGGAGGGTCTCAAGGCGCTTGGGGGAAGGGGGGTCTGCTATTGCTCGAACAGCCAGGTCTTGAGTTGTCTCCTGAAGGCGAGATGGTCCTGGGTCAGCTGGAGGTGGGTGGGGAGGGAGTTCCATGTCTTGGCCGCCAGGTAGGAGAAGGATCTTCCTCCGGTGGCTCTTCGGATGCGTGGTACGGCGGCGAGGGCGAGGCTTGTCGACATGTATGTATGTATGGATGGATGGATGACTGGATGGATGGATGGATGAATGAACAAGTTAATGGATTGCTGGCTGGATGAATGGATGGGTGGATGAATGGATGAATGGATGGATGAATGGAAGGATGAATATATGAATGGACCAGTACTTAGTATAGACGGGTGGGCTGATAGATGCTTAGGATAGGTGCAGGGACAGATGTATGTATGTATGTAGGTAGGTATGTATGTATGTAGGTAGGAATGTATGGATGGATTGAAAGATGGTTGGATGGTGCAGTGCTTAGGATGGATGGATGCAGGCTTTAAGTAGGCTGGGTCTGAGCAGGGACAGTTATTTTCAGGGGGCCTCGAAACGGGTCTCTATTGGGCACTATTTTCGGGACTCGCAAAGGTAGCCTGTTTTCTTTTTTTTATTGGACTGCAGTGAGAGCATGCACATCAATGTGCATATGCTCATTTTGCTCACTACTGAGAGGTGGAGACATCATGCTAGGTGAGTCGCGTTGTAGGAGAAAGGGAAATCCTTTAAAGAGAGTGTTTTCCGAAGGTAGGATAATTTGAGGGGATTTTCTTAAGCACACAATGCTAGTTATCTTGATTTGGGCCACGCCCCTACTTGGATAGGCCACACCCCTGTACGAGGTTTGCTTGGCCTCTTTTAGAGCACCCCCAGTTTTCTTCCCACTTAAAGCCCTGGTGACATGTGACAAGAATATTTGAGCATCCTTAACAGACAGACTGCAGTTAAGGTACAGTAACACCACAATATCATGGTACCATTGCACAAACAGCTATTTTACCACTCTGTCCCCTTTTTTTCTTAACAACCTGCCATAAACGTTGATAAAAAAGAGTGAAATGGCTTTAAAAAGTGATAAATGGAAATAAAATATCTACCTTGACTGAACGCTAACTGGACTACTGTGTTGTATTACCAAAAAAGGAATGAACCTAATGAAAAAACAGACCGACTGAAGGGAGGAACAAATGCTTACACTCTTACTTTAGATATTTTACCACTGTCTAAGGACATTAAGTCTTCAACTATTTAAGACACTGTGCAGCTCAAATCCTTAGCTGGGACCACACCTCAGAGTAACACTCCCAGGGCTAGCTGTTTGCAGTCCAGCTCAGAGCCACTAAATGACTCTAAGTTAAGAGAGAGTTATGCAAGTTTTCTTATCTATTTGGTATAGAAGGCAGCTGACAACATGCTGACCACAATAGAGTCACAGACAATCGACAATCTACCCCTTTGCGTCGCTTCGGTTCGTAAATTGGGCCCCCTACAATGCTGGCTAATTCCACAAATTTGCGCAAATCATCTTGAGTAAATGACATTATTTCTTCAATCGATGCGTTAAACGATGGCACAAAAAAAATCACAAACGTATCAGACGTCAATCACCCTCAAAGTGTCAACAGACTTTAAATCTATTTTCCCAGAATAAGGGCAAACAATTATAAATGTGTGCATTCTTTACTGTTTGTGGTTTAGTTAATTGAAAATGTGCTCTGTGCCTACAACAGTACGAAGAAGCGCCCCCTGTGTGAAGAGGATTTGTTTTTGAGATCTAAAACTAATACTGTTGATTTGAAAGGCAGGATCCTGGGTTGCGGGAGCCGGGTGGCCTAGATACACTACGGATATACATACTAATGACGGGGAGCCAGCTGTCCGCAGAAAAGCGGATTTATAGAATATTGCGTTTAATCATCCTGACAGCTCACATGTGAGCGTGTAATATAGTCCTTTCTGCACTGGTGCCAGCTTTGTTTGAGAATGTTCTTTCACGTTATGAAAACTTTTTTTTCTAGTAACCTATGCAGGGTCGGATTGGGATAGGAAATAGGCCCAGGCACCAAAATGAAAGAGGCCCCCATTAGTGAATAAAAAACATTAAAAAAGGGCCCATATTTGCAAATTGGGCAGTTTTGACCTTGTAAAGTCACTGTTGTATAATTAATTTGTACGGTGCGGAAGACTGCATGGATTTGAGCTTGCTGCAGGCAATGTTAGTTTTAATATTAGGGGAATCAACAGTAAAAACCAGCTCAGCAGGCCATAAAATGGAATGGAAGGAGACTAGTAAAGCACATTATGCTAAGGCATCAAAGCGCTAAGATTGCAGAGGAGCGGGGCATCCTCTAAATCCAAAAGGGATGCCATCAAGGAAGGGAAAAGAGCCAAGTTTTGGATTGCTTCCGGAAAGCTGAGAAAGAGTCTGGACTGGCGATATGATGAGGGCAGAGTGCTTCATATGTTTGATGCTGCGGCTGCCCAATCTGGCTTTCTGAAATTTTGTAATGATCACCATCCTGAAGGAAGATGATCTAAGATGTCTTTTTTATGAGTACCAGCAAAAAATGGTTCTCAGGTGCACAGACCATTGATGATGGAGAGCCAGACATACCATGCAAAGCGCCTTCAATGTTACAGGCTTTCTACCAGGAGGGCAGTGAAGGGTGCTCATACCTTCCCTCACTGAAAGCTGAATAGGAACATTCAGACCAGATGAGAAGCCGCAGTTTGGATGACCTTCAGTCTATTAAGCGAGGACATATCGATGTTTAAGTAGAAGGTGTTGCACTGATCAAGGCGTAAAGTTAATAAAGCAATGACCACTGCAACTCTGAGCTCTGCCGGAATGAGTGTGTGACGGGGTGGCGGGTCCAGGGGATGACAATGCTGTTGTACACGCAGACGGCTGCTCTGCTCTGCCGTTCACCCCCCTTTCTGTTGTCCTTATACAGACTGATGCCTCTGCTGCTGTACCTGCGGATTGGTGGTCGGCTATACCGCGGACCCCCCCTGCCATCCCTGCACAGACTGATGACACTGGTCTGAATGACTGGGGTACGACGGAGATCGATAGTATATGGAACTATGCACCGGTAGAAGAACACGGCCCCTTTAACTACGGACTACACGCCGGCGTGGCCACGCCCCCTGCGAGCGTGGAGGAGTCAAATGCCGGAACAGAGAAGGAGAAGACGGACGGCGTTTCCCTGGAGGCGGAAGGTGTGTTGGAGTGGAGATGGAGAGCAGTGGAGTCGAGTATTGGAAGAGGAGAAGCGTGCGGAAGGAGCCCAGCTGAGAACGTCAAGCCAGGAGGCCACCGATTTGGCGCTTCGCCCTGCCACGGTCCCACGGGAGGAGCGTGGCTGGACAAGGTACGGGGTACTGTTGCTGGCTGGGTGGGGAGGAGTGACCCGAAGAATCCTCGAGACCCAGTGTAAATATTGTACAGTCAGGAAACCCCCCCCTTCACGAGCACATCGAACGGCTGTTATTAACTGAGCACTTGGTTTCCCTCACTCCCCGGGCCCTTGCAAGTCCAGCACGGACATCCCAGTGATTGTGCTATTTCTTTTCTTTCTTTTCCGGGACGCATCCGGACGAGTCCACGCTCCAGTATCACAGGGTGACGACATCTCCTTCCCTCCATACCGGAGAGAGCGTCTCGACCCGTCTACAACCCTACATCATTCTGGAGAGCTCAGGATTTACAAGAGGTGTCAGAACGGAGACCTCTGACTTTGCAAAACTGAGAGTGACTTCCAAAAGGCGTAAAGCATACTTAAAAATAAAACCTTCACTAAGAGCACTATTCCCTGACTCTGCCTCATTGGATCCTACCCCCCTTGCTTCTGACTCCTCTTCCCCTGTGTTCCACAAACCTGCCCCTTTACAACTGGTGTCAGAAGTGGGATTTCCATCCCAGTCCACCTGTGATTCCGAGATGGACGCCCTGTTACAGCATCTGATAAAGGGACAGGAGAAACTGGAATGGGCTGTCGAGCGCCAGATGACCTCGGCCCAAGCCGACAGAGACCTCTTCAAGAACACTATAGCTGCCCAGATGGACAACATGCAGAAAACGATGACCCCTCCCACCGGCGTGGTAACCGTGGAGAGCAGAGCCCATGGTCCTAGCCCGTCCGGTATTTCATTACAGAAATACGTGCATGGAGATGATCCGGACGCATTTTTGATGAATTTTGAGCGGGCTGCTAGAGCGCTGGGGTGGCCAGAGGAGAAGTGGCCATTCTTCCTGGCCCCGCTTTTAACTGGGGAAGCGCAGTTTGCCTATCAGGTAGCGAATCCGGCTGGGAACGCAACGTATGCCATGATAAAGAACGTGATTCTAGATCACTTGGGGCTCGACTCCGAAGCGTACCGCCTCAGGTTCCGCAAGGAAAAAGGGGTTCCGGGAGAAAATCCAAAAACCCTCTTCTTCCGCTTGAAGATGATGGCGGATAAGTGGCTGAAATCTGGCTCCAGCACCAAAGAAGAGATCCTGGCACAAATATACCTGGAGCAATTCATGGAGGCGCTCCCCTACGGCTCCCAGAGGTGGCTGAGGCAGCACTCGGGACTTACAGTAGACCAGGCCATTGAGATGGCCGCCAACTATGCCCGAGCGCAACCACGGGGCACAGGGTGGGAACCAGAAAAGTCCTCCAAACAACAGTCCTTGGTAAAAGGCGACAAGAAGGCAAAACCGGTTCTGGAGCCCTTCCGGCCTCGCCCTCTTAGGATGGAGCCTCCTGTACCCCGGGGTCCTCAATGTTTCGAGTGCGGCGAGTGGGGGCACATTGCCCGCCTGTGCCCCAGGAGAAGACCTCCCGAGGAGCCCATGGAGGTGGGGTACCTGCCAAAGGCTGTCCTATACTCTGCGGAGTTGGGGACCTCATTTCATGTAAGTATGAGGGTAAACGGGTTTAGTATTAGAGCCCTCCTGGACTCCGGGTGTAGGCAGTCAGTGGTGCAAGAGAAGTTTGTCCTACCATACCAATATGACCAGGATGCCTTAGTACACATCCGTTGTGTACACGGGGACATCAAACCGTATCCCGTGGCCCAGGTGCCCGTTGCCACTGGCAACCAACCGGAGTGTACAGTAAGGGTAGGAGTATTAACGACCCTACCAGAGGAGATGATACTGGGAGTGGATAACCCGGACTTCTTGGAACTGTTCAGAAGAACTGTATACGAACCGCCCCTGACTAAGCATACAGCCCATTCGGCTCTAATCACGGCTGAACCCTGGGTCCTTGACCGCAGTTTCCGCTTCGCACAGGCAGAAGACCGGACTCTCTTCAATGCATGGGAGGCGGCGCAGGCATCCCAGGATAATACCAGCCCCTCGTATCCCAGATTTATAATAAAACGGGATCTCCTGTACAGAGAGGCAGCTACAGGAAAGGAGTTACAGCTCTTGGTTCCGACGTCTTTCCGCGAACAAGTGCTATTCTTCACACACGCTCATTTAACGGCAGGTCATGCGGGCAAAGAGAAAACTACAGAGTGTTATCCGGCATATCACTGGCCTGGGATATACAGGGATGTACAGGAGTATTGTAGTAAATGCGAGATCTGCCAGAAAAAGAACACACACAAACCCCCGGCAGCCCCCTTACAACCAATGCCGATCATCGGGGTACCCTTCGAGCGTGTAGGGATGGATCTCATAGGGCCCCTCCCAAAGACCCCCCGAGGTCATCTGTATGCACTTGTGATAGTGGACTACGCGACCAGATACATAGAGGCCTTTCCCCTGAAATCCCCTACTACAGCCAATGTAGCGGAAAAGTTCGTGGAATTGTTTTCCAGGGTGGGATTCCCTAAAGAGGTGGTAACGGACCAGGGTACCCCGTTCACATCACCCCTCATGAAGGAAATCTGCAAATCACTGGATATCCATCATCTGAAGACATCCGTCTACCACCCTCAGACCGATGGCCTCGTAGAGAGGTACAATCAGAGTCTCAAAAACACGTTAAAGAAAATGTTGACCTCCGAAGGCCCGGCCTGGGACCGGTTACTCCTGTTAGCTTTGTATGTACTCCGAGCCCAAAAACAGAGCAGCCTCGGTCATTCAGCTTTTGAGCTTCTATATGGGAGAATACCCCGAACCTGGCTGGAGATCACTAAAGACGCATGGGAATCGCAAGAGGACCAAGAAAAAAACACCCCCCTGGAATACACAGCACAATTGAGGTCCAAGTTGGGGAAACTACGCAGTCTGGCCTATACGAACCTCGAACAACAACAGAGGAAACAAAAGAAGACTTACGACAGAGGGACCCGGCTACGGAAGATGGGAGTAGGTGATTGGGCACTAGTGCTATTGCCCTCTATCACAAAGAAAACCGAGTGGGAAGGCCCTTACGAAGTGGTAGACACCATAGGTGAGACCACCTACCGGCTACGTCTCTCTCCCTCGAAAACACAGACATACCACATAAACATTCTCAAGAAGTGGATCGGTCCTCCTCCTCAGAGGGTTCACTTGGCTGTCCCGAACAAAAAAACGGAGGAATACACGCTACGTCACCTCGTCATAAATCCGGAACTATCGAATAGTCAACAACAAGATCTACATGAAACCTTGACACCCTTCATGTCTGTCTTTTCGGATCTGCCGGGGAAAACAACCTTAGTGGAACATCGCATCGAGACGGTTCCAGGGAAGATAGTGCAACAGCGGCCCTACAGAATCCCTGCCGCCAGGAGGGAGGCAGTGAGACAAGAAGTAAGAGACATGTTAGAGTTAGGGGTGATACAACCTTCCACCAGCAACTGGGCCTCCCCGATAGTCATGGTGCCCAAGCCTGATGGCACTAAACACTTTTGCATGGACTTCCGGGCCTTGAATACGATTTCCTCTTTTGACGCCTATCCCATCCCCCGTGTTGATGAATTAATAGAGAACCTGGGGGAAGCAGTGTACATAACAACCATAGACCTGACCAAGGGGTACTGGCAGGTACCCCTTAGGATGGAAGACCGGAAGAAAACCGCCTTCATCACCGACGAAGGACTTTTTGAGTTCACGGTTCTCCCCTTTGGGCTTCATGGCGCCCCCGCCACTTTTCAGCGGCTCATGAACCGCATCCTAAAGCCTTTCCCGACCTTCTGTTCCGCCTACCTGGACGATATAGTCGTCCACAGTAAAACATGGGAAGAACACCTACAACACCTCCAGGCCATCCTCCGGGCCCTGCAGGAAGCCGGCCTGCACATCAACGCAAGGAAGTCCCGGGCGGCTTTTACAAGAGTCAAATACCTGGGGTATGTGCTGGGCGAAGGCACCATCGCCCCACAAGATGAGAAAATCAGAGCCATTAGAGATACAGGTTTCCCCTCCAATAAAAGGGAGCTTCGCGCTTTTCTGGGACTGATCAGTTATTACCGGAGATTCATTCCCCGGTTTGCAGAAGTGGCCACCCCTTTGACGAACCTACTACGCAAAGATGTAAGGACTAAGGAGATTCAGAACGCCCCTAGGGATGCCTTGGAGGCCTTTACATTGTTGAAAAACGCCATCACATCAGCCCCCGTTCTGATATCCCCGGACTTCAATAAAGATTTCATACTCGCCACCGATGCGTCGGAGACCGGTATCGGAGCTGTTCTATCGCAGAAGGACGAGGAGGGTGTGGAGCACCCTATCCTGTTCACCAGCAGGAAACTGTACCCTAGAGAACAGAAGTACTCCACTGTGGAGCGTGAATGCCTTGCCATTAAGTGGGCGGTGGAAAAACTGCAATATTATCTGGAGGGTCGCCCCTTCGTCCTACAAACCGACCATGCCCCGCTGAGTTGGATGTACCGCAACAGATCGCTCAATCCCAGGGTCGTCCGATGGTTTTTATCCCTCCAGCCTTACTCCTTTACTGTGGTGCACAAGATGGGGTCGGACAATGGGAACGCGGACTACCTGTCCAGGGTCCACCCTCTCCCCGATCGGGAGAGTCCAGGGGGGGAGGTGTGTGACGGGGTGGCGGGTCCAGGGGATGACAATGCTGTTGTACACGCAGACGGCTGGTCTGCTCTGCCGTTGACCCCCCTTTCTGTTGTCCTTATACAGACTGATGCCTCTGCTGCTGTACCTGCGGATTAGTGGTCGGCTATACCGCGGACCCCACCTGCCATCCCTGCACAGACTGATGACACTGGTCTGAATGACTGGGGTACGACGGAGATCGATAGTATATGGAACTATGCACCGGTAGAAGAACACGGCCCCTTTAACTACGGACTACACGCCGGCGTGGCCACGCCCCCTGCGAGCGTGGAGGAGTCAAATGCCGGAAGAGAGAAGGAGAAGACGGACGGCGTTTCCCTGGAGGCGGAAGGTGTGTTGGAGTGGAGACGGAGAGCAGTGGAGTCGAGTATTGGAAGAGGAGAAGCGTGCGGAAGGAGCCCAGCTGAGAACGTCAAGCCAGGAGGCCACCGATTTGGCGCTTCGCCCTGCCACGGTCCCACGGGAGGAGCGTGGCTGGACAAGGTACGGGGTACTGTTGCTGGCTGGGTGGGGAGGAGTGACCCGAAGAAACCTCGAGACCCAGTGTAAATATTGTACAGTCAGGAAACCCCCCCCTTCACGAGCACATCGAACGGCTGTTATTAACTGAGCACTTGGTTTCCCTCACTCCCCAGGCCCTTGCAAGTCCAGCACGGACATCCCAGTGATTGTGCTATTTCTTTTCTTTCTTTTCCGGGACGCATCCGGACGAGTCCACGCTCCAGTATCACAGGGTGACGACATCTCCTTCCCTCCATACCGGAGAGAGCGTCTCGACCCGTCTACAACCCTACATCATTCTGGAGAGCTCAGGATTTACAAGAGGTGTCAGAACGGAGACCTCTGACTTTGCAAAACTGAGAGTGACTTCCAAAAGGCGTAAAGCATACTTAAAAATAAAACCTTCACTAAGAGCACTATTCCCTGACTCTGCCTCATTGGATCCTACCCCCCTTGCTTCTGACTCCTCTTCCCCTGTGTTCCACGAACCTGCCCCTTTACAGAGTGGCAATATCTTTTTTAGGATATTAATGATGTAAAAGCAGGAGTTTATATTCTATTGACCTGGGTGTCAAAAGTGAGCGGGGTGTTAAAAATGACACCAAAGTGTTTAGTGCAGGTCACTAGAGTAGGTAATAAAGGTCACTAGAGTAGGTAATGAAGGTCACTAGAGTAGGTAATGGCCACATCTCAGGCCAACAGATTTCTGACCACATCGATTTCTGTACTCCAAAGACCAGGATCTCTGTCTTATCAGCATTAGGTTTCAGATAATTCTCCTTCATCCAAGTACTGATACTGAGCACGCAGAGTTTAAACTTGTCAGCAATGCCGGGCAAATCATCAGTAAAAGAGACACTGATTTGGATGTCGTCTGCATAGGGCAACACCTTCAAGCTAAAAGACCTCAACAGTCTAACTAGGGGGGGCAACATACATGTTCAAAAGGGTAGGACTGAGGGAGGACCCTGTGGGACACCACAGGGAAGCTGGAACGGTTCTTCCTTGAACTTCCAACAGCTGACTTTGTGAGTCCTATCGGTCAAAAGGACTCTAAAAGGTCCAGAGCCATATTCCTCACCTCTGCTTGATGCAGTCTTTGCACCAGGCAGGATGGGGATAAAACAGGCCCACAAACAGTCAGAAAACTGTCCCACACACTGGGTGTCAAACTAGCTCATTGGGAACTGCCTGATTGCACATTAGGCTAGTCTGACCATGAGCTTGCGTTGGAAGGAAGTGCCAAATGTTCACCAACCGGGGGTCTAAATATACTTTAAAAATTGATTTATGTAATGCATTTTGAATTACATTCTATATTTATCATTGTCTTGGTCGTTACTTCCACTTTACAAAAGCTTAAATAGTTTTAACCAGTTTTCAAAAGTCAGGTGTTGAAATGATCATATGCTTGTTTTCCTTTATGCTTAAAAAAAAC
This sequence comes from Lissotriton vulgaris, assembly GCF_964263255.1. Lineage (NCBI taxonomy): Eukaryota > Metazoa > Chordata > Amphibia > Caudata > Salamandridae > Lissotriton > Lissotriton vulgaris. The sequence goes on from NC_141685.1 coordinate 1,249,137,524, forward strand.
CAACTTCAGCCCAGGTTTGGTGTTAAACCTGACAGCCTTAGGGTGGTATTACCCCCAACTTTGTGCCTACTTCATCCATTTTTCTGACCTCGCTTTTGCTGGCTTTAGGACTGTGCACTTTACCACTGCTAACAGGTGCTAAAGTGATTGTACTCTCCTTCCTAAAACACAGTAATATTGGCTCATCCTCAATTGGCATATTTAATTTACTTATACATTCCCTAGTAAATTGAACTATATGTGCCCAGGGACTGTACATTAAATGCTACTAGTCATCCTGCAGCCCTCATACTACCACCCACTTCAGTAGCCCTCCAACCATGGTTCAGGCTTGCCATTACAGAGCCTGAATGTGCAATTTACACTGCCATTCACACGATGCAATCTTTCCTTTTTATAAATATAAGACACACCTAATGTAAGCCCTGGGTAACCCAGAGGGCAATGTGCAATGTATTTAAAAGACAGGACATACACTCTTCAGTTTGACATGCCCTGATAGAGAAAAACTCCCAAAATTGTTTTCAACTACTACTTGGCCTATTTCTCCCATAGGATAACATTGGGATCACCTTATTACATCTTTTATGTCTAATTCCCATTTGTGAAGAGGCAGATGTTTTCATGTTTGATGTATCTGGATTCACAATTTAAAATCATAACTGATGGTGAAGTTCAGTCTCATATTGCGAATCTAAATATGTCACTTTAAAAAAGTATGCATTTGCTTACTTTAGCCATTCTGTGGCTGCTGCCTGTCTCTGAATACAGGTCTGTGGAGGGTGCCAGTGCTTAGATTAATTTTACTGACCTTTGTGCGCAGCGCTGCCTCTCCCCTCTGCCTTAAACTTAATTTGAAACTGACTTCACTCGTCCTGTGTGCATAACGCTGCTCATCCTCTCCTCGCATTGCTCCCAGTGCTTAGATTAATTTTACTGACCTTTGTGCGCAGCGCTGCCTCTCCCCTCTGCCTTAAACTTAATTTGAAACTGACTTGGAAGCCGATCTGTGGCATAGCGCTCCGCATTTCTTTTTTCTGTGATTTCATCAATATTGTGTGCTGCCTGATTGTTTGCGCCCATAGCGTCCTGCTGTCCTTGTTATTGTTGACTCCACCATTTTGTTGTGCCTGCAGCCCGTCCCTCCCCCTACGCTACCGCCTCCCAGCTCCCCCTCCCACGCTCCGCCCCCTCCACTTCTCCACTTATGACAGATGCATCAACGCGCAGCGTCCACGCGCTACGGCCGCGCCGAAGGTGCGCCAAAGGTAAGCCCGTCTACGCCCGTCCGCGCCTGGACCGCACCCAGCGCCAGAGCCCCTGGCCCTCGCACTGCCCAGCCCCCCCGCGTCACCTACGATGCCGCCACCCTCCTAGCCCTTAATCCCGGTCGCGCCCCCAACTGCGTCCAAGCCGCTCCTGGACGCACCCATGGACCGTTCTCCTGCTTCTCCTGCAAATTCTGCGGCACCGACAACATCTCCACTACGACCACACCACAGATTCCCGACCCCAACCACCTACAATGCATCCTCCTCAACACCCGCTCGGTCCACAGGCACGCCATTGACCTCTGGAACCTACTAGACACCATCTCTCCTGACGTCGCCTTCCTAACGGAAACATGGATGAACGCTTCCTCCGCCCCTGACATCTCCATCGCTATCCCTGATGACTATAAGATCACACGCAAGGACCGCACCGATCATACAGGAGGTGGAATCGCTATCGTCCATAAGAAAACAATCCGCATCTCAACCAGCTCTGATGCCAACCTCGCCAATTCCGAACACCTTCACTTCCAGATCCACATCGACCCCAAGACCACACTCAGAGGCACCCTCCTCTACAGACCACCAGGACCACGCGCAAAATTCAGTGAAGACATCACGGACTTCATCACCCCACACGCGCTCCCCTCCAAAGACTACATCCTTCTGGGAGACCTCAACTTCCACCTTGAAAAGATCAACGACCGCAACACCGCCACCCTCTTAGACAACCTCGCCAACCTCGGACTTAAACAACTGGTCACTTCCCCCACCCACATCGCAGGTCACACACTCGACCCCATCCTCACCTCCAGCAACCATGTCTCCTTCAGCCACACTTCAGATCTCCTCTGGACTGACCACAGCTGCGTTCACTTCACCTACAACAAGCCGAAACCCATCATCCACCTCCAACCAACTCTACAAAGAAACTGGAACAAAATCACCACAGACCAGATCTCCACATCACTCCTTCAAACCTCCCCAGCCCTCTCCTCTAACGCCAACGAAGCCGCCGCCAACCTCACCCTATGGTTATCCAACACCGCCGACACCTTAGCACCACTGAAAAAACGGCAAAGCAAACCAGGCAGCAAGAAGGCCTCATGGTTCAACGATGATCTTAAGAAATCCAAGAAAATCTGCCGCTCCCTTGAAAAGGCCTGGAAAAAAGACCCAACCACCAGCACCAAGGACGCCTTCAAAAGCGCCACCCGCACTCACCACCAACTGATCCGAAAAGCCAAGAAAACAGCATTCAAGGATCGACTTGACAACAACGCCCACAACAGCAAGGAACTTTTCAACATCGTCAAGGAATTTTCCAACCCCTCGGCCAACTCCAACGACATCACCCCCTCTCAAACCCTCTGCGACTCCCTAGCCTCTTTTTTCCACAACAAGATTGCAGACATCCACAACAGCTTTGACAACCAACCCGAAAACCAACCCACCCTACCAGCTGCTGACCATCTTCCCCCCGTCAACACCCTGAACGCCTGGAACCCAATCTCCACTGAGGACACCATCCGCCTGATGAATTCCATCCACTCTGGATCCCCCACGGACCCATGCCCTCACCACATCTTCAACAAAGCAGACTCCGTCATAGCACCTCACCTCCGAGACGTCATCAACTGCTCCTTCAACTCCGCTTCCTTCCCAGAAGATTGGAAACACGCTGAACTCACCGCCCTTCTGAAAAAACCAACAGCAGACCCCACCGAACTCAAAAACTACCGCCCCATCTCGCTTCTTCCATTCCCGGCCAAAGTCACCGAGAAAGCTGTCAACAACCAGCTCGCCGCCTTCCTCGAAGCCAACAAATCACTCGACCCCTCACAATCTGGCTTCCGAGCCAAACACAGCACTGAGACCGCCCTCATCGCAGCAACAGACGACATTCGAACTCTACTGGACAATGGAGACACAGTCGCCCTCATCCTCCTCGACCTCTCTGCAGCCTTCGACACAGTCTGCCACAGCACCCTTTTACAACGCCTCAGAAACATCGGAATCCAAGGAAAGGCACTGGAATGGATCACCTCGTTCCTCACCGGAAGAACCCAGAGAGTCCGCCTCCCACCATTCAAGTCCGAGGCCTCTGAAATCATCTGCGGCGTACCACAAGGATCCTCACTCAGTCCCACCCTCTTCAACGTATACATGAGCCCCCTCGCAGCCATCGCCCGCCAACACTACCTCAACATCATCTCTTACGCGGATGACACTCAACTGATCCTATCTCTCACCAAGGACCCCAGCACCGCTAAAACTAACCTACACGAAGGAATGAAAGAAGTCGCCGAATGGATGAAACAAAGCCGTCTGAAACTGAACTCAGACAAAACAGAAGTCCTCATCTTAGGTAAATCCCCCTCTGCATGGGACGACTCCTGGTGGCCGGAAGCCCTCGGAAATGCACCCATCCCGACAGACCACGCACGGAACCTTGGCGTCATCCTGGATTCTTCACTCTCAATGAACAGACAAGTCAGCGCCGTATCCTCTTCCTGCTTTAACATTCTTCGCATGCTCAGAAAAACATTTCGCTGGATCCCCTCCGAAACAAGGAAAACAGTCACCCATGCTCTAGTCACGAGCCGACTGGACTACGGAAACACCCTCTACGCAGGTACCACCGCCAAAATCCAGAAGAAACTACAGCGAATCCAAAACGCCTCAGCCAGGCTCATATTAGACATCCCACGCAACGAACACATCTCTGGTCACCTTAAAGACCTCCACTGGCTACCCGTCAATAAGAGGATCACTTTCCGACTGCTTACCCACGCACACAAATCACTCTACGACATCGGACCAGATTGCCTCAACTCTCGACTGTCCTTCTACACCCCCTCCCGCCAACTTCGCTCTTCCAACCAAGCCTTCGCCACTGTTCCTCGCATCAACAAGACCACCATGGGAGGCAGATCCTTCTCATACCTGGCTGCCAAAACATGGAACTCACTCCCCGCTTACCTTCGCCTCACCCAGAACCATCTAGCGTTCAGAAAGCAGCTTAAAACGTGGATTTTTGACAAATAATCCACCTCCCCTTCCTAAGCGCCTTGAAACCCTCTGGGTATGTAGTGCGCTATATAAATGTTTTGACTTGACTTGACTTGACAGCTGGGCTTTGTGTATTCCCTCTGGACAGCCACAAACATATGGAGCTTATCTGTGATTGATGGGCCATCAACATCCTTAGTGGGATGGGAGGGAGGATATGGATACAGCCTCACACTTTTACCTGAATAGGCTGTGCCCTTTCTCCCCATAAAGGGCTGCATACCCCCGTTTTGAGTCTGGGGCCAGGGCAGGAAAGGAGGACCTCTGTGAACTTCAAAGTACTTTCTTTGAATTCTCCCACACTTCAAAGGCACAACTGGGTATAAGTACTGGACCTCTGACACCACCACTTCAGTACACTTGTGGACCTGTGAAGACTCTACTAGGAAGATGCACTGCTGTGCTGATAAAGGACTGCCGCTCTGCTGCACTACTGCTCTGCTGGACTGCTGCTTTGCTGGACTCTTGCCTAGCTGTGTTGCACTCCTACCTGCTGTTCCTCTGCCTGGGTCTTGACCTGCATCACTTGACCTCAGAGTGACTCAACGGGCTTGCCTCCTAATTGAAGTCTCTGGGACATAAAAGTCTTCCAACTCACCTGCATCTGCACCTGTAATCTGCCATCTGTGAGTCTACCCTGACAAATGGTGTCACCCCAGTCCTGGGCCCTTGGAAGTGAGGCCAACCCATGCATCTTCATCTGAACTCACCCATCTTCGCCGTTGCAGAGATCACAACCGGCATATCTTTGCCTTTGCGTGGATCGAAAGTGGCGCATCCTCATTGTTGCATGGAGCAGACCCAGTGCACCATGTTTGAAATCAGCCATCTCCCTTGAAGTGAGTGCATCCTAGGCTGCAAGAGCAGAACCACTGCATTGCATTCAGGTCCAGCGCATCTCCCTCAGAACCGCTGCTTCACCGCCTTGGTGTCCCCACACTGAGGCATCACCTCAGCTGCACCCCTATCTTCCTGAACATCGAAGCTTCCCAGGATCAAGGTACTTTTATTTAGTGGGCCCAAGTGGGTCCCTGCATTCACCTTCGATTTATTGTGATCGACCAGAACTTTTAACTTTGCACAGGTCCAGCACTGCTAGATATCCCAAATAGGCACTTATTGCGTCTAAGCAATATTTTACAGTTTATTCTTATCCCAAGTTCTATATATTACATTTTTGTCATGATGTTCTTGTTTTATTTATAACATTAAGCTCTATTTTCCAAACTGGTGTGGAGTCTTTTTGTGGTGTATTCACTGTGTTACAGTTTGAAGTGTTGCACAAATACTTTACACATTGCCTCTTGAGTTAAGCCTGACTGCTCGGTGCCAAGCTACCAGATGGCTAGCACAGGATAATTTCGGAAGTGTTGTGACTTCCGTGACTAGGATTATGGCTTTTGTTTGGACAGGGTGTATACCTCTGCCAACCAGAAACCCAATTTCTAACACTGGTGGTAGTGGTGGGTTAGGACAGGTATTTGTTCAGTGCCATACAGTAACTTGGTGTACATTACCCATCCACATCCAAGACTATTTTGAATTTTTTTCAATTCTTCCTGATTGGCATTTTAGATTTGTTCCTAGATCATGCCCTGATTGCTGGACCTACAACTGTGCCTGCAAAGATGGAATTTGAGCTGGCCAACCTGGAGAGTTACAATGTGGTCCAGCTCAAGGACCTCTGCAACTTTCTGGCAAGTGCACCAGCAGGAAGGTAGAGTTGCAAAAGGCGCTGAGGGCCTCGGCAGAAGCTCACACAGTACTTGGTGACACCACAGGAGAGGATGATGTGACTGGGATGACCCGTATGAGGAATGGATGAGGGGATGACCCCCGAACTGTAGCTTTCTCTAGGGGTAGGGAGCAGTGTTGCTTCCTGCAGCATGTCCACAGAGGAACTGGCAGAGAGGAGAGAAGAGAGAGAGTTTAAATTGAAGATGGAAAAAATATAAACGGAGGCTGAGGAGAAGAAGACGGCGCTGTAAGAGAAAACGTTTGAAAGGGCCTTGGAAGAGAACAAAATGTTGTTAACTCACAAATTGAGTCTAAAAGAGCTAGACATAAAGGCCAGATATGCAGATTCCAGCAGTGATGGTGGCAGCATACATGCAGTACCTGATGGAGAGAAAATGGTTTGTGTTCCCAAGGATTTTTTGCCCGTTATGTGATGGGAGAGGACCCTGATAAATTGTTTTCTGTGTATGAGGTTGCACTGAAGGTTCACAGGGTTTCTGAGGAGGACTGGAGGGTGGTCTGTGAAAACACGTGAAAACACATGCCAACACTTGGGAGGGACATACTTCTCATGCTCCTGAACGGGCGTTGTCTGCTTTGGACAATGCTGTCTGCATCTCCTGCCAGGAAGCTGCACTGGAGGGGACAGAACTGTCTTTGGCTGGGCAAATGGCTTTTCTGCCACCAGAGAACAAAGGATTTTGTAGTATAAAAATTGGGGCCCAGACCCCTGAACTTTAGATTACTCTGGACTTCAAGAGAAACCTCTGCCAAGGAGAAGAGCTGGAAGAGACTGGGGGAGGAGTACTGCCCCTTTGCTGTGTGCTATCTGGGGTTGGCCAGCAGTAGCTGCTTCTGCCAAGGAGAGTAACTGTGTGTGTATCCTGCTTGAGAAGTATCTCCAAGGGCTTGGAAGTAGAGCTTGCCCTCTGTTCACGAGGTCTCAGGAACAGCAAAGACCTAGTCATCCTTCTGGGCACCATCTCTGGAACCACTGATTTTAGTCACCACAGAAGAAAAGGGCAACCGACTCTGTCACCGAGTCCATCGCAGGATTCTGTGTCCTGAAGGACTTGCAGAAAGAGCTGCTGCACTTTGCACCGCTTCCCTGGTCTTACCGACACCGTCTGGATGATCGTCACTGAGCAGTTGCTTTCACCGTGAACTGAGGGCACCACATTCCACACTGCCACGCTTCACCCTGCCTGGACATCACCAACACTGTCGCTGCCTGACCAGTACATCGACTGGCTCCGTTGCCTGCACCTCAGCCTGCAAGCCCTGCATCCAGCACTGCCTCCCCCTGCACTGTCAGCCTTGACCTCACCAATGCTGTCTGGATGATCTTCACTGAGCCCCTGCCTGCACCGCATCATGAGGGCACGGGACCCTGCACCACTTCCAATTTGCAAAGCAACCACAATGGTTGCCCCAACCGGCTTGTACCATTGGGTCGGCCGCAACGAGAAAGGTACTGTTTTCGAGTCTGTCTTCGCTTTAGCTGACCCCACACTGACGTGGTCAGCTGGAATTGTTAGACTCTGTTGTTTTCAGCATTGCAGTAGCCCCGGACAGAGCTACCTACTCGGAGGAACTGTGCTCTTCAGCTATTTCTGCAATTTAAAGGATATCTTGCAAAAGTAACTATTTTTACAATATTTTATTTTCAAGCCTTTTTGTAATGTTTGGTCTTGTTTGGTTTAGATAAAGTTTTACCTCTTTTTCTAAACTGGTATGGTTCCATTTGTAGGGTTTTCACTGTGTTACTGTATGCATGCACAAATGCTTTACACACTGCCTCTGAGTGAAGCCTGGGTGAGCAGGGGTTATTTTAGAAGTGTATCCCCCTTACCCTGACTAGGAAGAAGGGTCCCCACTTGGACAATTGTGCAAACCATTGCCAACTACAGACCCCCACTTCGAACATTGATTATTTTTAGATTCGGATACTGGAGAAGTGAAGTTGCTTATTTTCGAGAAGACAAAAAACTTAGTTACTGAACCTAAGGTAAACAACTGGTTGTAAACATACAGGTGGAGGGTTATAGGTATAACCATCTGGAGTGTTGTACATAGTGATTTAGTGATTGCTGTTTTATGTTTTTGTTTTCAGTGTTCAGCAGTTCTGAGTCCTGAAGAGAACCCTTCAATAAAAGTACAGGTTTGAAACGAGTCAACAACAGTGCAACCTGCAAGAGAATAAATTAGGCAATGTACTGCTTGAAATAATATTGAACTTGATAAAATAAACCCCCTGGTTACAGTAGCAGTGCATTGCTAGGTTGCTTGGCCCATTGAGTTAGGAGTAGACAAGTAACTAAAATTTATGTTAACCTAGATGTCCTCCTGTGTGGGCAAGTATATTGCAGAGCTGTGAGTGTGTAATTGAAGCATGATAATTTATTTGTATGTGTATTGTTGTCCATTATTGAGTGTAATAGTTTGTTCTTTTGTATATGACAAAGGTTTTTTTAAATGACGCAACTAATATGACAAATAATGTTTGATGATCACTATTATAAACAGAGTGTTCATAAAATTATAGAGTGTGTGTAAATTGTCAGCCAGTATTGGCATCTGTGTTATTGTTGATTTTTCAGTGGCCAGCCTTGCTGGTTTAATTGGGGCCATCCCTGGCAGTTGGTGTACTTTTAGAAAGTTGGCATTTGCTTACTTTAGCCTTTCTGTGCCTGCTCTCTGAATACATGTCTGGGGTGGGTGACAGCTGGGCTTTATGCATTCCCTCTAGACAGCCACCCACAAAGTGAGCTTTAGGTGTATCTGATGGGCCATCAACTTACTAATGGGCCATCCTTGGCAGGATGGGAGGGCGTAGCTGGACACAGCCTCATACTTACATCTAAATAAGCTGTGTCCTGTCCCCACACAAATGCCTGCATACCCCCCTGTAGTGAGTCTGGAGCCAGGGCAGGAAGAGAGGACCGCTGTGCACTTCCAATACTGTACTTTGAGGTTTCTCCACTTCAAAGGCACAACTAGGTTTACATACTGGACCTCTGACCCCACCACTTCAGTACACTTCTGGACATGTGAAGATACTACCACGGAGAAGCAAAGTTGTGTTACTAAAGGACTGCCACTCTGCTGGACTGCTGCTTTGTTGGACTCCTGCTTTGCTGTGGTACCCTGCTGCCAGTTATTCCCATGACTGGGTCTGAACCTGCATCACTAGATTCCAGAGTGACTCCAATTGCTTGCCACCTGATTGTAGTCTCAGGAACATAAAAGACTTCCAACTCACCTGCCTTAACCTGGACTCTGTACTAGAAATTGTGGATTGGACAGCGCACTCCTATATATTCATGAATCAAATTTGTCAGTGGTCCTCAACTTAAAGTTTTATGCGTGCTGGGTGGGCAAAGAGGTGGCTAGCCACTGTGTGAATCATTGATGAATGCAAGTGTGAACATTCACTTGACCCATTCCACACTGCAAGTGGTGCAAAACTGTGTTTGCTTGTTTTAAAAATGTACCTGATATCGTTAAATGTGTTGTTCAAAATAAACTATTCATTCAATTTCTCTGAGAACTGAATTTTTTTTTATTACGGTACTAATCCGTAATTTTTCGATTATTCAAATGTGCAAAATCATACACAGTACTTTTGCGAGTAATATATACATCATAACAACAAGACAATTTTTTTGTTCAATGTATGAAAATAACAGGTCAAAAATTCTTGATAGATGTTTCCCAATGCATTTCGGGATTGACGAATCCCTTCAACAGGGGAAGTGCTCGAACGAAATGTGACAAATCTGATACCCGATGTACAAAAAATGATCACCAAAACTGGGAATAAGCCGAAGTGAGCAGTATGTAAAATCCGCTGTGGTGTTTAGAAGAATTCTAACCGTCCTTCGGGTGCTCGAGACTCAAAATGTCACCAAGCGTAATAATCCACCATAGCCCATTTATTATAAATCCTCTCTGTGTTAAAAATGAGGCTAATGTTCACGAACGTGACCAGTGTCCAACTAGTGCCAACAGCTGTGGAGATATTAATCTGAATGGACAAATGTAAACTCCAGCTAGTCACCGTCTATTGCTACCATCGGACGTCCGGACTCTGCCATCTGAGGGTCTGACCTGCCAAGTGGTGCCACCCCAGGTCCTGATTCTCCAGCCAACCCACGCATCTTCATCAGCACCTGCACATTTTCTCCATTGCTGGTATCAGAACCAGCACATCTTCACGTTTGCGTGGATTGGAACAGGCACATCCTCATAGTGTGTGGAGCTGGCCCAACGCACCGTCTTCAGAACCAGCGTATCACCCTTGGAGTCGGTGCATCCTCTGCTGCAATAGCAGAACCGATGCATCTCATTCGGGACCAGCGCATCACCCTCGGAACGGCCACATCACCGACTTTGTATCGTGAAAACTGAGGCATTTCCCTCTGTTGCGGGTTCTGAACCAACGAACCACCTCAGCTGCACCCCACATCTTCCTTAACACCGAAGTAACTCAAGATCAAGGCACTTTTGGTCAGCGGGCCCAAGCGCGTTCCTGTATCCACCCGTGCTTGATTGCAGTTGACCTGAACTTTTGACTGTGCCCAGGTCCAGAGTGACCAGATATTCCAACTAGGCGCTTATTACTTCTAAGTGCTACTTTACAGTTTATTCATTACAAAATCATATATCAAGTTCTTTGTATTGGATTTTTGTCGTTTTGGTTTTGTTTTTTTAAATAAAATGAAGCTCTATTTTTCTAACCTGTCTTTCTGTGATGTTTTCACGGTGTTACTGTTTGAAGCACTGCAAAGATACTTTACACATTGCCTCTTAATTTAAAGCCACCAGAGGGTGAACACATGGTAATTTAGGGTGCTGTGACTTACCCCGAATAGGATTGTGGTTCCTGCTTGTACAGGGTGCATACCTCTGCCAACCAGCCACCAAATTTCTAAATGAGCTCCTGGGCGCCTTTGATTGTCATTGACTTCTTTTCCATCTTTTACAGTATCTAACCTCTCTTTTTTGTGGTATCCTTTCCTCTCACCTCCCCTCCCCCACACCCCCGGGGCACCGCTTCCCCTTCTTGCTGTTCTGTATTGCCCTTTCTCATATAAAGTCTACCCCTTTGTTTCTGGCACCTCGGTTAGCTATACAATATCCCTCAGGTGGCATGCAATACCCACCTCTTACTATATCGGTCCCCCAATAAATCTCCAGAGGCAGCACTGCCCTTCATATTCTGTGTTGCCACCCCAGCAAAATCCCTCGTGGACATTAAGGACGCTAAATCCATGCATCACTCCTCTACCCTTACAATCCGACTCAAAGTCCATCACTGGCAACTTGAAGTTTTTTTGAGCTCTCGTATTAAAACACTCTGTTCACATACGAAGTGGATAATGGGCAGCACAGTAGAGTTAGGGTGACATTAAACACATCCCCTGCAGCTTCCTACGTTTATTTTTCAGTGGTTGGATTTTTCAGCATCTTGTGATTTTGACAGTCATTCACTTGGCAATGCTGCCTGGTTGGTGCCTAGCAACAGCGGTTTTTTTAATTCTATAATATTACTTAAGTGGACTGCGCATGCTCAGTGCACACTTTATTTTATTCTCACTTAGTGCGAGTGCAATGATGGAGAGAGAGTTGGAAGAGTGAATTCAAGTGACATTGCCGAGTAAGAGATTCTCCTTAGCTTTAATAGACAACGCACGACCGAACCATCAAGAAAATTAACCAGTATCTGTCTACAACATATTCTGTAAATAACAGAAATAACAAGGTTGTACTAAAAATATCATTTAAAATGTGCATTGTAAATACATCTTTTTTGAGCATTTGTGATTCCGTATCAAATTTCATCCATACTGGCTGCAGTTTGTGAAGGTCAGCATTTCAACATGCTCGTCTACTGCTAATAATGTCGCCGATCTCCTTGAACAGCTGGTTATGGAACACAGGCTGCAGTTCTAGGGAGATTTTTCAACAACAATTGAGAAATATTAGCGTATTCTGCCAAGATTCCCACACAATAAACAGTCATCACGCGGACTTTTAAATGTCTTCAGCAATGTAGGATGTTTCAACATCGATAGACAGGAAGGGAAGAGTTACTGATTCCGTGCAGCATTGCACCCCCAATTAGCGTTTATGCTGAGTTTTCGAAACCCGGATTGAGAAAAAAGTGCAGTAATTGCTACTAGCGGGTCTAATTCCACAGGAAGTTCCCGATTCAGGACGGCTTTTTCTGCACGGTCATAGAAGGAAAATGTGCACAGAAACGTAGTTAGTTTACAGGGTTCATTCCCATACCTGATTAAAACTCAGAATGGACTGCAAATAGGCCACTAAAAGTCGTAGCCCACAGGGACAGCTGCTCTTTTTGAGCGTAGGAGCGTCGCCCCACTTAAATTAAACCCCAAAGTCCAGAGATGAAAAATAATATGGTAATTCATTATCATTTTATTGCTCATCATCACATCCTGAACCGAGTGTCAGGATGTGGTGGGGCCTGCTGAGTGGCAGCAGGGAGGAGGGGTAGGCATTGGGCTGCCTGTGCACTGTTTAAAGTGCACATGTCTTTTTGGCAGGCCGTCTTACGAACGCCAGCCAGATATATACACTTTAAACCTCTCAATCCATCTGTCTGTCTTCCTGATAGCATGCTTTGCTTGTTTCCCGGGTGGTCATTCGTGCGACCAAGAAGAGAGTCCGCCATTAGCAGGTTAATGTGAAGCAGGAGAATGCACTGCCTGCTAAGCGGGGCTTAGTTAAACTCATTGTAAACAGAGTGTCTGATTCACAAAGGTATATTACTCTTTTGTGCATGTTTATAATTGTTTGCTATTCAAAAAGGTATTTACTAGTAGTATCTTTAGGAGTGTGGAGTCTACGCACATAAAATGATAGGACTGTCCTGTTTATTTATATGCAGAGACTTCATACTCATAAAGATACTACTCGTAAATCCCTTTGCGAATCGCAAACAATCATAAACACACAGTACCGTGTATGTTTACCTTTGCGAATCAGGCTCGAGAGTTTCCTAGCCTGCACAGAGAAGCCTATTTCAATGTAATTGCAATTCACAGCAGCAAGGATATCGCAGACCATCCATGACGTCATGGAAACAAACAAATGTTACCTACTGACGGTCACCAGTAAGTACTATAGCCTTATAGCTGGCCATAAAGGGCTATACCGGCTATTAAAGGCCCTCTCCAGCGTTCGAGGGCCTTTAACAAGGGAGAGGGACTTTATTAGAAGGTATAGCCCAGCTACGAAGGGCTATAAGGCTATTAGAACATTCTGCCACTAGAGGGCAGAATGTTCTAACAATTAAGAACAAAGCCTTATAGGGGTGTTAGGGGATTGGAATCCCCTCAGGCTCCCAGAAGCCTTTGTTCACAGCCTTAGCTGTGAACAAAGAAACATTGGAATGTTGAAGCTCCAGGCTTATACCAGCCATTATAAGCCCGGAGCACTCCATTGTTTTCAATGGAGCTCCCAACATTCCAATGTTCTAATAATAGTTAGGACCTAGGGCCAGATGTATCAACATTCCCTTTTGCGATTCCTAAATTGCGATTTTTAAGTAATCGCTATTTAGAAATCGCAAAATGGTATGTATGTAGAAAATCGCTTTTTTTTTAGCGATTTCTTAAAATTCCTTAATTGCAATTAGCAAATTGCTAGTCGCAAATAAGGAATAATTTCTCACTCATTTCTATGGACCAGGAGGCCCATCGGAATGAATGTGAAATGATTCTCAATTTGCGATTCGCAATTTGCTAATCGCAAATTGAGAATCATTTCAAGGGTGCAGGGGTGTCTCAAGAACACCCTGCTGCACCCCTGAAAATGACATGTGTGCGCATATAGCGCACATACATGCTCTAAGGGCATGTATGAGCGTCACATGGCACCTTTACAAATTGCATAAAGTGCATATTTAAGAGAAATCGCAAATTACCACCAACTACAAGTTGGTGGTAATTTGCATTCCTTAAGGGTATTTGGATTTTTTTTTTGATTCATACATTGCATTTAAGGAATCGCAAAATTTGCGATTCCTTAAATGCAATCGCAAAATAAGGAATGGTAAATTTTGCGATTCCTTATTTTGCACCCAAATTCTTTCATACATACCATTTTGCAAAAATGGGTTTGCAAACGCCGAAATTCTGCGAATTTCGGCGTTTGCGAACCCATTTGGCATTGATACATATGGCCCCTAGTTTCCACAGGAAAAGATTTATTGATTTGCCAATATCTTTGGCGTGGTTTGACGAATCTTCACAAAATTTTCAAAACCAATGGCCCGCTCCGGTAAGCTCCTGCCTTGAAAATTTCAAGGTAATTCGTCAAGCGGGAGGCCGGGAAAAAAGGGGTATCCCAAAACACGTTTTCTCCATGTTAATTTCCCTTGGAACTCTTGTCGCGGCTTCAGCCTGAACTGCTGAATGGAATTACACCATATTTGGCAGAGAGGCAGCTGTTGTTCCAGAGTGCACTCTTTGCTTTAAATTGTGTAAATCCATGCAGTAGTTCCTGAGAAATTAAAAATATATATATTGATATCTGGTGGCCGAGGAGGAGTCACAAACCCTCCCGAGCACGAGCTTCATTTTGATTGGCTGTCAACACTCCAAACCAGGAAGTGTTGGCAGCCATCTTGAGACTCAGTAAAACAGAGTCTCAAGAAAACAGTAAAGGAAAGGATAAAAAACAAGAAAAGAGGGCAGAGTAGAAACACTCTGACCCCTAGGCCAGCTCAGGGGGTCCCACAAGGACCCCCTAGGCCCAGAAAAGTGTTTTTTAAATATTTTTGGCCAAAATTTGCACTGGGTGCGCGAATCCAGCTGAAATTTTTTTTTATTTAAGGAGGGGGACCGTGCAGCCCCCTCCTTAAAAATAATAATTTTAAAAAAAATTAAGAGAGGAGGAGCTTAGCGCGCATCCAAGATGGTCGCGTGAGCACAGGGCTCCCCGGACCCTCGCCACCCTCCGCAAACTATCCTGAAGTTATCCTGATTTCTTGGATGGACTCTTTGAGATGAACCTCTAGTGAGTTCATAACTCTTTTCAGAACTTAAATCGGACTCGGGCAACCGAAACTGCGTCGATCTGAATTTTTTGGGCCCACCTGGTAGGCGAGCCGGGTACTGGACGACTTGTGGATCCGGGACGGAGTCGAACAACAACGGCAGTGGGGTCTCCTTGGTATCCCCATCACCACTTTCGGTTTCGTTTCTGGATCCCGACACGGTTTGATTGAGAGACCGTATCCCTCGGCTGGGGGCCAGTCCAGCCTCCATCTAATGCAAGCACTGCTTTAACTTCACAGACTTTTGGATCACTTTTGCGACTTTATTTTGGCCGTACGAGCTGGCTTTTGTGGTCTGTTGGTGCCCGGCCTGTCGGCGGCCATTTTCACCAGGTCTCGCGGGCCCCTCCGGGGCGCATCTTTCAACATGGCTGGCAGGGGTGATGCTGAGAAGCGAAAGACAAAGACTCCTCTTCGTGGGGGACTGGTCCAGAAGTGTGGCTCACTGGTTAGAGCAGGCAGACCCTGAAGCAGAGGTCAGACCCGGGACCAGGGTTCAATTCCCGACGCGGCAGGGTCTTGAGCTCAAATGTCCACGGACTCGATAATTCTCGCTTCGGTGCCTGAACTAATCATGGGTTCACACTCTGCAACTCTGGGCATTAAGCTTGCTTAATCTCCACAACGGCCCCCCGCGGCGGGATGCCTGGCTTTCACCTTGGGGATGCCCTGTAGGGGCTATCTCACAGGGAAAAGCCAGGACGGGTTCCCAAGGCAAGCGCTTAGAGACCCCTGGGTGATAAGCGCTATATAAATCCAATAAAAAAAAAAAAAAAAAAAAAATGTTATAGATCGATACACTCAGCCCAAAGGATCCCCCGGACTCTCCAGTCGTACCCCAGAGGATGCCAAAGAGGACCCATCCGCTCCTGTGATCTGTCCCTGCAGGACATCATGGGCGCCATCTCCAATGTGAAGGAGACCATCGGCCAGCAATATGAGGCTCTGGCTCATAAAATCGACATGGTCGCCATCGATGTCACCTTGATCAGGGCCGACTTGTCCAAGACCAATGAGAAAGTGAAGTAATTGGATCTGAAGACTTCCAGCCTCACGGCTGATGTGTCGGAACTCCAAACTGAATTTGGCAATCTGAAATCGGCCAATGACTTGATGTCCCACCGGCTGGAGGATTTTGAGAACAGGGCGCGACGCAACAACATTCGCGTCATAGGTGTTGCAGAAAATCCCGATTCGGATTCGTTGGCTCAGGTCGTCGTCAATGGCAGAGTCTCCCAGTCCTTTGCTCTCGGGAGGGGTACGCGGCAGGGATGCCCGCTGTCCCCCTTGCTTTTTGCTCTTGCTCTAGAACCGCTCGCAGCCTGTCTCCGATGGGAGCCGTCGATAAAGGGAATCCGGTGGTCCCCCGATTTTGAAGATCGTGTTTCATTGTACGCCGACGTTATCCTTTTATACCTTACCTCCCCCCGTAAATCCCTTAACGTCCTGTTCGACGTTCTCACTTCTTTCGGCAAGAACTCCGGCCTGATTGTTAATTGGTCCAAATCGTGTGTGCATGTCATCTCGGGCGGCCTTCCCCCTTTACCGAGTAGGTTTCCCATTCAAATCTCGCAAGCAGGCTTCAAGTACTTGGGAGTCCATATATCGTTGGACCCAGTTGCCCGCTACGAGCATAATCTCCTCCCTCCTCTCCGACGACTAAAATTGGACGTGGCTCGGTGGCGTAGACTGCCGTTGTCGCCGCTTGATCGAGCTGCACTTTTTAAAATGATGTCTCTGCCTCGCTTTCTCCATGCACTTCAAAATTATTTTGACGTTATTCCGGCGGCGTACTTTCGGGAAGTGGAAGGTTTGCAGAGGAGGCTCGTTTGGGACGGTTGTGCTCGCATCACTCTTGCAAAGCTAACTCTCCCCTGGTATGACGGGGGCATCGCACTCCCGGACATCAGGAGATATTACTGGGCCTCCCAGTTGTCCGCCACCAACCATGCTACGTATGCGCCAGGTCCGGCTCCTGCATTCGAGATGGACAAATATCAGTTGCCCGGTGGTAACTTCAATAGAGCACTCTACTCTCGCACGGCGGGGAGGAACCTAACGGGACCCACTAAGATTGCGGTGCGTGTGTGTAAAGATGCAAATGCGGCCATGGGATGGAATGATCGATTGACGCGAGCGACCCCTTTGTATGCTTCTGAACAATTGCGATGCCTCTGGACAACGAAAGGTTTTGAGAACTGGGACATGATTGGTATCAGCAGAGTGGGTGATCTTTGGGTGAGAGGGGCGGTGAAGACCTTTGCGATGCTTCAAAGTGAGTATGAGTTGGGGGATCGGGAGTTCTTCAGATATGTGCAGGTTCGCCACGCTTTGCTGTCTGTCTTCACAGCTGGTGTTCCGGTTCCTGAATCCTCCCCACTCGAGGACTGTATACTTGACGGTCATCTGCCCGATAGTACGATCTCCTTGATCTATAAGAAACTAATTAACAACCGGGCAGATCTCCTTGTGCGTCTCAGAGAGGTTTGGACCGGAGACGGGTTGGAGTTGGACGACGAGTACTGGCAGGCTGCCTTATCCTCCCCAAAAGAGGTCGCCATTCTTGCCCGTCTCCGTCTCGTCCAGATCAAGATTCTTCATCGTGTGTATGTTACGGGTCCTCGTTTGGTTGCGATGGGTTTTTCCTTGGATGGGTTGTGTAAGTGTGGATGTGGTATGAGTTCCACCTTTCTCCACATCCTCTGGGAGTGCCGGGAGGTGGCGGCATATTGGCAGCGGGTGCATGCAGTCATGGAATGTGTAACCGGGGTCGCTCTGCTGCCTGAGGCTCGTAGATGTCTGTTGAATGTGTGGGAGCCGAATGATTACAACGTTGCCCAGGCCCGGTGGGCGGCACTGGGGAACATGATTGCAAAAAGAGATATTGCGCAGTTGTGGGGTTCCCCACGGTCTCCCACCGTGTCGGTATGGAAGGAGAATATGGACTGGTGCATGTTTAGAGAGAAGACAGTATATTTGGCTAGGGGCAAGCCTAGGGCGTGGAGTAAAATTTGGGGTCAGTGGAACGCCTACCAAGGGAACATCTGCACACCCCCCCTTCGAAGACACTTTGGACATTCCACTTTCCCCCTGAACCGGAGGTTCCTGGAACGATTTATTCCTTTTTTTCCTATTGTCTGACTTCCCCACTGCCTCCCCCCCTGACCATCTTTCATGCCCTCCTGATTCGTTATTTGGTACTGTGGGTCTCCCCCACCGGAGCTTGACATTGTCTATAACACCTCGCGCCTTGAGTCTCTTTCCTTTGTTTTCCTTTTTCGTTCTATTTCTAAAAAATTAAAAATTTCTATATCCTGCCTACATCCTGTGTTGCCGAAAAGGTATCCTGTGTTAAGTCGGACTACTGGAGAGCGGTCGCTGCTTTGAGAGTTTGCATAAATGCTTCACATGTTCTAGTGGCCGGCCCTTGTGGTTGTAGGCCCATACTTGTAATGATATTTTTGCACAATAAAGTTAAAAAAAAAAAAATAATTATATGTGGCCGTACCCCGGAGATGGGGGTCCCCGGGGCCCAAATCGGCTTCCGATATTAAAAAAAATAAATGCTAAGGTCCTGGGGTCTCCCGGACCCAAAAATAATAAAGGGAAGAAGGGCCACACAGCCCAACTTCCAAAAAGCAAATAAAAACAGCCAGCATCTCGCCGGAGGCCCCACATCTCCCTGCACCACTGTGCAAAAGCACCTCCTGGCGCGTTGTGTATTGGGAGATTAAGCCCCCTTGAATACTAAGGGTCCTTAGGGGCCAACTAGACCACCAGGTACATCCAATAAGCCCCACACAGTGGGAATGCTGAGAGGTGGTCAGAGGCTATGCCCCTTTTTACACCACTCTGCAAATGCGCCTCTTGGCGCACTGCTGGTGTGCCGATGAGGTCCTCTTGTGTCCTGAGAACCTCAGGACTAAAGTGGACTTCATCCCCCGAGCAGCAGTGTGCTAGGAGGCGCGTTTGCAGAGTGGTGTAAAAAGAGGGCGTGGCCTCAGACCACTCTCAGCAATCCAGCTGTGTGGGGCTTACTAGAAATAACAGGAGGGCTAGTTGGCCCCCAGGGACCCTTAGGGGGCAAGGGGATGTCATCTTCCAACCAAGAACGTGCCAGGAGGTGCGTTTGCAGAGTGGTGGAGAATTGGGCACGACCTATGTCCATCTCTCAGCAATCCCACTGTGTGATGATGAGTAAGTGAATGCTGGTGAGTGGAGGGGGGGTCCGGGGGAGCTAGGAGACTCGGGGATTCTGCTGGTCCCCCAGATAACAGGGATATTGGAGAGAGAGGGGAAAAGATCTTATGTTGGAGAGTTGTTAAGGTAGGCATTGCAGAGGACAGAGAGATCGGGAGCAGAGTAGGAATTCGAGGTTCGGAGGGGTCTGTGAGAGTGGGTGAGGAGAAGCATTGTTATCCAATGAGTGTTTTTGAAGGCTAGCACATGGGGGGTGGGCCAAGAGGGGCGGGCTATGGGTTTGTAGGTTTTGAACCAATTGAAATTGTTTCGGAGTAGGGTAAGTACAGTAGCTAGGGTAGAGAGATTGTAGTCTAGGTTACAAAGTGACTGGCTGAGGTTGGAGAGGAGGGAAGTGGAAGAAGCTGGAGTGGAGGAGAAGTTAGGGACGGAGTGGCTGGGGAGAGAAGGTTGACAGCTTGGAGTGGGCGGTTCGCCAGGGGAGGATAATGTGGATAGTTTTGTGTTAGAGAGAGGAGTGGGGAGGCCCGATGTTGGGAGGGAGGGATGGGTGTGATATGTAATGGCCTGGAGGGGAATGATGGGGAAAGGGGAAGAGGAGGGGGGAGAAAGTGAGGTGTGAGAGGGGATGAGGAAACAACGCAATGGGTGGAAGTGTAGCTAGTGGAGGAAGGGGCAATGATATGCGGGGTTAAGTTCTTTATGGGATGGTTTAGAGGAGGAGGAGGGGTACTCGGGAGGTGATAGGGTATAGGAGGTGGATGGTCATTTGGGGACATTGGAATTTGGAGGAGTGTTTTAGAGGAATAGGGGGGATGGTTCCAGGGAGTTGGGTAGAATAGTATTTAGGGGGAGGGCAGTGTCATTGCAGGTAGGAGTGTCAAGGGGTTGTGGGGATTGTCTCTGGGAGGAAGAGGAGAGTTGGGAGTGAGTGGTATAGGGTGTCGGTGTGGGGAGAGTGGATAGGATTGAGACAGGAGAGAGCGACAGAGAAGAAGTTGGTGAACGGGGACTGCCATTAGGGAGAGAGTTAGGAGTTGTGGCGCCTGTTGGGAGCTCGGAAGGGTTCTGGGATTGAGAGGGTGTTGGTGGAGGAGTAGGTAGTGACAACTGGTTAGAAAGAGTGCTGAAGAGGAGTTCAAAAATGATGAGGTGGAGTTCTGATGCTTGAATCAGGATGTTTCCAGCTTTGTAGATGGAAATGGCAATTTCACCAGGGAAAAGAGAGGTAGGAGAAGTGGTAAGTTTGTAACCGTGGGGGATTTTAATTGCACTAGATACTGGGAGGTGGAGTAAATAGGTGCTCTTCCATTTGGAGGGGCGTTTAGTGTAGAAAATATAGTTAGTTTTAATGGGGGACATGGGGCTGTGGTAGTTGCCTTCAATTAGGGTTTCAGGATACTTGATTAGAAATTTATGTTTTAGATTCTTTTTGGCATTTTTCGAGAGGTAGGGAGGATAAGGAATGGTCCAAGAGTTGGGTCCATGTTTGGTGAGAGCGGGGTGAATGTCAGTTAGGGCATGAAGGGGGAGGGTATTGTGCGGGTAGTATTTAGGAGGGACATGGTGGTGAGGTTTGGCTGGGGGAGAATAAGGGAACGGGTAAAGAGAGGGGGGAGAAATTTAGAGAAAGGAGGTTTGGGTAAGCGCGCAGAGGGAGGTGTGGGAAGGTGGGAGGGGTTAGTTTATGAAGTCACTGTTGCAAATCCGGGGGTGGTAGGAGTGATGTGGGTAAAAGAGAAATTAAGGGCGAGGTAGGGGTGGACAGGGGATATTAAGATTAGGAAGGTTGCCGATATAGAGCGGAGGAGGGCAGAGGTTGGTGCCCAGGTTGGCGTTGGGAGCTAGAAAGATGGGGGAGGGCAGTGGGTAGGGATACTGGTTAGAGGAGGAATGCAGGAGGATTAGAGTGATGACAGATTCAGAGTCCAGGTAGGTTGTGGTGTTACAATTGTGGGTGAAGATTGGGGAAGATTTTCTTAAGACAAGAGGAGTATTGAATGAATGGGGAGGTGTGTGGAAAAGCAGGTAGGGAAAAACAACAGCAATAGTGATAAACATGGGAACGAGATGGGCAGTTATGGCGCATACATTGCCCGATGAAATGACGAATGGTACGGAGAGTATGAGTGAGATTTGAGAGAGGCACGAAAGGATCAGAGTGTCATAGAATGTATTCGGTCCTAATACTATTACAGGTGGGGTAATGGAGACTAAGCCTATGGATCAGCTAAGACAGTGAGGTGAAATGAAGGACAGGGAGTGAGAGGTGAGAGAAAATTGTTTAAAGGTTATAGGAGCAATACATTCAGTTCAGTTTCAGGTACATGCAGATTTAGTATGAAATGCCATGAGGAGGAATGAAGGAGGGTGAGATCATAAAAGGGAAGAAGAGAAAAAAAATTAACTGAGTGAGAGGGAAGGATCTCCAGGGGGAGAGAACAGAACAGGAAGTTAAAGCAACATTGTGCCTACCTAAGCAAAATGATTGCAGAAAAGACAGAAATCTGTGAGATTCCTTGGCTGAGGAATCAGGGAAGATGTCTGTTTTGAGTGAGTCTGTCCAAGATGACCGCCTTATTTACTACCAGTGTCTGTTCCTTGGGGGAGATCCTCTTTCGCTTTCTAATAGTAGGATCACAGGCGGTGTAGTCTTGTTTCCCTTTCAGTGTTGAAGGTGGACCTTTAAGGGGATTCGAAGATGTAGTCCTATGTTAATTTGTAGCTGAGAGCATGTCCTGCCAAGACCTTACATCTCAGTTAAAAAAAAAAACTAACTAGTGCTGCCATTTTGTCCATCATGTAAAGGCAACTACTTATTTGAGAAACAGGGCAAGAACAAAATGGGCACACCTCAATGTGTGAACCGGATCATAATAAACAGACCAGAGCACCCGGGTTGCATATCCAGATGGGCTCGTCATAGCGTGTGTGGAAACAAGAAGTGCCGCCCATAGAGTCATATTGTGCAGAAGAGTATAGAAAAAGCTGTTTGTAATGCAGACTGCTCAACCAGAATGTTTCTGTGAGGGACTCAAGCACCGCGGCTCAAACAACAGAGATTCCTGGGTCAATCCTCACGCAGCTACATAGGAACGTATCTCCATCACAATCGATTGTTTATCTCCTTCGTGAGCCCGGGATCTATCTGCGTCATTAATCTGTGTTTGAATCAGGGCGCGCCTCCCTGATCAGACGCTCATGGTTTACTGAGCCTCCACGGCGAGCGTAGAGAATGACCCTGCTGCCTTGGATCCTCCGATAAGGTGAGGGGGAAATCCGGTCCACAGGACTGCGCTCCAACAACGTTGCTGGCCTGTCCCTGCTCGCCGACCCTCTCATGCAGACGTGGTCGCTAGGCGGGGAGACCAGAGATGTGTCCGATGGCTCAGCAGAAGAAGCGGGGTTTACGGTCTGTGCTCCATCACTAGAGCCCCAAATAGCCAGGGGCTCCCCGCAGTCATCCCTGGCCCTCGAGGGCAGATCCAGCGTCTCACTCCCAAAAATTGGTCTCTGGGCCGGGGGATTGAGGCAGTCAAAGTTCTACAGACTCCATGTTGAGACTGGCCGGGTCCACGACCAGTGTCCTGTTGCCAGCGGTCACACCGCAGACAAAGTGGGGTCCGGTCAGCTCCGAGGGCATCCAACTCCGCTCTCCACTGAATAGGGATCCTGGAAAATTCAAGAGGGGTCCTGGGAAGGAGATCAGGATGGCTGCCTCCCAATCAGCAAATTCGAGTTGACGCAGCTCCCAGCCGTTTGCTCTGCCACGTCCACTCCAGCATCCCAGATGGAAAAGAGGTAAGGGTCGAGAATCTTGCAGGCGTAATTCCTTCGTGTTACTACAAGGTGTTCACGATTCATTCCAGTTACTCTGTGTGTTCGGTACAAGCCTCGACTCTGGGGCTAACAGGGATATATCACTCACCTACACAGTTATTCACACACACCTCACTTATTTATACTCTCACTAACACATACTAATTCTTTTATACAAGCACTGACACAAGCACAAATTCATCCATACAGCCACTTTCACACTCACTCACTCTCATATATAGTCACTTATATACTCCAACACTCATGTATACTGCCTTTTACATATGTAGTTACTCACACATGTACCACTGAGACATCCATTCACTCACCAACACAGCCATACACACACTCACCCAGCCATACAGCCTCTCACAGATGCACTCTTGAACCCGTACCCAGTGAATCATCCACTCAAACATCCATGCAGGGAGTCACACACTCACACACATTACCCAACCACATAGACACTCATGCACCCATTCAGATACTCAGGCAACCAATGAAAAACCCATATAGACACTCATGTAGTTACTCACCAACCCAAGCAGCCACTTACACACCAACTGACAGACTGATACAGACATTCTTACAGATTAGTCAGTCACCCTTGTATTAGTAAGACACGTTTAATCACTTACTTATACAGTCAGTCATGCACCTATTAAATCATCCATTCAGACACTCATACACCCATCAATTCTTCGATACACCATGGCGCTTATATATATATATATATATATATATATATATATGGTTAGGATTTTTTTCAATGCAAAATCTCAAAATTCTATTTGGAATAACTTTGGCGCCGGTTGACGAATCTGCCTGAAAATTTCCTCAAAATGGCCTCGTCAAGCTCCGGTCCTTCCCTGAAAGTTTGGGGGGATTCGTCAAGCGGGGTCCGAGATAAAAGGGGGGTCCCAAACGCGTTTTCCCCATGTTAATTTCCATAGGGCGGTCGAACTCACTTTTAGCCCGAACAGCTGAATGGATTTCCACCAAACTTGGCAAAATTGTAGGGACTGGTAGCCCGATGTGCCTTTGCTATGTCTCAAGATATGTGCTCCAGTGGATTTTGAGTAATTTAGGTTCAAAAAAATATATATATCTATGGCAGCTAGCTATGGGCGAATTTTGCGAATCTCGCGTTCGCGAATTTTGCGGATTTGCGAACTCGCAATCCGCAAAATCCGCAAATTTTTGCGAATTTGCTGATTTTTTTTTGTGTTCGCAAGGATTTCTGCCAGTTCGCGAGGGTTTCGTACCAGTTCTCAATTGCGAACTTACATTTCGGCGCGCAACGGTCGCGATTATGTTGTTTCTACGTCTGGTTCATCATCACAGGTTCCCAGCACCCTCTGTTTCACCACTGCAACCCTCTGTTACATCAATGCCACCCTCTGGTTCATCATTACTGTAGATTATGGGGGGGAAAAGCAAGCACACCAGCCCTGTTTCAACTGAGATGAATTAATTTGGGGTTAGTTTATTAATGTGTCACTGTTTTAAAATTCCAGTCTGGCACCTGCTTCCTTATCTGTAATTTTGCTTTCTGTTGCAGTGCATTTTTTTCCCCAGGACCTTTGTGGCCTACTTGTAGCTATTCTATGAGCCTGCTGTGAGGGTCAGAGCAGGGTCATACAATTGTTGCAACTAGCAACTGAATTCTGGAGGGGCCCCAGTCAGGAAGCACTACAGGGAATTGTTACTAATGATGAGTTTGAACTCTTGCCCCTGCCGAGTGCTTTCAGTTTTGAAAAACTCGTTTTTCTGCAATTTCGCGGGGTTCGCGGGGCGCGAACACGCGCGAGATCAGATTCGGAAGCCGCAAATTCGTGCGAATATGCAATTTGTTTTTTTTGCGGCGTGTTAGTTGGCAAGGTTTTGTGCGTTTTTGCGATCCGCTCGTAGCGCAAGGCGCGAAGTTACCCTCGCGGTCGTTCAAGGGCCCAGCCATCTTGTTTGCCTGACGTATTTCCGTTTCCAGGCGCGAAGTGTAATCTCGCAAAGTCTGCGGCTTGCCAGTACAGTTTCGCGCGTGTTCGCAAGGAA
Organism: Lissotriton vulgaris; assembly: GCF_964263255.1. Classification (NCBI taxonomy): domain Eukaryota; kingdom Metazoa; phylum Chordata; class Amphibia; order Caudata; family Salamandridae; genus Lissotriton; species Lissotriton vulgaris. The sequence continues at coordinate 1,249,162,763 of NC_141685.1, forward strand.
AATCTCGCGCGAACTTACCCGCGCGGTCGTGAACGGGCGCGGCCATCTTGTTTCTCATTCATTGCTATGGTTCTGGGCATGGTCTTTGTATCCTCTGTCAATCTCTGCCATCCTTTGCTTGTTTGAAGTTTTTTTTTATCTATTTTACTTATTATCTATCCCTCTATTTTTCTAGCCCTATATTTTTGTGTTTACTGCTACTTTTGGTTAATTTTAAACTACTTTTGTAAACTCTTTTCTTTTCTTCTCTTCCCTATTCTATTTTCTTTATTCCTTTCCGCCCAGACCATGGTGAAGGGAGCCGGGAAGCATCCCGAGAAGGGGAAGGGTCCCGCACCCCGTGTCCGGCTCCCGTGCGGGCGTGTGAGGGGGGAGGAGGTCGTACCCAGGGAGATCTTTACCCCGGAGGAGGTGGGCCAACTCATTTTTTATGTTCAGCGCCGCCTCCCCAGGACCATCATGGGAGGCGGCAAGATCAGTGCCGGGTACGGGGCCCGGGAGCGCCGGAAGCGGTGGGAGAAGGTGTGCCAGGCCATTAACCACCACTCTCGGGTCTGGCGCACCTACAACCAGGCCACCCACCGCTGGACGGATGTCCTGACCCGTGAGCAAGATCTGCTCGACCTCCTTGGCCTTGAGATCCCCGGCTTGGTGAGTAGTAGTAGCTATGTCTTTACTACTATGTTTTCTCCTGCTGTGTTATTATATTGCACATTTTTGTTTTTTACCAAGAGCAATAATGCTGCTCATTACATTGTAGGTAAATTATATTTCAAAATCTTCTGTGCATTTCAGGTACACTGCTCTCCTTCTTCTCAGTAGTGTTGCTACTATGCTTATTTGTTTTAGATTTTGTGTTCATTTCATTGGCCTGTGAAATTATGTATGAGTGTAGTTTAAAGAACTGCGTAATGCTCCACACTAAGGTTCAGATTTTTAATTACTGGTGCATCCCTGCAAAGTAGTAGGGATGCGCCAGTAATTGTGCGTCACGCCACCATCACCCATGGTGCGCCGTATTTACAATGCGGCGCACCATGGGCCCAAAACGTCACCAAAGCGTTGCGCATCTGTGCCGTAAAGGCGGCGCATTGCTGGAGTTGCGTCGCAATGATGGTGCAGCTCCATCAATGCTCTGGGGTGCCCTATATCCCCAATGCTGCGTCAAGCCGTACGTGTGCTTCAAGCAGGCGCAGGGTTTGAGTCACGCATCATTGTCCTCAAAGTGACTGATTGAAATCTTGTAGATTTCCCTCAGCCACTTTTAGGATGCGTTCCTGCGCAGGAACGCCCTCCCTTGCGCCGGAACGCCCCCTATTGGCGCAGGGCTTTACAACGTGATGCATCTCCCATATGCGTCACGTTGTTAATATACGCTGCACCATTGCGCCTCTTTTGTGCTGTCGCTGCGTCACAAAAGTCACGCAACAATGGAGCAAAAGAGCCGCGAGGGCCTTCTAAATCAGCCCTACAGACTCAAGTCCAGTCCTTCCTTTGTACACATGGCGATAAGAAGAAATAGTGGTGGTGGATTAATAGTTTGAGTATTTTAATGACTGGTTAATGTAGTACGAAACTTTAGTGTTGTCGCTGATCTTCAATCACGATGGACTTTGGCTGTCACTTTGCGTGCTGCGGACTGCTGCCTGCCAATCCTAGGCAAACCTTTTTAGTACTTTGTTTAGTGAGTTACATAGGGTAGTTTCCAATTCGACGGTCCGCAAATCAAGCAATACTAAAGTAATGACGTAGTCGACCACATGAGATTGGTCAATAATATATCCTGTGGAGTCGTTCCCTATTTGCTATTTCGCAAAAATATTTTGTTACTTTGTTAGTTCTTTTGAAATGTTTGATTTGGTTGAGAAATATCATCCATGTTTTCTGTTTTTCTTTCTTTCATGTTGTACATCAGCTTCCCCCAGGGGCAAGAGGAGGACACAGGAGGAGGAGGAGGGTGCTGTTGACGATGCAGGCCAGGACCGGGCAGGCGAGGGCTCCTTTGCTGGCCCCAGTAAGTTTTAATTTTAATATAGAGTACTTATTTTTTCCTAGCGTTCCTCATTCGATTTTTTCAAAATCGTCTTGGATCTTCTTGTAGACAGGATCTAAATTCTTATCCTGCCTCGACTATGACTCCGTGTGGTATTACTAGTTTATTCTTATTAGTCTGTCTGTGTAGCTAACTAAGATTGCACATTTGGCATTTCCATTGGACTCCCATTCTAGTCAGCAATAGCTCTATGCACTGAGTGCAGTCCTCTGGGATTGTCCATAATGTCTTTTCAAGTATTCTAAATGTTTATGCTTTGACCATTGCCAACAATAAAAAGGTGAATGACCACCAAGAAAGAATAAGATACTACTTTACTTTTGGTTTGGATAGGAGGACAATCCATTCTACTACTGTTGCAGGGACAAATCTGCACAAACAGAACTATGGACACTAAATAATGCATCGCTTCTTAGCTTATCAATTATAATAGGTGCTGTAACTGTTAGACTTTCCACATACCTCAGTGATAACAGACTTTGTAGTTGAACCCCCAATCTCCTTACTGACTAGATAGTGTGGCAGAGTAATTTAGCTCCCAAAGTCACCGATGGCAGAGGCACGGACTCATGCTTGCAAAAATTCGAAAACCTTTAGCTCATCCACTCTAGTCTGGAGGACCAAAAACCACAGAGTCTATTTAAGTTTAAAAGCTTTAATAAAAGTAAACACATTTATTAAATTCAAGTTTGTCATAAAAGTGAACGTGTAACTGAAAATGGAAAAGTGCTTAGTGCTGACGATTAATTGGACACATTTCTTGTGGTCGAGCCGAGCTCTCACCTGGTTTGAACTTGATCCTGCTCGTGTTCTTAGAAGTCAAGCTTCTGTCTGTTAGGAGAAAAAGTGGTGCGTGTTAAAAAGTAAAAAGCAAACATTCATCAGTTGTGCCAAAAAGTGCAGCAAGACAGCAGCCTTCCCTGGAAAAAGGGACATTTTTACTCTAGAGTACACAGTCATAAATTATTAAATTGTATACTGTTTTTTTCAAATTTCTTTCTTCCTCCTAGACCAAATATTATATAGTAGTGAGTGGTGTATTCTAACATTATTAAATGCACTTTGTAGGTGGAACATCTGGAGACGGGGCCAGCGCGGAGGTGGTGGTGGCATTGGACGAGGAGGACAACTCTGGGGAGGAGGCGGTGCAAGTGCCGGACAAGGACATGCCTGTGAGGGTTCACACGGTGGTGGCGGGCAGAGGTAAGCTATACATTCCTTAGTCATTGAGATTGAAGACTGCAGAGTGAAGCTTTCTGCACGGGTGTATTATAAAAAAAGCAGGTAGTAGCCTCCTCTAAATGTACTTCGACTTAGCTGTGAAGTTTTTGGCGAGAAGAATCCCAATCAGATCTGAGGTGAACTTGATGGATGGGATGAACGAAAAGCGAAAGAAGGGTGTAAGTAAGTGTGGAAGCACGAGAAATGTAATGATGACTGGCAAAGAAGAATGATATCTGTTTGCTTGGTCCCCGAGGTGGCTGGGAAGGTAAGAAAATGGTATGGTGCATGGCTGGGTGAATGATGAAGCAAGGATGGGTGGAAGGAGAACAGCCTGGGTAGGTGAGACAGAAACTGTATGTGCGCATATACTTTGAATGGATGGATGCCTGGATCATTCATGGTACTATCTGACTCTTAGATAGCATATGTGTATCTAGAGAGAGTAGACGGTCACTGGATGAACTAAGTGTTACTTTGAAGAGCATGTAACACCGCACCTGCACGTCCGTTCCAGTGTAGGAAAGGCAAGGAAAATAAGTTGTAACGTTGTCCAAATACTACCATGAATAGTAGCAGTAGTTTGTATTGCAACTGCAAGCACAGCATATATCCGGTTATTACGGTGGACACTCCCTACCTCTCTTAATAACTTTAGTTTAGTAGTAGTACGTCATTCATGTGTGGGGGTATCACTGTTCACTCAATAATAAGCAAAGCACCTAAAGTCATCCCATATGTCATCAAATACATCCCATGTGAAGTGATAGATAATCAGATAATTTAGCTTCTTCATTTTCCTTTTCTAATACTCATTTGCACTGTAGGGTGAAAGCTAAATTAATTAAGCAGTAGCCCTTTTAACAGAGTATTCTCAGTGCCACCCGTAATAGAAAAGTAAGAGCTTCACCACCTGCATGTACTGGACCGGTACAGTAACGCAAGTCTGTCTCACTCACCATGGTGTGCGTCTGTTTTTCTCGGGTGCAAGTTCACTGCGCTGGCATTATGCCGGTTTGCATAAGATAACGTACCAATTTTCCTAAACAAGAGAGAAGAAGAAGAATAAGAGTGGTGTACTGTCATAGTCGACTGTAATGGAAGTCCATAGTGCTCGTAGAATTTGTTCCTGAAACTCCCACTAATGTTAGAGCAAGGATGAAGAAGTCGGAGGTTACATAGATACTGTCCTCAATAGTTTTGTACTGTGCTTTCAATTTGCTACTTGTACTGTGACAACTTTCTGCTCAATCATTTTGTGTTAATCTTAAGGAGCATTGGTTACAGACTATGTCTTTCTTTTTTCATGTAGTTGCTCCTTCCAAATCCAAGACACCATCAAGGAGGAAGGAGCTGGCTCGAATGGCCCGGCAACGGAGGCTGGATGCCACTGTCGCTGAATATCGGCGGCTGGTGGCCCTGGAGGAGGAGGAGACGCAGTCTGGTACAACAACAACGTCCACTGGGACAGCTGCATCCTCTTCCGTGCGGGCTGCCAGCCAGCGCAGTGCTCCAGCGGTACGGAGCCGGGCTACCAAAGCCAAACGCCACCGCCCAGCAGCAAAGAAAGCAGCTGCCCCTCACAGGATTTGCAAGGCACACCGGCGCCGCTTATCCCTCAGACTGTCCTACCTGGAGCAGGAGGTCCATAACTATAAGAGCATGCTGGAGGGCCTCCGCTTCGAACTTGCCACCCTCCGCAAGGAGCATGATGCCCTGGCTGCTAATTCCAACAGCACCCTGCCATAGTGTCCCTTGCCCCTTTTTTAGAGACTTTTGGGGGGTGGGAATTGGGAGTTGGGATTTTTGGGGACTTTTGAAGGGCAATCGTTGGGGTTAGGGAGGGTCTTGCGGGAGATTCTTTTGTTAGGGCTATAAAAATATACTTTTTGAAACTTTATCTGACCATACCTGTTTTTTACTGCTTTTCAGTCTGGTGGGTGGGGGTTTAACAGTAAATTTGTTTTCCTGAATAGTCCTAGGACTTTAGTAGTACTACCGTCAATCCAATCTCTCATCTCTCCTAATACTCCATCATACTACCTCCAACCAAACGCCTATCTTACCTGTAATTTCTGTTTGCAAGTAGGGCTAGGCCCAGGGCTGGCTCCACGGGAAACAGCGAATAAGGTTGGCAATCCTGGGCGGATAAAATTTCCTCATAGCGGTGGTACTAGTGGTGTGACACAGTGGCAGTTGCATGCCTATGAAAAAAAAGAAAATGAAATCTGGTTTGTCCTCCTGAGCAATACAACGGTACAATAGAGAATATAGCAGGTGACAGAAGTACACTAGAACAGTGCCACATTGTAGCCTAACAAATGTTAAAGTATAACTAATTCGGTTGAAGTTCTTTGACATTAGCCATGGGTCTTTGTCAATCAGAGGAAGAATATATCCTCGGATTTCTTCACCAGCCTGTTGCTATCACCTTATCCTCCCCAGCAAGTGCGTGAATTTATTGCTGTAATTTAGTCACACATCAATGAAAACCACACAGCCCGGGGGAAGAGGGTTAGGGTTTGAAAAATGGATGGGTACGGGGGTTTTTGGGAAAGGTTTTGGGAGACAAGAAAAAATAGCACAGCATGGACAAACAATTGTGAACATAAAGAAATCTTTGGGTACAAACCTATCCATCAATCTTTGAAAGTGCATGCACTACTGGATGCATGTCAGTGAAAAGTAAGTAGTACTTTCGACAACTGTGGAAGAAAGAATGCGACAGTACAGGGCGTGTGTGGAATTATTGATAACTATCTTCAACATAAGGTCTCTGTTGCCAGATACCTGAGAGAGCCTTGCTGGTCACTATAAATCCATTCACAACACTCAATGGGGTTGGTCTAGAAGGTATAGTAGATAGAAAAGGAGAAATTGCTCTTTTTCTAGGTGTCCCCTCACTCACCAGGGTTGCCCCTTGGTGACATGCTTCATCATTGGGGCCATCCCAGTCCTCTACGGGCTGGGGCGTGCTGCGACTTGAGAATTACGTAGGAGCACTTACAAATGACTATGTGTGGTGCAGAAGTGATAGTGGAGTAGACTAAGTGATGTGTTAAGGGATCAGTTTAGAAGCAGAGAGAGATCCAAGAAATGCAGTCACAGTCAGAGAAAAAGACAAAGGATACTGTATCTGTATGTGTTGTTGTAGTTGTCCTGTTGAATTTGGTAAGTAAGTTGCCTGCAGAAAAAAAATCCTCTTATTAGCGGCACTCCTCCATTGCAGCCGACGCTTTGTCCATCGATGTTGGTCACCACCAGAAGAGACCCTGTAAAAAAAGCACAGCATGGACAAACAATTGAACATAAAGAAATCTTTGGGTACAAACCTATCCATCAATCTTTGAAAGTGCATGCACTACTGGATGTATGTCAGTGAAAAGTAAGGAGTACTTTAGACAACTGTGGAAGAAAGAATGCGACAGTACAGGGCGTGTGTGGAATTATTGATAACTATCTTCAACATAAGGTCTCTGTTGCCAGATACCTGAGAGAGCCTTGCTGGTCACTATAAATCCATTCACAACACTCAATGGGGTTGGTCTGGAAGGTATAGTAGATAGAAAAGGAGAAATTGCTCTTTTTCTAGGTGTGCCCTCACTCACCAGGGTTGCCCCTTGGTGACATGCTTCATCATTGGGGCCATCCCAGGCCTCTACGGGCTAGGGCGTGCTGCGACTTGCGAATTACGTAGGAGCACTTACAAATGACTATGTGTGGTGCAGATGTGATAGTGGAGTGGACTAAGTGATGTGTTAAGGGATCAATTTAGAAGCAGAGAGAGATCCAAGAAATGCAGTCACAGTCAGAGAAAAAGACAAAGGATACTGTATCTGTATGTTGTTGTAGTTGTCCTGTTGAATTTGGTAAGTAAGTTGCCTGCAGAAAAAAAATCCTCTTATTAGCGGCACTCCTCCATTGCAGCCGACGCTTCGTCCATCGATGTTGGTCACCACCAGAAGATACCCTGTAAAAAAAGCACAGCATGGACAAACAATTGAACATAAAGAAATCTTTGGGTACAAACCTATCCATCAATCTTTGAAAGTGCATGCACTACTGGATCTATGTCAGTGAAAAGTAAGTAGTACTTTCGACAACTGTGGAAGAAAGAATGCGACAGTACAGGGAGTGTGTGGAATTATTGATAACTATCTTCAACATAAGGTCTCTGTTGCCAGATACCTGAGAGAGCCTTGCTGGTCACTATAAATCCATTCACAACACTCAATGGGGTTGGTCTGGAAGGTATAGTAGATAGAAAAGGAGAAATTGCTCTTTTTCTAGGTGTCCCCTCACTCACCAGGGTTGCCCCTTGGTGACATGCTTCATCATTGGGGCCATCCCAGTCCTCTACGGGCTGGGGCGTGCTGTGACTTGAGAATTACGTAGGAGCACTTACAAATGACTATGTGTGGTGCAGAAGTGATAGTGGAGTGGACTAAGTGATGTGTTAAGGGATCAATTTAGAAGCAGAGAGAGATCCAAGAAATGCAGTCACAGTCAGAGAAAAAGACAAAGGATACTGTATCTGTATGTTGTTGTAGTTGTCCTGTTGAATTTGGTAAGTAAGTTGCCTGCAGAAAAAAAATCCTCTTATTAGCGGCACTCCTCCATTGCAGCTGACGCTTCGTCCATCGATGTTGGTGCCCAGAAGACACCCTGTCCACTGCCTGCCTGATGCTGAATTGTGGCTCGCTAATGTGAAGCCTGACTCCATCCTTTTTTCCCAATTGCACAGACTGAAACCCGGCCTGTAATTATTCAACGAAAAACAGGAAGTGATATAATATTACAACACCACTGATAAATAAATATAAGGTATGTAGGCTGTGGAGTGCAAAAAGTCACACTTTGATTTTCCATAGTAGACAGTACAATATTTTTGAAAGTGCGTACTCTGTCAGAGTCACCTTTTGAAGGATAAATAAGTATGGGCAAATTAATGTAGCGGATCTTTCCCCTCAAGCTAGGTGTCCTGCAAACTGTGTTTTAGAACAAAATTAGATCTTCCCAGCAGTGCTCCCACCCAGACCCTTACTAAAGCCAGTCGCAAAAATGTAAAAGACCCCCAATCAAATCTCAAAAAACTAGGCCTAGCAGAAAACTGGTGACAAAACGTACTTTGAAAGTAAAAGTAGGCCCAAGTACCCCCTTACCCACCGTGGATTGCATTCAAACCACTTGCAAGCAACCAAGCAAAAGTATCCATAGCCAGCATCGCTCCAAGACTCGAAAACCCCCCCACCCAAACACATGCAATAGAAATACTGCTAACCCTAACGAACCCTAAGTTAAGAATAGTGGCAAAGGCTTTCTTTAACTATGCCAAATCCCCCCTTTCCCACCATGGATTTTCTTCAAATGACTTGCAACCAAAATGACACATTCTCACGAGTGCTCTAAGACCCCAGAACTCAGTTGCAAAAATCTAGAACACCCCGAAACACATGCAATCCTGCTGCTAGGGCTAACCCTAACGAACCCTAAGTTACAAAAAGGGCCAAAAGGCTTTTCCGCAAGGATTTTGTCCCAACCACTTCTACCCGGTATTAGACCTTCCCAGGAATGCCCCAAGACCCGCCAACCCACCCGCCAAGAAGCATAACACCCCCAAACAGGCCAAAAGCAAAATCTCATACTTGCAATATTTCTCGGCCTTCGGTCCAAACGCGCTGCGTAGCTAGGCCATAAGTCGGGGTTGCCACCACGGATTTCCTGAAAAGCAAATGCAATCAAGATTAGAGTGTCCCAGCAGTGCTCCCAGACCCCGAAACTCACCCACAAACACCAGGAAGCGCCCCAAACAGGCCCCTGAAAATGCTACATTGAGCAAAATGTCAGAAATAGCAAAACAAAAATCGGCCTGGATTTTGTCCCAACCACTTCTACCCGGTATTAGACCTTCCCAGGAATGCCCCAAGACCCGCCAACCCACCCGCCAAGAAGCATAACACCCCCAAACAGGCCAAAAGCAAAATCTCATACTTGCAATATTTCTCGGCCTTCGGTCCAAACGCGCTGCGTAGCTAGGCCATAAGTCGGGGTTGCCACCACAGATTTCCTGAAAAGCAAATGCAATCAAGATTAGAGTGTCCCAGCAGTGCTCCCAGACCCCGAAACTCACCCACAAACACCAGGAAGCCCCCAAACAGGCCCCCGAAAATGCTACATTGAGCAAAATGTCAGAAATATCAAAAAAAAAATCGGCCTGGATTTTGTCCCAACCACTTCTACCCGGTATTAGACCTTCCCAGGAATGCCCCAAGACCCGCCAACCCACCCACCAAGAAGCATAACACCCCCAAACAGGCCAAAAGCAAAATCTCATACTTGCAATATTTCTCGGCCTTCGGTCCAAACGCGCTGCGTAGCTAGGCCATAAGTCGGGGTTGCCACCACGGATTTCCTGAAAAGCAAATGCAATCAAGATTAGAGTGTCCCAGCAGTGCTCCCAGACCCCGAAACTCACCCACAAACACCAGGAAGCCCCACAAACAGGCCCCCGAAAACGCTACATTGAGCAAAATGTCAGAAATAGCAAAAAAAAAATCGGCCTGGATTTTGTCCCAACCACTTTTATCCGGTATCAGAGCTTCCCAGCAATGGCCCCAGAGCTGTCAACCCAGGAGAAAACGAGTAGAAGACCCCCAAACAGCCAAAGAGCAAAAGTACAAAAATGGGGACTGTCATTTTTTTCCAAATTTCCCAAATCACTCCGCGCGCGCTCTGCAGCTAGGCCCTAACTCCCCTCTGCCACCTTGGATTTGCTTCAAATCTCTTGCAAAGTAAAGTATATATAGCCAGCAGTGCGCCCAGACCCCGAAACCCACCCACAAACACCAGGAAGCCCCCCAAACAGGCCCCCGAAAACGCTACATTGAGCAAAATGTCAGAAATAGCAACAAAAATAAATCGGCCTGGATTTTGTCCCAACCACTTCTACCCGGTATTAGACCTTCCCAGGAATGCCCCAAGACCCGCCAACCCACCCGCCAAGAAGCATAACACCCCCAAACAGGCCAAAAGCAAAATCTCATACTTGCAATATTTCTCAGCCTTCGGTCCAAACGCGCTGCATAGCTAGGCCATAAGTCGGGGTTGCCACCACGGATTTCCTGAAAAGCAAATGCAATCAAGATTAGAGTGTCCCAGCAGTGCTCCCAGACCCCGAAACTCACCCACAAACACCAGGAAGCACCCCAAACAGGCCCCCGAAAACGCTACATTGAGCAAAATGTCAGAAATAGCAAAAAAAAAATCGGCCTGGATTTTGTCCCAACCACTTCTACCCGGTATTAGACCTTCCCAGGAATTCACAAGACCCGCCAACCCACCCGCCAAGAAGCATAACACCCCCAAACAGGCCAAAAGCAAAATCTCATACTTGCAATATTTCTCGGCCTTCGGTCCAAACGCGCTGCGTAGCTAGGCCATAAGTCGGGGTTGCCACCACGGATTTCCTGAAAAGCAAATGCAATCAAGATTAGAGTGTCCCAGCAGTGCTCCCAGACCCCGAAACTCACCCACAAACAGACATAACCCCCCCTAAGAGCACCTCAAAGGCAAGCAAGTCAGCAAAACCACTAAAAAATGTGCGCCTCGGATTTGGTCCAAACCACTTTTATCTGGTATTAGAGCTTCCCAACAATGGTCCCAGAGCCGTCAACTCACCTGCAAAGAGGTAGAACAACACCCCCACAAGTGCTGAGTCTTTCTTCATTGGGCGTAAACCAGCCCTCTGGTTTGATGGAAATAGGAGTCTGAAGGAGGAGGATAGAGGAGCATGTTCTTCTGAACTTGTGAACCTGAGGAATGCAGACTGCGGCAACTTCAAATCAATTAGCAAACCAGTGAAGACAGTTCTGCTGATGGGCTTGTTTTTGTGATTATCTGATTAAAGTTTGAAATATATTAACTGTGCACAACAAAGAAAGACAGACACACAGGAATAAAAGTGAATAAGGACGAAAAAGAAAGTTATTGATTCGTTGTCTCATTTTCAGGGCTCGGTATCACGGTCCAGGAATGAGAATAAGGCTTCGTCATCATACTCTGCGAATTCAGGCAGGGTGAGCTCAGTGTCACCTGACAGAGTAGAAATTCCCTCATCTATGTTGCTGCCCACCTCGTCTTCATCCGGCGCACTTTCTCGTACTCTGAAATCTGGTGGTATGAGGTGCTGATTCATCTTGATCATTGTTAACCTCTCCACATTTTTGGGCGAGAGGCGGCTCCGTTTGGGAGTTACAATGCCACCAGCAGCACTGAAAACACGTTCAGAAGACACGCTTGCGAGTGGGCAAGACAAGTAGTTTAAAGTCAGGTTGGTGAGCTGTGGCCACAATTCTTTTTTCCCATGCCAATACGCCAATGGGTCAGAATTAACATAGACCTCTGTTGAGTCATTCAGATAGTCCTTCACCATCGACTCAAGGTCCTCATCCAAGGTTCCTCCACTTTGCTTAGCTCTTGCTGTGCCTCTGACCTTTTGAGAACCAAACCCACGCAGAGCTAGCCAATCCTCTTCAGCCTCCGATGTTTCTGTTGTGTCTGGTGCAGATGATCCGGTTGCCGGTGTCTTTAACGGCTGAGAGGTCACTTGTGCCACAGCCACAGGTGCAGAAGTGGACTGTTTTGACTGGGGATGGCCTGCTGATGTACTGCCATTTCCTTCAATTTTCAGCCGTTCTCTTCCAAACCTCTTGGCTGACAAGGCTAGCCAATGTTTGTACTTTGGAACATGTTCATCATCAAAAGGAAAGAATGCTTGGCCTGCCAGCGCCTTTTTGTAGCGTGGATCCAGAATAGTAGCACAAATGTAATGCTCTTCTGAGTGGATCGCTTTAAGACGTTCATCACCTTGTAGGAGCTCTAATAATTTCTGAGCCAGAACAAAAGAGTCTTGGTTTTTTACATCTTTTTCAAACACAGAACACACCTCCTTCAGTTGGTCCTCCAGCATGTACAACAATGGGATAGCTTTTCCCAAATTACAGTCCTCCTTGCTGACTGCACGCGTGAAGAACTCGAAAGGACGAAGCATGCGTGTCAGGCTTTGAACTATGTTCCATTGCGCCGCACCCATCCTCAGGTCCTCTGTACCCTCAAGAAATATTGATCGAGTACCGTATACTGCTCATACAGACGCTCAAGCATGTAGAAGGTTGAGTTCCAACGTGTTACCACCTCCTGGATGAGTGCTTTCACTCGCATTTGACGTTGATATAGCAGGCTCCTCAGCTGCTTCCGGGCCTTAAAAGAATGGCTGAAATGGTTGCACATTTTTCGGCAGGTGTCCAATACTCTGTACGCTGCACTGCCTTTATTACCCAAGAATTTTTGGACAACCAGGTTTATACAGTGCGCCAAACACGGCACTCTGAAATAGTCACCCTTCCTCATGGCCTTAACTATATTGGCCCCATTGTCCGTGGAAACATAACCAACCTGGCGTTTTAGTGGGAACAGCCAGTTAAGGACCTTTGTGTTAAAGACATCCAAAATGTTTTCTGCTGTGTGACGTTTCTCCAAACCAAACATGGCTAGTGTTGCATGTTTCCGAGCAGCTTTAAAAACAATGTCCGTGTCAACACCTGTGTTTAGCTTTGCTTTAGCCCCTGAAAAAGAGACCCAGTGTGCAGTGATGCACATGTAATCAGCGCCTGCGCCACTGGTCCACATGTCTGTTGTCAGATGTATAGTGTGAACAGCACTCTTCTGCAAAGCTGCCCCAATCACCTTCAGAACATCTTCATGTAGTGCTGGAACCGCAACTCGGGCAAAATAGAACCGGCTAGGAACCTTCCATTTAGGGCGGAGCTCTGCCACTAATTCTAGAAAACCAACCCCTTCTACAGAAGAAAAAGGGAGAAGGTCCAGAGCTAGCATTTTAGCCAGCTTAGTGTTATACAGACGCGTCAGTGGGTGGTTGCGTTCATATGGCGCTTCTGTAAACAACATCTTTTTAATGTTGCCCTGGACCAAGGATTTACGGGATGATGATGATATCTTCGACCCAGTTACGCTCGCTGATGAACTTTTCCGCATTGATGTCTCACTCTCTCCCACACTCTTAGTGTGCCTCACATGGGGTGTGCTGCTGACAGGGGTACTGGGTGTAAGTGAAGTGTTTGAATCGTCTTCTTCCTCCTCGTCATCATCAGATGAAAAATCAACGTTTTCATTATGTGCAATTCCGGCTTCCTTGACCGCCTCTAGGTGCGGAAACCATTGGACAGGGTGCGCTCTCCTAAGATGACCTCTCTGGCCTCCGGTACCATAGTTGGTACCAAACTTACCACGACTAACTCGAAGCTTACAAATGTTACAAATGGCTACGTTTTCCATTTTTGGGCAAACGCTAAAGAAGTCCCAAACTGGAGACTTGAAATGTCTTTGGGGGCCGGAGGAGGCGGCAATACTGGTGGTGGTGGTCCTGCTGCTAATGCCAGATGAAGTGGAGGATGTGGATTGCCGAACTTCAGTACGTTTTGCACTTTCACCACCACGAATTGAGGTCGAGGTAGATGGAGGTCCCTTCTTGCGAGGAAGAAATATGGAAGCGGTAGGTGTTGGCGTACTAGTTAACGCCAATGATTGTGGTGTTTCCTCCATTGCCTCCTCGTCGACATCATCATCACGCTCAGCAGCTTCTTGGATAGGGTCAAAATGTCTCTTTGCTGCATGCCCGCTGGGCCTGCAGTGACCTTTATGATGACTGGATCGTCGTCGTGAAGGGCTTCATCAGCAGCAGTATGCGTCACTTCTTGTTGAGCCTCATCACACTCCATAGCTATGAGTTTTTCGACGACCTTCCTTTTACGCTTAGGTATCTTTGTCAGATCATGGTGTGCCTCACTCTCAGACAGCCTTGGTGGTTCCCAATCTTCATCCCGATCATCAGAAGGAGGTGTGCTTGAAGAAGATGTAGACCTCACCCTTGATCTCTTCCTTGCTAGGGGTGTGGAAGACAATGAATGATCATCAGGAGGAGTGGCTTCCTCAAATGATACCTCGCCTTGATTCTCGATTTCCTGATGTGCCCCTACGTCGGGAGGAGCAACTATTGTAGGCACTTGTGACCCTCCATGCACCTCTGCTTGCGCATCTCCTTGCGCTGCCTCTCCTTCCACATGTACTTGGGCTTGTACTTGCACATGGTGTTGTTGTTGCGGCTGTGGTTGTTCAACACTTGTCAGATGACTTACAACAACCTGTGTTGATTCAGGGACATTGCTGCTACTTTCTTGCGATGAGCCAACATCACTGGTCGATGGTGATTGGAGAAGTACACTGACTGCCTCTGAAGCATTTCAAGACAACCCACAGAAAGACTAGGCCCATGCTAGACTCAAATACCCCTGGTGAAAAGGCCACAAGTACAGCCCCAAAAAACGAAAATCACTGAAAAATCAGCACAATCCCATTCCATCCATGCCCTCCATGATGTTTAAGTTCAAGACAGCCCACAGAAAGACTAGGCCCATGCTAGACTCAAATACCCCTGGTGAAAAGGCCACAAGTACAGCCCCAAAAAATGAAAATCACTGAAAAATCAGCACAATCCCATTCCATCCATGCCCTCCATGATGTTTAAGTTCAAGACAGCCCACAGAAAGACTAGGCCCATGCTAGACTCAAATACCCCTGGTGAAAAGGCCACAAGTACAGCCCCAAAAAACGAAAATCACTGAAAAATCAGCACAATCCCATTCCATCCATGCCCTCCATGATGTTTAAGTTCAAGACACCCCACAGAAAGACTAGGCCCATGCTAGACTCAAATACCCCTGGTGAAAAGGCCACAAGTACAGCCCCAAAAAACGAAAATCACTGAAAAATCAGCACAATCCCATTCCATCCATGCCCTCCATGATGTTTAAATTCAAGACAACCCACAGAAAGACTAGGCCCATGCAAGACTCACTACCCCTGGGCATAAAGGTTGAAAAGTAGGCAAAATGGTTGCAGGCCTAACAACAATGCCTGCATTCAAAATGGCCACTTGCCTCCCAGCACATGGCCAGGGCCTGTAGCAGCACTCAAAATGGCCCCCAGCCACATAGCCTGTCCCTCCCCATGAACACCCCCAAAAATCAAAAAACACTGCAAAATCAGCACAATCCCATTCCATCCATGCCCTCCATGATGTTTAAGTTCAAGACAACCCACAGAAAGACTAGGCCCATGCTAGACTCAAATACCCCTGGTGAAAAAGCCACAAGTACAGCCCCAAAAAACGAAAATCACTGAAAAATCAGCACAATCCCATTCCATCCATGCCCTCCATGATGTTTAAGTTCAAGACACCCCACAGAAAGACTAGGCCCATGCTAGACTCACTACCCCTGGGCATAAAGGTTGAAAAGTAGGCAAAATGGTTGCAGGCCTAACAACAATGCCTGCATTCAAAATGGCCACTTGCCTCCCAGCACATGGCCAGGGCCTGTAGCAGCACTCAAAATGGCCCCCAGCCACATAGCCTGTCCCTCCCCATGAACACCCCCAAAATCAAAAAACACTGCAAAATCAGCACAATCCCATTCCATCCATGCCCTCCATGATGTTTAAGTTCAAGACAACCCACAGAAAGACTAGGCCCATGCTAGACTCAAATACCCCTGGTAAAAGGCCACAAGTACAGCCCCAAAAAACGAAAATCACTGAAAAATCAGCACAATCCCATTCCATCCATGCCCTCCATGATGTTTAAGTTCAAGACAGCCCACAGAAAGACTAGGCCCATGCTAGACTCAAATACCCCTGGTGAAAAGGCCACAAGTACAGCCCCAAAAAACGAAAATCAATGAAAAATCAGCACAATCCCATTCCATCCATGCCCTCCATGATGTTTAAGTTCAAGACACCCCACAGAAAGACTAGGCCCATGCTAGACTCAAATACCCCTGGTGAAAAGGCCACAAGTACAGCCCCAAAAAACAAAAATCACTGAAAAATCAGCACAATCCCAATCCATCCATGCCCTCCATGATGTTTAAATTCAAGACACCCCACAGAAAGACTAGGCCCATGCAAGACTCACTACCCCTGGGCATAAAGGTTGAAAAGTAGGCAAAATGGTTGCAGGCCTAACAACAATGCCTGCATTCAAAATGGCCACTTGCCTCCCAGCACATGGCCAGGGCCTGTAGCAGCACTCAAAATGGCCCCCAGCCACATGGCCTGTCCCTCCCCATGAACACCCCCAAAAATCGAAAAACACTGCGAAATCAGCACAATCCCATTCCATCCATGCCCTCCATGATGTTTAAGTTCAAGACAGCCCACAGAAAGACTAGGCCCATGCTAGACTCAAATACCCCTGGTGAAAAGGCCACAAGTACAGCCCCAAAAAACGAAAATCACTGAAAAATCAGCACAATCCCATTCCATCCATGCCCTCCATGATGTTTAAGTTCAAGACAACCCACAGAAAGACTAGGCCCATGCTAGACTCAAATACCCCTGGTGAAAAGGCCACAAGTACAGCCCCAAAAAACGAAAATCACTGAAAAATCAGCACAATCCCAATCCATCCATGCCCTCCATGATGTTTAAATTCAAGACACCCCACAGAAAGACTAGGCCCATGCAAGACTCACTACCCCTGGGCATAAAGGTTGAAAAGTAGGCAAAATGGTTGCAGGCCTAACAACAATGCCTGCATTCAAAATGGCCACTTGCCTCCCAGCACATGGCCAGGGCCTGTAGCAGCACTCAAAATGGCCCCCAGCCACATGGCCTGTCCCTCCCCATGAACACCCCCAAAAATCGAAAAACACTGCAAAATCAGCACAATCCCATTCCATCCATGCCCTCCATGATGTTTATGTTCAAGACAGCCCACAGAAAGACTAGGCCCATGCTAGACTCAAATACCCCTGGTGAAAAGGCCACAAGTACAGCCCCAAAAAACGAAAATCACTGAAAAATCAGCACAATCCCATTCCATCCATGCCCTCCATGATGTTTAAGTTCAAGACACCCCACAGAAAGACTAGGCCCATGCTAGACTCAAATACCCCTGGTGAAAAGGCCACAAGTACAGCCCCAAAAAACGAAAATCACTGAAAAATCAGCACAATCCCAATCCATCCATGCCCTCCATGATGTTTAAGTTCAAGACAACCCACAGAAAGACTCAGTCCACCCACCACTGAGTACCCCTGGGCAAAAGGCCCCAAAACAGCCCAAAAATCGAAAATTCCAAAATTTTAGTTGCAGCAACTGTAATGCCCCAAACAAACTTACTTGTAAAATTTCTAATCCAACAGTGATCCAAAGAAAGTCAAAAAAGGCCTCAAATCCAAATATCCAGCAGCATCCACAAAAAGTAATCCTTCCAGCTCCAGATCCAAATGAAAAGTGACCAGGAGATGGACAAAGCACTGGGAGGAGCCTGCTGGACAGGAACAGGAAGTTGAAGACTGTGGGGCACTTCCTTCCACTCACCCCCCTCCCCCCCTCCCCAAAATGGACTCCTCGCTAAAAAAGTGCAGGCAAATGTTAACCTAAGGAGTTATTCAGATAAAAATCATCATTTCAAGAAGGTTTATGCTGCTTGCTGGTGGATTTCTTGTGCAGAATTGCAAATTTTATATTTTCGCTTGTGCGAGATTGTTGCTGCTCGCCGCATCTCAAATCTCGCAATTGCGAAGTACCGCGAGACGTGATCTCGTCGTACTCGTGTTGACAAACTCTTGCTGTGCAAGTTGGCAAGCCGCGATGACGTAATCGCGCTCGCCAAATTCCCGCGGGATCACACAGCAAGATCCAAAATGGCGCAGCACTCGCAAAATATCGAGAAAAACAACTCGGCAAACGATGATAAACGCCGCGCGCCGCAAAAATTGTATCACCAACGCCGCGCGCCGCAAAAAAAATCCGCTGCGTGCGAATTTGCGGATTTTGCGGGAAATTCGCAAATCTCGCGGATTGCGAATTTCCCGAAAATCCGCAAAATCCGCGAGCGTAACGGATTTTCCGCCCATGCTTAATGGCAGCGCCCAGGTACGTGCACCGGGGAGCGCACCGGGCGCGCCACGCGACTTGCGCACGGAAAGCTGATTGGCTCCCGGGTGTCTGTAAACATTCGAAACAGTCCGGAGCGGCCACCATCTTGTGTCTCGGTAGGATCGAGACACAAGAGGTGGCCAAAACAAAGGGGGAAATGACCATAAGGGGGCAGGGTAGACCCCCCCTGACCCCCTAGGTTTGATGTGGGGGCTATAAAAGGGTCCCGCTGGGCAAAAAAAAAAAACATTGTTGATTTTCGCGGGGGGGGGCGCCCGGTACGCGCACCGGGGAGCGCACCGGGGAGGGTACCATGAGGAAAAAAGAATGACAGACTTTTCAAAAAAATTTGCCTTTTTTTATAAATTGGATGTAGTAGGAAGTAGAAATATAAAAAAGTGTATGTGAAGAAGCCTAATATAATTATAATATAACAGAGAAGCCTAATTTAATCTATAACTATAACAGAGAAGCCTATCTGAATCTGTAATTATAACAGAGGGACATTAAATAACTGTCAGAAAACGTTTTTACAAATGAACTTAAAGTGCCCCTTCACAAATTTATAACTTACCTTATAGAAAGGTGATGAAGATAAATGAGGACATGTTTTAAAAGATGTATCTCAGGTAGTTGTAGTCAAAATGGCCGTGTTTTCCCTCTCATTTTTAATTTATATTCATGAGCATAACAAATCAAATGTCATGAAAAAAAAGTAAGATATGAAAGTAACATTTTAATTGGTTGAAAATTCTAACACTTTTATATGTGTTTTTGTCATGTAATTTACCTCAGGATATTTAGACAGGGCTACAGCCCAAATGGCTCAATGGAATACCATCAAATGTGGGATAATGGTAGGGACTGGTATGTAGTAGGGTCTATTCTATATTTGGTGAAAGTCTGTCCAGTGGTTTTTATGTAAATTTTTTTCCCACATTTTTTTGGGGAGCGCTTACCGGTGAAAAAAAAAACGAAAAAATCACGAGCTGCACGCACGGTACGAGTACAGGTCCGCGTACGTACCGTACATGCACCCAGCAAATTCATTAAAAAATTAAAAAAAATCTTGGGAGTCCTTCTGGGACAACCTGAGAAGGGCTAGGGGGTAAGGGGGTCTCTACCCTGCCCCCTTTTTGCATTTTCCACTCTTGTTTTGTGCTCTCTTGTGCCTCAGTTCTACTGAGAAATGAGATGGCTGCTCAGGTGGTACCAGAAGGATATTAACATATAAAAACGTTATTCGCTAATAGAATTTGCATTTACAAAACCTAGATAGAGACTTGTATGAAACATACGCGTACCGGGGAGCGCACCGAAGAGAAAAGAGAATGGCAGAGTTTAAAAATTTAAGTCATTTTATATAAATGGGAGGTAGTTCTGAAAAGAACTTTTTTTAAATTGTTTTTGTTGTTTTATATATATATATTTTTTTGTGAACATTTTTTAATTTTTTTATGGTTTTTCAAAACAATGTTATATTTTTTTGTTTTTTTAGTACTTCGAAAAAAACAGAAGGATTTGAAATGGCTCAACTGGAGCAAGAAAAAAACAATAAAGACTCATTGCTTTCGTTTGTGAGAGCACTTGTGGTTTTCTTCTGCTCTGTTAATTAAGGTGATACTTTTTTCACCATAAGCAATAGTAGCCCCACAATAAATACAAACTATTTTGAAGTCTGAGAATTTGCTTTGGATGTTGGGCACCATTTGACGCCCTTCAGGTGCTGCAAAAATGATTCCGCACTTAACAGTGCTAGGCTGAGGGGTCTGTGGGTTTTCAGCCATAGCTCTCACCTGTGCTTGGGCCAAATTATTTGGGTGCCACCTCTCCATGTGGCAAATCATGGTGTGGTTGCCAAAACTATATTTTTTAGCAGGATTGCCACGTGAAAGGATGTTGCTGCAAATTAGACATGTTACTTTAGGGGCATTAACTTTCTTCAGTCCTGCAGGAAACTTAAAGAATTGCCAAATGTAGTGCTCCTTTACACAAGATGGGTGGGGTTCCTCTGGTAGGAACTGTCTCTCCTGCTCCTCCTGCTCCTCTTCCTCCTCCTCGTCCTGCTCACCACCAAAAAGCAGAGGTGGTGGTGGTCCTTTTGGTGGTGGTGGTGGTGTTGGAGCACCAGCAGCAGCAAGTAGAGTAGCCATTATTGGTCTCTCACAAAGAAATAGCTCTTGCTCCCTCAAAGAAGAAAGTAAAAATGAGGAAAAAAGGTGGGGGCTTTCCTCATTTGGAAAATGTAGTGCTCCTTTACACGAGATGGGTGGGGTTCCTCTGGTAGGAACTGTCTCTCCTGCTCCTCCTGCTCCTCTTCCTCCTCCTCGTCCTGCTCACCACCAAAAAGCAGAGGTGGTGGTGGTCCTTTTGGTGGTGGTGTTGGAGCACCAGCAGCAGCAAGTAGAGTAGCCATTATTGGTCTCTCACAAAGAAATAGCTCTTGCTCTCTCAAAGAAGAAAGTAAGAATGAGGAAAAAAGGTGGGGGCTTTCCTCATTTGGAAAATAAAATATTAGGAACCAATGAAAAGTGTTATTTTCAGGTCACATGATCCGACGCGCTTACGCTACGCGCTCCGGGTTGCGCTCCGGAGCGCGCTCCGGAGCGTGCTTCGGGTTGCGCTCTGGGGCGCTTACATGTGTCACGCTGCTACGCTATTCGTCGCGCTTACCGTCACGTCGCGGCAATGGCGCGTACCAGTGCGCTTCCCGGAGCGCTCCCCGGGGCGCTTTCCGGTGCGCTTATCGGGAGCGTACCAAGGTAAAAACTAAAAAAATATATATTATAAATAGAATACATAAAAAATAGCATAACACACATATAAAATATAGTATTCTTTATAAAGAGGAATATATTTTAGAGCTAAAGATGCTTGCTATTAAAAAACCATTGAAATTCACTGAAAAAACCATAGGTTTCAGCCCATATATAGTTAGGAATTAGCATTTAAAAAACCTTGCAAATTCACTGAAAAAACCATAGGTTATAGACCATATATAGTTAGGAATTAGCATTTACAAAACCATGAAAATTGATATTTAACACATACAAAACCAATGAAATTCGCATATATAGTTAGTTGTACTAACTATATATATCGCGCACCCGCAATGCACTGCTGAAGACGTCACATATTATATCATTCATTAGATGGTCAGTGACATCACTGATGACATCTCAAATGACATCACTGATGACATCACTGATGACATCATCCACGTGACAATCACATACACCTTTTCAATTTTAAACTTCATTGATACAGCAATACAAGTATCTAAAAAGCTACTTAGAAATTCCCAGATGTATACACACATCTAATCACTTACCTGTAGATTCACTTATACATGCTGACAATGAACAATAGAACACTATCAAAAATAGTTAAACACCTATATCGATATTACACACCAACATACAACCTATTCACATTTGAAGTTATTCTACTCACTTATGCTAACAATTATTCACTCTTACATACTTACTTAAATACATACTTACATATACACTACTTCATATATTTTTTTAGATAGTAAGTTAGACTACTGTATTATTCAATCATTATTTCAACTTACTTAGATGCACACTTAGAAAAACACCATTTCATAAATAGACGTACTGTATTATAAAATCATTAATGCAAGTATACACTTATGCATATAGTGACTTACATAATCATTCACTCATAAAAATATTCAGTCAAGGAAACAACTGTTAAAAAATGTAATTTTAAATTCATATTTCTACTGAATCAACTACTCAAACATCTTTGGGCACTCACACACCCCCACTGAACCACATACACATTCACTCAACCATACAAATACTCAGTTAACTAATCAATAATTAAAATACACTTTTACATACCTAGTAACCAACTAGAGAACTAATTTACACAACAACTATAAAAGTGATACAGATATTCACACAGTTTTGTCACTATCCACTATATATAGTGAGACACTAAACATTTTTAAAGTAAACAGTCAATTACACTGCTACGAAATCCTCCATGAAAATATTTACTTTTATATTTCCACTCATTCTACAATGCAAATTGCTATATAAAAAAAGCATATTTAAAAAAAGAACCAAACCACATTCACTGGATGATGTCATCAGTGATGTCATCAGTGATGTCATTTGAGATGTCATCAGTGATGTCACTGACAATCTAATGAATGATGAATATCAGAATGTCACAACAACAACAACTAGAACAACTAGAGCGCTAACAGTCTTACTTATAAACTGAGATTTATAGTTAGGAATTAACATTTAAAAAACCTTTGAAATTCACTGAAAAAAACATAGGTTTCACACCAGTTATAGTTAGGAATTAGCATTTAAAAAACCTATGAAATTCACTGAAAAAAACATAGGTTTCACACCAGTCATAGTTAGGAATTAGCATTTAAAAAACCTATTAAATTCACTGAAAAAACCATAGGTTTCACACAAGTTATAGTTACCTAGAAATTTTACTGACATAAAACCATTGAAATTCCCACGTTATAGTTAGTTGGACTCACTATAACTTGCGCGTGTAATGCACTGCTGATGACATTACATATTACATCACTCATGACATGGTCAGTGACATCACTCACAAACAGTTATCAGCAAAACATGCAAAACATGAAATGTTTCTTCTCTATGCACTTTAGGCAAGATGTTTTCTATGTCCATTAAGGACATCTCCCTCCCATGATACTAGCCAATCAAAATGTACTGTTTTGTATGCACTAGCACTTTAAATTTTGCTCAACTCTCTTGGTGCGTCATGTGACCAAGGCCTCTGTGAAGGCCGAAACGTTATGCTGGCGTGGTGTGCTGAAAATTAAAAACTCACCTGCACTCTGGGTCTTCCGTTTTCTTCCTTTCGATGAGCTCTGGATGGTGGGCGCGTCACCGTGAGGAAACGAGTGGAAAGATATATATATATATATATATATATATATTCACAGAAAAAACCATAGGTTATAGTGGATATATAGTTAGGAATTTGCATTTACAAAACCTTGAAAATTCAATGAAAAAACCATTGGTTTTAGGCCATATATAGTTAGGGATTTGCATTTACAAAACCTTATTTTACTCGCATGAAACCATTGAAATTCCATATATAGTTATAAGCGCTAACTATATATCGCGCACCCGCAATCCACTGCTGATGATGTCACATATTACATCATTCATGACATGGTTAGTGACATCACTGATGACATCACTGATGACATCTCAAATGACATCACTGATGACATCACTGATGACAACATCCAGTGACTGTATGTTTCAGTAAAGTTAAAATATGTCTTACATATTGAAGAATGAGTGGATGTATAAGTGTCTGGATGAAGGATTTAGTAGGTGCATGACTGACTGTATGAGTGAGTGATTAAATGTGTCTCACTGAGTGCATGGGTTAGTGACTAAACTGTCTTAATTTGTGCATCATTATGTCTGTTGTTCTGTAAACTGTTGCATGTGTTGATAAGTAGCTATATGAGTAACTATATGGGTTATTGATTGGTTGCATAAGTATTTGTATGGGAGACTGAGTGTGTGTGTGGGTGGCTGGGAGGTGTATGACTCTGTGCATAGATGTGTGAGCAGTTGATTCACTAGATGTATGGTTTCAAAAGTGCATGTGGAAACAGCTGTATGGGCGGTTGACTGTGTGCATGAGTGTATTGGTGAGTGAATGGATATCTCAGTGCTACATGTCAAAGTAAGTACATATGTAAAACACAGTACATGTGAGAGTTGACATATATAAATAACTGTGCATAAGAGCCAGTGAATGTGTGAGTGGCTGTATGGATCATTGTGAACTTGTATCAGGGATTGTATAAGAGAGTAAATATGTGTTAGTATATGTTTGAATAAGTAAAGTTTGTATAACTGTATAGTTGAGGAAATGGAGGTGTGATTGATTCTTTGCATGACTGACTAGGTGTGTGAGTAACTCCATGGATGAGTGACAGTCTGTGACTGTCTGTTTACACTGATTGTATCTAAGGTTATATTAGAGTCTGAAGAGGTTCATCGTATTATCACATGAATGATATCATCAGTGATGTTATCAGTCATGTCAAATGAGATGTTTTCAGTGATGTCATCAGTGATGTCATTTGAGATGTCATCAGTGATGTCATCAGTGATGTCACTAACCATGTCATGAATGATGTAATATGTGACATCATCAGCAGTGGATTGCGGGTGCGCGATATATAGTTAGCGCTTATAACTATATATGGAATTTCAATGGTTTTATGCGAGTAAAATAAGGTTTTGTAAATGCAAATCCCTAACTATATATGGCCTAAAACCAATGGTTTTTTCATTGAATTTTCAAGGTTTTGTAAATGCAAATTCCTAACTATATATCCACTATAACCTATGTTTTTTTCTGTGAATTTCATTGTTTTTTTAATAGCAAATATGAAAAGCTTTAAAATGTCAAGTACGTGATAGATAAAAACATTTTCGTATTTATGCACGCTGATGTGCTTTGAACGCTGCACCCTCCCCCCTCCCCTCTTTTGTCTTAGTAGTACTCTCTCTTTGCAGATACTGAAGGGTAGTTAACGCAGGCCTTTACCCCCGTTGTAATCCGTCATGCCTGCTTGTCTCTCCATTTGATTGATTGTTGTCCAAGCATTTACTGTTTTAGAATTGGTTCTCTTTGGATCATTCTCTATTTACAAACAAGCACGAAGTCGCAATACTCTGTTTAGTCTTTGCAGATAGTGAAAAATCGTGTAAAAAAATAAAAGTAATCGAGCAAAATCAGTAGGCCACTAATTGGATCTCTTTTTGACCTCGCTAAAATAGAAATATTAGGAACAACCCTTCATGAGAAATACGAAAATAGTGAGATGAACTGAGCTCCACACCATGAGGGCTGCAAGACAGCTCGGCTCCATCACCCATCCCGCACAAAATAACGACAAACCCTATGCAAATATTAAAAATATAGAGAACACACCAACAAAGAAACAGGGTAAAACATTTTATTAAAAAACTATTTACATAACGTTGGTTTATAAGATGATGTCAGTAGTGGACCGATGTGTGAATAGGTCGAAAGCAGCACAAGGCTCCAAGATCCGGATGGCAAGCTCCTGGATGTTGGGTGCCATAGTTCAAAGTTCTGACTTTGAGCCTTTTTCAATGCCTGTGCTTTGTTGAATCAAAATGGCGGCTTGACACAAAGCTGACTCAAGCGTTGCTACTGATGCTATGCAGACCAAAACTGGTTTTCAGTTTGTACATTTTTCTAGATTTTTCAATCCAAGTTTGGTTGACTTTGTAGAACGATGGCTTCAAATTTTCAACATACGGTGTGGTGGCGCTGACTGGGAGGGGGCGCTTCGCTCCTGCCCCCTCCCCAAGTAAGATTTTCATACGTGAAAGTACGTTAATGGTTTTGGTCCCTGAGTTGCTTCGATGTCACTGCCATTCTCAAATGGCATAAGTTCTGGATGTTGGGTGCCATAGTTAAGAGTTCTGAGCAGCGCTTGTAACACTGTCTGAAGCTTATTTCCACCTACTGCAGCTTCACTATTCTCAAAGTAAGTGAGTGTCGTTTGTGGACCTGACTGCATTAGAAAACAATGTGATATGTTACCTTCCTAAACAGCTTGACGGAGGCCCCTGAGGGGCGGTGTGATGGCCATGGACTCGGAGAAGACGCTTGGCTCCGACACCCTCCCCAAGTCTTATAGCACTGGTGTAGCCTGAGATCGCCCCCGACATAGGCGGCCGGATCCCGGGGTCCGGCGGAACTTTTTGCCTTTTGATGACTCTTCAATTCTGAACCTTGTCCCATCCAGCTGAGTTGCGCCCACTCTTGCGGCTACAGCGTCTTGCCCACCATCCAGCTGAATTGCGCCCACTCTTGCGGTGCAGCGATAGGCGGCTGCCACAGGACTCTCAAAATGGCGGCCGGCTCTTCGGTTTTGGGCCTGGTCCACTAAAATGGCCCTGGGACACCTTTGAACTCGGACGCTTCCCTGATAGGGCTTGGGTCCCATTCTCGAAAACCGTCCCCTCAGCCGTGAAGATTCTACAAAAGTCTTGGGGGCCTCCGACTCCCGCAGGCTTCTGGTGGGGAGCGGCTGCCATGATTGCTCGTGGAATGGCCACGACGGAGCTACGAGATGGTAGTGGTCTCATGCTGACGCCAGCTTTAGTCTGAAACATCCAGAAACACTGTAGACTACCAATTCGATCAGTTCCGGTAGCGCCC
Organism: Lissotriton vulgaris; assembly: GCF_964263255.1. NCBI lineage: Eukaryota > Metazoa > Chordata > Amphibia > Caudata > Salamandridae > Lissotriton > Lissotriton vulgaris. The sequence continues at coordinate 1,249,189,311 of NC_141685.1, forward strand.
CAACATGACCCGGAAGAGAAGAACTTGCCCTCCCCTCTTTGACTGATGGTTCTTGTTGCCTGTCCCCTCTGTTGTCATTTAACAGAACTTTTTGGACTGCTGAAAGGGGTTGTGTTCCGAACGCTGGTTGGTGGAGACATTTTGACTATATTCTTGACCTACGTTGTCGCGTAATGCGTTATATGACACGCCGCGTTACCGCACCCGGAAGTGATCCGAGGCGCGGCGCGCAGCGCGTAACGTAAGCATAACAAGTCATGTGACTTGTTAATAAAACTTTTCATTGGTTCATTTTACTTTTGTTAATTTAATGATGAAAAGCTTGGTCATATGACCTAAAAATTACGCTTTTTATTGTTTTCGAACAATATTTTTTTTTCAAACATATGTTATAATATTCCAGGCTAATGTACTTTCCCGGAAAATTTACAACTGTCTTGTAAGTAAAATATATTCCTTTTTCGAGAAAAAGGGCGTTTCTTCCTTCCATGACGGAGCCGTTGAGTAAAAGAGATTCGGCCTGCTGTCTTAGTCGCCGATACGCCTGATTATCAGATTCTTATCGATCACTTTATATTGCAGACATGAAAAACACAACTGCCCTTAAGCATTTATCTTTACTGCGTTCCTACATATTATACCTTTTATCCGTCATGTAATTGGACTGCTTTATTTCACTTGCCTTTACTGATTCGAAAACAGTGACTAAAAGTAAAAACTTTACCAATGTAAATACTACTACCGTGTTTTGTTTTAAAAACCTTTATTGTGAAAATGTCAGTATACAAATACGGGCCTATAACCACGTGGGCCGGCCACGGAGCAAACTGAAATCGTATATGATGAGGAGACATTTACACTGTAGAAGAACGTAACGAGCGGGCCATTAGGTTGCAAGAACAAAGGTGTCTAACAGTTGCGGAATCGGTGGACGTACATTTTGTAATTAAAATACGACAGGGCCACTTACAATAACATTTTCTAGATATACATTTGCGGGCAAGGAGTTACGAGTCCCATTTATACCGGCGCCATTTTGGGCGAGGCCGGGCAGGTCCAAGATATAGTCAAAATGTCTCCACCAACCATCGGCCAGACCAGAACCCCTTTCGGCCCTTTATGCTACAAGATGGTGTCTTCCATTCAGAAAATATTGTTGGCAGCATTTTGAAAGGAAACAGAAACAGCCGTTCTCCTAGTGAGTTTCACATTGTTACATTTAGGAAGAATGTTGAAGAGTAGTATGTGGAAAATCTGAAGCCATTTTTCTACAAACTCTCAATCAGACTTGCATGGAAAAAAAAAACCTGAAGAATGTACAAACTGAAAACCAATTTTTGTCTGTATAGCATCAACAGTAACGCTTGAGTCAGCTTTGTGTCAAGCCGCCATTTTCATTCAATCAATAGCGTCCCCCTGCACACATTCAGGGACCTGGTCGTGTCTTCAGATGAAACGGATTGTAGGAAAAGAAGCAGAAAGGAAAAGGAAAAAAGTTCCGCCGGACCTCGGGAGCCGGCCGCCTATGTCATGTGCCACCTTTGGCCACACCAGGGCAATAGTGAAGCTGCAGCAGGTGCAAATAAGCTTCAGACAGTCTTACAAGCACTGCTCAGAACTCTCAACTGAGGCACTCAACATCCAGGACTTGCCATTCGGATCTTGGCGCCTTGTGCTGGTTCCGACCTATTCACACATCGGTCCACTACTGACATCACCTCATAAGCCAACGGGGCACCCCACGCCGACTTTCGGCGCAGCATTGTAGGATGGCCACACCAGTGCGGCAACTTGCTGGACACAACATCGGGGCCATCCAGATCTCGGCGCGTTCGACTCACTGTACCGCAAGAGTGACCGCAACTCAGCTGGACACGCCATCTTTCGGCGCAGCATTGTAGGATGGCCACACCAGTGCGGAAATTTGCTGGACACCACCTCGGTGCCATCCGGATCTCGGCGCGTTCGAGTCACTGTACCGCAACAGTGACCGCAACTCAGCTGGACACGCCGTCTTTCGGCGCAGCATTGTAGGATGGCCACACCAGTGCGGCAATTTGCTGGACACCACCTCGGTGCCATCCGGATCTCGGCGCGTTCGAGTCACTGTACCGCAACAGTGACCGCAACTCAGCTGGACACGCCGTCTTTCGGCGCAGCATTGTAGGATGGCCACACCAGTGCGGCAATTTGCTGGACACCACCTCGGTGCCATCCGGATCTCGGCGCGTTGTGCTGCCTTCGGCCTATTCGCACATCGGTCCGCTACTGACGCCGCCTCACGTGCCAACGGATTTTCTACGCTTTTTGTAGCCCTATGCCGCATAACAGGTCATGTGACTTGTTTATAAAACTTTTCATTGGTTCATTTTACTTTTGGTTTCCTAAAGATGGAAGGCTTGGTCATATGACCTAAAAATAACACTTTTCATTGGTTTAGAACATTTTTTTTTCCCAAACGATGAAAGCCCCACCTTGTTTCTGGATCATTCAGACTGAAGCTGGCGTCAGCATGAGAGCACCACCATCTCGTGGCTCCGTCGTGCTCATTCCGCGAGCAATCATGGCAGCCGCTCCCCACCGGAAGCCTGCGGGAGTCGGGGGCCCCCAAGACTTTTGTAGAATCTTCACGGCTGAGGGGACGCTTTTCGAGAATGGAGCCCAAGCCCTAGCAGGCAAGCGTCCGAGTTCCAAGGTGTCCCAGGGCCATTTCAGTGGACCAGGCCCAAAACCGAGGAGCCGTCCGCCATTTTAAGAGCCATGTGGCAGCCGCCTATCGCTGCACTGCAAGAGTGGGAGTAACTGAACACCATGGTGAGCGAGACGCTGTAGCCGCAAGAGCGGGCGCAACTCAGCTAGATGGCCGCCACCTGGGGAGGCCCGTTCACGCCGCCTCCCCAACGCCCACCCCCCCCACCCGGGCCGCCGCACGCCAATTTTCGGAGCAGCATTGTAGGATACCAAAACCAGTGCAGCAGTTTACTGGACATCACCTGGGTGCCTGTCGTACATGTTGTGTCAGCCATGGGACACTGGACACAGTCCCATCAACATCTCAACGCGTTCTGCTGCCTTGGGACTATTCGCACAACAGACCGCTACTGACGAGGCCTCCCCCCGCACCACCCGGGACGCCCCACGCTGTTTTTCTGTGCTGCATTGTAGGATCCCAAAACCAGTGCGGCACCCAGGCGACATCACCTGGGTGCCGTCCAGAACTCTGCACGTTGTGCTGCCTTGGGACTATTCGCACAAAAGACAGCTTCTAACCATTGTTGCTTTTTGAGTTGAAAAATGTTTAAATGTTTTTAGTTTTTGTTCCGTTCATTATAGTTAAAAGTTAATAAAGTTTTATAATCTTACTTTGTTGGAGTGTTATCTATTTTTAAAAAAACGGGTGAATAGGGCCTTGAATCGGGTTATTGTCATGTGTGGGCTTTGGAAGTGTGCTGCTGCAGGATCGGACATTTCAAACTCAAATGCACGTTCTTTTTCTTACCTTTCCAAAGCATGGAGCGCAATAGCAGGCAGAGAAAGGGTGATGCACGTGTTGAACACTACCTGACCTGGCAAGTTGCTGGCAGTGCCCCCCCGCCCGCTCCTGAAAGAGGGCACACACACACCGCCGCCCCGAGTACTTCACAAATCTTTAAAAGACCATGCGCTTGTTCATGAGGCTTAAATGGTTTATCACCTCTTCTAGAACTCCTGCATCGACCCTCTGACGTTTCCTGGAAAAATTATCATGTAACACAATACCAAGCCCTGTCAGCTGAAACCCCCAAGGAATCGTGGGGCATATTATCAAGGGGGTTTATCTCCGCTTTTTTGGCTTTAAAAGCCATGAAAGCGGAGATAAAATTATCTCCCTATTACCAAGCTGTCGCTAACACCAGTTAGTGACAGCTAAAAGGAGATAGCGACCATCTTGGGCCCCGCTTTGCATGTCAGTGATACTTATCACTAATGACATGCAAAGTGGCGTGCCAAGATGTTAGCGACTGGAAACAGTCCCTAACATCGCTATCTCCTATTACCAACTTTTGGAGATATTCGCGCTAAGCGCGAATATCTCCAAAATCTAACACCTGCCCTGAGCAGTTCTTAGCCATGTTATCCAATGGGAGGTGGATAACATGGCTAAGAGCATTTGCTCGATAATACATGAATATCGCTGACTTTTCTGCGATAATAGCAAGGTTTATCTGCGATAAAAATCGCCGATGTGCGGCGATAATTTTTGTCTCTAAACAAGTTAGAGACAAAAGTTATCGCTAGTTGTTCGTAATATGCCCCCGGGTTTTTGCTTGCAGAAATCAGGAGGCGGGAGACTAGCACTGAAATCAGTAGTCACACGCCTGAATCGGGAGGGTTGGCATGTCTGAATTCTCTACAGCTGGGGCCATAAACTACATCCGCAGGGGTAGGTGATAGCCTGGGACCAGCCTGGCATCTAAAATGGCTGCCGTGTACGACAAAATTGTGGCATTGGAAAAAAGGCAAGATGGCGCAGCCGCTGGAAGAGATGTATCAACATATATCAGCCTCCTCAGCCACCCTCAGGAAACATAGGGGATTAGGATACGTCTCCCGCACCCCCTTATACCTAGTAATTTAATTAACGAAGCACAAAATGGCGAATTCCCATTTCGCTACCAGTTTGCGGCCCAGTTCGCGGCCCGTGAAGCGCTTCTACCGTGAAAAATCATTTTTTTTTTATTTTCCCCACGGGACCCTTTAATAACCCCAACAACATTCCTAGGGGGTCAAGAGGGTGATACCTTGCCCCCTTTCATTAAATTCCCCCTTCGTTTTTCACCTCTTCTTCTCTCTCGATCCTACCGAGAGACAAGATGGCGGCCGCTCCGGACTGTCACGCAGCAAAAAAAAAAAAAGCTCACGCACAGCCGCTGGAAGAGATGTATCAACATATATCAGCCTCCTCAGCCACCCTCAGGAAACATAGGGGATTAGGATACGTCTCCCGCACCCCCTTATACCTAGTAATTTAATTAACGAAGCACAAAATGGCGAATTCCCGTTTCGCTACCAGTTTGCGGCCCAGTTCGCGGCCCGTGAAGCGCTTCTACCGTGAAAAATAATTTTTTTTTTCTTTTCCCCACGGGACCCTTTAATAACCCCAACAACATTCCTAGGGGGTCAAGAGGGGGATACCTTGCCCCCTTTCATTAAATTCCCCCTTCGTTTTTCACCTCTTCTTCTCTCTCGATCCTACCGAGAGACAAGATGGCGGCCGCTCCGGACTGTTTAGAATGTTGACAGACACCGGAGAGCCAATCAGCTTTCTGCGCGCAAAGTTCCGAAACGCGAAAAGTAAGCGGACCGGATCGCTGCCCGGAGCGCTGTTACAGATATATATCTTGATTTAAACGTTAATTTCTCAAAATCCACTGAAGCACATATATTGAGACCTAGCAAAGGCACATCGGGATAACAGTCCCTACAATTTTGCCAAGTTTCGTGCAAATCCATTCAGCCGTTCGAGCTAAAAGTGAGTCCAACCGCCCTATGGAAATTAACATGGGAAAAACGTGTTTTGGGACCCCCCTTTTTTCTCGGCCCCCCCTTGACGAAACCCCACCAAATTTTCAGGGGCTGCTCAGAAACAAAATGTGCCATTTTCCTGAAAATTTCAGCCGATTCCGTCCACAAACGCCAAAGTTATTAGACATAGACTTTTCAGAAATGCCATAGGGAATTAATCCTAACTATATATACCTACTGGCGATAGCCAGTAGGTAATATGTGTATATATATATATATATATATATATATATATATATATATATATATATATATATATATATATATATATATATATATATATACATATATATATTAATTGAAAAAACCACAGGTTTCAGGGATGTTATAGTTAATTGGACGTTGGACACGGAGAAGTGTGGCTCAATGGTTAGAGCGGCAGACCCTGATGCAGAGGTCTGGCCCGGGACCAGGGTTCAATTCCTGCCTCTCTGCAACTCTGGGCAATAGCTTGCTTAATCTCCACAACGGCCCCAACAGAGCTAGGATGCCTGGCTGCACCTTGGAGGTGCCCAGGAGTTGGCGCCTCACAGGTGAAAGCCATGCGGTATGCGTACAAGCACCGGAGAGACCCCATGTGGGGTGATTCGGGCGCTATACAAGTACTACAACATTTACATTTACATTTACAAAGCCAGAGAAATTCGGCCATTATAGTTAGTTGAGCTAACTATAACTCGTGACCCCGCAATGTATTGCTGATGACATCACATATTACATCACTCATGACATGGTCAGTGACATCACTCATGACATCTCAAATGATGTCACTTATGACATCACTGATGACATCATCCAGTGACTGAGTGTTTCTAAAAAGATTAAATATGCTTATATATATATATATATATATATATATATATATATATATATATATATATATATATATATATATATATATATATATATATATTACCTACTGGCTATCGCCAGTAGGTATATATAGTTAGGATTAATTCCCTATGGCATTTCTGAAAATTCTATGTCTAATAACTTTGGCGTTTGTGGACGGAATCGGCTGAAATTTTCAGGAAAATGGCACATTCTGTTTCTGAGCAGCCCCTGAAAATTTGGTGGGGTTTCGTCAAGGGGGGGCCGAGAAAAAATCCCATAGGGCGGTTGGACTCACTTTTAGCTCGAACGGCTGAATGGATTTGCACGAAACTTGGCAAAATTGTAGGGACTGTTAGCCCGATGTGCCTTTGCTAGGTCTCAATATATGTGCTTCAGTGGATTTTGAGAAATTAACGTTTAAATCAAGATATATATCTGTAACAGCGCTCCGGGCAGCGATCCGGTCCGCTTACTTTTCGCGTTTCGGAACTTTGCGCGCAGAAAGCTGATTGGCTCTCCGGTGTCTGTCAACATTCTAAACAGTCCGGAGCGGCCGCCATCTTGTCTCTCGGTAGGATCGAGAGAGAAGAAGAGGTGAAAAACGAAGGGGGAATTTAATGAAAGGGGGCAAGGTATCCCCCTCTTGACCCCCTAGGAATGTTGTTGGGGTTATTAAAGGGTCCCGTGGGGAAAAGAAAAAAAAAATGATTTTTCACGGTAGAAGCGCTTCACGGGCCGCGAACTGGGCCGCAAACTGGTAGCGAAACGGGAATTCGCCATTTTGTGCTTCGTTAATTAAATTACTAGGTATAAGGGGGTGCGGGAGACGTATCCTAATCCCCTATGTTTCCTGAGGGTGGCTGAGGAGGCTGATATATGTTGATACATCTCTTCCAGCGGCTGTGCGTGAGCTTTTTTTTTTTTTTGCTGTGTGACAGTCCGGAGCGGCCGCCATCTTGTCTCTCGGTAGGATCGAGAGAGAAGAAGAGGTCAAAAACGAAGGGGGAATTTAATGAAAGGGGGCAAGGTATCACCCTCTTGACCCCCTAGGAATGTTGTTGGGGTTATTAAAGGGTCCCGTGGGGAAAATAAAAAAAAATGATTTTTCACGGTAGAAGCGCTTCACGGGCCGCGAACTGGGCCGCAAACTGGTAGCGAAACGGGAATTCGCCATTTTGTGCTTCGTTAATTAAATTACTAGGTATAAGGGGGTGCGGGAGACGTATCCTAATCCCCTATGTTTCCTGAGGGTGGCTGAGGAGGCTGATATATGTTGATACATCTCTTCCAGCGGCTGCGCCATCTTGCCTTTTTTCCAATGCCACAATTTTGTCGTGCACGGCAGCCATTTTAGATGCCAGGCTGGTCCCAGGCTATCACCTACCCCTGCGGATGTAGTTTATGGCCCCAGCTGTAGAGAATTCAGACATGCCAACCCTCCCGATTCAGGCGTGTGACTACTGATTTCAGTGCTAGTCTCCCGCCTCCCGATTTCTGCAAGCAAAAACCCGGGGGCATATTACGAACAACTAGCGATAACTTTTGTCTCTAACTTGTTTAGAGACAAAAATTATCGCCGCACATCGGCGATTTTTATCGCAGATAAACCTTGCTATTATCGCAGAAAAGTCAGCGATATTCATGTATTATCGAGCAAATGCTCTTAGCCATGTTATCCACCTCCCATTGGATAACATGGCTAAGAACTGCTCAGGGCAGGTGTTAGATTTTGGAGATATTCGCGCTTAGCGCGAATATCTCCAAAAGTTGGTAATAGGAGATAGCGATGTTAGGGACTGTTTCCAGTCGCTAACATCTTGGCACGCCACTTTGCATGTCATTAGTGATAAGTATCACTGACATGCAAAGCGGGGCCCAAGATGGTCGCTATCTCCTTTTAGCTGTCACTAACTGGTGTTAGCGACAGCTTGGTAATAGGGAGATAATTTTATCTCCGCTTTCATGGCTTTTAAAGCCAAAAAAGCGGAGATAAACCCCCTTGATAATATGCCCCACGATTCCTTGGGGGTTTCAGCTGACAGGGCTTGGTATTGTGTTACATGGTAATTTTTCCAGGAAACGTCAGAGGGTCGATGCAGGAGTTCTAGAAGAGGTGATAAACCATTTAAGCCTCATGAACAAGCGCATGGTCTTTTAAAGATTTGTGAAGTACTCGGGGCGGCGGTGTGTGTGTGCCCTCTTTCAGGAGCGGGCGGGGGGGCACTGCCAGCAACTTGCCAGGTCAGGTAGTGTTCAACACGTGCATCACCCTTTCTCTGCCTGCTATTGCGCTCCATGCTTTGGAAAGGTAAGAAAAAGAACGTGCATTTGAGTTTGAAATGTCCGATCCTGCAGCAGCACACTTCCAAAGCCCACACATGACAATAACCCGATTCAAGGCCCTATTCACCCGTTTTTTTAAAAATAGATAACACTCCAACAAAGTAAGATTATAAAACTTTATTAACTTTTAACTATAATGAACGGAACAAAAACTAAAAACATTTAAACATTTTTCAACTCAAAAAGCAACAATGGTTAGAAGCTGTCTTTTGTGCGAATAGTCCCAAGGCAGCACAACGTGCAGAGTTCTGGACGGCACCCAGGTGATGTCGCCTGGGTGCCGCACTGGTTTTGGGATCCTACAATGCAGCACAGAAAAACAGCGTGGGGCGTCCCGGGTGGTGCGGGGGGAGGCCTCGTCAGTAGCGGTCTGTTGTGCGAATAGTCCCAAGGCAGCAGAACGCGTTGAGATGTTGATGGGACTGTGTCCAGTGTCCCATGGCTGACACAACATGTACGACAGGCACCCAGGTGATGTCCAGTAAACTGCTGCACTGGTTTTGGTATCCTACAATGCTGCTCCGAAAATTGGCGTGCGGCGGCCCGGGTGGGGGGGGTGGGCGTTGGGGAGGCGGCGTGAACGGGCCTCCCCAGGTGGCGGCCATCTAGCTGAGTTGCGCCCGCTCTTGCGGCTACAGCGTCTCGCTCACCATGGTGTTCAGTTACTCCCACTCTTGCAGTGCAGCGATAGGCGGCTGCCACATGGCTCTTAAAATGGCGGACGGCTCCTCGGTTTTGGGCCTGGTCCACTGAAATGGCCCTGGGACACCTTGGAACTCGGACGCTTGCCTGCTAGGGCTTGGGCTCCATTCTCGAAAAGCGTCCCCTCAGCCGTGAAGATTCTACAAAAGTCTTGGGGGCCCCCGACTCCCGCAGGCTTCCGGTGGGGAGCGGCTGCCATGATTGCTCGCGGAATGAGCACGACGGAGCCACGAGATGGTGGTGCTCTCATGCTGACGCCAGCTTCAGTCTGAATGATCCAGAAACAAGGTGGGGCTTTCATCGTTTGGGAAAAAAAAATGTTCTAAACCAATGAAAAGTGTTATTTTTAGGTCATATGACCAAGCCTTCCATCTTTAGGAAACCAAAAGTAAAATGAACCAATGAAAAGTTTTATAAACAAGTCACATGACCTGTTATGCGGCATAGGGCTACAAAAAGCGTAGAAAATCCGTTGGCACGTGAGGCGGCGTCAGTAGCGGACCGATGTGCGAATAGGCCGAAGGCAGCACAACGCGCCGAGATCCGGATGGCACCGAGGTGGTGTCCAGCAAATTGCCGCACTGGTGTGGCCATCCTACAATGCTGCGCCGAAAGACGGCGTGTCCAGCTGAGTTGCGGTCACTGTTGCGGTACAGTGACTCGAACGCGCCGAGATCCGGATGGCACCGAGGTGGTGTCCAGCAAATTTCCGCACTGGTGTGGCCATCCTACAATGCTGCGCCGAAAGATGGCGTGTCCAGCTGAGTTGCGGTCACTCTTGCGGTACAGTGAGTCGAACGCGCCGAGATCTGGATGGCCCCGATGTTGTGTCCAGCAAGTTGCCGCACTGGTGTGGCCATCCTACAATGCTGCGCCGAAAGTCGGCGTGGGGTGCCCCGTTGGCTTATGAGGTGATGTCAGTAGTGGACCGATGTGTGAATAGGTCGGAACCAGCACAAGGCGCCAAGATCCGAATGGCAAGTCCTGGATGTTGAGTGCCTCAGTTGAGAGTTCTGAGCAGTGCTTGTAAGACTGTCTGAAGCTTATTTGCACCTGCTGCAGCTTCACTATTGCCCTGGTGTGGCCAAAGGTGGCACATGACATAGGCGGCCGGCTCCCGAGGTCCGGCGGAACTTTTTTCCTTTTCCTTTCTGCTTCTTTTCCTACAATCCGTTTCATCTGAAGACACGACCAGGTCCCTGAATGTGTGCAGGGGGACGCTATTGATTGAATGAAAATGGCGGCTTGACACAAAGCTGACTCAAGCGTTACTGTTGATGCTATACAGACAAAAATTGGTTTTCAGTTTGTACATTCTTCAGGTTTTTTTTTTCCATGCAAGTCTGATTGAGAGTTTGTAGAAAAATGGCTTCAGATTTTCCACATACTACTCTTCAACATTCTTCCTAAATGTAACAATGTGAAACTCACTAGGAGAACGGCTGTTTCTGTTTCCTTTCAAAATGCTGCCAACAATATTTTCTGAATGGAAGACACCATCTTGTAGCATAAAGGGCCGAAAGGGGTTCTGGTCTGGCCGATGGTTGGTGGAGACATTTTGACTATATCTTGGACCTGCCCGGCCTCGCCCAAAATGGCGCCGGTATAAATGGGACTCGTAACTCCTTGCCCGCAAATGTATATCTAGAAAATGTTATTGTAAGTGGCCCTGTCGTATTTTAATTACAAAATGTACGTCCAACGATTCCGCAACTGTTAGACACCTTTGTTCTTGCAACCTAATGGCCCGCTCGTTACGTTCTTCTACAGTGTAAATGTCTCCTCATCATATACGATTTCAGTTTGCTCCGTGGCCGGCCCACGTGGTTATAGGCCCGTATTTGTATACTGACATTTTCACAATAAAGGTTTTTAAAACAAAACACGGTAGTAGTATTTACATTGGTAAAGTTTTTACTTTTAGTCACTGTTTTCGAATCAGTAAAGGCAAGTGAAATAAAGCAGTCCAATTACATGACGGATAAAAGGTATAATATGTAGGAACGCAGTAAAGATAAATGCTTAAGGGCAGTTGTGTTTTTCATGTCTGCAATATAAAGTGATCGATAAGAATCTGATAATCAGGCGTATCGGCGACTAAGACAGCAGGCCGAATCTCTTTTACTCAACGGCTCCGTCATGGAAGGAAGAAACGCCCTTTTTCTCGAAAAAGGAATATATTTTACTTACAAGACAGTTGTAAATTTTCCGGGAAAGTACATTAGCCTGGAATATTATAACATATGTTTGAAAAAAAAATATTGTTCGAAAACAATAAAAAGCGTAATTTTTAGGTCATATGACCAAGCTTTTCATCATTAAATTAACAAAAGTAAAATGAACCAATGAAAAGTTTTATTAACAAGTCACATGACTTGTTATGCTTACGTTACGCGCTGCGCGCCGCGCCTCGGATCACTTCCGGGTGCGGTAACGCGGCGTGTCATATAACGCATTACGCGACAACGTAGGTCAAGAATATAGTCAAAATGTCTCCACCAACCAGCGTTCGGAACACAACCCCTTTCAGCAGTCCAAAAAGTTCTGTTAAATGACAACAGAGGGGACAGGCAACAAGAACCATCAGTCAAAGAGGGGAGGGCAAGTTCTTCTCTTCCGGGTCATGTTGGGGCGCTACCGGAACTGATCGAATTGGTAGTCTACAGTGTTTCTGGATGTTTCAGACTAAAGCTGGCGTCAGCATGAGACCACTACCATCTCGTAGCTCCGTCGTGGCCATTCCACGAGCAATCATGGCAGCCGCTCCCCACCAGAAGCCTGCGGGAGTCGGAGGCCCCCAAGACTTTTGTAGAATCTTCACGGCTGAGGGGACGGTTTTCGAGAATGGGACCCAAGCCCTATCAGGGAAGCGTCCGAGTTCAAAGGTGTCCCAGGGCCATTTTAGTGGACCAGGCCCAAAACCGAAGAGCCGGCCGCCATTTTGAGAGTCCTGTGGCAGCCGCCTATCGCTGCACCGCAAGAGTGGGCGCAATTCAGCTGGATGGTGGGCAAGACGCTGTAGCCGCAAGAGTGGGCGCAACTCAGCTGGATGGGACAAGGTTCAGAATTGAAGAGTCATCAAAAGGCAAAAAGTTCCGCCGGACCCCGGGATCCGGCCGCCTATGTCGGGGGCGATCTCAGGCTACACCAGTGCTATAAGACTTGGGGAGGGTGTCGGAGCCAAGCGTCTTCTCCGAGTCCATGGCCATCACACCGCCCCTCAGGGGCCTCCGTCAAGCTGTTTAGGAAGGTAACATATCACATTGTTTTCTAATGCAGTCAGGTCCACAAACGACACTCACTTACTTTGAGAATAGTGAAGCTGCAGTAGGTGGAAATAAGCTTCAGACAGTGTTACAAGCGCTGCTCAGAACTCTTAACTATGGCACCCAACATCCAGAACTTATGCCATTTGAGAATGGCAGTGACATCGAAGCAACTCAGGGACCAAAACCATTAACGTACTTTCACGTATGAAAATCTTACTTGGGGAGGGGGCAGGAGCGAAGCGCCCCCTCCCAGTCAGCGCCACCACACCGTATGTTGAAAATTTGAAGCCATCGTTCTACAAAGTCAACCAAACTTGGATTGAAAAATCTAGAAAAATGTACAAACTGAAAACCAGTTTTGGTCTGCATAGCATCAGTAGCAACGCTTGAGTCAGCTTTGTGTCAAGCCGCCATTTTGATTCAACAAAGCACAGGCATTGAAAAAGGCTCAAAGTCAGAACTTTGAACTATGGCACCCAACATCCAGGAGCTTGCCATCCGGATCTTGGAGGCTTGTGCTGCTTTCGACCTATTCACACATCGGTCCACTACTGACATCATCTTATAAACCAACGTTATGTAAATAGTTTTTTAATAAAATGTTTTACCCTGTTTCTTTGCTGGTGTGTTCTCTATATTTTTAATATTTGCATAGGGTTTGTCGTTATTTTGTGTGGGATGGGTGATGGAGCCGAGCTGTCTTGCAGCCCTCATGGTGTGGAGCTCAGTTCATCTCACTATTTTCGTATTTCTCATGAAGGGTTGTTCCTAATATTTCTATTTTAGCGAGGTCAAAAAGAGATCCAATTAGTGGCCTACTGATTTTGCTCGATTACTTTTATTTTTTTACACGATTTTTCACTATCTGCAAAGACTAAACAGAGTATTGCGACTTCGTGCTTGTTTGTAAATAGAGAATGATCCAAAGAGAACCAATTCTAAAACAGTAAATGCTTGGACAACAATCAATCAAATGGAGAGACAAGCAGGCACGACGGATTACAACGGGGGTAAAGGCCTGCGTTAACTACCCTTCAGTATCTGCAAAGAGAGAGTACTACTAAGACAAAAGAGGGGAGGGGGGGGGGGTGCAGCGTTCAAAGCACATCAACGTGCATAAATACGAAAATGTTTTTATCTATCACGTACTTGACATTTTAAAGCTTTTCATATTTGCTATTAAAAAACCAATGAAATTCACAGAAAAAACCATAGGTTACAGTGGATATATAGTTAGGAATTTGCATTTACACAACCTTGAAAATTCAATGAAAAAACCATTGGTTTTAGGCCATATATAGTTAGGGATTTGCATTTACAAAACCTTATTTTACTCGCATAAAACCATTGAAATTCCATATATAGTTATAAGCGCTAACTATATATCGCGCACCCGCAATCCACTGCTGATGATGTCACATATTACATCATTCATGACATGGTTAGTGACATCACTGATGACATCACTGATGACATCTCAAATGATATCACTGATGACATCACTGAAAACATCTCATTTGACATGACTGATAACATCACTGATGATATCATTCATGTGATAATACGATGAACCTCTTCAGACTCTAATATAACCTTAGATACAATCAGTGTAAACAGACACTCACAGACTGTCACACATCCATGGAGTTACTCACACACCTAGTCAGTCCTGCAAAGAATCAATCACACCTCCATTTCCTCAACTATACAGTTATACAAACTTTACTTATTCAAACATATACTAACACATATTTACTCTTATACAATCCCTGATACAAGTTCACAATGATCCATACAGCCACTCACACATTCACTGGCTCTTATGCACAGTTATTTATATATGTCAACTCTCACATGTACTGTGTTTTACATATGTACTTACTTTGACATGTAGCACTGAGATATCCATTCACTCACCAATACACTCATGCACACAGTCAACCGCCCATACAGCTGTTTCCACATGCACTTTTGAAACCATACATCTAGTGAATCAACTGCTCACACATCTATGCACAGAGTCATACACCTCCCAGCCACCCACACACACACTCAGTCTCCCATACAAATACTTAGGCAACCAATCAATAACCCATATAGTTACTCATATAGCTACTTATCAACACATGCAACAGTTTACAGAACAACAGACATAATGATGCACAAATTAAGACAGTTTAGTCACTAACCCATGCACTCAGTGAGACACATTTAATCACTCACTCATACAGTCAGTCATGCACCTACTAAATCCTTCATCCAGACACTTATACATCCACTCATTCTTCAATATGTAAGACATATTTTAACTTTACTGAAACATACAGTCACTGGATGTTGTCATCAGTGATGTCATCAGTGATGTCATTTGAGATGTCATCAGTGATGTCATCAGTGATGTCACTAACCATGTCATGAATGATGTAATATGTGACATCATCAGCAGTGGATTGCGGGTGCGCGATATATAGTTAGCGCTTATAACTATATATGGAATTTCAATGGTTTTATGCGAGTAAAATAAGGTTTTGTAAATGCAAATCCCTAACTATATATGGCCTAAAACCAATGGTTTTTTCATTGAATTTTCAAGGTTTTGTAAATGCAAATTCCTAACTATATATCCACTATAACCTATGGTTTTTTCTGTGAATATATATATATATATATATATTACCTACTGGCGGTCGCCAGAAGGTAGTTATAGTTAGGATTATTTTCTATAGGAAAACCGCAACATTCTATTGGGAATAACTTTGGCGTAGATTGAGGGATCTGCCTGTAATTTTCCTGAAATTTGCCGCTCCTTCCCTGAAAGTTTGGGGGGGGATTCATCAAGCGGGGGCCGAGATAAAAGGGGGGTCCCAAAACGTGTTTTCCCCATGTTAATTTCCATAGGGCGGTTGGACTCACTTTTAGCCCAAACGGCTGAATGGATTTCCACCAAACTTGGCAAAATTGTAGGGACTGGTAGCCCGATGTGCCTTTGCTATGTCTCAAGATATGTGCTTCAGTGGATTTTGAGTGATTTAGGTTCAAAAAAATATATATATCTATAAGCGCGCCCCGGTACGCGCACCAGGGCGCGCACCAGGGCGCGCTCCAGCGCGCTACGCGAGTTCGCGAGCGGAAAGCTGATTGGCTCTCAGGTGTGTGTCAACATTCCAAACAGTACGGAACGGCCGCCATCTTGTGTCTAAGTAGGATCGAGACACAAGAGGTGGCAAAAACAAAGGGGGAAATGACCAAAAGGGAGCAGGGTAGACCCCCCTGACCCCCTAGGTCTGATGTGGGGGCCTTAAAAGGGCCCCGCGGGGCAAAAATAAATTACTTTTTTTTTATTTTTGCGGGGGGAGCGCCCGGTACGTGCACCGGGGAGTGTACCGGGGAGCGTACCATGGGGAAAACCCAGTGAAACAGTAAAATAATAATTTAAAGTGCTTAGAGGTAGGGTAGCTCTGAATAGAGTTGTTGTGTTGTGTGGGTGATTTAAGTACCAACATGTAGGTGCCAATGCAGAGTCTTAAATTCAATGTACACCGTCTCCTCTGTAGATATCTTGCATGTTGTTACAGAAGTTATTGTGGTGTATGGAATCCATTCCATAGTCTGTCAGGAAAGAAGAAACAGATCCTTTAAGCACTCCCTGAGAAGGCCTAGGGGGTCATGGGTAGTCTACCCTGCTCCCTTATGATGTTTTCAAGTATTACATTTTACTCTCTTCTGAATCTACACAAAATTGGCAGTGATATGGTACATTAGAGACAGACAAGGAGAGAAAGGAGGCATGAGATGAAAAAGAGATGTCAAATACACATTGGAGATAATATATTGGGAGAAAGGAAGTAACTATGAGCAAACTTACTATGTAACACAAAAAAGTTGCACAGTATACTATAAGTCTCACTTTATATTATAATCATTTTGGTACTACTTCATGAATTACATATAAAAATGAATAATGTCTCAAACAATTTTTAATTATTAATTATAAAATTATTCTTCAGAATTTTCAAAATTGAATAGAACTTCCAACATCAGGTTATCTGGAATCTCCTCAAAATTTTGATTGCATGATTCTATGGTTTCCATACAGTCAATAAATTCTTGGTCCAGAGACTCATCCATGAAATCCAAGTCAACTATATCTTCTTCAGGATTGTTCTCAACCATAATTTCAAAAGAAATATTAATGGACTCTTCTTTAGATTCCATTTTCTTGCTGTAAATTGCATAAAAAATAACTATATCAGTAGAGTTAGGGTACTGTTGGGTTGAAGTTCAGACAGGTACTTTTGAGTTTTTAACAGTGAAGTTATCTTTGGGCAGTGTATGGTATCAGGCAGGAAGTAGAAATATAAAAAGTGCATGTGATAAAGCCTAAGTAAATTCATAATTATACCAGAAAAGCCTAACTTAATCCATAACTATAACAGAGAAGCCTATCTCAATCTATAACTATAACAGAGGGACAGTAAATAACTATCAGGAAACGTTTTTCCAAATTAATTTAAAGTGCACAACATAGTTCCCCTTACAAATTAACAACTTACCTTTCAGAAAGCAGTTGAAGTTTTGAGAGAAAATCCTTTATAAATGTACCTCAGGTAGTACTAGTCAAAATGGCCGTGTTTCCCTCTCATTTTTATATATATTCATGTACATAAGTAATCAAATGTCAGCACATAAAAGTACAAAATGAAAGTAACATTTTAATTGGTTGTAAATTCTAACACTTTCATATGTGTTTTTGTCATGTAATTTACCTCAGGATATTTAGACAGGGCTACAGCCCAAATGGCTCAATGGAATTCCACCAAATTTGGGAAAATGGTAGGGACTGGTATGTAGTAGAGCCTATTCTATATTTGGTGAAAGTCTACCCAGTGGTTTTTATGTAAATAACCTTCCATCATTCTTGGGGAACTCTTACCGGTGCGCGCACCAGTAGCGCTACGGGAGTTCGCCATTTTGTGTTTCGGTAGAATTGAGACACAAGATGGAGGACAAACAACGTTGGGAATGGGTAAAAGTGGGCACGGTAGACACTCCCTGACCCCCTAGGTTTTCTGAGGGGGGTTTAGGAGGCCCATATAAGCCCCCAAATTTTTATTTTTTTTTGCGGATGGGAGCGCCCGGTACGCGCACCAGGGAGCGTACCGGGGAGCGTACTTTGGTGAAAAATAGTGAAAAAAGTTAGAGTAAGATAATCATTTTCAGTGATCAGAGGTAGGGTAGCCCTGAAAAGAGCTTTTGGGTTCTGTGGCTGATTTAGGTACCTACAAGTAGGTTCCAATGCACAGTTTTAACTTCTGGAGGAATATTCTATTCCCCTCATCTGAGAAGTGCACACCATCTCCTCTGTAGATATCTTGCATGTTGTAACGCAAGTTATTGTTGTATATTGAACCCATTCCATAGTCTCTCATGTAAGCAGAAACAGATTTGTTCACATGTTTCCGTGCTTTCTCAAATTGTGGACAAAATTGGTTGGACCACTTCCATTTCTGTCCTTGGCATATATTGGAATATACCAAGGCAGTTTGTGGAAAAAGTGCCATCAATTGTCCAAAGGTGTCATTTAAAAGGATTTCCAGACCTACTCCAGTCAAAGTGCCCAAGTCATTTCCACCACAGTGCACAATTATGAGGTCAGGGTGTGGCAGATGCAAAAAGGTTTTCACCAATGGTATCAATTGGTGACATCTCAATCCTCTCTGGCCAATCCACATTTGGTAAATCAAGGTTGTGAAAATTTCTGATAGCTGTGTACCTTTGAGCCCAGCGGATGTAGCGATGTCCAATAATCCAGACAGAATACATGGTGAGAGGAGGTTCTGGTGCAGTCAGATGAAGTGTGGGAATGAAAAGGCAGTTTGAACAGTAGGAGTTTACAAAAAAAAAACTGTGGAGTTTCAGTGCTCTTGAATCACAAGCAATGATTGGTGGATTCAGATAGTTGAAAACTGAAAGTTAGGGTGCATGGTTCTGTTCTGTGAAAGAAGTAATTTGAATGGTTAAGAAAAAGTCATTTAAAGAAACATTGCACCGGATAAGCTGGTGTATTGAGGTGAGTATTGTCCAATAGTGCAATGGACATGACTCACCTCCTCTGACCCCTAGACAAGCCTCACCTCCTCCGTGCCCCCTGGACAAGCCTCAATGTATTGGATATAATAGATGGTAGCAGGATGCAGATGAGGTGAGGCCTGTACAGGAGTGCAGATGAAGTGAGGCCTGTTCTGGGTTGCAGATGAGGTGAGACTTGTACAGGGGTGCAGAGGAGGTGAGGCCTGTGTTCAAGAGTGTAGTGGGAGAGAGGCCTGTCCAGGGGTGCAACGGAGGTGAGGCCTGTGTCTAAGAGTGCAGTGGGGGAGAGGCTTTATGAAGTCCAGTCCACTGCACTCTTAGACACAGGCCTCACCACCTCTGCTCCCCAGGACAGGCCTCACCTCATCTGCACCTCTGGTCAGGTCTCACCTCATCTGCATCCTGTTACCATCTATTATATCCAATACATTGAGGCTTGTCCAGGGGGCACGGAGGAGGTGAGGCTTGTCTAGGGGTCAGAGGAGGTGAGTCCTGTCCATTGCACTATTGGACACAGGCCTCACCTCCTCTGCACCCCTGGACAGGCCTCACCTCATCTGCACAATCTGCTTACTAATCTGAGAAAACACAGGTGACATGATTGTGAATTGTGCTAATATATTTTTTAATCATGCAGATACTATCTAATCCTCTTACACCATCTCTCTCAAACTTACTCTCTCTCTCTCTCCCTTTTACAGCCTCTCTCTGTTTTAGTCTCTTTTACATCCTCTCCCCTTCTAACACCCCCTCTCTGTCTTACATCCTCTTACACCCTCTCTCTGTCTTACACCCTGTTACACCCTTTTTCTGACTTACTCCCTTTCTCCCTTTCTTTGACTTATTCCCTCTCCCTATTACATCCTTTCTCTGTCTTACAACATATTATACACTCTCTCTGTCTTACTCCTTCTCTATATAACGCCACACTGACTTTTGCCCTGTGGAGGAAGGAAGGAGTTTGACATCGTCGAGGGAAGGACTGACCAGCAGCTTGCGGAACCCGCTGCGCGGGTCCCGCTGCGTCGAGGCTGCACATCCGTTTGTTGGCCCCTGCTGGGTGAGAGAGTGAGAGACAGGGCTGCGAGCGCTGGGTCCGGGACTCGCTTTCCCAGGAGTCCCGGCTTCCCAGAGGCCAAGTCACCTGGCCCGCTCTCCCTGACCGCCCCGCCCAGCAGAACAGCTGAAAAGGATTCTGCCTGTTTAGGATCCCGGGAACGCCACACTGACTTTTGCCCTGTGGAGGAAGGAAGGAGTTTGACATCGTCGAGGGAAGGACTGACCAGCAGCTTGCGGAACCCGCTGTGCGGGTCCCGCTGCGTCGAGGCTGCACATCCGTTTGTTGGACCCTGCTGGGTGAGAGAGTGAGAGACAGGGCTGCGAGCGCTGGGTCCGGGACTCGCTTTCCCAGGAGTCCCGGCTTCCCAGAGGCCAAGTCACCTGGCCCGCTCTCCCTGACCGCCCCGCCCAGCAGAACAGCTGAAAAGGATTCTGCCTGTTTAGGATCCCGGGAACGCCACACTGACTTTTGCCCTGTGGAAGAAGGAAGGAGTTTGACATCGTCGAGGGAAGGACTGACCAGCAGCTTGCGGAACCCGCTGCGCGGGTCCCGCTGCGTCGAGGCTGCACATCCGTTTGTTGGCCCCTGCTGGGTGAGAGAGTGAGAGACAGGGCTGCGAGCGCTGGGTCCGGGACTCGCTTTCCCAGGAGTCCCGGCTTCCCAGAGGCCAAGTCACCTGGCCCGCTCTCCCTGACCGCCCCGCCCAGCAGAACAGCTGAAAAGGATTCTGCCTGTTTAGGATCCCGGGAACGCCACACTGACTTTTGCCCTGTGGAGGAAGGAAGGAGTTTGACATCGTCGAAGGAAGGACTGACCAGCAGCTTGCGGAACCCGCTGCGCGGGTCCCGCTGCGTCGAGGCTGCACATCCGTTTGTTGGCCCCTGCTGGGTGAGAGAGTGAGAGACAGGGCTGCGAGCGCTGGGTCCGGGACTCGCTTTCCCAGGAGTCCCGGCTTCCCAGAGGCCAAGTCACCTGGCCCGCTCTCCCTGACCGCCCCGCCCTGCAATCCCCCCTCCCCTATCCACGCCCATAAGTAGTGACGAACCCCGCTGCGCGGGAGCGCGCGGGAGCGCCCGGGGCTAAGCCCGGGCAAAGGGCGGGCCCTCTGTGGCCCTCAGAGGCCAGAGGAGGCCGGGCTGGGCCACTGACCCTGGTCGTTTGTAACTATCTTGCTCGCACTTTGTACCCCTAGGGCATACGGGTTATGTCCACACGGAAAACTAGAAGTATGGCAGTTGCTAGTGCTAAAAAACTTACTGGGACACTGGATGACTTTATTACCCGCACACACGCATTAATTGACGAAGGAATCGTATTAATGGACAGGAGAGTATCACAAGACCTGGCCATGGCCAAACGTTCATCATTGGGCCTGATTGCGATGGCCCAAACCCCTATCACTGTTTGCCGTCCAGAAACCCAGGCTCTAATACATAGCCACAGAGATATTGGGGCTATGGATGGCTCTAATAGTAACACTGATACCGTTCAGGACTTGGAGGCTTCACCTAACCTTAATATTCTAACTCTGAGCGGAACACAACCGCAAGAGTCACACACCTGTGATACCACCGATGTTAACACTAGAAGTGAGAGGGGTAGGATTGAAGGGGCTATTCCTAAACAGAAACAGAAGGGTAATAAACAAACTACTTCTAAACGAAAGAAGGGCCAGACACACCCCAACCCCAATCCCCCTAACTGCGAGAAGCTGTCTGAGGTTCAAACTAGCTCAACAGGGGGGACACTCCCAAACAAGGTCGGTTTACCCCTAAATCTATCAGACGACACCTTAATTGATCAAAGTCTGGAGGAAATTTTACAGTTTAGTGTAGACACTGGTAATCCTCCTCCTATAGTGCCATCACAGGAGGAGGATGGTTTAACTATCAACAACTCTGTGATTTTCAATATGTTGAAATCATTGCTAGAACCCATAGAGGTAAGACTACGTTGTCTTGAAACTGTCCTTAAAAACATACACAAGGACATAAGTGCTCCTAGTTTCTCCTTAAATAATAAAACTGTCCAGATTTCTAATCAGCCTAAACCACTAAAACCCCAGGTGATTACTAAAAAAACATTGGAGTCCGCCAAAGGGGTGCCTAAGAATCATAGTAATACTCCAATTCAGACTATTTCTAACAATAAGCCCCCTTCAGCAGAGGGAACTAAGAAAACTGACTCCGGCCATACACCCTCCATAAACAACTCAAATTTAACTCCTCAGGCATCTTCTAGGGATGGTCTATCCAAACCGACAATCCCTGAAGTACTTGACAATGTTAAATGTAAGGTCCGGAAAAATATCTATCTGCCTCCAGATGCCTGTCCCTATGTTGTTATACTTACTGGGGTCACTGAAATACCCGCAACTGAACAAGAGTCATATCAGACCCTAAAAAATAAAGTATGCCACTGGTTAGCCAATAATTATCCTCTCCCTCCAAATATTCCCTGTAATATCTTGATGATAGAGAGAGCTCCATGGGTAGGACATAATAGGAAAAATCTTCCAGGGGATTGTGTAGTGATTACTTTCGAGAATACTGAGGTCGTAGAATTTATTTGTAGCAGAAGGGCCCCGAGATACCAGGCGAGCATAGTAACCGCTAGACCTCTCTCCTATTTTTATCTCCCACACAATCAAGCCGACAATCGATGGAGTTGGCTTAAGGGTCCTCACGATCGTAAACCCAGACAGAGATCCAATCTTCCCTGGATGCCACAAACCCCTGGATGGGAGGAGGAATGGGGTGGGGGTTGGAACCTGGTTGGGAACAGAGGAGGCAGACCACCTCAAGGTGGCCCTTTCTTTGGTCCGCATTCTTCTCAACTACATCATTTCCCCCAACAGCGAAATGGACCTCCCAATGCTCTGTAATTCCCAATGGCGAATCGTTTTGAATGCCTCTCAAATACAGACTGGGTGGACTGACATATGCGGGGCTCTCCAAAGGGAAGGGGACCTCAGACCAATTTAATTCCTCCTCATAAGGAAGTGGCAACATCGGTCTTGATTACGGACAAACCCTCTTTTACTCCCTCTGATAGTTTGTTGGAGGCGCAGGAACGGGGCACACCATCTTTTCTCCCAGCCACACCCCCCCCACTTTGTAAATTCCTTACTTGGAATGTGGCGGGTCTAAATGCAAAGGCGCTGGACCCCATATGGCAAGAGTTTGTAAAACAATTCGACATAGTGGGTTTGCAAGAAACCTGGGACACCACAACTAATTTTGCACTAGATGGCTTTCGTAGCTTTTTTACCCCTGCAGCCTCTAGTGCAAGAGGTAGGGCAAAAGGTGGCTTACTTACACTGTGTTCCCTGGAGCTGGTAGGGGCATTCAAACAATTGGAATCTGCACCTGCAAACACGCTAGTCGTGGAGTGGACCTTACCTGGCTTCCAACCTTTTCTAGTGGTTAATTTTTATAATTCCAGGGAGTCTTTATTTGTGAATGAACATTTGACTTCCTTACTACAATTTTTGTCAGCCTATAGAAGCGACTGCACCTCTTCCCTAGAGATGATCATCTTGGGTGATTTTAATATTCATCCCTGTGAGGGTGATTGCCTTAATGATAGTTATGGGGGTTTACCGACGGAGGCCATCCCCCATTTTGTGCATACAATTGAGGGTGAGTGTCTTGAGTCTTTCCTGGCGACTTTAAATCTATTTGAATTTGCCCAAAGTAGGAACGATCCCAGAGCCCCAACCTTCGTGGGGAAAGACGCTAATACTATTATAGACTTCATTTTTGTTTCATCTGGGGTACTAGCTAAGGCACGCGAGTACATGGTGGTCACTGCTAGTTTCAGCGATCACAATCCTGTCCTCCTGATGCTGGACCTAGACTGTTTCCGGACACATAATCCAACAGATGTGGCAGCCCCAAGGGACTTGATAACTAAAGACCAGGGAAGGCGCCTAAAATGGGAACAAATAGTACCTGAACACTTCTTCCATTCACTTGCCCAAGAGTCAGAGGCAGTTATGGCAGTATGTCTGGACCCAACTGCTCGAGGCCCGGATGTAGTAGTCGCATACGAGGAGATATGCGGAAGGATTGCTAAGAATCTGGAGCTAAGGTCTACCGGGCAAAGGATTAAGAAACCCCAGAAATGGTTCAATAAAGAATGTTCCCAGAAACATAGTGCTCTGATGAAAGCTCTAAAACAAAAACCTAGGGACAGGACGTTGGTGGCCAATTTAAGGAAGGATTACAAAACTGCAGTTCTTAAACGCAAATCTGGAATCAAGGAAGAAGCTTGGGAGAGCCTTTTATCTACTGATGTATTGAGAGACAGCAAAAAGTTTTGGGCCATTGTGAACCAGCCCTTCTTCTCCAATGAAGGGAAGACCGACATGGACTGTGTGATAGAAGATGATAGATGGGTAGCCCACTTCGAAAAGATCTACGAATCCACAGCACCTGGTCTAACCGATAATGTCCATAAATCCCCTAACATGGTTATGGAATTTAGTAGTTCGGAGGTTGAAAGGGCGATTAGAGACACAAGTAAACACAAAGCCCCGGGACCTGACGGGGTTCCTGCAGACCTCCACATCCAATACCCCCAATTTTGGTCGAAGATATTAATGAACGTTTTTAACGCAATACCCTCAGCTGGTTTTCCTTCCTCTTGGTCCACCTCTATCATTGTGCCCATATTCAAGAAAGGGAACAGGGGGGACCCGGCTTGCTACAGGCCAATCTCCTTGCTGGACTCTGCCGTTAAGATCTTGGGCAGGGTCATTTTGCAGAGGCTTGAGGACTGGCTTGGAGAGAGCAGGATCCTCTCGGAGTTACAGTATGGCTTCAGAGCACACAGAGGGACCATGGACCAATGTCTCAACCTCCACCTAATTATCAGCAAGTACACAGTGGCGAAGGGGGGACTCCTTTATTTGGGTTTTATGGACTTATCATCCGCTTTTGATTTGGTCAATCGTTCTAAACTGTGGACTATTTTGGGCAATATGGGTTTGGACACAACTTTGGTTAATTTTCTGCACGATCTTCATTTAAATTTATTTGCATCTGTTAGGGTGAACAGGGATGGAAGGTGCACAGCAAAGTTCAAGTCTGAAAGAGGTGTCAGACAAGTCTGCATTCTGGCACCTCTCCTTTTCACACTGTACATCAACTCCCTGGGTAATTCACTGAACTCAGTCACCCCAGACATTCCGCGTATGGGGGGGGTACCTATTCCGGTCCTCCTATACGCGTACGACGCCGTCCTCTTAGCTCGGACTGGCACAGGCCTCCAAAAACTCTTAGATCACTTTGGCCTCTTTATGGAAGCTCTCGATCTTAAAATTAACTCGACCAAATCCCATGTTATGGTTACAGGTTCACGGAAAAAACACACGAAGATCAGATCTTTTAGCTGTAATAGTTCACCAATTTCCAGGGTCCCTTTCTTTTGCTATCTGGGCGTCACCTTCGATGAGAAAGGAACATGGGGCGCACAAATGAGATTAAAACAGAATGGAGTTACTAGATCCACTACAGCCCTTCTGCATTTCTCTAAAAAACTGGGATCAAAACCTATGGAAGCCATGACCCGTATCTATAAAGCTAAATGTTTGGCAATTGCCTCTTATGGGGCTGCCATATGGGGCTATGTCTCATGCCCAGGCATTCAGATTGCAGAAAATAATTTTTTACGAGCCTTACTATCACTACCTATATCTTCCCCAATACACACAATTCATAATGAATTAGGCTTGGGTCACGTTACTGACCTCTTAAAAATGGCCCCAGTGATATATTGGGTTAAAACGTGGACAAACGAGGAAATCAGTTTAAATCATTGTATCCTCAAAGATTGTTTGTCTCTGGATAAAGCCAATAACATCCCGTGGCTGGCGTATGTTAGAGCGGCATGCGCGAGACTAGGGCGTCCAGAAATGTACTCTTTACCACACAAATTAAAAAAAGAGGATGTAAAGTGGGTCAAGCTGCATTTCCAAAACTTGTTGGAGTCTGAAAGGGAAACGGTTGAATTAGGTAAACCAATGGTACGATCACTTTTTCAACTCTCCTCAACTTTAGCCATGGAACCTTATTTGAAATATGTTACCAAGCCTTACCATCGCTTTCTACTCATAAGGTTCAGGTTTAATTTAATACACCTAGTGCTTGGCTCACAATCAAAGTGGGGCTTACCAGAGAACTTACCCCCCTGTACCTGCGACTGTTTTTCCATACAGGACACCCTCCACTTAGTTATGCTTTGTGAACATTATTTGGTGGCTCGCAAAACATTTCTGGTACCTATTCTGAAAAATTTGAATTTTGTCCAGGTACGGCCAGCATTATTACATCTACAGATGCTGAACTCAGTACAGACAACATATGGGGTAGCCTGTTTTCTGGCAGCAGCTGCCAGACAAAATAAACTAAGAATGGCTGCTACTTCTAACAACCAAAATTTGACACTTGTATAACTTTTGTTGGACACCATGTAAACTTGCTCTTACAGTCACTTATTTTTAACAAAATTCGGTTCTTTGTACTTTTTATGAAGGTGTAGTAATGTCTTTTCATATATGTTTAATTGAATTTAAACTTGTTTTGTATACCATGTCTTGCTTTTATGGTTTTAAATAACCGAATAAAGTTTCTTTGACTGACTGACTGACTGACTATATTTTACTCCCTCTACCTGTTTCTTTGTCTGACTCTCTCTCTTCGTGTTACTCCCAATAGCTCTTTTTCTCTGTCTTACTCCTAGTTACATAGTTGCTGTGGTATAAACTTAGATATGTTGTAAACTAGTGTTTACATCGTTTGCTTATTGTCATTGCTTTGTTGTTTGGTAAGAGTGGTCTTTAATGATTTATTTTTTTCTATACCACAGATTGAAATCAAGATTTCAATAGTAAGGAAATATGCCCTCAAGGCAGAGGAGAAGGAAAGATGCCAAGTGGAAAAAACAAAAAGAGCAACGGAATAAAGCACTCCCCTACAACAAATACTTCAAAAAACACAAAAAAGCTCCTGGTTGCACAACTAAGTCTTTTTTTTGGAACATATATAGATCACAAAAAAAGGTAAATGGGAATGTGAATATACAGAAGGAGAGAGCAAATTTGAAAAGGAAGGAGAGGCCCCCCAAAAATGTTACTACTGGAGCAGGAGAGAACAGTATGTATAGGAATAGAGGGCAAAACCAATTTAGGGACATTCGTAGACGAATGTTTCGCAATAGGGTAGTTTTACATTTATTAAAAAATGTTAAGAAAGGTAAACAGAGAGGTGCTTTTTACAAGAAAAAGAAAAGTGTAGAGAAGATTGTTGATCAGGCTTTTGAAGTTAAGAAAAAATTATAAATTTTAGTTATCAATAGAATTAGGATACTTAATAAGGCAATTGATGTTTTCAAATCGAACAGTAGATGGAAAAGAATAATTAATCGGACTAATTTTTGTGAAGTTTTTTCTGGAAAATGGATGCATAGTTCAAGTTGTAAGCCATTTTTTAATGAGGAGAGTTACTTCCAGGAGAATGTTTTGGTGCATGCAATTGACACCAGTGGTCGAGCATATGAGGTGAAAGACGGTTGTCCGATTGAAAAAGAGAAACTTTTGTCTAGAAATGCAGAAGAGGTGTTAGCTGATGAGGTTTTAGGGAGACGTACTAAGGGTCCAGTGTACAATTAGAAGTGTAGTAGTATTTGTTGTGTGCGACAGGATTCAATCGATTTACTTCGTAATTTCTTACATACATATAGTAAGAAAAGTCTAAAACATAAAATGAAGATGTTGCAAGACTTAGATCCTTGCAGAGTGAGAGAAAACACAGGTTTGCATGGGCATTCACTGGCTTGTCTTTCTAGAAAAGTATGTCAGAGTGTTTTTCATCATTTTAGGATGTTAGCAGTGCATCATAATAAAATGAGGAAATTAGTGAGAAGGTTGTTTTATGCAAAAAGTCCTGCACTTAAGCTTAAACAGTTAAACAGTGCTCTTTTGCATGGATCTGAATTAGATGTGAAGAACATTTGTGAAGAAAGTGAGTTTTGGTATTTTGGTGAAAAAGAGGACAGTGTAGAAATTGACACAGTAATAGAAGGTAATGTGGAAGACAATGTACAGATTTCAAGTACAGTTTGACCAGGAAATTACCAAGTTTAAGGTGAAATCAAGTTAAATGCCTAATTTTACTTGTGTGTGTTGTCGACGGACTCATTATAAGATTCAGACTAGGTTAGTTGATTTATATGCAAAAAGTGAAATGGAAAAAACTAGTGAATGGAAGGATTTTGCAACTTATTTGTTGGTGGAGAATTCTTTTGATTTGAGTTCGGATCAGCGTATTTGTAATTATTGTTTTAAAAAATTAAATGAAAACAGAATGCCTGCTAGAGCTGTTCATAATAATCTTGAGTTGGTAGACATTCCTTCTGAATTGATGGATTTAAATACCTATGAATCTATTTTGATTCAATGTGTCCATCCTTTTCAGGCTATTGTTCGCATGGAGCCTTAGATAGGGAAATTGCCTCCTTCAGATTTACAGAGAGGATTAAAGGGAAGAGTTGTTTATTTGCCTCTAGATTTCAAGAAAAATACTTATACAATTGGTGTAGAAAAAGTGGAAGAGGAACCTCTGGTTATTCTAGTTAATGGGGTTCCGACAAAGAGTAAGACAATCTGGCAAGATTTAGTGGATGTTAGGAAAGTCAAAAAGGCAACATTGTATTTGGTCAAAAACAATGAGTACTACAAACATGTATGTGTTGGAGCAGAGGAAACAGCTGCAGAAGAAGACAGTGATTGTTCAGTCAGCCAAATTGAAAAAGTTGATGTGTCTAGAAGTGAAGAAATATATGAACATTATACTGTTCATCCTTTGCATTCCAAAGAAGTAATGGGGAATGCAATTGACTTGTTTCAAATGAAAGCAGCAAAAGGAAGTCCCATTAGGACTGCACGATCATCCGCAGGAACCCCGACTCATCCATGTGTCCGGTACAGTGCTTAGAAGATTACCTAGCACGAAGGGTGGCATCATGGGGAGGGACATTGTTGAGGCATGCAGACGCCACCCCGCTGACGAGGTTTCAGTTTCAACGGGTGCTTGCAATGGCCATTGCCGCAGCGGGCTTGGACCCGGGCGAATTTGGGACCCACTCCTTTCGTATAGGGGCTGCCACTGAAGCTACAGCCAGAGGTCTTAATGTAGAACAAGTGAAACGTGTGGGGCGCTGGTCCTCCAATTGTTATAAGAGGTACGTGCGATTGCACATGTTGTGAAACTGTAATCATGTACTCACGCCTCTTGTTTTTGTTTGTTTTCAGTTGCGCAAGCCTACGCGGCAGGGCAGACTGAGCAGTCGACCCAACACCAGGTCAGCGGTCGCACGTCACCGGCTGTGAGGAAGGAGGTTTGGGTCGTGGGCCACTCATACGTGAGACGGGCTGCAGACGTATTCAAAGCAGGTGACATGGTTCACGTACCTGAGGAATACGGGTACAGAGTGTCCTTCTACGGAAGGGGCGGTCTCTGTATTGACCAGTTTCAGGAATTTTTTGAGGGCTTGTTAGAGCGGATGAGGTCACCGCCGTCCATAGTCATAGTGCATTTGGGGGGCAATGATTTGGTCACCACCGGTAGACGACTTCTCCTGGAGGCTATGCTTTCCACGGTAAGTTGGTTAGCGAGGAGAGTTCCGGGGTGCCTAATCGCATGGTCTCATATGATCCCACGAAAAGTGTGGCGGGGGGCTATCTCGATCCCTGCTTTGAATCATTCGGTTAGAAAATTGAATAACAAAGTGAGTAGGTTGTTCCGTTCCAAGGCATTGCATTCGATCTCGCATAATTGTATTAATGATGACAGTATGTATCTGGGGGATGGTGTGCATTTGTCGAGGGCGGGGAATGAGTTACTCATAGGAGACTTCCTAGCCTGGTTAAAATCTTTGGAACATGACCTTTAGGTAGGAGTTTTGTGGGGGGTCCGGATAGCCGGTCAACTATCCGGACCTGTGGCGGTAAGGTCATGATCGGTGAGCACTAATTGGTAGATCCCTATGAGTGGGCGTCACCCAACACGGATGGGAGCGCTCGGGAGAGGTGGCCATTGGCCCCTCAGTGGGGAGGCGGTCCCGTCTAAGGGCGGGTCGCCGGAAGTAAAGGAAAGGCGGTCAAGGCCCCTTCCTTTGTAGGAGGGGTTACAGCCCCCTCCTGGGGAATTTCCCGGGGCCAGGGTCATCTGCGACGGCAGATGCGGTAAGTTGTGTGGGGTGGGGAGAGGTCAACGATACCTTCTAGATACCACACACAAGTGTTCGAACGACCTTTAAATGGCGTCGAGTCTTAAGGGCCCCCGTCAAGTCAAGGGAAATTGTTAGTAGTTGCACTTGAGGTAAGCCTCTGTGCTGTCGCCCCTCCCAAGTGGGAGGGGTAAGTCTGGTTAGGGATCTTGACACCGGTTATGACCTTGCCGTTGGCCCTTAAACGTTAGGATGTACAATTTCAGTGTTCTTAGAGAATGTTTTGTAGGATGCTAGTTCGGCTAGGAGAACCTCTGTATTAGAGATTATGTTAAGGTTAGCCAAACATCGTAATGTGATAATGAAATTGTACATAACATGAAAACGTTTAATGTTTTAATTTTGTTTTAATAAATACGGCCGGGATGGTCACTCCATCCCACATCCAAAAACTTTAAGAACTGTTTCCGGTTTCCCTCCTTTTGGGGATTGTGTTGAGAGGGGGTGGCGGGTATCTCAGCCATATGGAAAGGGGCGACCACTCGGTCCCCCCGAACGTATGGCTGAGTGCCTCGATCCCCCCGGGAAGCCATTTTTGGGCGGGAGGCGCGTCTCGGCTGGTATGCCCGAAGCGGCGTAGCCGGGGCACGCTTTTTCCCGCCCTAGAGTGGGCTGGCCTAGACACCGACGCAGCCGGCCACGCCCTCGGGGCGGGCAGGGGCGGGTTTTCGCCCACCCTGAAGACGGATAAAAGAAGGCGCAAGACCAGAAGACGTCCTCTTGTTCTTGTGCTCCGAAGCTGCACTCCCTCGCTACACGTGAGCTCGGGACGGAACGAAGAGCCAATTTTGACCCACCCACCAGCCCCTGAGGACAGCAAGTTGTTGTGCAATAAAGTGAAGTTATAAGTTGGTTTTTCCATTTCGTTTACAGGCTGTGACAGTATCAGTTTGTGGTTAATCATAATAAAGTATGGTGAATACAGTCTAGGTTGTTACGATTAAAATGAGTTGATGTAGTGTTGCATTTCTAGCAGGCTCTTTCGGTCGTAGTGACCAATGTTTTCATAGGTTTCAGAATTGTCGTATTTATTTTTGGTAGGCGGTAAGGTCATGATCGGTGAGCACTAATTGGTAGATCCCTATGAGTGGGCGTCACCCAACACGGATGGGAGCGCTCGGGAGAGGTGGCCATTGGCCCCTCAGTGGGGAGGCGGTCCCGTCTAAGGGCGGGTCGCCGGAAGTAAAGGAAAGGCGGTCAAGGCCCCTTCCTTTGTAGGAGGGGTTACAGCCCCCTCCTGGGGAATTTCCCGGGGCCAGGGTCATCTGCGACGGCAGATGCGGTAAGTTGTGTGGGGTGGGGAGAGGTCAACGATACCTTCTAGATACCACACACAAGTGTTCGAACGACCTTTAAATGGCGTCGAGTCTTAAGGGCCCCCGTCAAGTCAAGGGAAATTGTTAGTAGTTGCACTTGAGGTAAGCCTCTGTGCTGTCGCCCCTCCCAAGTGGGAGGGGTAAGTCTGGTTAGGGATCTTGACACCGGTTATGACCTTGCCGTTGGCCCTTAAACGTTAGGATGTACAATTTCAGTGTTCTTAGAGAATGTTTTGTAGGATGCTAGTTCGGCTAGGAGAACCTCTGTATTAGAGATTATGTTAAGGTTAGCCAAACATCGTAATGTGATAATGAAATTGTACATAACATGAAAACGTTTAATGTTTTAATTTTGTTTTAATAAATACGGCCGGGATGGTCACTCCATCCCACATCCAAAAACTTTAAGAACTGTTTCCGGTTTCCCTCCTTTTGGGGATTGTGTTGAGAGGGGGTGGCGGGTATCTCAGCCATATGAATACCGGACTTTAAGATTATATGCTGAAGATCCAAGGTTTCGTCAAAGCATTCCGTATTTGTTTCATCTACTGTATGAAAGTGACTTGTCTGGGCTTTCTTATGCAGTGAACCATATACTGAAAAGTGGAGCACATCTGCAAAATGTTTTGGCGAGGGACTTTATGGAGAAAGTCAATCTGCAAGACAGTATTTTGGAATCTCAGCTAATCAATCTCATGGCATGTCAGCGTGGTACAAATGAGTATTGGTTCCGTCGTCATGGGGAATTGAAATGTATGCTAAGAAACTTAGGAACTCCTACATGGTTCCTCACTCTTAGCTGTGCTGAGTATGCATGGGATGACTTACTTCAATTTCTACGAGAGGCAAATACAAATATACAAAATATAGAATTTAAAACACCTGGAGAACTGTGTTCTTTGGATCCAGTGAATGTATGCAGATATTTCAATCATAGATTTGAAGCTATGATGTCTTTTATTACCAACAAAAAAAATCCTCCGCTTGGAGAGGTTTTGGATTTTTTGGGAGAAAGGAGTATCAAGCGAGAGGTGCTCCTCACATACATATGTTGTTATGGATTAAAGATGCACCCAAATTTGGAACAGATTCGGATGACACAGTGATGAGTTTCATTGAAGAGTATTCAACATGTGCTGTTCCGAAAACTACCGAAGAAAACAGTTTAAGGCAACAAGTTTTACGCTTCCAATCCCATCGTTGTGGAAAGTACTGTCGTTGAAAATTCAGAAACAAGGACAAGTTCTACACAAAATGTCGTTTCGGGTTTCCACGACCAGTGATTTCTAAAGGAAGAGTAAATAATTTGATGTCTTCTCTGCGACATACTGTGACGAGGAAATCACCAAAAAATACATACAATTTAAAAAGAAACGAAGAGTCCAAGTACATCAACGACTACAACCCAGTGATATTGTCCATGTGGAATGCTAACATGGATATTCAGTTCTTTGCTGACAACTCTATTGCTGTGGCTTGATATGTGACGTCTTACATCACAAAAAAAGAAAAGACAGAACTGAAGGAAATGTGGGAGGACATTTCACATGAAGGAGTATAAGTAAAAAATTATACAGTTTCAGTCTGAAGATGTTGTCGCATCGAGAAATTGGAGCATATAAATGTTCTGATCGGTTATCATCAGCAAGCCTCTATACCAAATCTAGAACAATCATTTGGGTGAGTCTAGGTCTAGCTGCAACACGAAACCGAGTTTTGAAATCTGTACAAGAAATCGAGTATTTGGCAGAGAAAGAACTAAACAGTACAGATATTTTGAAGACAAACATGTTGGATACATACTATCCAAATTGAAGTAGTCACCTTGAGAACACTTGTTTGTATGAAGTTCTGCAAAACTATAGTTATAAGAGGAACATCACAGAAGATATCAATCATGGAATTTATGCTGTCATTGGGTGTGAAGGATGTCTAGTGAAGCAGACAAAAGGCCATTTGATTAATCATCGAAAATTGAGTTGCGAATCTCCAGACAAAAGGGAATTTTACTATTTAGCTCTTTTGCAACTCTTTAAGCCATGGCGTACAGAAGAGGAACTACTTGGAGATTTTCTCTGTTACGTAGATTCTTTTAATACAACCAAGGATACCATAGAATGTCCTGTTTTTCCAAATTATCTGCAAATGTTGAACGAAGAAATAGAGCAAGAAGCCACAATTGCTGCAGAGATTGCTAGAGGCAGTTCTCAAGACAGTCAGAGTTCTACTTCATTGAGTCAGGATCCACTAGGAGGACCAATTATCCAAAATGAAGCTGCCACTGCCATGGATGAGGTGGAAAGAGCTATGGAACAAGGCAAGAGGATGTAGTTAACTTAGAAGATTTGGTGAAACAACTAAACGTTGAGCAGAAACAGATATATGACGAAGTCACAGAACAGATTGAACATGGATTCAGTCATGAGAAAAAAGAGTCTTCATGTACATCATTTAAGCCTGTCCGACTGTACGTGAGTGGAGAAGCGGGAACTGGAAAAAGTTTTCTGATTAAAGCAATTGCAACTTATCTGCAGAAAAGGACTGAATCACCGCTGTCTAGTGTTGTAACCGCTCCAACTGGGCTGGCAGCACATAACATTAAAGGGATTACTCTACATCGTTTACTGATGCTACCAGTTGAGCATGATGATAAATTGCAATACCACAAGCTATCTGGAGATGTGTGTTCTGAAGTTTCCAGAGTCCTGAAGAAAATGAAACTTCTTATCATTGATGAAGTAAGCATGGTCTCAAATCTAATGCTTGCTTTTTGTACATTTGAGAATGCAAGAAATTCTTAGAACAGAGTATGATGTGGTATTTGGAGGAAAACACATTATTGTTTTTGGAGATCTGCTGCAGTTGACTCCAGTGAAAGGACAACCAGTGTTTAAAATGCTCACGCATGAAGATACCAGGAAGTCCCTAGGAAGCATTGGAAACGTTAATATATGTTTAAATTTCAAATATGCAGAACTGCTTCAAAATATGCGACAGGCAAAGGATGAAGATTATAAAAATATTCTACAAGATGTAAGAATCGGAAAAGTAAGTGAGCATGGGAAAGAAGCTTTACATGCACGATTAATTTCAAATTTGTATCCAAATGAAAACATTCTTTCAGAGAATATTTTTAAGAAAATTACTCAGAACAAATCTGCGATATGTTTGATGCCAACTCTGCAAGAATGTTCCATCTTCAACAACAAAATGTTAAAGTTAGAAAATGAAGAGATTGTGAAACTGGAAGCTATAGATAAAATAGAGCATATGGGAGCAACAATTGTTTTGTCAGAAAATTTGAAATCAAAATTTGATTCATTAGAGAAGAGTATATCTAAAACTGCTGGTTTTGAAAAGACTCTGAATGTGTGTTTAAATTGTCGTATCATTTGAGAAGAAATTTAAATGTTGAAAGAGGTCTGGTAAATGGAGCAATGGGTCATGTTGTTGATATTGTGAATTACAGAAATAGAGATGGAATTGAATTTGCAAGTACAACAAATCAGTTGTTGTTCTGCTAGATTTTTGCTTGTAAAAGACTTATATGTTCGCCGAAAACAGTTTCCTGTTTGTTTGGCATATGCAGTGACAATTCATAAATCTCAAGGTTTAAGTGTAGATAGTGCTTTGGTGAACATTGGAAGTTCTGTGTTTAAAGAGGGTATGGCATATGTGGCATTATCACGAGTCAGAACTTTATCAGGATTGTACTTGATTGAGTGTGATGAGACAAAGATTTGTGCAGATCAAGATTGTGTTAAAGAATACAATAGGTTAAGAAGAGAGTATGCTCCACATTTGCCTCAATATTCTCTGTTTTAAAAACGTGTGGTAGGCCGAAAAATAAGAAATGACAATAATTGCAGTGAGGTAGTAGCAAAAAGACAAAAAGTAGATGAAACTGTAATTGTAAGCAGAAAGAAAAAGTATTCTGTTGAAGATGTTGTTGGATTTCAGTTTGAAAACAGTTCTGGTGTCAACTGCTATGCTAATGTAGTGGTTAATGTGTTTTTTTCTTCAAACTTTACAAGAACAGATTGTTGAAAATCGGGATCAAAGATTCTGCTGTTTATTGAATTCTGTGTTTGAGAAATGTAGCAGTGATAGAGCAAAAGTAGAAAGTGTTTCAGAAGTTCAAAATCTTTTAGTATATGTTCTGGTCAAAAATAAAATTTCACAGGATATTCAGCAGGATTGTCAGGAATTTTTAATGTATATGTTTGGTGTATTGGAAGATGAAGGTGTAGATGTAGAAAATCTTTTTAGCCTTTCTTATCAATGGCAGCATGACTGCGACAATTGTAGTTTATCAAGTAGTACTAGAATAGACACTGAAAGATTTATATATTTGACTTTACCAGAGTGCAAATCAGTGCATTTTAATAATCTAGCAGCTGATCATAATATGGTGTGTACCCAATGTAAGTTTGCAATGCTGTCCACATTATTTATACAAACTTATGGTCAGTATGTCATTTTAATGTTCCAACGATGTAGACCTGATGAAACTAAATTGACAACTTCTATTAAAAATTTCGTGGCTTCTCAGTTATCAATTTCAAGAAGAACCTTTGCAACTGTAGCTATTATTTATAATGACGGTCCTTCGACAACATCAGGGCATTATACAGCTTATTTAAGATGTCGAAAAGGCTGGACTTACTGTAATGATACTCATTTGACTTTCAAACAACGTTTGCCTTTTGACTTAAAAAATTCTTACCTAGTGTTTTTAGAACCGAAATTTAAGTAAAGGTAATTGGCCTATGAAGACGGGACCAGTTAATAAAAGTTAGTCTGCTGTTTAAAATTATATTGTGAGTAAAAGTGATCAAGATAATATAAAAATTCTAGTTCTCATATAGGTACTGTAAGTGGATCTCATAGTAAGTGATATCAGTATTATAGGAAATGTTGAATATGAGTGAGCCAGAGATGGAAATATGAATATTTAAACATTGTGAAAATGCTGTATGAGCTTTTCTTTCAGAACATCGGGAAAACGGTAATTTCAGAGTTTGCTTTGAGTAATTTGAAAACATACTGACACATCTGACACTATTTGGCCTTAAGGAAAGGTGAATGAATGAGCAAAGAGTCATGACTGAACACAAGGAGGAAATGAAAACATTGAAACATATTTCAGATGTTCTTGGAGCTTTTCTTATAGAAAGTCGATGAAATGGAAGTTTTATAGAACAGCAGAGTATTTTTCAACGAAAAGGACCTTCATGATGCACTATTTGGCTTAAAAGAAAAGTAAGTGAATCAAAGATTATTGTACATATGTGATTTTTAAGTTTATATATTTTTTTTAAACACAATCTTTTAGATTGTGGTGTTTTTTTCCCGCTGTCATATGATGAATAATTTGAACTCACTGTTTTTAGTAAAATTCAATATATTCTAATATGTTGTACAAGTTATTCTATAGTTTGTATTGTGTAATTTATATTGTATTCCCATTGTCTCACACTCACTTTCCTTTTTCCACCCTCGTTCAACTCTCTTTACTCACTCACACTGCCTTTCTCTCACTCTGTTTCACCCCGTTCCTTTACTCCACTTCTTTCACAACCCCTCATTCCCATTTCAACTGTCTGCATCCCCTCTCTCCCTTGCACCACTTTTCAGCTTTTAGTCTCTCTGCTTTACTTTCCTTTTCCGTCTTTTCCTCCTTTGCTCTTTTATTAATTCCTCTTTGCTCACTCACCTCTTTTGTCGCACTCTGTCACTATAACTCACCCACTCTCCCTCACTTATCTTTCTTTGCTCCTTTCTTTTGTCCTCTTCTCTTTCTTTTTCGTTCACTACCTCTATGTCCTCAGTCCCTCACTCTCCTTGTGTTATGCTCACTTGTGTTTATCTACCTTCTATCATTTCTCTTACAACAACTTCACTGCTCCTCTCTCATCGTTCTTCACCCCAGTTCTTTTACTCCGGTTCCATTACTACCCCTAATTTCCTATCCTCCAGTGTCCTTCTCTTTACTTTCATCACTGAATCACATTCTCTCAGTACCACTGCTTTAGTCCTCTTCCCCTCTCTTTCCTTCTTTTGCTCCCTTACTCAATTTCTTTTCCTCACTCATTGTACTCCACTTCACTTAGTCCTTCCCTTAGTCCCTCTGTCTGCTAACTTCCTCATTCCTTTTCCCTCAATTCTTCTATATTATCCTCACTCCCTTCATCCCTTCACTCTGTGACTCCCCTTCACTCACTCTCAGTCATCTTCCATTCCTCATTCTTGTAAATGCATCTTCAATCAGACTCCTTTCTCTCTCACTCATTCCCCTTTTATTTACTCCTCTTTCCTGATTTAGTTTTGCTAACTCACATTCTTTTAGTATCTTACTTACCTTCAGTTCATTTCTCTCTTCTTCTCTTCCTCTCTGTCACTGAATGTATCTGCCTTACTCTTAGTAATTTGCTCTCCTTCTATTTCTTTTTCCCTCTTTTTGTCCTTCTACATTACTTTATTTCCCTTTCTGTGTCCTTCACTCTTACTTTATTTCTTAGTACACTTTTATGATTTTTAACCTCTTGACCTGTCTCTTCTATTTTAAAATATATATTTCACTAATTATAACCTATTTTTTCTTCTCTCTTTCACAGATACAAAGTGTAGTAAAAACATGTAATTAAGTTTGCATTAATTATATGGTAAGTGTGACTAAAAAAATGTAGTTTGTCATCACCCTTTGCTTTAACCTCACTACTATTCTCTCACCCTACCTCACCCCCGTTTCCTTACTCTGCTTCCCTCACTTATTCTTATCCTCCATGTTTACTCCTCTGTCCCTCTTTCCTGCAGTAGCAGTACCCCCCCCCCCCAAGCGCCTTGAGACCCTCCGGGTAAGTAGTGCGCTCTACAAATGTCTTGATTGATTGATTGATTGACTCTCCTACCACATTTAACTTCTTTCAGTCCCCCTGCTTTACTTCCCTTACACTCTGTTCCCTTCCTTCGCTCCCTCACTCATTCCCTTTCCCTTACTCACTTACTCCACTCCTCTCACTCCTTATCTCAGTCCCTCTGTCCTCACAGTTCCTCACTCCCGTTCCCTCACTCCGTCTCTCTTACCCTCACTGTCTCTGTCCCCTCACTCTGTCACTACTCTTTCGTCATGCTCACTCCCTATAACTCACCCACACTCCCTCACTTACCTTTCTTTGCTGCTTCACCTAGTCCCTTTCTGTCACTCCTCCCTTTACTCTCTCTGTCCTTTCTCTCTGTCACTCCCCATGTCTTACCCTTATTCACTTTTATCCACCCTCTTTCACCCCTCTTTACTTACACTCAAAGCTCTTTTCTCACCCTCCTTCACCGCTGTTCCATTACTCCGGTTCCGTCACTACCCCTCATTCCCCATCCTTTACTCTCCTTCCCTTTACTTTCAACACCCACTCATATTCTCCCAGTATCTCTGCTTTAGTCTTCTTCCTGTCTCTTCCCTTCTTTCGCTCCCTTATTCATTTTCCTTTTCTCACTTACACCCTCTTACACCTCTCTGTCTTACTATCTATTACACAGTCCCTCTGTGTTGCTCCCTCTAGCTCTCTTTCTCTTAACATCACTCTCTCTGTCCCCTTCCCTCATGCTCACTCCTTCATAATTTTTTTTTCTTTTTTTTGGTTGCGCGCCCCGGTGCGCGTACCGGTATGCGTACCCTGGAGGAATGCGCTTACCGGTGCGCTCACCGGTACGCGCACCGGGAGCGCTCCAGGGCAATTTTTTTTAAAAAAAACATGAACAATGTACATAAAAGAAATAGTATTACATAAATATACAATATAGGATTCATTATAAAAATATTATATTTCATAGCTATGGAAATTTGCTATTAAAAAAACTTTGAAACTCAATAAAAAAAACATATATAGTTGGACTCACTATAACTTGCGCGCCTGCAATGCACTGCTGATGACGTCACATATTACATCACTCATGACATGGTCAGTGACATCACTCATGACATCACTGATGACACCATCCTTGTGACAGAGTGACAGACCTCCTTTCAGTGTAATGTAACCCTTAAAACACATATTCAAAAATGGAAACTAACATTTTCAAAAAAATGGAGATACCATACCAGTTAAAACAACCAATTCAGTAATTCCACCATCTATATACACATCCACTCATTCATCAACAGTTCTATATAGTCACTCATACATATACTCACTCATCATATGTAGTGATACACCTATACATCCTGTTACACACCGACAGTCATCCAAAAGTTACTCACACACATACTCACACATGCAAATAAACTATTAAACATCTATTTATTTGCATATACAGCTATACACACACTACCACCTTACTTCTAAGGAAACTTACACATACTTACTCTCTTAAACAATCACTTCTAGAAACACATACTTATTTAAACAGCAACTCTTACAATCACTCACTCTCACATATACTCACTTATATACATCAATACTCACACATACTAGATTAAAACATATGTAGTTACTGATAAAGACACTAGTGAGACAGTCATTCACTCACTAACCCACACATATACACACTCATCCACCCATACAGTCCTGCACATATGCTGTCTTCAAAACACATACAAACAGTGAGTCAGTCATTGATGCATCTATGTGCTAAGTAATACCCCCACCAAACCATACAGACACTCATACTGATACTAAAAAAAACATCTAATAACCCATATACACACACATGTAGCTACTCACCAACCCATGCAGCAACTTATACACAAAGTGAAACACTGATAAAAACATTTAAATATTTAAACAATACTCGCTAATATATGTATTCACTAAGATACACTTAATAGGCCAGCTAACCAAACAATAAAAAAAAATAATCCATTTAGACATTTATTTAAACATTTATTCTTCCATCAACCTTTACATATATATATATAAAACATATTTATTTTTCAGAAAGAAACACATTCACTGGATGGTGTCATCAGGGATGTCATGAGTGATGTCACTGACCATGTCATGAGTGATGTAATATGTGACGTCATCAGCAGTGCATTGCAGGCGCACACGTTATAGTGAGTCCAACTAACTATAACGTGGGAATTTCAATGGTTTTATGTCAGTAAAATTTCCAGCTAACTATAACTGGTGTCAAACCTATGGTTTTTACAGTGAATGTAATAGGTTTTCTAAATGCTAATTCCTAACTATAACTGGTGTGAAACCTATGGTTTTTTCAGTGAATATATATATATATATATATATTACCTACTGGCGGTCGCCAGTAGGTATATATAGTTAGGAATTTTTTTAATAGGGATTTCTGAAAATTCTATGTTGAATAACTTTGGCGTTGATGGACGGAATTGGCTGAAATTTTCAGGAAAATGGCACATTTTGTTTCTGAGCGTCCCCTGAAAGTTTGGGGGGGGTTTCGTCAAGTAGGGGGCCGAGAAAAAAGGGGGGTCCCAAAACGTGTTTTTAACATTGAGTTTTCCATAGGGCGGTTGGACTCACATTTAGCCCGAACGGCTGAATGGATTTCCACCAAACTTGGCAAAATTGTAGGGACTGGTACCCCGATGTGCCTTTGCTATGTCTCAAGATATATGCTCCAGTGGTCTTTCCGAAAATTAACTTCGAAAAATATATATTGGGCTACATTGGGCTATATATATGTTAGAGCCCAAATGTAGCCCAATGTAGCCCAATGTAGCCCAAAGATGGCCACCAGAGACAACAAAAAACAAATGTAGCCCAAATATCAGCCAGATGTAGCCCAACTATAGCCCAATGACAGAATGTCCCAGAGTGTCCTAAAGAACAACTAGAGCGCTAACAGTCTTACTTATGACAAAAGTATGGCACACCTGAAGTCATCTTGATTGGAATAAAGTGTTAACACTTAAAACATTTATTTTGCAAAGGAACAAAATGAGGGGGTTCATTTTGCCATAGAAATTATGATTATTGCTGAAGAAAGAAAAATTAGGGCACATTTTGAGTGACTTCTCAAATCCTCTTATATTTCATTAAAACAATTCTGATATGCAGTCTCCCAAGATGGCCACCAGAGGCAAAAGAGCCCAAATGTAGCCCAAATATCAGCCAGATGTAGCCCAGCTATAGCCCAGAGTGTTCTAAAGAACAACTAGAACGCTAACAGTCTTACTTATGACAAAAGTATGGCACACCTGAAGTCATCTTGATTGGAATAAAGTGGTAACACTTAATACATTTAATTTGAAAAGGAACAAAATGAGGGGTTTCATTTTGCCATAGAAATTATATATATATATATATATATATATATATATATATATATATATATATATATATATATATATATATATATATATATATATATTGAAGAAAGATTGAAAGCGGAGGGTCGGCCCCGCTGTACTGGCATGCCTCTTGGTTTGGTGCTCCGCATTTGCTGATGAACTTTTGGATTACGTGCATAGACTGCACAAATGCGGCGCCCCCCCAGCCTGGACTCTGTGTGAGCAATGGGGAAAGAGTAACAGCTGGTCTGTTTTGGAGTTGGTTCGAGGGATGTAATTCGCCATGCTCCACACAACTAACGAAGGAGCGGGACAAGCTGAGAACTGACTTTGTCGGAGCACAACTGTGTGCTTGTGGGGGGTCACTGTACCTGCCTCACTAAACCTCGGATGTCTGCGGTTCCTTTTAAGTATGGGCGGAAAATCCGTTTCGCTCGCGGATTTTGCGGATTTTCGGTAAATTCGCAATCCGCGAGATTCGCGAATCTCCCGCAAAATCCGCAAATCCGCGAGCAGCGGATTTTATGGCTTGCTCGCACTGTTCGCGTGAGTTCGCGGCTTCCCAGTACAACTTCGCGCCCCGCGAATAAGCGCTAAATTGCAGAAATACGATCTTAGCAAAACTGAAACTACTTACCAGGTTCAAAAGTTCAGGCTCATCATTAGTAGCCATTTCCTGTAGTGCTTCCTGAGGGGCCCCTCCAGAGTTCAGTTGCCTACTTGCAACCATTATGTGACCCTGCTCTGAACCTCAGAATAGTTACACATATGCCACAAAGGTCCTGAATTACAGCTAAGGGAGACAAGCAGGAGCCAGGCTGGAAGTTCAAATCCATTAATCAGCCCCTAATTCATTATTGTCAGTTGGGACAGGGCAGGTGTTGTAACTAATTTTGCAACAATGAAAGCACTTAGCAAGTGCAAAAGATCACTAATCAGGAAGCACTAAGGAAGCAGGTGCCAGCTAAAAAAATATTCTGTGACACATTAATCAGCCCCAAATTAATTCAGGTCACTTGAGGCAGGGAAGGTGTGCTTTGCTTTGCCACAATAATGTACACTGACTGGACAACCAGAGGGTGCTGTGATGAAACAGAGGGTGGCATGGGTGGGCCAGAGGGTGGCATGAGTAGTCAGAGAGTGGCAGTGGTGACAGAGAGTGGCAGTGATGAAGAAGAGTGTCCCAAACAGGCTGGACACGTAGAAACAACAAGTTCGCAAAACTTGCGACCCGACAGGTAAGTTCGCGTTTGCGAAATTGTACAAAACCCTCGCGAACTGGCAGAAACCCGCGCGAACACAAAAAAAAATCCGCAAATTCGCGAGAATTCGCGGATTTTGCGAATTGCGAGTTCGCAAATCCGCAAAATTCGCGAACGCGAGATTCGCATAATTCGCCCATGCTTAGTTCCTTTAAGTGTGTGGGAGGCACACTGCGAGTCATCTTGGGCCAGGGGAGGGGGAAACACCACAAGCCCTCCCCCAGAGATGTCATCCGTTTTGGCCCAATGATAGGACTCACCTGGCGATTTAACCTGCCCGTGAACGTCCGTCTGAACTCCACCTTCTCAGCACAAACGGCATTGAAGAAGGCACTACGCCGAAACCGGTCTGCCATAGCTGAAGGGAAAAGACAGCGCGAACATTCTGCAGTGATGTAATTGGCGGCATTAAATCTTCTTGAAAACAATTCCAGCATGTGTCAGCCCGTTTTTCATGAAAAGCGGGATTGGAGGAGAGATTGAAAGCGGAGGGTCAGCCCCGCTGTACTGGCACGCCTCTTGGTTTGGTTCTCCGCATTTGCCGATGAACTTTTGGATTACGTGCATGGACTGCACAAATGCGGCACCCCCCCAGCCTGGACTCTGTGTGAGCAATGGAGAAAGAGTAACAGCTGGTCTGTTTTGGAGTTGGTTCGAGGGATGTGATTCACCATGCTCCACACAACTAACGAAGGAGCGGGACAAGCTGAAAACTGACTTTGTCGGAGCACAACTGTGTGCTTGTGGGGGGTCACTGTACCTGGCTCACTAAACCTCGGATGTCTGCAGTTCCTTTAAGTGTGTGGGAGGCACACTGCGAGTCATCTTGGGCCAGGGGAGGGGGAAACACCACAAGCCCTCCCCCAGAGATGTCATCCGTTTTGGCCCAATGATAGGACTCACCTGGCGTTTTAACCTGCCCGTGAACGTCCGTCTGAACTCCACCTTCTCAGCACAAACGGCATTGAAGAAGGCACTACGCCGAAACCGGTCTGCCATAGCTGAAGGGAAAAGACAGCACGAACATTCTGCAGTGATGTAATTGGCGGCATTAAATCTTCTTGAAAACAATTCCAGCATGTGTCAGCCCGTTTTTCATGAAAAGCGGGATTGGAGGAGATATATATATATATATATATATATATATATATATATATATTACCTACTGGCGGTCGCCAGTAGGTATATATAGTTAGGATTTTTTTTAATAGGGATTTCTGAAAATTCTATGTTGAATAACTTTGGCGTTGATGGACGGAATTGGCTGAAATTTTCAGGAAAATGGCACATTTTGTTTTTGAGCGTCCCCTGAAAGTCTGGGGGGGTTTCGTCAAGCGGGGGCCGAGAAAAAAGGGTGGGTCCCAAAACATGTTTTTAACATTGAGTTTTCCATAGGGCGGTTGGACTCACTTTTATCTCGAACGGCTGAATGGATTTCTATGAAACTTGGAAAAATTGTAGAGACTGTTTGCCCGATGTGCCTT
Source organism: Lissotriton vulgaris (assembly GCF_964263255.1). Lineage (NCBI taxonomy): Eukaryota > Metazoa > Chordata > Amphibia > Caudata > Salamandridae > Lissotriton > Lissotriton vulgaris. Next base: position 1,249,233,790 of record NC_141685.1, read on the forward strand.
TGCTAGGTCTCAATATATGTGCTCCAGTGGATTTTGAGAAATTAACGTTAAAAAAAAGATATATATCTGTGACAGCGTCCCGGTTAGCGCCCCGGTTCGCGTACCAGACGCGTAACGGAACTTAGCGAGGAGAAGCGGATTGGCTCTCCGGTGACTGTCAACATTCTAAACAGTCCGGAGCGGTCGCCATCTTGTCTCTCGGTAGGATCGAGAGACAAGAGGTGGAAATAAACGAAGGGGGAAATAAATGAAAGGGGGCAAGGTAGACCCCTCCTGACCCCCTAGGATTGATGTGGGGGCTATTAAAGGGCCCCGCGGACAAAAAAATAAAAAAAAATTTTTTAATGATTTTTCATGGTGGAAGTGCTACCCGGTACATGAACCGGGTTGCTCACCGTTAGCGTAACGGGAGCCCGCCATCTTGTGTTTCGGACGAATTTAGTCACAAGACGGAGGATAAACAATGTTGGGAATGGGTATAAGGGGGCACGGGAGACATATCCTTACCCCCTAGGTTTTCTGAGAAGGGCTGAGGAGGCCCATATATGTAAAAAAAAACAGCCTTTTTTTTCAAATTTTTGCACGGTTAGCGCCCGGTCCGCGCACCGGGTAGCGTTCCGGAAAGCGTAACAAAGGGAAAACCAAGGGAAACAGTAAAACAATATTGATGGGTTATCCTGGAGGTGATGCACCTCAGCAACGCTATAATTGATTGGATGCCACCTCTGCATGTGGCGGTGCATAGTATAGTTTCCAAAACTATACTTTTTGTCTGTGCCTCGGGACAGAACTGCATCGCAATGAGGCATGTCACCTGCCGGGCATTGACCTTTTTTTGCCCTCGAGGGTAAGAAAAAAATTGCCATATAAAATGGTATAAGCGGTGGGATTGCCGGGGATCTTCACGCAAGAACTGCCTCGGCTCTACCTCCTCTTCCTCTTCTTCTTCCTCTTCCTCTGGGTTTTGAAGGAACTTTGCAGGTGGTCCTTCCTTCCTAGGTGAATGTGGTGGTGGTGGGGGTCCAACAGCTGCAGCTACTACAGATGCCATGACTGAACAAGCAGAAACAGGTCTTCCTCTCACATAGATGAAAGTCAGAGTGAGGAAAAAAGGTGGGGGCTTTTATCATTTGGGAAAAAAAATGTTCTAAACCAATGAAAAGTGTTATTTTCAGGTCACATGACCTGTTAAGCTTACGTTACGTGTCCCACTCCGCGCCCGGAGCGCTTCCGCGGTGCTGCGCTTCGCGCCTTGGGTCACGCTCTGGAGCACTTCCGAGTGCGCTAACGTGGCGCGTCATAAGATGCATTACGAGGCAACGCGATACGTCACGCTTACGTGACGCGTCACGATGTTGTTTTTGAATGCGGCAGTTGCGCTAACGGAACGTTTCCTGGTGCGCGGATCGGGTAGCGGCACCAAATTGAGCTAACGGGAAGCTACCGGTGCGCGGACCGGTAGCGAAAAAAAAAAAAAAATTATATACATAAAAAAATATATATTAAATACATAAAAAATATATTTTTACTTTATAAGAAGAATACATTTTACAGCTTTTGATATTTGCAATTAAAAAACCATTGAAATTCACTGAAAAAAGTAGGTTATAGACCATATATAGTTAGGAATTAGCATTTACAAAACCTTGAAAATTCACTGAAAAAACCATAGGTTATAGACCATATATAGTTAGGAATTAGCATTTACAAAACCTTATTTTACTCACACAAAACCATTGAAATTCGCATATATAGTTAGTTGCACTAACTATATATCGCGCACCCGCAATCCACTGCTGATGATGTCATATATTACATCATTCATGACATGGTCAGTGACATCACTGATGACATCACTGATGACATCTCAAATGACATCACTGATGGTCTATAACCTATGGTTTTTTCAGTGAATTTTCAAGGTTTTGTAAATGCTAATTCCTAACTATATATGGTCTATAACCTATGGTTTTTTCAGTGAATATATATATATATATATATATATATATATATATATATATATATATATATATATAAATATATATATATATATATTCACTGAAAAAACCATAGGTTTCACACCAGTTATAGTTAGGAATTAGCATTTAAAAAACCTATTAAATTCACTGAAAAAACCATAGGTTTCACACCAGTTATAGTTAGCTGGAAATTTTACTGATATAAAACCATTGAAATTCCCACGTTATAGTTAGTCGGACTCACTATAACTTGCGCGTGCAATGCACTGCTGATGACATCACATATTACATCACTCATGACACATGGTCAGTGACATCACTCATGACATCACTGATGACACCATCCAGTGAATGTGTGTCTTTCTGAAAAATAAATATGTTTTATATATGTATATGTAAAGGTCGATGGGAGAATAAATGTTTAAATAAAAGTCTAAATGGATGGTTTTTAAAAAAAAAAAATATTGAATAACTGGCTTATTAAGTGTATCTTAGTGAATACATATATTAGTAAGTAATGTTTAAATATTTAAATATATGTATCAGTGTTTCACTTTGTGTATAAGTGGCTGCATGGGTTGGTGAGTAGCTACATATGTGTGTATATGAGTTATTAGATGTTTTTTTTAGTATCAGTATAAGTGTCTGTATGATTTGGTGGGAGTGTTACTTAGCACATAGATGCATAAATGACTGACTCACTGTTTGTATGTGTTTTAAAGACAGCATATGTGCCGGACTGTATGGGTGAATGAGTGTGTATATGTATGTGTTAGTAAGTGAATGACTGTCTTACTAGTGTCTTTATCAGTAACTACATATGTTTTAATCTAGTATATGTGAGTATTGATGTATATAAGTGAGTATATATGAGAGTGAGAGATTGAAAGAATTCTTGTTTTAATAAGTATGTGTTTCTATAAGTGATTTTTTAAGAGAGTAAGTATGTGTAAGTTTCTTTAGAAGTAAGGTGGTAGAGTGTGTATAGCTGTATATGCAAAAAAATGGATGTTCAATAGTTTATTTGCATGTGTGAGTATGTGTATGAGCAACTTTTGGAAGACTGTCGGTGTGTTAACGGATGTATAGGTGTCTCACTACATATGATGAGTGAGTATATGTATGACTGACTATTTAGAACTGTTGATGAATGAGTGGATGTGTATATAAATGGTGGAATTACTGAATTGGTTGTTGCAACTGGTATAGATATCTTCACTTTTTTGAAAATGTTAGTTTCTATTTTTGAATATGTGTTTCAAGGGTTACTTTACAGTGAAAGGAGGTCAGTCACTCTGTCACAAGGACGGTATCATCAGTGATGTCATGAGTGATGTCATCAGTGATGTCATGAGTGATGTCACTGACCATGTCATGAGTGATGTAATATGTGATGTCATCAGCAGTGCATTGCACGCGCAAGTTATAGTGAGTCCGACTAACTATAACGTGGGAATTTCAATGGTTTTATATCAGTAAAATTTCCAGCTAACTATAACTGGTGTGAAACCTATGGTTTTTTCAGTGAATTTAATAGGTTTTTTAAATGCTAATTCCTAACTATAACTGGTGTGAAACCTATGGTTTTTTCAGTGAATTTCATAGGTTTTTTAAATGCTAATTCCTAACTATAACTGGTGTGAAACCTATGGTTTTTTCAGTGAATTTCATAGGTTTTTTTAATACTAATTTTTAACTTTTTGTAGGGCTTCATACCTATGTACGTTTTATTGAATTTCTAAGCTTATTTTTTCGCAAATGTCTTTACCTGAGAAAGGTATGTTTTTCTAAAAATGAACCCTATAATGTATATCAAGATACTATTTTTATTTTAAAATAGTTTTTTCCTTTTTTTTTATATTTGACTCTGGAGCGCTCCCGGTGCGCATACCGATAAACGCCCGGGTGCGCGCACCGTCAGCGCATCAACAAAAAAAAGAAAAAAAAAATAATGAAGGAGTGACCATAAGAAATGGGGACAGAGAGAGTGGTGTTAAGAGAAAGAGAGCTAAAGGGAGGAACACAGAGGGACTGTGTAATAGATAGTAAGACAGATAAAAAGTGTAAGAGGAAATAACTGAGAAAAAAAAAATGAATAAGGGAGCAAAAGAAAAGAAGAAATAGGAAGAAGACTAAAGCAGAGGTTCTGGGAGAATGTAAATGGATGATGAAAGTAAAAGGAAGGACAGTTAAGCATGTGAATGACAGGTAGTGACGGAATGAGAGAAAAGGAATAGTAGTGATGGAGGGAAAGTAAATAGCAGTGAATATAAGCAAAGAGGGGTGAAACAGGGTACATGTAAGTGAATAAGGGTAAGACATGGGGAATAATAGAGCGAAAGAAGAAAGAGAGTAAAAGAAGGAGTGTCACAAAGGAACTAAGTGAACCAGTAAAAAAGGTAAGTGAAGGAGTGTGCATAGACAGAGGTACTGAAAGAAGTTGAATGTGGTAGGAAGTAAACATGGAAGAAAAGAATAAGTGAGAAAAGCAAAGTAAGGAAACAGGGGTGAGGTAGGGTGAGAGAAAAATAGTGAAAATAAAACCAAAGGTGATAACAAAAAAGATTTTGTAAACACACTTGCAAATGTATTTGAGCTTATATAGCGCACAGCTACCCGCAGTGGGTGTCCCGGCGCTTGCTTAGGGAACCCGTCCTGGTATTCCCCTGTGAGATAGCCCCAGCAGGGTATCCACAAGGTGAAAGCCAGGCATCCCGCCGCGAGGGGCCGTTGTGGAGATTAAGCAAGCTGTTGCCTAGAGTCGCAGAGTGTGAACCCGAGAGTCGAGAAGGCACCGGAGCGAGAATTATCGAGTCCGTGGAATTTTTAGCCCAAGACCCGCCGAGGCGGGGAATTGAACCCTGGTCCAGTCCCGGCGCTTGCTTAGGGAACCCGTCCTGGTATTCCCCTGTGAGATAGCCCCAGCAGGGTATCCACAAGGTGAAAGCCAGGCATCCCGCCGCGAGGGGCCGTTGTGGAGATTAAGCAAGCTGTTGCCTAGAGTCGCAGAGTGTGAACCCGAGAGTCGAGAAGGCACCGGAGCGAGAATTATCGAGTCCGTGGAATTTTTAGCCCAAGACCCGCCGAGGCGGGGAATTGAACCCTGGTCCAGGACCGATCTCAGCTTCCAGGTCTGCCGCCTCTAACCCCTGAGCCACACTTACCATATAATCAATGCAAACTTGTATCTATGAAAGATAAAAGAAAAAACACGTTATAATTACTTAAAAATATATAATAAAATAGAAGCAACAGTTCATGAGGTTTAAAAATCTACAAAAGTTTACTAAGAAATGATCCAATAGTGAAGGATACAAAAACAGAAAGAAAGTAATGTAGAAAGAGAAAAAAAAAGGAAAAAGAAATAGAAAGAAAACAAATTCCTAAAGATAAATAAGATACTAAAAGAATGTAAGATATCAAATCAAAATCAGTAAAGATAAGAAAATAAAAGAAACATGAGTGAAAAGGAGAGAAGTCTGATTGAGAAACTATAAATAAAAAAGAGGAATAGAAGATGATTGAGAGTGAGTGAAGTAAAGTCACAGAGTGAAGGGATGAAAGGAATGAAGTTAGTATAGAACGATGGATAAAACAGGAGTGAGAGAGTAAGTACACAGAAAGACAAAAGGAAGAACTAAGTGAACTACAGTACAATGGGTGCGAAAGAAAAAAAAATGGAGAAAAAGAAAGAGAGGGTTAGGAAACTAAAGCAGTGGTACTGTGAGAATATGAAAAAGATAAAAAGTGGTGGAAGGAACAGAGGAAATGCAGACAGTTCCTATTAGATTGAGAAGTTGTGAATGAAGTGCACTAAAGAAACAGCGATGAAAAAAGAGTGTAAATTAGTAAAGAGAGGTAAATAAGGGTGAAAAAGAAAATGAGTGTAAGACAATGTGAACACAATATAAATTACACAATGCAAACTACACAATAACTTCTACAATATGTTACATTATTTATTTTTGCTGTTCTCAGAATATATTGAATTTCACTTAAATTAGTGAGATCAAAGTCTTCATCATATAACAGCGGGAAAAAAAAACACAATCTAAAAGATTGTGTTTAAAAAAACCCATTCAAACATACATCTCATATAAGTACACTAATCTTTGATTCGCTTACTTTTCCGTGAGACCAAATTGCAGATAGTGAAGGTCCTTTTGGTGGAAAAAAGTCTGCTGTGCTCTATAACTTCCATTTCATCGACTTCCTATGAAAAAAGATCTAACAACATCATATCTTACACTTTCCTCACGGCCAATTTGTGTCAGATATATCAGTATTTTTTACTTTGAGATCCACTTAAAGTATCTACATGAGATTGCAGATAGTGAAGGTCCTTTTGGTGAAAAAAAGTCTGCTGTGCTCTATAACTTCGATTTCATCGACTTCCTATGAAAAAAGATCTAACAACATCATATCTTACACTTTCCTCACGGCCAATTTGTGTCAGATATATCAGTATTTTTTACTTTGAGATCCACTTAAAGTATCTACATGAGATTAATAATTTAAAATATTAGATTAACTAACTAACTAACTAACTTTTATTATCTATTCCCGTCTTCAAAGGCCAATTCCCTTTACTAAAACTTTGGTTTTAAAAACACTAGATAAGAATTTGTAGAGTCATAAGGCAAACGTTGTTTATAAGTTAAATGAGAATCATTGCAGTAACTCCATCCATTTTCAGATTTTAAGTAGCATGTATAATGTCCTGAGGTTGTCGAAGATCCATCATGATAAATAATAGCTTCAGTTGTAAAGGTCCTTCCAGAAATTGATAACTGAGAAGCCACAAAATTTTTGATAGAAGTTGTCAATTTAGTTCCATCAGGTCTACATCGTTGGAAAACTAAAATGATATACTGCCCATACCTTTGTATAAATAATGTGGACAGCATTGTACAGTTACATTGGGTACACACCATATTATGATCTGCTGCTTTAACTAGATTTTTAAAAGACACTGATTTACAGTCTGGTAAACTCAAATATATAAATATTTCAGTGTCTATTCTAGTAGTACTTGATAAACTACAATTGTGGCAGTCATGCTGCCATTGATAAGAAAGACTGAAAAGATTATCTACATCTACACCTTCATCTTCCAAAACACCAAACATATACATTAAAAATTCCTGACAATCCTGCTGAATGTTCTGTGAAAATTTATCTTGACCAGAACACAAATCTAAAATATTTCGAATTTCTGTTACACTTTCTATTTGTGCTGTACCACTGCTACATTTCTGAAACACAGAATTCAATAAACCACACAATCTTTGATCCCGATTTTCAACAATCTGTTCTTGTAAACTTTTAAGAAAAAAAACAACATTAACCACTACATTAGCATAGCAGTTGACACCAGAACTATTTTCAAACTGAAATCCAACAACATTTTCTCCACAATTCTTTTTCTTCCTGTTTTCAATTACAGTTTTCTCTACTTTTTGTCTTTTTGCAACTACCTCACTACAATTATCCTCATTTCTTCTTTTTCGGCCTACCACACGTTTTTCAAACAGAGGATATTGAGGCAAATGTGGAGCATACTCTCTTCTTAACCTATTGTATTCTTTAACACAATCTAGATCTGCAGAAATCTTTGTCTCATCACACGCAATCAAGTACAATCCTGATAAAGTTCTGACTCGAGATAATGCCACATATGCCATACCCTCTTTAAACACAGATCTTCCAATGTTCACCAAAGCACTATCTACACTTAAACCTTGAGATTTATGAATTGTCACCGCATACGCCAAACAAACAGGAAACTGTTTTCGGCGAACATATAAGTCTTTTACAAGTAAAAATCTAGCAGAACAACGACTTATTTGTTGTACTTGTTCAATGCCATCAAATTTTATTTTTAAAAATTCAATTCCATCTCTATTTCTGTAATTCACAAAATCAACAACATAACCCATTGCTCCATTTACCAGACCGCTTTCAACATTTAAATTCCTTCTCAAAATGATACGACAATTTAAACACACATTCAGAGTCTTTTCAAAACCAGCTGTTTTTGAAATACTTTTCTCCAATGAATCCAATTTAGTTTTCAAATTTTCTGACAAAACAATTGTTGCACCCATATGCTCTATTTTATCTATTGCTTCCAGTTTCACAATCTCTTCATTTTCTAAGTCTAAAATTTTTTGGTTGAAGATGGAACATTCTTGCAGAGTTGGCATCAAACATATCCCAGATTTCTTCTCAGTCATTTTTTTAAAAATATTCTCTGGAAGAATGTTTTCATTTGGATACAAATTTGAAATTAATCGACTATGCAAAGCTTTTTTCCCTTTCTCAGTCACTTTTCCAATTCTTACATCTTGTAGAATATTTTTATAATCTTCATCCTTGGCCTGTCGCATATTTTGAAGCAGTTCAGCATATTTAAAATTTAGCCATATATTAACATTTCCAATGCTTCCAAGGGACTTCCTGGTATCTTCATGCGTGAGCATTTTAAACACTGGTTGTCCTTTTACTGGAGTCAACTGCAATAGATCTCCAAAAACAATAATGTGTTTTCCTCCAAATAACACATCATAGTCTGTTTTAAGAATTTCTTGCATTCTCAAATGCACAAAAGCAAGCATTAGATTTGAGACCATGCTTACTTCATCTATGATAAGAAGTTTCATTTTCTTCAAGACTCTTGAAACTTCAGAACACGCATCTCCAGATAGCTTGTTGTAATGCAATTTATTATCATGTTCAACTGGCAGCATCAATAAACGATGTAGAGTAATCCCTTTAATGTTATGTGCTGCCAGACCAGTTGGAGCAGTTACAACACAAGACAGTGGTGAATCAGTCCTTTTCTGCAGATAACTTGCAACGGCTTTAATTAGAAAACTTTTTCCTGTCCCCGCTTCTCCACTTACGTACAATCGGACAGGGTCAAATAATATACATGAGCACTCTTTTTTCTCATGTTTGAATCCATGTTCAATCTGCTCTGTGACTTCATCATATATCTTTTTCTGCTCAATGTTTAGTTGCTTTACCAAATCTTCTAAGTTAACTCCATCCTCTTGAGCTTGTTCCATAGCTCTTTCCACCTCATCCATGGCAGTGGCAGCTTCATTTTGGATAATTGGTCCTCCTAGGGGATCCTGGCTCAATGAAGTAGAACTCTGACTATCTTGAGAACTGTTTCTAGCTATCTCTTCAGCAATTGTAGTTTCTTGCTCCATTTCTTCATTCAACATTTGCAGATAATTTAGAAAAATAGGACATTCTATGGTATCCTTAGTTGCATTAAAAGAGTCTTCATAACAGAGAAAATCTCCAAGTAGTTCCTCTTCTGTACGCCATGGCTTAAAGAGTTGCAAAAGAGCTAAATAGTAAAATTCTCTTTTGTCTGGAACTTCACAACTCAATTTTCGATGATTAATCAAATGGCCTTTTTTCTGCTTCACTAGACATCCTTCATAGCCAATGAGTGCATATTTTCCATTATTGATATCTTCTGTGATGTTCCTCTTATAACTGTAGTTTTGAAGAACTTCATACAAACATGTGTTCTCAAGGTGAGTACTTCTATTTGGATAGTATGTATCCAACATATTTGTCTTCAAAATATCTGTACTGTTCGGTTCTTTTTCCGCCAAATATTCAATTTCTTGTACAGATTTCAAAACTCGGTTTCGTGTTGCAGCAAGACCAAGACTCACCCAAATGATTGTTCTTGATTTGGCATAGAGACTTGCTGATGATAACCAATCAGAACATTCATATGCTCCAATTTCTCGATGCGACAACATCTTCAGACTCAAACTGTATAATTTCTTGCTTAGACTCTTTTCATGTGAAATGTCCTCCCACATTTCCTTCAATTCTGTCTTTTCTTTTTTCGTGATGTAAGATGTCACATATCGAGCCACAGCAATAGAGTTGTCAGCAACGAACTGAATATCCATGTTAGCATTCCACATGGACAAAATCACTGGGTTGTAATCGTTGATGTACTTAGATTCTTCATTTCTTTTCAAATTATATGTATTTTTGGGAGATTTCCTCGTCACAGTATGTCGTAGAGATGACATCAAATTATTTACTCTTCCCTTAGAAATCACTGGTCGAGGAAATGCAAAACGACATTTCGTGTAGTACTTTTCCTTGTTTTTAAATTTTCGACGACAGTACTTTCCACAACGATGAGATTGAAAACGTAAAACTTGTTGCCTTAAATTGTTTTCTTCAGTAGATTTTGGAACAGCACATGTTGAATACTCTTCAATGAAACTCATCACTGTTTCATCTGAATCTGATCCAAATTTGGGTGCATCTTTAATCCACAACAACATATGTATATGAGGAGCACCTCTCGCTTGATATTCCTTCCTCCAAAAGAAATCCAAAACCTCTCCAAGGGGAGGATTTTTTTTGTTAGTAATAAAAGACATCATAGCTTCAAATCTATGATTAAAATATCTGCAAACATTCACTGGATCTAAAGAACACAGTTCTCCTGGTGTTTTCAATTCTATATTTGGTATGTTTTCATTTGCCTCTCGTAGAAATTGAAGTAAATCGTCCCATGCATACTCAGCACAGCTAAGAGTGAGGAGCCATGTAGGAGTTCCTAAGTTTCTTAGCATACATTTCAATTCTCCATGACGACGAAACCAATACTCGTTGGTTCCACGTTGACATGCCATGAGATTGATTAGCTGAGATTCCAAAATACTGTCTTGCAGATTAACTTTCTCCATAAAGTCCCTTGCACAAACATTCTGCAAATGAGGTCCACTTTTTAATATATGATTAACTGCATAAGAAAGCCCAGACAAATCACTTTCAAACAGTAGATGAAATAAATATGGAATGCATTGACGAAACCTTGGATCTTCTGCATATAATCTTAGAGTCCGGTATTCAGCTGCAGGAATTTGAACTGGTCGATCATCATATCGTCCACCACAACCTGTTGGAAATAATTGTGGAAAACAACGAGCTTCCAAACTTTCTTCCCATACACTAATGGGACTTCCTTTTGCTGCTTTCATTTGAAACAAGTCAATTGCATTTCCCATTACTTCTTTGGAATGCAAAGGATGAACAGTATAATGTTCATATATTTCTTCAGTTCTAGACACATCAACTTTTTCAATTTGACCAACTGAAGAATCACTATCTTCTTCTATAGCTGTTTCCTCTGCTCCAACACTTACATCTTTGTAGTACTCATTGTTTTTGACCAAATACAACGTTGCCTTCTTGACTTTTTTAACATCCACTAAATCTTGCCAAATTTTCTTACTCTTTGTTGGAACCCCATTAACTAGAATAACTAAAGGATCTTCTTCTACTCTTTCTACACCAATTGTATTAATATTTTTCTTTACATCTAGAGGCAAATAAACAACTCTTCCCTTTAATCCTCTCAGTAAATCTGATGGAGGCAATTTCCCTGTCTTAGGCTCCATGCGTACAATAGCCTGAATAGGATGGACACATTGAATCAAAATAGATTCATAAGTATTTAGATCCATCAATTCAGAAGGAATATCTATCAACTGAAGATTATTATAAACTGCTCTAGCAGGCATTCTATTTTCATTTAATTTTTTCAAACAATAATTACAAATACGCTGATCCAAACTCAAATCAAAAGAATTCTCCACCAACAAATAACTTACAAAATCCTCCCATTCACTATTATTTTCCAATTCACTTTTTGCATATAAATCAACTAACCTAGTCTGAATTTTATAATGAGTCCGTCGACAACACACACAAGTTAAATTAGGCCTCTCACTTGATTTCACCTTAAACTTGATAATTTCCTCATCAAACTTTTCAATACTTGAAATTTGTCCATTATCTTCTGCATTACCATCCATTACTATATCTATTTCTACACTGTCCTCTTTGTTCCCAAAATAACAAAACTCAATTTCTTCACAAATAGTCTTCACATCCACTTCAGATCCATGCAAAAGAGCACTATTTAACTGTTTAAGCTTAAGTGCAGGACTTTTTGCATAATACAACTTTCTCACTAATTTCCTTACGTTATTATGATGCACTGCTAACATCCTAAAATGATGAAAAACACTCCGACAAACTTTTCTAGAAAGACAAGCTAGTGAATGCCCTTGCAAACCTGTGCTTTCTCTCATTCTGCAAGGATCTAACTCTTGCAGGATCTTCATTTTTTGTTTGAGACTTTTTTTACTATATGTACGTAAGAAATTTTGAAGCAAATCGATTGATTCCTGTCGCACACTACAAATACTACTGCATTTCCATGTGTACACTGGACCCTTAGTACGTCTCCCTAAAACTTCATCAGCTAACACCTCTTCTGCATCTCTAGATACAAGTTTCTCTTTTTCCATCACACAACTATCTTTCACCTCATATGCACGACCACTGGTGTCAACTGCATGCACCAAATCATTTTCCTGAAAGTAACTCTCCTCATTGAAAAAAGGCTCAGAACTTGAACTATGCATCCATTCACCAGAAAATACTTCACAAAAATTACTCCGATTAATAATTCTTTTCCATCTACTGTTCGATTTGAAAACATCAATTGCCTTATTAAGTATCCTAATTCTATTGATTATTAAAATAAATAATTTTTTCTTAACTTCAAAAGCCTGATCAACAATCTTTTCTACACTTTTCTTTTTCTTGTAAAAAGCAGCTTTTAGTTTACTTTTCTTATCATTTTTTAGCAAATTTAAAACTACCCTATTGCGAAACATTCGCCTACGAATGTCCCTAAAAACATTTACCCTTCTATTGCTATCCATTCTCTTCTCTCCTGCTCCAATGGAAACATTTTTTGTGGGCTTCTCTTTCCTTTTTAGATTTGTTGACTTTTTCTGTATATTCACATTAGCAATATCATTTTTTTTTCTACGACATATGTTGCGAAGAAAAGACTTAATTGGCTTACCAGAAGCTTTTCTGGTGTTTTTTGAAGTACTTGTTGAAGAGGATTCCATAAACTCTGTTGTTGATGTTCTCCTTTTCCGTATGTTATTTTTGATATTTCTTTGCTTTGAAGGCATTTTTGCGTCCTTTTCAGAAGTTGATTTGAATCTGTTGTTCTGTTAAAAAAACACATGAAAAACCACTATTAGCAAACAACAAAGTAATGTTAAAAAGCAAACAATATATACAATAAATTGCAACATATTTAAGTTTATACAATAGCAACTCATGGCTTTATTTATAAAGGCCTTGCGCCACCAGTGCGTCACTTATTACCCATGTTTAAAGTAATGCACCAGCTGCACATGGCAATCATAAATAAGGGCCAAATGCAAATACCAATCAATTGCACCCAAAAATCGATTTTTGAATAACATGTAAGAAACACTGCGCAGAACATATGTACAACCACTCAATATCATCAAACAAACTCAGGGCCTTATTTATGAAGGCCTTGCGCCACCAGTGCGTCACTTATTACCCATGTTTAAAGTGATGCAGTAGCTGCACAAGGCAATCATAAAAAAGGGCCAAATGCAAATACCAATCAATTGCACCCAAAAATCGATTTTGGAATAACATGTAAGAAACACTGCGCAGAACCTAAGTACAACCACTCAATATCATCAAACAAAGTCAGGGCCTGATTTATAAAGGCCTTGCGCCACCAGTGCGTCACTTATTACCCATGTTTAAAGTGGTGCACTAGCTGCAAAAGGTAATCATAAAAAAGGGCCAAATGCAAATACCAATCAATTGCACCCAAAAATCGATTTTTGAATAACATGTAAGAAACACTGCGCAGAACCTAAGTACAACCACTCAATATCATCAAACAAAGTCAGGGCCTGATTTATAAAGGCCTTGCGCCACCAGTGCATCACTTATTACCCATGTTTAAAGTGATGCATCAGCTGCACATGGCAATCATAAATAAGGGCCAAATGCAAATACCAATCAATTGCACCCAAAAATCGATTTTTGAATAACATGTAAGAAACACTGCGCAGAACATATGTACAACCACTCAATATCATCAAACAAACTCAGGGCCTTATTTATGAAGGCCTTGCGCCACCAGTGCGTCACTTATTACCCATGTTTAAAGTGATGCAGTAGCTGCACAAGGCAATCATAAAAAAGGGCCAAATGCAAATACCAATCAATTGCACCCAAAAATCGATTTTGGAATAACATGTAAGAAACACTGCGCAGAACATATGTACAACCACTCAATATCATCAAACAAACTCAGGGCCTTATTTATGAAGGCCTTGCGCCACCAGTGCGTCACTTATTACCCATGTTTAAAGTGATGCAGTAGCTGCACAAGGCAATCATAAAAAAGGGCCAAATGCAAATCCCAATCAATTGCACCCAAAAATCGATTTTGGAATAACATGTAAGAAACACTGCGCAGAACATATGTACAACCACTCAATATCATCAAACAAAGTCAGGGCCTGATTTATAAAGGCCTTGCACCACCAGTGCATCACTTATTACCCATGTTTAAAGTGATGCATCAGCTGCACATGGCAATCATAAATAAGGGCCAAATGCAAATACCAATCAATTGCACCCAAAAATCGATTTTTGAATAACATGTAAGAAACACTGCGCAGAACCTAAGTACAACCACTCAATATCATCAAACAAAGTCAGGGCCTGATTTATAAAGGCCTTGCGCCACCAGTGCGTCACTTATTACCCATGTTTAAAGTGATCCACTAGCTGCAAAAGGTAATCATAAAAAAGGGCCAAATGCAAATACCAATCAATTGCACCCAAAAATCGATTTTTGAATAACATGTAAGAAACACTGCGCAGAACCTAAGTACAACCACTCAATATCATCAAACAAAGTCAGGGCCTGATTTATAAAGGCCTTGCACCACCAGTGCATCACTTATTACCCATGTTTAAAGTGATGCATCAGCTGCACATGGCAATCATAAATAAGGGCCAAATGCAAATACCAATCAATTGCACCCAAAAATCGATTTTTGAATAACATGTAAGAAACACTGCGCAGAACCTAAGTACAACCACTGAATATCATCAAACAAAGTCAAGGCCTGATTTATAAAGGCCTTGCGCCACCAGTGCATCACTTATTACCCATGTTTAAAGTGATGCATCAGCTGCACATGGCATTCATAAATAAGGGCCAAATGCAAATACCAATCAATTGCACCCAAAAATCGATTTTTGAATAACATGTAAGAAACACTGCGCAGAACCTAAGTACAACCACTCAATATCATCAAACAAAGTCAGGGTCTGATTTATAAAGGCCGTGCGCCACCAGTGCATCACTTATTACCCATGTTTAAAGTGATGCATCAGCTGCACATGGCATTCATAAATAAGGGCCAAATGCAAATACCAATCAATTGCACCCAAAAATCGATTTTTGAATAACATGAAAGAAACACTGCGCAGAACCTATGTACAACCACTCAATATCATCAAACAAAGTTAGGGCCTTATTTATGAAAGCCTTGCGCCACCAGTGCGTCACTTATTACCCATGTTTAAAGTCATGCATCAGCTGCACATGGCAATCATAAATAAGGGCCAAATACATATACCAATCAATTGCACCCAAAAATCGATTTTTGAATAACATGTAAGAAACACTGCGCAGAACCTATGTACAACCACTCAATATCATCAAACAAAGTCAGGGCCTGATTTATAAAGGCCTTGCGCCACCAGTGCGTCACTTATTACCCATGTTTAAAATGATGCACCAGTTGCATAAGGCAATCAAACAAAAAGGGCCAAATGCAAATACCAATCAATTGCACCCAAAAATCGAATTTAAAATAACATGTAAGAAACACTGCGCAGAACCTAAGTACAACCACTCAATATGATCAAACAAAGTCAGGGCCTGATTTATAAAGGCCTTGCGCCACCAGTGCGTCACTTATTACCCATGTTTAAAGTGATGCATCAGCTGCACATGGCATTCATAAATAAGGGCCAAATGCAAATACCAATCAATTGCACCCAAAAATCGATTTTTGAATAACATGTAAGAAACACTGCGCAGAACCTATGTACAACCACTCAATATCAGCAAACAAAGTCAGGGCCTTATTTATGAAGGCATTGCGCCACCAGTGCGTCACTTATTACCCATGTTTAAAGTCATGCATCAGCTGCACATGGCAATCATAAATAAGGGCCAAATACATATACCAATCAATTGCACCCAAAAATCGATTTTTGAATAACATGTAAGAAACACTGCGCAGAACCTATGTACAACCACTCAATATCATCAAACAAAGTCAAGGCCTGATTTATAAAGGCCTTGCGCCACCAGTGCGTCACTTATTACCCATGTTTAAAGTGATGCACTAGCTGCACAAGTCAATCATAAAAAAGGGCCAAATGCAAATACCAATCAATTGCACCCAAAAATCGATTTTTGAATAACATGTAAGAAACACTGCGCAGAACCTAAGTACAACCACTCAATATCATCAAACAAAGTCAGGGTCTGATTTATAAAGGCCTTGCGCCACCAGTGCATCACTTATTACCCATGTTTAAAGTGATGCATCAGCTGCACATGGCATTCATAAATAAGGGCCAAATGCAAATACCAATCAATTGCACCCAAAAATCGATTTTTGAATAACATGTAAGAAACACTGCGCAGAACCTATGTACAACCACTCAATATCATAAAACAAAGTCAGAGCCTTATTTATGAAAGCCTTGCACCACCACTGCATCACTTATTACCCATGTTTAAAGTGATGCATCAGCTGCACATGGCAATCATAAAAAAAGGCCAAATAAAAATACCATTCATTTGCACCCAAAATCGATTTTTGAATAACATGTAAGAAACACTGCGCAGAACTTATATACTAACATACAATTTCACTTCTAAAACATAACTATCTGCTTCCAAATATTCTCCATAGAGCAAATAAGTCTCTATCTAAATTAAATAAATCATTACTTACCTTTACAAATGCTTTTGGAGATTGAGAACAGTGTCAGACACACACACCAATTTTTCTTTAGCAGAGCAAAAGGTGTGCTCTCAATACACTGAAACCAAGACTGGCATAGAAAATCTCTATCTTTGTACACATATGCCTTAATTCAACCAATCAAAAGTCTTCCCTCACTATTTTCAAACCAACACCCATCCCCCTCTCAGACCTTTCTATCTGTTACCATAGCAACTCCCTCCTAACTGAACTCTAAGGTTCAAAAGTTTATCTTACAATGTTGCAAATTAACTCAGCAAGGATGTTTGACCTCTCAATACAGCAGCCTATACAGGGTATTTTTGCTTTTGGTGACTTTTTTTAAACCATTCAAATTGCTTCTTTCACACAACATACCCATGCACCCTAACTTTCAGTTTTCAACTATCTGAATCCACCAATCATTGCTTGTGATTCAAGAGCAGAGAAACTGCACAATTATTTTTTTGTAAACTCCTACTGTTCCAACTGCCATTTCATTCCCACACTTCATCTGACTGGACCAGAACCTTCTCACATCATGTACTCTGTTTGGATTATTGGACATAGCTACATCCACTGGGCTCAAAGGTATGCAGCTAGCAGAAATTTTCATAACCTTGATTTATCAAATGTGGAAATCAAGTGGATTGGCCACAGAGGATTAAAATGTCACCAATTGATACCATTGGTGAAAACCTTTTTGCATCTGCCAGAACCTGACCTTATAATTGTGCACTGTGGTGGAAACGATCTAGGCACATTGACTGGGGTAGGTCTGGAAATGCTTTTAAAGGACACCTTTCATCAATTGATGATACTTTTTCCCCACACTGCCTTGGTATATTCCAATATATGCCAAAGACAGAAATGGAACTGGTCCAACCAATTTTGTCCACAATTTGAGAAAGCACGGAAACATGTGAATAAATCTGTTTCTGCTTACATGAGAGACTATGGAATGGGTTCAATATACAATAATAACTTGCGTTACAACATGCAAGACATCTACAGAGGAGATGGAGTGCACTTCTCAGATGAGGGGAATAGAATATTCCTCCTGAATTTAAGAATGTGTATTGGAACCTACTTGTAGGTACCTAAATCAACCACAGAACCCAAAAGCTCTTTTCAGAGCTACCCTACCTCTGATCATTCAAAGCGTTTATTTTTTTCTAACTTTTTTCACTATTTTTCACCAAAGTACGCTTTCGGGTACGCTTAACAGTGCGCGCACCAGGCGCTCCCCCCGTGGAAAATTAAAGAATTTTTTTTTTTTTTTACGTTTATGAGCCTCCTAAGCCCCCCTCAGAAAACCTAGAGGGTCAAGAAGTCTCTACCGTGCCCCCTTCTACCCATACCGAACATTGTTTACCCTCCATCTTGTGTCTCGATTGTACCGAAACACAAAATGGAGGACTCCCGTAACGCTGCCAGTGCGCGTAAAGGAGCGCGCACCGGTAAGCGCTCGATAAAAAAAGGTGGGAAAGCAATTTACAAAAAAACCACTGGAGACACTTTCATCAAATATAGAATAGGCCCTACTACATAGCAGTCCCTACCATTTGCCCAAATTTGGTGAAATTCCATTGAGACATTTAGGCTACAGGCCTGTCTAAATATCCTGAGGTAAATTACATGACAAAAACACACTTGTAATGTTAGAATTTACAACCAATTAAAAAGTATCTTTCATTTTCTACGATTATTTCCTGACGTTTGATTGGTTAAGTACAAGAATATATATAAAAGAAGAGAGGGAAACACAGCCATTTTGACTACTGCTTCCAGAAGTACATTTGAAAACAAATATCACTGACAACTTCAACTGATTTCTCTAAGGTAAGTTCTAATTATGGAAGTATATTGTACACTTTAAGTTAATTTCTGAAAAAATATTCTGTTAGTGATATGCTATCCCTCTTTAATAGTTAGAGATAGAGATAGACTTCTCTGTAATAGTTATGGATTGAGTTAGGCTTCTCTGGTATACAGTACCCTAACTCTACTAATATAGTTAATTTGTATGCAATTTTCAGAAAGAAAATGGAAGGAGAAAATCAGGCAAATGATACTTCTATCAAAGTAAAGGTGGAAAAACCAGAAGATCAAAAAAAGAAGTTGATTTCATGGATGACTCTTTGGATGAACAGTTTATAGAATGTTTGGAAGAAATGGAATCATGTACTTATAATTATGAGGAAATTCCGGACAATATTATGTTAGAAATTTTATTAAATTATGAAAAAGAATCAGAGGAATAAATTTATCTTTAATAATTTCAAATTGTTTCAGACAATATTCTTTTTTATATGTAATTCATAAAGTATTACCAAAAATGTTTAAAATATAAAGTGAGACTTATAGTATACTGTTCAACAATTTTTCTGTTACATAGTAAGTTTACTCATAGTTACTACCTTTCTCCCACTATATTATCTCATATGAATATTTTACACCTCATTTTCATAAGGGAGCAGGATAGACTACTCATGATCCCCTAGAAATTCTCAGGGAGTGCTTAAAAGATCTGTTTCTCCTTTCCAGACAGACTATGTTATGAATTCCATATACCACAAAAAATACAATAACAACATGCAATATGTCTACAAAGAAGATGGTGAACATTAAATTTAAGTCTCTTCATTAGTACCTACATGTAGGTACTTACATAAAATAAAAAAATTAAAAAAAAACAATTAATAAACATACAATTTTTTGAAGTGATTATTTTTCCATAGTACCCTCCTCGATACGCTCCCCCGTGCGCGCACCAGGCGCTTCCCCCGCGAAAATCGAAAAAAAAAAAAAAAAGGTGAGACCCCGCGGGGCCCTTTAATGGCCCCCACATCAAACCTAGGGGTACAGGGAGTGTCTACTCTGCCCCCTTATGGTCATTTCCCCCTTTGTTTAGGCCACCTCTCGTGTCTCGATCCTACCGAGACACAAGATGGCGGCCGCTCCGGACTGTTTAGAATGTTTACAGACAACTGAGAGCCAATCAGCTTTCTGCGCGCAAGTCGCGTGTCGCGCCGGGAGCGCTCACCGGTGCGCGCACCGGAGAGCGCCTATAGATATATATATTTTTTTGAACCTAAATTACTCAAAATCCACTGGAGCACATATCTTGAGACATAGCAAAGGCACATCGGGCTACCAGTCCCTACAATTTTGCCAAGTTTGGTGGAAATCCATTCAGCCGTTCGGGCTAAAAGTGAAATCGACCGCCCTATGGAAATTAACATGGGGAAAACGCGTTTTGGGACCCCCCTTTTATCTCGGCCCCCGCTTGACGAATCCCCCCCCAAACTTTCAAGGAAGGACCGGAGCTCGACGAGGCCATTTTCAGGAAATTTTCAGGCAGATTCGTCAACCGGTGCCAAAGTTATTCCAAATAGAATTTTGAGATTTAACATTGAAAAAAATCCTAACTATAACTACCTACTGGCGACCGCCAGTAGGTAATATATATATATATATATATATATATATGTACAAACACCTCCTTCACTTGAAAAGAACAGAGGCCACCAATGAGGACAGTAAGGAAGCACTTTATTCAGATGAAACCAGCGAATGCATTTCGGCAGCCATTGCCTTCTTCAGCGCCATAAGTGTCCACGAGGCTCCCATCTACGCTCACAATGAGTGTCCTGCTGCCTAATGAAGCCATGTGACTGCAGGCCCCGCCCCCAATTTCAAGGATCCACCTGATGTAGTTCTTGGAGTAGTCCTGAACTGCAAACCCCAGCATGCAACAGTTTGCTTCCAGGTGAGTGATGGGATGGAATATCCGAGTCCAGTGGTCATGCGGGATGCAGGATTGCGCAGAAGAGGCCCCAGACACAGTTTTTCAAAATGAACGATGCCTCCTTACGTCCCCAAACCGCTTTAACCCCAAAGTCCAGGTCCAAATATACACGGGGCAGCTGTGTCAATGCACGCCGCCCAGGATGGGGATGCATATCCACGTCACCGCTACTCCTGATCCTGAACTTGTTGGCGGGCCCAGGCAGTACCAATACCTTGGTGTCGAAAAAAGCCGTAGCGGAGCCAGAAGTGCCCGGGCCAACTTTTCAAAGCGGGGGACTCCAAATGCGTTTCTGGCCTGTACGCATAACAATGTCCAAACACCTCCTTCACTTGAAAAGAGCAGAGGCCACCAATGAGGACAGTAAGGAAGCACTTTATTCAGATGAAACCGGCGAATGCATTTAGGCAGCCATTGCCTTCTTCAGCGCCATAAGTGTCCACGAGGCTCCCATCTACGCTCACAATGAGTGTCCTGCTGCCTAATGAAGCCATGTGACTGCAGGCCCGCCCCCAATTTCAAGGATCCACCTGATGTAGTTCTTGGCGTAGTCCTGAACTGCAAACCCCAGAATGCAACAGTTTGCTTCCAGGTGAGTGATGGGATGGAATATCCGAGTCCAGTGGTCGTGCGGGAAGCAGGATTGCGCAGAAGAGGCCCCAGACACAGTTTTTCAAAATGAACGATGCCTCCTTACGTCCCCAAACCGCTTTAACCCCAAAGTCCAGGTCCAAATATACACGGGGGCAGCTGTGTCAATGCACGCCGCCCAGGACGGGGATGCATATCCACGTCACCGCTACTCCTGATCCTGAACTTGTTGGCGGGCCCAGGCAGTACCAATACCTTGGTGTCGAAAAAAGCCGTAGCTGAGCCAGAAGTGCCCGGGCCAAATTTTCAAAGCGGGGGACTCCAAATGCGTTTCTGGCCTGTACGCATAACAATGTCCAAACACCTCCTTCACTTGAAAAGAGCAGAGGCCACCAATGAGGACAGTAAGGAAGCACTTTATTCAGATGAAACCGGCGAATGCATTTCGGCAGCCATTGCCTTCTTCAGCGCCATAAGTGTCCACGAGGCTCCCATCTACGCTCACATATATATATAGGTTTCAGGGACGTTATAGTTATTTGGACATTTCACTCGTACAAAACCAGAGAAATTCCATTGTTATAGTTAGTTTAGGTAACTATAACTTGTGCCCCTGTAATGCACTGCTGATGACGTCACATATTACATCAATCATGACATGGTCAGTTACATCACTTTTTTCTCAGCCCCCACTTCAGGAATCACCCCGAAACTTTCAAGACAGAAGCTGAACGGAGTTGGCCACTTTTTTGAAAATTTTGCGAAAGATTCATCAACCAGCGCCAAAGTTATTGGGAAAAGACAAACATTTTTCCTATGGAAACACTAGGTCCTAACTTTAACTACCTACCGCCAGTAGTTATTATATATATATATATATATATATATATATATATATATATATATATATATATAAAACCTACTGGCGGTCGCCAGTAGGTAGTTATAGTTAGGAGTTTTTTTCAATGCAAAATCTCAAAATTCTATTTGGAATAACTTTGGCGCCGGTTGACGAATCTGCCTGAAAATTTCCTCAAATTTGCCTTGCGGAGCTCCGGTTCTTCCTTGAAAGTTTCGGGGGGATTCGTCAAGCGGGGGCAAAGATAAAAGGGGGGTCCCAAAACGTGTTTTCCCCATGTTAATTTCCATAGGGCGGTCGAACTCACTTTTAGACCGAACGGCTGAATGGTTTTCCACCAAACTTGGCAAAATTGTAGGGACTGGTAGCCTGATGTGCCTTTGCTATGTCTCAAGATATGTGCTGCAGTGGATTTTGAGTAATTTAGCGTAAAAAAAATATATATATCTATAGGCGCACCCCGGTACGCACACCGGGGAGCGCACCGGGCGTGCTACGCGACAGTAAACATTCGAAACAGTCCGGAGCCGCTGCCATCTTGTGTCTCGGTAGGATCGAGACACAAGAGGTGGCAAAAAAAAGGGGGAAATGACCATAAGGGGGCAGGGTAGATCCCCCCTGACCCCCTAGGTTTGATGTGGGGGCTATGATAGGGTCCCGCTGGGCAAAAAAAAAAAAAAAATCTTCGATTTGCGCATGGGGAGCGCCCGGTACGCGCTCCGGGGAGCGGACCGGGGAGCGTAGCATGGGGAAAACCCAGTTTATTCACTGTGTCACCTCTACGACCCTTTCTTGCGTCAATACGTCCCTTTTGCATACATTACACCTGACGTAGGTATAATGTGGCGCAGGGGCTTACAAAGTGACGCATCTACCTAGATGCGTCACTTTGTAAATATGACTGAATAAGGTGTATTTTTTACAGCACTGGTGCGTCACAAAAAGTGACTTTCCGGTGGCGTTAAAGTGATGCATGGCCTCGTAAATGAGGCCTTCAGTTTTCTAGTCATGCTTCATATTAAATTTATGACGTATTATGTCGGAAGTTCTTACAGATACGTCAGTATTTCAGACGTATCTATAAGCGCAAAAGTGATGCATTGCTGGAGTGTGTCTCAAAAATGATGCAACTCCAGCAATGCATCCTTTCACATGGGGCCAGGCCCCATGTGAAAGGGCCTCAACGCCTGCTGTGAAACAGGTGTAAGATTTGGACACAACAGCGTCATAAAAGTGACGCAGTGATATCTCATAGATTTCACTGCGTCACCTCTATGACCCTTTCTTGCGTCAATACGTCCCTTTTGCATACATTACACCTGACGTAGGTATAATGTGGCGCAGGGGATTACAAAGTGACGCATCTACCTAGATGCACCACTTTGTAAATATGACTGAATAAGGTGCATTTTTTACTGTACTGATGCGTCTCAAAAAGTGACGCTCCGGTGGCGTTAAAGTGACGCATGGCCTCATAAATGAGGCCTTCAGTCTTCTAGTCATGCGTCATATTATATTTATGACGTATTATGTCGGAAGTTCTTACAGATACGTCAGTATTTCAGACGTATCTGTAAGCGCAAAAGTGTTGCATTGCTGGAGTGTGTCACAAAAATGATGCAACTCCAGCAATGCATCTTTTCTTACCCTTCCACACCCCCGTTCCTTTTCAACATTTTCTTTGAATATCCACATTCCCCATATTCACTCTCCTTCTCCTTACTTTCCTTCCCAACACTCACCTTCCTTCAGTCCCCCTACTTCACTTCCTTTCTCCTCTCATACCTTTCTGTTTTTTCTTACTCATTTTCCTTTCCATTATCAATGCACTCCACTTCACTTACTCTTTTTCATTTTTTTAAGAATATAGCTCTTTGATGAGAATTGGAGGTAGTTCTGAAAATAACTTTTTTTTCTTCTTTTTTCTTTTTTTAGAACAGAAACAAAAACAGGGAATGGAAACTGCTCAACAGGAGCAAAAAACCCAAAAATAATTAGGGCTGGGAACGGCAGCGATGGTTCTCCAATGCACAAACCATGAGCAGGACACTTTGCTCACAAAAGGTAAGGAGTTGATCGCAGTATCTGCATTTCAGGACACCTTTGTTGAATGCAGGCTGAATATTTGGAACCAGCTCCTGGAATCGCCCCCTCACAGAAGTAGTTGCTCCTCCGGTGGATGTAGAGGCCCCATCACTGGGAACCTTGTGTGCCAGAGCCCTGACACTTTCCCGGGCAAAATTCTGGGGGTGCCTCCTCTCCACATGGCGGAGCATTGTGAAGTTCCCAAAAGAATATTTCTTTTTGGGGTCACCCCGTGACAGGACTTTTTTGCAGATCCTGCACTCCACTTTTGGAGATTTCACCTTTTTCTGTCCATCTGGTATGGAAAAAAAATTCCAGATGAAATGCTCTTTCATCAATGAATTCAGGCTCATCTTCACTGCTGGATGGTCTGGCAGCCATGATTAACCAAGCAAGATCGAAGAGAAAAAAAGGCAGGTCTTTCAGTCACAAAAGTGAAAGAAGAAGTGAGGGAAATGGGTGCGGATTTCATTCTTTGTAAAAAAAACTGTTAGCAACCAATGAAAAGTGTTATTTAAGGGTCACATGACTTGACGCGCTGACACTGCGCGCACTGGAGCGCTTCTGGGTGCGCATACGCGGCGCAAACGTAGGCGCTTCCGGGGCGCATATGCGGCGCGACCATAGGCGCATACGCGGCGTGAACGTAGGAGCTTCCGGGGCGCATACGCGCGTGAACGTAGGCGCTTCCGAGGCGCATACGCGGCGCGAACGTAGGCACTTCCGGGGGCGCTTACGCGGAGCGCCGAAGTGATGTTTTGACAGTTTCACGGAAATGCAAAATTATTTTCATTTCCTTATTCAAAAAAACTGCTTTTATATGTATGGTACTAAATGTCTTGCGTTATTATTTACTTTTCATTCATATTTTTTTACACGAACGCAAGTAGCGCTCTGGGTGCGCTTTCCGGCAAGCTTACCGGTGCGCGGACCCAGAGCGCCCCAAAAAAAAATTATAAAAAAAAAAATTTAAAAATATTGTTATAAAAAATAATAATACTAATTAATACTCACACAAATCAGCAAATTAAAAAAAAAATCGTAGGTTACAAACTCGATATAGAAAGGAATTAGCATTTAAAAAACCTATGAAATTCACTGAAAAAACCATAGGTTTCACACCAGTTATAGTTAGGAATTAGCATTTCAAAAACCTATTAAATTCACTGAAAAAACCATAGGTTTCACACCAGTTATAGTTACCTGGAAATTTTACTGACATAAAACCATTGAAATTTCCACGTTATAGTTAGTTGGACTCACTATAACTTGCGCGCCTGCAATGCACTACTGATGATGTCACATATTACATCACTCATGACATGGTCAGTGACATCACTCATGACATCACTGATGACACCATCCTTGTGACAGAGTGACAGACCTCCTTTCAGTGTAATGTAACCCTTAAAACACATATTCAAATATAGAAATTAACATTTTCAAAAAAATGGAGATACCCATACCAGTTACAACAAACAATTCAGTAATTCCACCATCTATATACACATCCACTCATTCACCAACAGTTCTATATAGTCACTCATACATACACTCACTCATCATATGTAGTGATACACCAATACATCCTGTTACACATCGACAGTCATCCAAAAGTTACTCACACACATACTCACACATGCAAATAAACTATTGAACATCCATTTATTTGCATATAGAACTATACACACACTACCACTTTACTTCTATGGAAATTTACACATGCTTACTCTCTTAAACAATCACTTATAGAAACACATACTTATTTAAAAAGGAACTCTTACAATCTCTCACTCTCACATATACTCACTTATATACATCAATACTCACATATAATAGATTAAAACATATGTAGTTATTGATAAAGACACTAGTGAGACAGTCATTCACTCACTAACACACACATATACACACTCATCCACCCATACAGTCCTGCACATATGCTGTCTTCAAAACACATACAAACAGTGAGTCAGTCACCAACCCATGCAGCCACTTATACACAAAGTGAAACACTGATACATATATTTCAATATTTAAAAGTTACTCGCTAATATATGTATTCACTAAGATACACTTAATAAGGCAGTTAACAAATCATTTTTTTTTAAAACATCCATTTACACACTTCTTTAACCATTTATTCTTCCATCGACCTTTACAAATACATATATAAAACAAATGTATTTTTCAGAAAGACACACATTCACTGGATGGTGTCATCAGTGATGTCATGAGTGATGTCACTGACCATGTCATGAGTGATGTAATATGTGACATCAACAGCAGTGCATTGCAGGCGCGCAAGTTATAGTGAGTCCAACTAACTATAACGTGGGAATTTCAATGGTTTTATGTCAGTAAAATTTCTAGGTAACTATAACAGGTGTGAAACCTATGGTTTTTTCAGTGAATTTAATAGGTTTTTTAAATGCTAATTCCTAACTATAACTGGTGTGAAACCTATGGTTTTTTCAGTGAATATATATATATATATATATCATCGCTCCAGAGCACCAGGGCAATGCACTCGCAGGCGGGTGCTTTCCAATGAGGGGTTGCACCCACAAATGAAATCACCGCTCCAATATCCGGACCACTGGACTTTCGCCCTCCCGGAAAAAAGGCACTCACGGGGGAGTTTTGTTAGGTATTATTTATTTTCACCAACAAATGGACACTCCATCAACAAACAGACGCGTTTCGGTAAAGAACCTTCCTCTATGTTTACCGATGCGCCGTCTT
This sequence comes from Lissotriton vulgaris, assembly GCF_964263255.1. Classification (NCBI taxonomy): domain Eukaryota; kingdom Metazoa; phylum Chordata; class Amphibia; order Caudata; family Salamandridae; genus Lissotriton; species Lissotriton vulgaris. The sequence goes on from NC_141685.1 coordinate 1,249,260,829, forward strand.
TGAATCAATTTAAACACACGGTGTATTGAAATCAAGAAATGACTCTGGAAATTAGAGTCCCAATACCACACGAGGGCCATCTTGAAATGTCTAAATAAACCGTTCATAATACAACTCATCAAGCCCCTGGATGGGCGAATATATACCTTACAATCTATGCAGTCTAGTATAATTAGATATATACTAGACTGTATAGATTGTAAGGTCTATATTCGCCCATCCAGGGGCTTGATGAGTTGTATTATGAGGAAAGTTCTTTACCGAAACGCGTCTGTTTGTTGATAGAGTGTCCATTTGTTGGTGCAAATAAATAATACCTAACGAAACTCCCCCGTGAGTGCCTTTTTTTCCGGGAGGGCGAAAGTCCAGTGGTCCGGATATTGGAGCGGTGCTATATATATATATATTACCTACTGGCGGTCGCCAGTAGGTAGTTATAGTTAGGATAATTTTCAATGTTAAATCTCAACATTCTATTTTGAATAACTTTGGCGCCGGTTGACGAATCTGCCTGAAATTTTCAGGAAAATGGTCTCATGGCGGTCCGGTCCTTCCCTGAAAGTTTGGGGGGGATTCGTCAAGCGGGGGCCGAGATAAAAGGGGGGTCCCAAAACGCGTTTTCCCCATGTTAATTTCCATAGGGCGGTCGATTTCACTTTTAGCCCGAACGGCTGAATGGATTTCCACCAAACTTGGCAAAATTGTAGGGACTGGTAGCCCGATGTGCCTTTGCTATGTCTCAAGATATGTGCTCCAGTGGATTTTAAGTAATTAAGGTTCAAAAAAATATATATATCTATAGCCGCGCTCCCGTGCGCGCACGGGAGTGCGCTCCAGGCGCGACACGCGACTTGCGCGCAGGAAGCTGATTGGATCTCAGTTGTCTGTAAACATTCTAAACAGTGCGGAGCGGCCGCCATCTTGTGTCTCGGTAAAATCGAGACAGAAGGGGTTTGAAAAAAAAAGGGGCAAATGACCATAAGGGGGAAGAGTAGACCCCCTCTGACCCCCTAGGTTTGATGTAGGGACTAAAATAGGGTCCTGCAGGGCATTAAAATTTTTTTTTCGTTTTGCGCGGGAATATGCGCTCTCCCGTGCGCGCACGGGAGAGCGCTCCAGGCGCGACGAGCGACTTGCGCGCAGGAAGCTGATTGGATCATAAGGGGGAAGAGTAGACCCCCTCTGACCCCCTAAATCCAGGACTATATTTATGAAGGCCTTGCGCTGTTAGTTTTGCGCTTCCTGTGCGTCAATTTTTGTGACGCACCAGCGGTGTAAAAAAATGCGCATTGTTATGCAATATTCAAAAAGTGACGCATCTATCTAGATGCGTCACTTTTTAAATATAGTGCAACGAGGTACATTTTATTACACTGCTGGTGTTATGCGTCACTTTTCTGTGCGCACTCCTTATGACGTTCCAGATGTGTCATATTTAATGTATGACGAATCATGTTGCAGATACAATATGGCGCAGAGTTTTAAAAAGTGACCCATGTACCTAGATGCGTCACTTTTTAAAAATAGCGTCAGGTATAATGTATGCAGAGGGGGTGTTCCCCCACAAAAAGCTTTGTAATAGCGACGCAGTGAAATGTTTGAGATTTCACTGCGTCACTTTTAGGATGCTGTTGCATCCTTTAAATATAGTGCAACGAGGCACATTTTATTACACTGTTGGTGTGATGCGTCACTTTTCTGTACACAGTCCTTATGACATTCCAGATGTGTCATATTTAATGTATGACGAATCATGTTGCAAGGAGTTACAGATACGTCAGTATTTCTGACATATGTGTAAACATAAAAGTGATGCGAGGCCGGCGCAAAATTTTGACGCAATAGCATCCAAAAAATGACGCAGGGAAATCTCATAGATTTCAGTACGTTGTTATTACCAAGCTTTTTGCGAGGGATTGCCCCCTCTGCATACATTATACCTGATGCAGATACAATATGGCGCAGAGTTTTAAAAAGTGACCCATGTACCTAGATGCGTCACTTTTTAAAAAATAGTGTCAGGTATAATGCATGCAGAGGGGGTGTTCCTTGCAAAAAGCTTGGTAATAATGACGCAGTGCGTCACTTTTAGGATGCAGTTGCGCCAAAATCTTGCGCCTGCTTCTCAGCAAACCTTTCACATGGTGCTTTTTCCATGTGAAAGGACACATTACTGGAGTTGCGTCACTTTTGTGACGCACTCCTGCAATGCGTTACTTTTGTGTTTAGAGATATGTCAGAAATACTGACATATCTGTAACTCCTTGCGAATTGATTAGTCATATATTAAATATGACATATGTGGAATGTCATAAGGAGTGCGTCCAGATAAGTGACGCATCGCTATTTTCACGTAGCGATGCGTCACTTTTCAGAAATGAGGCCTCCAGTTTATTCACTGTGTCATAAATTTCTTTTCTAACACTCACCTTCTTTCAGTCCTCCTACTTCACTTCCTTTCACCTCTCATACCTTTCTGTTCTTTCTTACTCATTCTCCTTTCAATTATCAATGCACTATATTTCACTTACTCTTCATTTTTTAAGATTATAGCTCTTTGATGAGAATTGGAGGTAGTTCTGAAAAGAACTTTTGGTTTTCTTCTTTTAACTGAAGAGGAACAAAAACAGGGAATAGAAACTGCTCAACAGGAGCAAAAAGAAAAGAAAAAAATTAGGGGTGGGAAGGGCAGTGATGGTTCTCTAATGCCCGAACCATGAGCAGGACACTTTGCTCCCCATAGGTGAGGAGTTGATTGCAGTATCTGCATCTGACGACCCCATGGTTGAATGCAGGTTGGATGTTTGCTACCTGCCCCTGAGATTGGTCTCTTCCAGAAGAAGTTGCTCCTCCTGTTGATGTAGAGGGAACCTCCTGTGCCAGAGCCCTGACACTTTCTCGGGCAAAATTCTGGGGGTGCCTGGTCTCCACATGGCGAATCATCGTGAAGTTGCCAAAAGAGTATTTTTTTAGGGGGTTACCCCGTGACAGGACCTTTTTGCAGATCCTGCACTCTACTTTTGGTGCATTCACCTTCTTCTGGCCTTCTGGAAACTTAAAAAATTTCCAAATGAAATGTCCCTTCACCTTTGGGGTAGGTGGCTCTTCATCAATGAAGTCATCTTCACTGCTGGATGATCTGGCAGCCATGATGAACCAAGAAAAAAGGAGCAGCAAAAAAGCAGGTCTTTCAGTCACAAAAGTGAAAGAAGAAGTGAAGGAAATGGGTGGGGATTTCATTCATTGTAAAAAAAAACTGTTAGCAACCAATGAAAAGTGTTATTTTAGGGTCACATGACCCGACGCGCTTACGCTGCGCGCTCGGGTGCACTTCCGGGTGCGTTTACGCTGCGCGATCGTAGGCGCTTCCGGGGCGCACACGTGGCGCGATCGTAGGCGCTTCCGGGGCGCACACGTGGCGCGATCGTAGGCGCTTTTGCGTGCGTTTAGGAGCCGCGCACGTAGGCGCTTCCGAGGGCACGTACGTTGTGCGCTGAAGTGACGTCATCAATCTTTAATAGAAATGCATAATCATTTTCAATATTAAAAAAAACAAATTTTATTTGTATGGTACGAAATGTTTTGCATTATTATTAACTTTTCATTCATATTTTTTTTTCACGAACGACAGTTGCGCTCTGGGTGCGCTTTCAGATGAGCTCTCGGAGAAGCTTACAGGAGAGCTTAGCTGAAAGCTTCCAGGAGCGCGCACCCAGAGCGCAAAAGAAAAAAATTATAAAAAAAATGAATACTTAAAAAAAACAGCAAATTGTAAAAAAAAAAAAGGTTAGAAACTCGATATACAAAGGAATTAGCATTAAAAAAACCTATGAAATTCACTGAAAAAACCATAGGTTTCACACCAGTTATAGTTAGGAATTAGCATTTAAAAAACCTATGAAATTCACTGAAAAAACCATAGGTTTCACACCAGTTATAGTTAGCTGGAAATTTTACTGATATAAAACCATTGAAATTCCCACGTTATAGTTAGTCGGACTCACTATAACTTGCGCGTACAATGCACTGCTGATGACATCACTCATGACATCACTGATGACACCATCCTTGTGACAGAGTGACAGACCTAATTTCAGTGTAATGTAACGCTTGAAACACATATTCAAAAATAGAAACAAACATTTTCTAAAAAATGGAGATACCCAAACCAGTAACAACAACCAATTCAGTAATTCCACCATCTATATACACATCCACTCATTCACCAACAGTTCTATATAGTCACTCATACATATACTCACTCATCATATGTAGTGATACACCTACACATCCTGTTACACATCAGCAATCATCCAAAAGTTACTCACACACATACTCACACATGCAAATAAACTATTAAACATCCATTTCTTTGCATATACATTTATACACACACTGCCACCTTACTTCTAAGGAAACTTACCCATACTTACTCTCTTAAACAATCACTTATAGAAACACATACTTATTTACACAGGAACTCCTACAATCTCTCACTATATATACTATACTCACTTATATACATCAATACTCACATATACTAGATTAAAACATATGTCGTTACTAATGAAGACACTAGTGAGACAGTCATTCACTCACTAACACACACATATATACACTCATCCACCCATACAGTCCTGCACATATGCTGTCTTCAAAACACATACAAACAGTGAGTCAGTCACCAACCCCATGCAGCCACTTATACACAAAGAGAAACACTGATACAAACATTTAAATATTTAAACAATACTCGCTAATATATGTATTCACTAAGATACACATAATATGCCAGTTACCCAACCAATTTTTTTTAAAAAAACATCCATTTACACACTTATTTAAACATTTATTCTTCCATCGACCTTTACAAATACATATATAAAACAAATTTATTTTTCAGAAAGACACACATTCACTGGATGGTCTCATCAGTGATGTCATGAGTGATGTCATCAGCAGTGCATTGTACGCGCAAGTTATAGTGAGTCCGACTAACTATAACGTGGGAATTTCAATGGTTTTATATCAGTAAAATTTCCAGCTAACTATAACTGGTGTGAAACCTATGGTTTTTTCAGTGAATATATATATGTATATTTCCTACTGGCGGTCGCCAGTAGGTAGTTATAGTAAGGATTATTATTAATGGGGAAATCGCAACATTCTATTGGGAATAACTTTGGTGCCGGTTGATAAATCTGCCTGAAAATTTTCTCACATTTGCCTCGCGGCGCTCCGGTCCTTCCCTGAAAGTTTGGGGGGAATTCGTCAAGTGGGGGCCGAGAAAAAAGGGGAGTCCCAAAACGTGTTTTTAACATTGAGTTTTCCATAGGGCGGTTGGACTCACTTTTAGCTTGAACGGCTGAATGGATTTCCACCAAACTTGGCAAAATTGTAGGGACTGGTAGCCTGATGTGCCTTTGCTATGTCTCAAGATATGTGCTCCAGTGGATTTTGAGTAATTTAGGTTAAAAAAAATATATATATCTATAAGCGCGCCCCGGTACGCGCACCGGGTCGCGAACCGGGCGCGCTACGCGAGTTCGCGCGCGGAAACATGATTGGCTCTCGGGTGTCTGTAAACATTCCAAACAGTCCGGAGCGGCCGCCATCTTGTGTCTCGGTAGGATCGAGACACAAGAGATGGCAAAAACAAAGGGGGAAATGACCAAAAGGGGGCAGGGTAGACCCCCCTGACCCCCTAAGTTTGATGTGGGGGCCATAAAATGGCCCCGTGGGGCAAAAAAAATAATTATTTTTTCGATTTGCACGGGGGGAGCACCCGGTACGCGCACCGGGGAGCGTACCGGGGAGTGTACCATGGGGAAAAAGAATGACAGTTTTAAAAAAAAGTAGCTGTTTAAAAAAATAATTATTTTTGTTGTTTTTTTATTTTTTTTATTTAAGTACCTACATGTAGGTACCGATGTAGAGACTTAAATTTAATGTGCACCGTCTCCTCTGTAGATATCTTGCATGTTGTTACAGAAGTTATTGTGGTATATGGAATCCATACCATAGTCTGTCAGGAAAGCAGAAACAGATACTTTAAGCACTCCCTGAGAAGGCCTAGGGGATCATGGGTAGTCTATCCTGCTCCCTTATGATGAAAAAGAGATGTAAAATACACATTGTAGATAATATAGTGGGAGAAAGGAAGTAACTATGAGCAAACTTACTATGTAACACAAAAAAGTTGCACAGTATACTATAAGTCTCACTTTATATTATAATCATTTTGGTAGTACTTCATGAATTACATATAAAAGTGAATAATGTCTCAAACAATTTTTAATTATTAAATATAAATTTATTCTTCTGATTCTTTTTCAAAATTTAATAAAACTTCCAACATTATATTGGCCGGAATTTCCTCATAATTATTATTACATGATTCAATTTGTTGTAAACAGTCTATTAATTGTTGGTCCAAAGAGTGATCCATGAAATCCAATTCATCTTTTTTTTCTTCAGGATTTTCAACCTTTACTTCAAAAGAAATAACATTTGATTGTTGTTTTCCTTCCATTTTCTTTCTGTAAATTGCATAAAAAATAACTATATCAGTAGAGTTAGGGTACTTTTGGGTTTAAGTTCAGACAGGTACTTCTGAGTTTTTCACAGTGAAGTAATTTTTGGGTAGTGTATGGTTTCAGGCAGGAAGTAGAACTATTAAAAAGTGCATGTGATGAAGCCTAAGTAAATTCATAATTATACCAGAGAAGCCTAACTCAATCAATAATTATAACAGAGAAGCCTATCTCAATCTATAACTATTACAGAGTGACAGTATATAACTATCAGAAAACGTTTTCACAAATTAACTTAAAGTTCTCAACTTAGTTCCCCTTCCAAATTAACAACTTACCTTTTTCAAAGGAGTTGAAGTTTTCTGTGATAATTCTTTTCAAATGTACCTCAGGTAGTATTAGTCAAAATGGCTGTGTTTCCCTCTCATTTTTCTTATATATTCATGTACATAACCAATCAAATGTCAGCACATAAAAGTACAAAATGTAAGTAACATTTTAATTGGTTGTAAATTCTAACACTTTCATATGTGTTTTTGTCATGTAATTTACCTCAGGATATTTATACAGGGCTACAGCCTAAATGGCTCAATAGAATACCATCAAATTTGGGAAAACGGTAGGGACTGCTATGTAGTAGGGCCTATTCTATATTTGGTGAAAGTGTCTTCAGTGGTTTTTAAGAAAATTAACTTCCCACATTTTTTGGGAGCGCTTACCGGTGTGCGCACAGGTACGCGCACCAAGAGCGCTACAGGAGTCCGCCATTTTGTGTTTCGGTAGAATTGAGACACAAGATGGAGGACAAACAACGTTGTGAATGGGTAAACGGGGGCACGGCAGACACACCCTGACCCTCTAGGTTTTCTGAGGGGAGTTTAGGAGGTACATATATGCAATAAAATGTTTTTTAATTTTCACGGGGGAGAGCCCGGTACGCGCACCGGGGAGCGTACCGGGGAGGGTACTTTGGTGAAAAATAGTAAAAAAAGTTAGGATAAGATAATCATTTTGAGTGATCAGAGGTAGGGTAGCCCTGAAAAGAGCTTTTGGGTTCTGTGGCTGATTTAGGTACCTACAAATAGGTTCCAATGCACAGTTTTAAGTTTAGGAGGAATATTCTATTCCCCTCATCTGAGAAGTGCACACCATCTCCTCTGTAGATATCTTGCATGTTGTTACGCAAGTTATTGTTGTATATTGAACCCATTCCATAGTCTCTCATGTAAGCAGAAACAGATTTATTCACATGTTTCCGTGCTTTCTCAAATTGTTTACAAAATTGGTTGGACCAGTTCCATTTCTGTCTTTGACATATATTGGAATATACCAAGGCAGTTTGTGGAAAAAGTGCCATCAATTGACCAAAGGTGTCCTTTAAAAGCATTTCCAGACCTACCCCAGTCAAAGTGCCCAAGTAATTTCCACCACAGTGCACAATTAAGAGGTCAGGGTTTGGCAGATGCAAAAAGGTTTTTACCAATGGTATCAATTGGTGACATCTCAATCATCTCTGGCCAATCCACTTGATTTCCACATTTGGTAAATCAAGGTTGTGAAAATTTCTGCTAGCTGCATATCTTTGAGCCCAGTGGATGTAGCTATGTCCAATAATCCAGACAGAATAAATGGTGAGAGAGGGTTCTGGTGCAGTCAGATGAAGTGTGGGAATGAAATGGCAGTTGGAAAAGTAGGAGTTTACAAAAAAAACTGTGTAGTTTCAGTGCTCTTGAATCACAAGCAATGATTGGTGAATTCAGATAGTTGAAAACTGAAAGATAGGGTGCATGGTTCTGTTCTGTGAAAGAAGTAATTTGAATGGTTAAGAAAAACTCAATTAAAGAAACATTGCACGGATAAGCTGGTGTATTGAGAGGTCAAACATCCTTGCTGAGTTCATTTGCAACATTGTAGAATAAACTTTTGAACCTGAGAGTTCAGTAAGGAGGGAGTTGCTATGGTAACAGGTAAAAAGGGCTGAGGGGGGAGGGTGTTGGTTTGAAAATAGTGAGGGAAGAGTTTTGATTGGTTGAAATGAGGCATATGTGTGTAGAATTAGAGGTTTTCTGTGCCAGTCAATGTTGCAGTGTCTTGAGTGCATATCTTTTGCTCTGCTAAAGAAAAATTGGTGTGTGTGTCTGACACTGTTTTCAATCTCCCAAAGCATTTGTAAAGGTAAGTAATGATTCATTTAATTTAGATAGAGACTTGTATGCTCTATGGAGAAGATTTGGAAGCAGATTGTGTTTTTTTAATGTTGCTTTGTGTCATGTTTTTTGATAATGTTTGGTTAAAACATTTTGCTGCATAGAGGAATTGTCTTTTGTGAAATAGTGGGGTTTCAGTAGTGAAATTGAATGCTTGTACATAGGACCTGTGCTGTGTTTCTAAAATGTTATTTAAAAAACGATTTTGGGGAAAATAAATGGCTTTTATATTTTTCAGAAGGAATATATAGTGTCTGCCTCATTAAAAAAAATATATTTGAAGCTTTCACAATGATGTTACCTGCGTTACCTCAGATTAGAAAGCAGAATGAGCTTCTTTGTTGTTGGTTTGTGTCATGTTTTTTGATAATGCTTGGTTAAAACATTTTGCTGCATTGAGGAATTGTCTTTTGTGAAATAGTGAGGTTTCAGTAGTGAAATTGAATGCTTGTACATAGGACCTGTGCTGTGTTTCTAAAACTGTTATTTTAAAAACGATTTTGGGGTAAATGAATGGCTTTTATATTTTTGAGAAGGAATTAATAGTGTTTGCCTCATTAGATAAATATATTTGAACCTTTTACAATGATTTCACCTGCATTACCTCTGATTAGGAAGCAGATTGAGCTTCTTTCTTGTTGGTTTGTGTCATGTTTTTTGATAATGCTTGGCAAATAGACTTTGCTGCATAGAGGAATTGTATTATGTAAAATTGAGAAGTTTCACTAGTTACATGGAATGCTTATACATAGGACCTGTGCTGTGTTTGTAAAATGTTATTTAAAAAATGATTTTGGGGTAATTGAATGGCTTTTATATTTTTGAGAAGGATTTAATGCGTTTGCCTCATTAAATAAATATATTTGAACCTTTTAGAATGATGTCACCTGCGTTACCTCAGATTAGGAAGCAGATTGAGATTCTTTCTTGTCGGTTTGTGGCATGTTTTTTGGAAATGCTTGATATCAACATATGCAAGATAGAGGAATTGTCTTTTGTGAAATAGTGAGGTTTCAGTAGTGAAAGTGTATGCTTGTACATAGGACCTGTGCTGTGTTTCTTAAATGTGATGCGGAAAACGATTTTGGGGCAAATGAATGGTTTTTAAATTTTTGAGAAGGAATAAATAGTGTAGATGAGGAGAGGCCTGTCCAGGGGTGTAGATGAGGTGAGGCTAGTCTAGGGGTGCAGATGAGGTGAAGCCTGTTCAGGGTTGCAGATGAGGTGAGGCTTGTACAGGGGTGCAGTGGAGGCAAGGGCTGTGTTCAAGAGTGTAGTGGGAGAGAAGCCTGTCCAGGGGTGCAAAGGAGGTGAGGCCTCTGTCTAAGAATGCAGTGGGGTAAAGGCTTCATGAAGTCCAGTCTACTGCATTCTTAGACACAGGCCTCACCACCTCTGCTCCCTTGGACAGGCCTTACCTCCTCTTGTATTCTGGACAGGCCTCACCTCATCTGCACAATCTGCTTCCTAATCTGAGGAAACACAGGTGAAACGTGCAATCATGTACACAGTATCTAAACCTTGTGAATAATGTAAAACCAATTCATGTGCTGTAAATCAATTTTTACATAACATTTAAAAATCAGAGCACAGGTCATATGTACAAGCATTTCATTACACTACTGAAACCTCACTTTTTTACAAAATACAATTCCTCTATGCACTAACATTTCTTTACCAAGTATTATCAAGAAATATGACACAAAGGAAGAATAAAAAAGCTTAATGTGCTTCCTAATCTGGTAAATAGACTTTGCTGCATAGAGGAATTGTATTATGTAAAATTGAGAAGTTTCACTAGTGACATGGAATGCTTGTACATAGGACCTGTGCTGTGTTTCTAAAATGTTATTTAAAAAACGTTTTTGGGGTAAATGAATGGCTTTTATATTTTTGAGAAGGAATTAATAGTGTTTGCCTCATTAAATAAAGATATTTGAACCTTTTAGAATGATGTCATCTGCGTTACCTCAGATTAGGAAGCAGATTGAGGTTCTTTCTTGTTGGTTTGTGCATGTTTTTTGGAAATGCTTGATATCAACATATGCAAGATAGAGGAATTGTCTTTTGTGAAATAGTGAAGTTTCAGTAGTGAAATTGTATGCTTGTACATAGGACTTGTGCTGTGTTTCTTAAATGTGATGCGTAAAACGACTTTGGGGCAAATGAATGGTTTTTACATTTTTGAGAAGGAATACATAGTGTAGATGAGGTGAGGCATGTCCAGGGGTGTAGATGAGGTGAGGCCTGTCTAGGGGTGCAGATAAGGTGAAGCCTGTTCAGGGTTGCAGATGAGGTGAGGCTTGTACAGGGGTGCAGAGGAGGCAAAGCCTGTATTCAAGATTGTAGTGGGAGAGAAGCCTGTCCAGGGGTGCAAAGGAGGTGAGGCCTGTGTCTAAGAATGCAGTGGGGGAGAGGCTTCATGAAGTCCAGTCCACTGCATTCTTAGACACAGGCCTCACCACCTCTGCTCCCCTGGACAGGCCTCACCTCCTCTGCGCTTCTGGAGAGGCCTCACCTCATCTGCACAATCTGCTTCCTAATCTGAGGAAACATAGGTGAAACGTGCAATCATGTACACAGTATCTAAACCTTGTGAATAATGTAAAACCAATTCATGTGCTGTAAATCAATTTTACATAACATTTACAAAAACAGAGCACAGGTCATATGTACAAGCATTTCGTTACTCTACTGAAACCTCACTTTTTTACAAAATACAATTCCTCTATGCACGAACATTTCTTTACCAAGTATTATCAAGAAATATGACACAAAGGAAGAACAAAAAAGCTTAATGTGCTTCCTAATCTGGTAAATAGATTTTGCTGCATAGAGGAATTGTATTATGTAAAATTGAGAAGTTTGACTAGTGACGTGGAATGCTTGTACATAGGACCTGTGCTGTGTTTCTAAAATGTTATTTAAAAAACGATTTGGGGTAAATGAATGGCTTTTATATTTTTGAGAAGGAATTAATAGTGTGTGCCTCATTAAATAAATATATTTGAACCTTTTAGAATGATGTCACCTGCGTTACCTCAGATTAGGAAGCAGATTGAGGTTCTTTCTTGTTGGTTTGTGGCATGTTTTTTGGAAATGCTTGATATCAACATATGCAAGATAGAGGAATTGTCTTTTGTGAATTAGTGAGGTTTCAGTAGTGAAATTGCATGCTTGTACATAGGACCTGTGCTGTGTTTCTTAAATGTGATGCGAAAAACGATTTTTGGGCAAATGAATGGTTTTTACATTTTTGAGAAGGAATAAATAGAGTAGATGAGGTGAGGCCTGTCCAGGGGTGTAGATGAGGTGAAGCCTGTCCAGGGGTGCAGATGAGGTGAAGCCTGTTTAGGGTTGCAGATGAGGTGAGGCTTGTACAGGGGTGCAGAGGAGGCGAGGCCTGTGTTCAAGAGTGTAGTGGGAGAGAAGCCTGTCCAGAGGTGCAAAGGAGGTGAGGCCTGTGTCTAAGAATGCAGTGGGGGAGAGGCTTCATGAAGTCCAGTCCACTGCATTCTTAGACACAGGCCTCACCACCTCTGCTCCCCTGGACAGGCCTCACCTCCTCTGTGCTTCTGGACAGGCCTCACTTCTCTTTTTTTACTTCTTCTTACACCCTCTCTCAAGGTTACTCTCTCTCTCCCTTTTACAGACTCTCTCTCTTTAAGTCTCTTTTACATCCTCTTCCCTTCTAACACCCTCTCTCTTTTACACCCTGTTACACCCTTTTTCTGATTTACTCTTTTTCTCCCTTTCTTTGACTTACTCCCTCACCCTATTACATCCTTTCTCTGTCTTACAACATATTATACACTCTCTCTGTCTTACTCCTTCTCTATGTTTTTCTCCCTCTACCTGTTTCTTTCTCTGACTCTGTCTGTCTCTTTGTGTTACTCCGTCTAGCTATTTTTCTCTGTCTAACTCCTAGTTATGTAGTTGCTGTGATATAAACTTAGATATGTTGTAAACTAGTATTTACATTGTTTGCTTATATTGTCATTCCTTTGTTGTTTGCTAATAGTGGTCTTTAATGTGTTATTATTTTCTTTACCACAGATTGAAATCAACAATTCCAATAGTAAGGAAATATGCCTTCAAGGCAGAGGAGAAGGAAAGATGCAATACGGAAAAAATCAAAAACAGCAACGGAATTAAAGCACTCCCCTACAACAAGTACTTCAAAAAACACAAAAAAAGCTCCTGGTAAGACAACTAAGTCTTTTTTTCTGAACATATGTAGAGCAAAAAAAATGTTAATGAGAATGTGAATAGTCAGAAGGAGAGAGCAAATTTGAAAAGGAAGGAGAGGCCCCCCAAAAGTGTTACTACTGGATCAGGAGAGAAAAGTATGTATAGTAATAGAAGGCAAAACCAATTTAGGGACATTCGTAGACGAATGTTACGCAATAGGGTAGTTTTAAAATTGTTAGAAAATATGAAGAAAGGTAAACAGAGAGCTGCTTTCTACAAGAAAAAGAAAAGTGTAGAGAAGATTGTTGATCAGGCTTTCAAAGTTAAGAAAAAATTATTTATTTAAGTAATCAATAGAATTAGGATACTTAACAAGGCAATTGATGTTTTCAAATTGAACAGTAGATGGAAAAGAATAATTAATCGGACTAATTTTTGTGAAGTATTCTCTGGAGAATGGATGCATAGTTCAAGTTCTGAGCCATTTTTTAATGAGGAGAGTTACTTCCTGGAGAATGATTTGGTGCATGCAGTTGACACCAGTGGTCGTGCATATGAGGTGAAAGACGGTTGTCTGATGGAAAAAGAGAAACTTGTGTCTAGAGATGCAGAAGAGGTGTTAGCTGATGAGGTTTTAGGGAAACGTACTGAGGGTACAGTGTACACATGGAAGTGTAGTAGTATTTGTAGTGTGCAACAGGATTCAATCGATTTGCTTCGTAATTTCTTACGTACATATAGTAAGAAAAGTGTAAAACAGAAAATGAAGATGTTGCAAGAGTTAGATCCTTGCAGAGTGAGAGAAAACACAGGTTTTCATGGGCATTCACTGGCTTGTCTTTCTAGAAAAGTATGTCAGAGTGGTTTTCATCATTTTAGGATGTTAGCAGTGCATCATAATAAAGTGAGGAAATTAGTGAGAAGGTTGTATTATGCAAAAAGTCCAGCACTTAAGCTTAAACAGTTAAACAGTGCTCTTTTGCATGGATCTGAATTAGATGTGAAGAGCATTTGTGAAGAAATTGAGTTTTGTTATTTTGGGGACAAAGAGGACAGTGTAGAAATGGATGTAGTAATAGATGGTAATGTGGAAGACAATGTACTGATTTTAAGTACAGAAAAGTTTGACGAGGAAATTACCAAGTTTAAGGTGAAATCAAGTGAAAGGCCTAATTTTACTTGTGTGTGTTGTCGACGGACTCATTATAAGATTCAGACTAGGTTAGTTGATTTATATGCAAAAAGTGAAATGGAAAACAATAGTGAATGGAAGGATTTTGTAACTTATTTGTTGGTGGAGAATTCTTTTGATTTGAGTTCTGATCAGCGTATTTGTAATTATTGTTTTAAAAAATTTAATCAAAACAGAATGCCTGCTAGAGCTGTTCATAATAATCTTCAGTTGGTAGATATTCCTTCTGAATTGATGGATTTAAATACTTATGAATCTATTTTGATTCAACGTGTCCATCCTTTTCAGGCTATTGTTTGCATGGAGCCTAAGATAGGGAAATTGCCTCCTTCAGATTTACAAAGAGGATTAAAGGGAAGAGTTGTTTATTTGCAGCTAGATGTCAAGAAAAATATTGATACAATTGGTGTAGAAAGAGTAGACGAGGATCCTCTGGTTATTCTAGTTAATGGGGTTCCGACAAAGAGTAAGAAAAACTGGCAAGATTTAGTGGATGTTAGGAAAGTCAAAAAGGCAACGTTGTATTTGGTCAAAAACAATGAGTACTGCAAACATGTATGTGTTGGAGCAGAGGAAACAGCTACAGAAGAAGACAGTGATTGTTCAGTCGGCCAAATTGAAAAAGTTGATGTGTCTAGAAGTGAAGAAATATATGAACATTATACTGGTTATCCTTTGCATTCCAAAGAAGTAATGGGGAATGCAATTGACTTGTTTCAAATGAAAGCAGCAAAAGGAAGTCCCATTAGTGTATGGGAAGAAAGTTTGGAAGCTCGTTGTTTTCCACAGTTATTTCCAACAGGTTGAGGTGGACGATATGACAATCAACCAGTTCAAATTCCTGCAGCTGAATACCGGACTTTACGATTATATGCTGAAGATCCAAGGTTTTGTCAATGCATTCCGTATTTGTTTCATCTACTGTATGAAAGTGACTTGTCTGGGCTATCTTATGCAGTTAATCATATACTGAAAAGTGGAGCACATCTGCAAAATGTTTCGGCGAGGGACTTTATGGAGAAAGTCAATCTGCAAGACAGTATTTTGGAATCTCAGCTAATCAATCTCATGGCATGTCAGCATGGTACAAACGAGTATGGAAAGGGGCGACCACTCGGTCCCCCCGAACGTATGGTGGAGTACCCAGATCCCCCCGGGAAGCCATTTTTGGGCGGGAGGCGAGTCTCTGCTGGTATGCCCGAAGCGGCGTAGCCGGGGCGCGCCTTTTTCCCACCCAAGAGGGGGCTGTCCTAGACACCTACGCCGATGGCCACGCCCCGGAGGCGGAATAGAGGAGGGTCCACGCCCGCCCGAAGAAGGATAAAAGGAGCAACAAGCCAAGGAAGCATCCTCTTGTTCCTGCGCTCTGAAGCTGCACCTCCCCGTTGCACGTGAGCTCGAGACGGAACGAAGAGCCAATTTTGAGAATTTGTAATCCTTGTGTTTTGTCTTCTAGCACTTCCAGACTTTGGTTCCAGGATCTTTCGGTCGACTACCATAAGAAAATGCCGGGCAAAAGGGTCGGAAAGAAGGTTAGCACCGACCAAATACTTCGTATGCTGGTGAAGGACATGGCGAATATGAAGAAGCAGATGGCGGCCATGAACGGTACGGGCCGGCCTAAGAAAGTCATCGGACCAGCATTGCCGGGGATAGTCCCTGCCGGGAGAGGTAAAAGGGCCAGGAACAGGGCAGCAGGGGGTGAGGCTCCGGTTCCAGAGTCACCTCCGGCGAGCCCGCTCAGGCCAGTGGAGGCCCCAGTTCCGATTCCGGATGCAGGACAGCCGATCCCTGTCGTAGTTACACCGGTGAACGAGGGGGATATGCCACCGGAGTTGGCCGCCCAGTTGGCGGCGTGGTTGGGCAAGAACAATGAGGGTGCCATAGCTCCAGGGGATACGGCCGAAGAGGCCAAACTAATAATGAAGCAGTTGCGGCAGTCGCGAGATGCTGTGAAGGCACCTTGTCCTTTTGTTCCCCCTCAGGTTCCCGCGGAACAACCGTCTTCAGGTGTTGCAACAGCAGCAGCAGCGAGTTCAGCTACTGATTCGGGTAAGAAGCCGTTGCCAATGGCTGGGGAGGGGTCGGTACCCTCAAGAAGGGAAAAAGTGGTACAACATATACCGTTGGCCACGAAGGAGATGATATGGGCGGATAAATACGTGAACATATTTTCACTATTGACTGATCATTATGAAATAGAACACGTAAAAAATCAGAAGGAATTGTTGTATCCAAGTGTATGGCGAGCAAAAATGGCGGGTTTCAGAGTTGATGAGACAATCGCTAATTGGGCCAGGGCTTTTGGGATGTTCACTGCAATCATGGGGGAACGTAGGCCTGAGGTATTGACTGAATTGGCTTGTTACCAGACACGAATAATGGAGTTTTATGAATCGTACGATGGTGATCAATGGTTGGGTTATGATAACAAATTTCGTAAGGCCAAGGAGCACGACTCATCCCTGACGTGGGATTGTTTCGACTCCATTTGCTGGCAGAAACAGGACAGGTCAAACTCGGCAAAGCCGTCTTCGTTTGGCGGGAATGGGGCAGAGCCTTCCCGCCATTCCCCGGCGGTGCCCTTTCGAGCAGGCACCGGTAATGACCAGCACGCAAGGAGTAATGGGAACTCTGGCAAGAAAGGGGTCTGTTGGAGCTTCAACAGGGGCAAGTGCACTAAACCACTGGGGACGTGCAAGTTCAGGCACGAGTGTGCAGAGTGCGGACAGTCTTCACACCCCGAGAGTTCGTGCAGAGCCAAGAATGGCGATACAGGGGGCAGAGGCGGCGCCAAACAGGTCTAATGACGGCCGAGGGGCGCTGCTACCTACTCCCATCAACATCATGGCAATGATCCCCTGGCTGAACGTATACCCTGATCATGTCTCCGCTGGGGTGTTGAGGGACGGTTTCTCATGTGGTTTCCGCATCCCGGCGGGGGATTTTTGGGGGGAAGCACTGTGTAAAAACCAACTGTCTGTTCAACAGAATGCGGTTGTAGTACAGGCAAAGATTACAAAGGAGGTGGCCCGAGGTCGGGTCGCGGGTCCATATGCGAACCCGCCTGTTCATAATTTTGTTTGTTCACCATTGGGAGTGGTCCCCAAGAAGGCCCCAGGTGAGTTTCGGTTAATACATAATCTGTCTGCTCCTAAGGGTCTTTCCGTGAATGATGCGATTGACCCGGGAGTTTGTTCGGTGCGGTATGCTTCCTTTGATGAGGCTGTCGCCATGTTGAATCGCCTGGGGCCCGGAGCGCTGATGGCAAAATCGGATATCGAGTCAGCGTTCCGGTTGCTCCCGGTACACCCACAGGATCAGCGTCTGCTAGGCTTTGTGTTCCAGGGACGCTATTACATGGATAAATGTATGCCAATGGGTTGCTCCATTTCTTGTGTGTATTTTGAAAAATTCAGTAGTTTTTTACAATGGGCGTTCACCAGAGCCACGGGCTTTACGCAGGTTATGCATTACCTAGATGATTTTCTGTTTCTTGGGGCAGCTGGGGACACGGAATGTGCACAGGCTTTGAGTAAATTTTGTGATCTCATGAGAATATTTGGCGTGCCACTAGCACCGGGCAAAACGGTGGGGCCGTCTACTTCACTCGAGTTTCTAGGAATTGAGCTCGATTCTGAAGAGGGGTGCTTCCGTTTGCCTAAGAAGAAGGTGTTGAAATTTATGGCCTCACTCGAGGCATGTATTGACGAGACGAAAGTAACATTGCATCAGTTGCAGCAGGCTGTGGGTCAGCTTAATTCTGCCCTTAGAGTGATACCAATGGCTCGCCCCTTTTCTCGCTCTATTGCTCAAGCCATGGTTGGCCTTAAGGAAGGGCATCACCGCACAAGACTCTCGGCAGAGGTTCGCCAGGACATGCGCATATGGTCGGCATTCCTGGAGGATTTCAACGGTCGTGTCCTGTGGAACAAACCAGCGGTTTCCTCCGAGGAGCTGGGTTTGTGGACCGACTCGGCAGGGAGTGTGGGTTTTGGCGCCATCTTCGGTAACCATTGGTCGGCACAAACATGGCCGGCATGGAGAGTGGGCTCACAGGTAACATTGGGTTTCTTGAACTGTTCCCTATTCTAGTGGCCTTGAAGACATGGCCGGAGGGGTTTCGTGATCACACTGTGGTGTTCTGGTCAGATAATATGACCGTGGTAGAATGTGTCAATAATCAGGCAGCACGCTGCAAATTGATCTTGAGACTGATGAAAGAAATTTTCCTGCTATGTATGAATTAAACGTCCACTTTAGAGCAAAACATGTGCCTGGGGTACTGAACCAATTTACAAAAAGGGGGTGGTGATGAACAGAGTGTCTGAGTTAAACAGACCACTCTTACCCAGTCCAAAGATCAGGGCTTGATCCATCACCGTTATTTATCTCACTGCCCCATCCCAGCTCAGAACCTGGCTATATGCAAATCAGTCTGTCCCTGGCCCAGTGCATCATGGGAACAGGGCAGACTAAACTACCAAGCCAATTCTTCACCAGAAAGGAGACAAGCTACCGGGGACCGGTTTCTGGCATTTCAGCCTTCTTCGGCCCGGCTTGCTTGAATCCTGATGGAGCAGTGAGAAAGGGACTCATGTCTGAGTATACCCTGCCACACCTATAGTGGCCAAAAACGATTTACAAAAAGGGGGTGGTGATGAACAGAGTGTCTGAGTTAAACAGACCACTCTTACCCAGTCCAAAGATCAGGGCTTGATCCATCACCGTTATTTATCTCACTGCCCCATCCCAGCTCAGAACCTGGCTATATGCAAATCAGTCTGTCCCTGGCCCAGTGCATCATGGGAACAGGGCAGACTAAACTACCAAGCCAATTCTTCACCAGAAAGGAGACAAGCTACCGGGGACCGGTTTCTGGCATTTCAGCCTTCTTCGGCCCGGCTTGCTTGAATCCTGATGGAGCAGTGAGAAAGGGACTCATGTCTGAGTATACCCTGCCACACCTATAGTGGCCAAAAACGATTTACAAAAAGGGGGTGGTGATGAACAGAGTGTCTGAGTTAAACAGACCACTCTTACCCAGTCCAAAGATCAGGGCTTGATCCATCACCGTTATTTATCTCACTGCCCCATCCCAGCTCAGAACCTGGCTATATGCAAATCAGTCTGTCCCTGGCCCAGTGCATCATGGGAACAGGGCAGACTAAACTACCAAGCCAATTCTTCACCAGAAAGGAGACAAGCTACCGGGGACCGGTTTCTGGCATTTCAGCCTTCTTCGGCCCGGCTTGCTTGAATCCTGATGGAGCAGTGAGAAAGGGACTCATGTCTGAGTATACCCTGCCACACCTATAGTGGCCAAAAACGATTTACAAAAAGGGGGTGGTGATGAACAGAGTGTCTGAGTTAAACAGACCACTCTTACCCAGTCCAAAGATCAGGGCTTGATCCATCACCGTTATTTATCTCACTGCCCCATCCCAGCTCAGAACCTGGCTATATGCAAATCAGTCTGTCCCTGGCCCAGTGCATCATGGGAACAGGGCAGACTAAACTACCAAGCCAATTCTTCACCAGAAAGGAGACAAGCTACCGGGGACCGGTTTCTGGCATTTCAGCCTTCTTCGGCCCGGCTTGCTTGAATCCTGATGGAGCAGTGAGAAAGGGACTCATGTCTGAGTATACCCTGCCACACCTATAGTGGCCAAAAACGATTTACAAAAAGGGGGTGGTGATGAACAGAGTGTCTGAGTTAAACAGACCACTCTTACCCAGTCCAAAGATCAGGGCTTGATCCATCACCGTTATTTATCTCACTGCCCCATCCCAGCTCAGAACCTGGCTATATGCAAATCAGTCTGTCCCTGGCCCAGTGCATCATGGGAACAGGGCAGACTAAACTACCAAGCCAATTCTTCACCAGAAAGGAGACAAGCTACCGGGGACCGGTTTCTGGCATTTCAGCCTTCTTCGGCCCGGCTTGCTTGAATCCTGATGGAGCAGTGAGAAAGGGACTCATGTCTGAGTATACCCTGCCACACCTATAGTGTCCAAAAACGATTTACAAAAAGGGGGTGGTGATGAACAGAGTGTCTGAGTTAAACAGACCACTCTTACCCAGTCCAAAGATCAGGGCTTGATCCATCACCGTTATTTATCTCACTGCCCCATCCCAGCTCAGAACCTGGCTATATGCAAATCAGTCTGTCCCTGGCCCAGTGCATCATGGGAACAGGGCAGACTAAACTACCAAGCCAATTCTTCACCAGAAAGGAGACAAGCTACCGGGGACCGGTTTCTGGCATTTCAGCCTTCTTCGGCCCGGCTTGCTTGAATCCTGATGGAGCAGTGAGAAAGGGACTCATGTCTGAGTATACCCTGCCACACCTATAGTGGCCAAAAACGATTTACAAAAAGGGGGTGGTGATGAACAGAGTGTCTGAGTTAAACAGACCACTCTTACCCAGTCCAAAGATCAGGGCATGATCCATCACCGTTATTTATCTCACTGCCCCATCCCAGCTCAGAACCTGGCTATATGCAAATCAGTCTGTCCCTGGCCCAGTGCATCATGGGAACAGGGCAGACTAAACTACCAAGCCAATTCTTCACCAGAAAGGAGACAAGCTACCGGGGACCGGTTTCTGGCATTTCAGCCTTCTTCGGCCCGGCTTGCTTGAATCCTGATGGAGCAGTGAGAAAGGGACTCATGTCTGAGTATACCCTGCCACACCTATAGTGGCCAAAAACGATTTACAAAAAGGGGGTGGTGATGAACAGAGTGTCTGAGTTAAACAGACCACTCTTACCCAGTCCAAAGATCAGGGCTTGATCCATCACCGTTATTTATCTCACTGCCCCATCCCAGCTCAGAACCTGGCTATATGCAAATCAGTCTGTCCCTGGCCCAGTGCATCATGGGAACAGGGCAGACTAAACTACCAAGCCAATTCTTCACCAGAAAGGAGACAAGCTACCGGGGACCGGTTTCTGGCATTTCAGCCTTCTTCGGCCCGGCTTGCTTGAATCCTGATGGAGCAGTGAGAAAGGGACTCATGTCTGAGTATACCCTGCCACACCTATAGTGTCCAAAAACGATTTACAAAAAGGGGGTGGTGATGAACAGAGTGTCTGAGTTAAACAGACCACTCTTACCCAGTCCAAAGATCAGGGCTTGATCCATCACTGTTATTTATCTCACTGCCCCATCCCAGCTCAGAACCTGGCTATATGCAAATCAGTCTGTCCCTGGCCCAGTGCATCATGGGAACAGGGCAGACTAAACTACCAAGCCAATTCTTCACCAGAAAGGAGACAAGCTACCGGGGACCGGTTTCTGGCATTTCAGCCTTCTTCGGCCCGGCTTGCTTGAATCCTGATGGAGCAGTGAGAAAGGGACTCATGTCTGAGTATACCCTGCCACACCTATAGTGGCCAAAAACGATTTACACAAAGGGGGTGGTGATGAACACAGTGTCTGAGTTAAACAGACCACTCTTACCCAGTCCAAAGATCAAGGCATGATCCATCACCGTTATTTATCTCACTGCCCCATCCCAGCTCAGAACCTGGCTATATGCAAATCAGTCTGTCCCTGGCCCAGTGCATCATGGGAACAGGGCAGACTAAACTACCAAGCCAATTCTTCACCAGAAAGGAGACAAGCTACCGGGGACCGGTTTCTGGCATTTCAGCCTTCTTCGGCCCGGCTTGCTTGAATCCTGATGGAGCAGTGAGAAAGGGACTCATGTCTGAGTATACCCTGCCACACCTATAGTGGCCAAAAACGATTTACAAAAAGGGGGTGGTGATGAACAGAGTGTCTGAGTTAAACAGACCACTCTTACCCAGTCCAAAGATCAGGGCTTGATCCATCACCGTTATTTATCTCACTGCCCCATCCCAGCTCAGAACCTGGCTATATGCAAATCAGTCTGTCCCTGGCCCAGTGCATCATGGGAACAGGGCAGACTAAACTACCAAGCCAATTCTTCACCAGAAAGGAGACAAGCTACCGGGGACCGGTTTCTGGCATTTCAGCCTTCTTCGGCCCGGCTTGCTTGAATCCTGATGGAGCAGTGAGAAAGGGACTCATGTCTGAGTATACCCTGCCACACCTATAGTGGCCAAAAACGATTTACAAAAAGGGGGTGGTGATGAACAGAGTGTCTGAGTTAAACAGACCACTCTTACCCAGTCCAAAGATCAGGGCTTGATCCATCACCGTTATTTATCTCACTGCCCCATCCCAGCTCAGAACCTGGCTATATGCAAATCAGTCTGTCCCTGGCCCAGTGCATCATGGGAACAGGGCAGACTAAACTACCAAGCCAATTCTTCACCAGAAAGGAGACAAGCTACCGGGGACCGGTTTCTGGCATTTCAGCCTTCTTCGGCCCGGCTTGCTTGAATCCTGATGGAGCAGTGAGAAAGGGACTCATGTCTGAGTATACCCTGCCACACCTATAGTGGCCAAAAACGATTTACAAAAAGGGGGTGGTGATGAACAGAGTGTCTGAGTTAAACAGACCACTCTTACCCAGTCCAAAGATCAGGGCTTGATCCATCACCGTTATTTATCTCAATGCCCCATCCCAGCTCAGAACCTGGCTATATGCAAATCAGTCTGTCCCTGGCCCAGTGCATCATGGGAACAGGGCAGACTAAACTACCAAGCCAATTCTTCACCAGAAAGGAGACAAGCTACCGGGGACCGGTTTCTGGCATTTCAGCCTTCTTCGGCCCGGCTTGCTTGAATCCTGATGGAGCAGTGAGAAAGGGACTCATGTCTGAGTATACCCTGCCACACCTATAGTGGCCAAAAACGATTTACAAAAAGGGGGTGGTGATGAACAGAGTGTCTGAGTTAAACAGACCACTCTTACCCAGTCCAAAGATCAGGGCTTGATCCATCACCGTTATTTATCTCACTGCCCCATCCCAGCTCAGAACCTGGCTATATGCAAATCAGTCTGTCCCTGGCCCAGTGCATCATGGGAACAGGGCAGACTAAACTACCAAGCCAATTCTTCACCAGAAAGGAGACAAGCTACCGGGGACTAAAACCAGGCGGCTGATGCACTCTCTCGTTCTCACATGCAGGCCTTCCGGGGCCATCTGCCCTCTGCGGACTTGGTGGCAGCACCATTTCCCGAACTTCTCTGGTCTCTCGGTGCCCCGGATTACAAAACCTCGTGGGAGAGAGTCTAGCCCCCAGGACAAGGAAGGCATATGAAGAGGCGTTCCGTTCCTATTGGGCATTTTTGGGTCCAGCTAGGGGGGAGCATTGGGGGCAGGAAGAATATGTCCTGAAATTTTTAGTTTCATTGCATCAGGCAGGCCGATCAGTGGCAACAGCCAATAGACACCGAGCCGCCATTGCATTCATGGCGCAGGCTCATGGCATTCAGGACCCCACAGCGTCCTTTCTGGTGAAAAAGGCGCTGCGCGGGTGGCAACGCCTTGAGGGTCGTAGAGAGGACGAGAGGCACCCGATAGGGCTAGCAAGGTTGTCCCAGTTAATGTCCGTACTCCCTGCGACTTGTTCATCTCAGTCAGAGACAGTGCTATTCCGGGCCGCCTTTGCATTAGCGTTCCATGGGGCTATGCGGATAAGCGAACTGGTAGCAAGGAACAAGCACGATACGGGGGGAGGTCTGTGTCAAGAACACATCCAGATAAAAGGTGACACGATGGTAGTCACTATAGCCAAGTCCAAAACCGATCAGGGAGCGATCGGAGACAGTGTGGTTGTTCAGCGCATGCTAGGGTCCCACATGTGCCCAGTGAAATGCGTAGAGGAGTATTTAGCGCAGAGGGCGGCATCATGGGGGGGGAGCTTGCTGAGACATACCGACGCCACCCCACTGACCAGGTTTCAGTTTCAGCGGGTGTTGACAATGGCAATCGCGGCAGCGGGCTTGAACCCGGGCGATTTTGGGACCCACTCATTCCGGATAGGTGCTGCTACAGAAGCTACAGCCAGGGGTTTGAGTGTGGATAAAGTGAAACAGTTGGGGCGTTGGTCCTCGAATTGTTATAAGAGGTATGTGCGGTTGCACATGTTGTGAAGCTAATGTCATGCACTCACGCTTCTTGTTTTCTGTTTGGTTTTCAGTTTCGCGAGCAGGCTTTGCGGGGCGGACTGTGCAGTTGACCCGACACCTGGGGACCAGCGGTCAAAGATCACCGGCTGAGGGAAGAGTGGTGTGGGTCGTCGGCCACTCATACGTGAGGCGTGCCGCAGACGTATTCAAAGCAGGTGACATGATTCACATGGCTGGGGAATACGGGTACAGGGTGACCTTCTACGGAAGGGGCGGGCTCTGTATTGACCAGTTTCAGAATTTTATGGAGGGTCTGTTAGGGCGGACAAGGTCACCACCATCTGTAATCATAGTGCATCTTGGGGGCAATGATTTGGTGACCACGGGTCGACGAGTACTTCTCGAATTAATCTTATCCACAGTAAGTTGGTTGGCGAGAAGGGTTCCGGGGTGCACGATTGCATGGTCCCACATGATTCCACGAAAGGTGTGACGGGGGGCTATTTCTGTGTCAGCTTTAAATCAGTCGGTGAAGAAAGTGAATAACAAACTTGGTAGGCTGTTCCGTACATGTACATTGCATTCTATTCCTCATGGATGTATCAGGGGGACCATATGTACCTGGAGGATGGGGTCCATTTGTCCCGGGAAGGGAATGCTTTACTCATAGGAGACTTCGTAGCTCAGTTAATGAGTTTGTGCAGCCATGACCTTTAAGTAGGAGTTCTGTGGGGGGTCCGGATAGCCGGTCAACTATCCGGCCTGTGGCGGTAAGGTCATGATCGGTGAGCAGTAATTGGAAGATCCCTAGAGGTGGGGCGTCACCCATTATGGATGGGAGCGCCCGGGGGGAGGCGGCCATTGGCCCCTCAAACGGGGAGGCGGTCCCCTTCTAAGGATGGGGACGCCAAAAGGGAAGGCGGTCAAGGCCCCTCCCTGGGAAAGAGGGGCTATGGGCCCCTCCTGGGAATTTCCCGGGGCCAGGACATCTGCGACGGCAGATGTGGTAAGCAGTGTGGGGTGGGAGGGGGGTCTACGCTACCTTCTAGACACCTCACACGAGTCCTCGGACGACCACTAAGATGGCGTCGAGTAAACACGGGCCCCCGTTAAGACAAGGAAAATTGGAAGTTGGCACAGAGGTACAGTCCTCTGTGCGCCCGCCACTCACAAGTGAGGGGGGAGTTCTGGTATTAGGGATCTGACACCGGTTACGACCTTGCCGTTGGCCCGTAATGTTAGGATGTACAATTTCAATTTTGAGAAATGTATTTACAGGATGTTTTAGTATCGGCTAGGAGAACCTTTGTTAGAGATGTGTTAAGGTTAGCCAAGAACATCGTAATGTGTAAATGAAATTGTACATGATATGAAACTGTTATTTTAATGTTTTAATTTTGTTTCATATTTTAATAAATACGGCCGGGAGGGTAACTCCCTCCCGCCTTCCAAAAGTTCAGAACCGTTTCCGTTTTCCCATTCTTGGGGATTGTGTTGAGAGGGGGCGTCGGGTATCCCAACCATATTGGTTCCGTCGTCATGGGGAATTGAAATGTATGCTAAGAAACTTAGGAACTCCTACATGGTTCCTCACTCTTAGCTGTGCTGAGTATGCATGGGATGACTTACTTCAATTTCTACGAGAGGCAAATGAAAACATACAAAATATAGAATTCAAAACACCTGGAGAACTGTGTTCTTTGGATCCAGTGAATGTATGCAGATATTTCAATCATAGATTTGAAGCTATGATGTCTTTTATTACCAACAAAAAAAATCCTCCCCTTGGAGAGGTTTTGGATTTCTTTTGGAGGAAGGAGTATCAAGCGAGAGGTGCTCCTCACATACATATGTTATTATGGATTAAAGATGCACCCAAATTTGGAACTGATTTGGATGACACAGTGATGAGTTTCATTGAAGAGTATTCAACATGTGCTGTTCCGAAAACTACTGAAGAAAACAATTTAAGGCAACAAGTTTTACGCTTTCAATCCCATCGTTGTGGAAAGTACTGTTGTCGAAAATTCAGAAACAAGGACAAGCTGTACACAAAATGTTGTTTCGCTTTTCCACGACCAGTGATTTCTAAAGGAAGAGTAAATAATTTGATGTCTTCTCTGCGACATACAGTGACGAGGAAATCACCAAAAAATACATACAATTTAAAAAGAAACGAAGAGTCCAAGTATATTAACGACTACAACCCAGTGATTTTGTCCATGTGGAATGCTAACATGGATATTCAGTTCGTTGTTGACAACTCTATTGCTCAGGCTCGATATGTGACGTCTTACATCACAAAAAAAGAAAAGACAGAACTGAAGGAAATGTGGGAGGACATTTCACATGAAAAGAGTATAAGTAAAAATGTATACAGTTTCAGTCTGAAGATGTTGTCGCATCGAGAAATCGGAGCATATGAATGTTCTGATCGGTTATCATCAGCAAGTCTCTATGCCAAATCTAGAACAATCATTTGGGTGAGTCTAGGTCTTGCTGCAACACGAAACCGAGTTTTGAAATCTGTACAAGAAATTGAGTATTTGGCGGAGGAAGAACCAAACAGTACAGATATTTTGAAGACAAACATGTTGGATACATACTATCCAAATAGAAGTACTCACCTTGAGAACACTTGTTTGTATGAAGTTCTGCAAAACTATAGTTATAAGAGGAACATCACAGAAGATATCAATAACGGAAAATATGCTGTCATAGGAAATGAAGGATGTCTAGTGAAGCAGAGAAAAGGCCATTTGATTAATCATCGAAAATTGAGCTGCGAATCTCCATAGAAAAGAGAATTTTACTATTTAGCTCTTTTGCAACTCTTTAAGCCATGGCGTAAAGAAGAGGAACTACTTGGAGATTTTCTCTGTTACGAAGATTCTTTTAATGCAACCAAAGATACCATAGAATGTCCTTTTTTTCCAAATTATCTGCAAATGTTGAACGAAGAAATAGAGCAAGAAGCCACAATTGCTGAAGAGATTGCTAGAGACAGTTCTCAAGACAGTCAGAGTTCTACTTCATTGAGTCAGGATCCACTAGGAGGACCAATTATTCAAAATAAAGCTGCCTCTGCCATGGATGAGGTGGAAAGAGCTATGGAACAAGCCAAAGAGGATGTAGTTAACTTAGAAGATTTGGTAAAGCAACTAAACGTTGAGCAGAAAAAGATATATGACGAAGTCACAAAACAGATTGAATATGGATTCAGACATGAGAAAAAAGAGCGCTCATGTACCTCATTTAAGCCTGTCCGACTCTACGTAAGTGGAGAAGTGGGAACAGGAAAAAGTTTTCTGATGAAAGCAATTGCAACTTATCTGCAGAAAAGGACTGAATCACCGCTGTCTTGTGTTGTAACTGCTCCAACTGGACTGGCAGCACATAACATTAAAGGGATTACTCTACATCGTTTACTGATGTTGCCAGTTGAGCATGATAATAAATTGCATTACAACAAGCTATCTGGAGATGCATGTTCTGAAGTTTCCAGAGTCCTGAAGAAAATGAAACTTCTTATCATTGATGAAGTAAGCATGGTCTCAAATCTAATGCTTGCTTTTGTGCATTTGAGAATGCAAGAAATTCTTAGAACAGAGTATGATGTGTTATTTGGAGGGAAACACATTATTTTTTTTAGATCTACTGCAGTTGACTCCAGTAAAAGGACAACCAGTGTTTAAAATGCTCACGCATGAAGATACCACGAAGTTCTTTGGAAGCATTGGAAACGTTAATATATGGTTACATTTCAAATATGCAGAACTGCTTCAAAATATGCGACAGGCAAAGGATGAAGATTATAAAAATATTCTACAAGATGTAAGAGTCGGAAAAGTAAGTGAGCACGGGAAAGAAGCTTTACATGCACAATTAATTTCAAATTTGTATCCAAATGAAAACATTCTTTCAGAGAATATTTTTAAGAAAATTACTGCGAACAAATCTGGGATATGTTTGATGCCAACTCTGCAAGAATGTTCCATTTTCAACAACAAAATGTTAAAGTTAGAAAATGAAGAGATTGTGAAACGGGAAGCAATAGATAAAATAGAGCATATGGGAGCAACAATTATTTTTTCAGAAAATTTGAAATCAAAATTGGATTCATTAGAGAAGAGTATATCTAAATCAGCTGGTTTTGAAAAGACTCTGAATGTGTGTTTAAATTGTCGTATCATTTTGAGAAGCAATTTAAATGTTGAAAGAGGTCTGGTAAATGGAGAAATGGGTCATGTTGTTAATTTTGTGAATTATAGAAATAGAGATGGAATTGAATTTTTAAAAATTTAATTTGATGGCATTGCGCAAGTACAACAAATCAATTGTTGTTCTGCTAGATTTTTGCTTGTAAAAGACTTATATGTTCACCAAAAACAGTTTCCTGTTTGTTCGGCATATGCGGTGACAATTCATAAATCTCAAGGTTTAAGTGTAGATAGTGCTTTGGTGAATATTGGAAGTTCTGTGTTTAAAGAGGGTATGGCATATGTGGCATTATCACGAGTCAGAACTTTATCAGGATTGTACTTGATTAAGTGTGATGAGACAAAGATTTGTGCAGATGTAGATTGTGTTAAAGAATACAATAGGTTAAGAAGAGAGTATGCTCCACATTTGCCTCAATATTCTCTGTTTGGAAAACGTGTGCTAGGCCCAAAAAGAAGAAATGAGAATAATTGCAGTGAGGTAGTAGCAAAAAGACAAAAAGTAGATGAAAATTTAATTGTAAACAGAAAGAAAAAGGATTCTGATGAAGATGTTGTTGGATTTCATTTTGAAAACAGTTCTGGTGTCAACTGCTATGCTAATGTAGTGGCTAATGTTGTTTTTTTAATTCAAACTTTACAAGAACAGATTTTTGAAAATCGGGATCAAAGATTCTGCGGTTTATTGAATTCTGTGTTTTAGAAATGTAGCAGTGATAGAGCAAAAATAGAAAGTGTTACAGAAATTCGAAATCTTTTAGACATATGTTCTGGTCAAAAAATAAATTCACAGAACATTCAGCAGGATTGTCAGGAATTTTTAATGTATATGTTTGGTGTTTTGGAAGATGAAGGTGTAGATGTAGAAAATCTTTTTAGCCTTTCTTATCCATGGCAGCATGACTGAAACAATTGTAGTTTATCAAGTACTACTAGAATAGACACTGAAAGATTTATATATTTAACTTTACTAGACTGCAAATCAGTGTCATTTAATAATCTAGTTAAAGCAGCTGATCATAATATTGTGTTTACCCAATGCTGTCCACATTATTTATACAAACTTATGGTCAGTATGTCATTTTAATGTTCCAACGATGTAGACCTGATGGAACAAAATTGACAACTTGCATTAAAAATTTTGTGGCTTCTCAGTTATCAATTTCAGGAAGAACCTTTGCAACTGTAGCTATTATTTATCATGACGGTCCTTCGACAACATCACGGCATTATACAGCTTATTTAAAATGTCGAAAATGTTAGACTTACTGCAATGATACTCATTTGACTTACAAACAACGTTTGCCTTTTGACTTAAAAAATTCTTACCTAATGTTTTTAGAACCAAAATTTAAGTAAAGCTAATTGGCCTATGAAGACAGGAGCAGTTAATAAAAGTTAGTCTACTGTTTAAAATTATATTGTGAGTAAAAGTGACCAACATAATATAAAAAATCCAGTTCTCATATAGGTACTGTAAGTGGATTTCATACTAAGTGATATCAGTATTATAGGAAATGTTGAACATGAGTGATCCAAAGATGGGAATAAGAATAATTAAACATTGTGAAAATGTTGTATAAGTTTTTCTTTCAGAACATCAGGTAAACGGTAATTTCAGAATTTGATTACAGAAATTTAAAAACATACTGATATATCTGACACTATTTGGCCGTAGTGAAACGTGAAGGAATGAGCAAAAAATCATGACTTAACACAAGGAGGAAATGAAAAGGTTGAGAATTATTTCAGATGTTCTTAGAGCTTTTTTTATAGAAAGCCGATGAAATGGAAATTTTAAAGAACAGCAGAGTATTTTCCAACGAAAAGGAACTTCACAATCTACTATTTGGCCTCAAGGAAAGGTAAGTAAATGAAAGATTAGTGTACATATATGATTTGTAAGTTCATATGGGTTTTTTAAAACACAATCTTTTAGATTGTGTTTTTTTTCCCGCTGTCATATGATGAATAGTTTGAACTCACTGTTTTTAGTGAAATTCAATATATTCTGAGAACAGCAAACATAAACTATCTAATAAGTTGTACAAATTATTCTATAGTTTTTATTGTGTAATTTATATTGTATTCCCATTGTCTCACACTCACTTTACTTTTTCCACCCTTTTCAGCTCTCTTTACTCACTCACACTGCTTTTCTCTCACTCTGTTTCATCGCTGTTCCTGTACTCCACTTCTTTCACAACCCCTCAATCCCATTTCAACTGTCTGCATCCCCTCTCTCCCTTGCACCACTTTTCAGCTTTCAGTCTGTCTACTTTACTTCCTTTTTCCGTCTTTTACTCCTTTGCTCTTTTACTAATTCCTCTTTAATCACTCACCTCTTTTGTCGCACTCTGTCACTATAACTCACCCATTCTCCCTCACTTATCTTTCTTTGCTTCTTTCTTTTGTCCTCTTTTTTCGTTCACTACCTCTATGTCCTCAGTCCCTCACTCTCCTTTTGTTATGCTCACTTGTGTTTATCTACCTTCTATCATTTCTCTTACAACAACTTCACTGCTCTTCTCTCATCATTCTTCACCCCAGTTCTTTTACTCTGGTTCTATTACTACCCCGCATTTCCTATCTTTCAGTGTCCTTCTCTTTACTTTAATCACGGAATCACATTCTCTCAGTACCACTGCTTTAGTCCTCTTCCCCTCTCTTTCCTTCTTTTGCTCCTTTACTCATTTTCCTTTCCTCACTCATTGTACTCCACTTCACTCAGTCCTTCCCTTAGTCCCTCTGTGTACTTACTTCCTCACTCCTTTTCCCTCAATCCTTTTATATTATCCTCACTCCCTTCATCCCTTCATTCTGTGACTCCCCTTCACTCACTCTCAGTCATCTTCCGTTCCTCTTTCTTGTAAATGGATCCTCAATCAGACTTCTTTTCCTCTCACTCATTCCCCTTTTACTTACTCCTCTTTCCTGATTTAGTTTTGGTAACTCACATTCTTTTAGTATCTTACTTACGCTCAGTTCATTTCTCTCTTCTTCTCTTCCTCTATGTCACTGAATTTTATCGGCCTTACTCTTAGTAATTTGCTCTCCTTCTATTTCGTTTTCCCTCTTTTTGTCCTTCTACATTACTTTATTTCCCTTTCTGTATCCTTCACTCTTCCTTTATTTCTTAGTACATATTTATGATTTTTTACCTCTTGACCTGTCTCTTCTATTTTAAAATATATATTTGACTAATTATAACTTATTTTTTCTTCTGTCTTTCACAGACACAAAGTGTAGAAAAAATATGTAATTAAGTTTTCATTAATTATATGGTAAGTGTGACTAAAAAAATGTAGTTTTTCATCACCCTTTGCTTTAACCTCACTACTTTTCTCTCACCCTACCTCACCCCTGTTTCCTTACTCTGCTTCCCTCACTTATTCTTATCCTCCATGTTTTCTTCTCTTTTCCTTACTTTCCTACCACATTCAACTTCTTACAGTCCCCCTGCTCACCCACACTCCCTCACTTACCTTTCTTTTCTGGTTCACTCAGTCCCTTTCTGTCACTCCTTCCTTTACTCTCTCTGTTCTTTCTCTCTGTCACGCCCCATGTCTTTCCTTTTCTCAGTTACTTCCTCTAACACCTTTTCTCTATCTTACTATCTACTACACAGTCCCTCTGTGTTCCTCCCTCTAGCTCTCTTTCTCTTAACACCACTCTCTCTGTCCCTTTTCCTCATGCTCACGCCTTCATTATTTTATTTTTTATTTATTTTTTGGTGCGCTAACGGTACGCGCCCCGGTACGCGCACCGGGGCGCGCCAAAATACCGCGCTTACCGGTGAGCGCACCGGGAGCGCTCCAAGGGCAAAAAAAAATATGAATATACATAAAAAAAATAGTATGATATAAATATACAATAAAGGATTGATTTTAAAATATATTGCATTTCATAGCTATAGAAATTTGCTATTAAAAAACCTTTGAAATTCACTGAAAAACCATAGGTTTCACACCAGTTATAGTTAGGAATTAGCATTTAAAAAACCTATGAAATTCACTGAAAAAACCATAGGTTTCACACCAGTTATAGTTAAGAATTAGCATTTAAAAAACCTATTAAATTCACTGAAAAAAAAATAGGTTTCACACCAGTTATAGTTAGCTGGAAATTTTACTGACATAAAACCATTGAAATTCCCACGTTATAGTTAGTTGGACTCACTATAACTTGCGCGCCTGCAATGCACTGCTGATGACGTCACATATTACATCACTCATGACATGGTCAGTGACATCACTCATGACATCACTGATAACACCATCCTTGTGACAGACTGACAGACCTCCTTTCAGTATAATGTAACCCTTGAAACATATATTCAAAAATAGAAACTAACATTTTCAAAAAAAAGGAGATACCCATACCAATAACAACCAATTCAGTAATTCCACCATCTATATACACATTCACTCATTCAGCAACAGTTCTATGTAGTCACTCATACATATACTCACTCATCATATGTATTGATACACATATACATCCTGTTACACACCGACAGTCATCCAAAAGTTACTCACACACATACTCACACATGCAAATAAACTATTGAACATCCATTTATTTGCATATACAGCTATACACACACTACCACCTTACATCTAAGGAAACTTACACATACTTACTCTCTTGAACAATCACTTATAGAAACACATACTTATTTAAACAAGAACTCTTTCAATCTCTCACTCTCACATATACTCACTTATATACATCAATACTCACATATACTAGATTAAAACATATGTAGTTACTGATAAAGACACTAGTGAGACAGTCATTCACTCACTAACACACACATATACACACTCATCCACCCATACAGTCCTGCATATATGCTGTCTTCAAAACAAATACAAACAGTGAGTCAGTCACCAACCCATGCAGCCACTTATACACAAAGTGAAACACTGATACATATATTTAAATATTTTAAATTTACTCGCTAATATATGTATTGACTAAGTGTCAGGCTCCACGCTGCCGAATCCGTTTGATGCACATATGACTCCACCTCCCGATCTCACCAACACGCTAGTAATAGCAACACAGCGTGTTCGAGTGATAGGGCGAGGGAAAACAGGAAACAAAACAAGGAAGGGACGGAAGGGGACTGCAGGGAAGGGACAGCTGGAAGACAAGAAAACAGTCACACAGGTTATTCGGATTCACCTTGAAACCCTACACTCATTATAGCCTCACTAAGTAAGAGTGACGTTTCACCTTTATGAAAAGAAGATTGCTCCTCCTCCTCCCTGTGTTTTTCCTGAATGTTGATGTACTTCACCCTAGTCCCTATGGAACACAAACACAGTTAATGACTAGCCTTTTACCAGAACTAATATATATGATACAGTATTCAGCGCTATACCTACCCTGCCTTGTAGTAAAAAGTGTTCAAATCAAAATCCAATGAAAGACCCCAAAACACCTCTGTGATTTCAGCACAATACTCTTCTCCAGATAAGTCTATTCACAAATATATAAAGTTCCAAAAATGATTCAGGAAGGACACGGCAAGACGTAGCCACCAACTACTGTCTTCCGCTCTCTAGTTCACACTCAGCGTTATTTTTGTGTACCCACTCCAAATACGGAAAGGTGTAGGATCTCCCCCCACTACCTTCCGCTTTGGCACTTGCCGATGTAAGCACTAGTGACTTTCTTCGTAACGGAAGTACGCAGATTCGATGAACCGCGTTACTCCGTTCTCACCAAAACAGAATAACAAAATCCTTCCCCTTCACCTATAACAGTTCAGGCGTCTTGCTTTCTTTGGCCCTAAATCCAGGCAGCCTGTGCGCTTTACACCTCAGCGTTTAGATAAACCACGCGTTAAACTTCACGCGTCTTGTGGGGGATTTACTCACGATACTGTAGCTGCTTTAATCCCGGTTTCTGCTTTGTCCGGGCTTCTCGTTTGCCCGCCTGCAAACTCTAGCAAACTCGTCACTCCTGCGAGGAATTGTATAATCCATGCAGCGCTGACCTCGCGCTGCGGGGAAATCAATCAGGAAGCGCCGTCCTCGCGCTACGGGGATAACAATAGACTTCTGTTCTCAAGCGCTTAGCTAATCCTAGCTAATGCGCAAAAAGTCTAATCCAGAACCAAATCCTCCTTCTCAAGGATACCAAGATCGCACTCCTCTCAGTCTCTCCCAACAATGTTGAAAGACAAAATCACGAACAACGTGATGAGGGGCCGCCCTGCTTTTATGGTGCCCCGCCCCCACTCTAGAATTCTGGGAGATGTAGTTCGGGTTTTAGGTGGCGCAGTTTGGCACAGCCTGACACTAAGATACACTTTATAAGCCAGTTAACCAATCAATATTTTATTAAAAATAAACATCAGGGGAGGAGCCAAGATGGCGACCTGAGCGGACGCGCAGCCTTCGGCTCCGCCGGCCCCGATATCCCGCACCTAGATCCAGCTTGCTTCGTTCGTCAGTTTTTAACCCGAAAGGTGCGGGCCACGGAGCTGATGTCACCGGTGCTCCGCCGGCCTCTCCACCCGCCCGGATTCCGAAGTTGTGGGCAAACGCGCCCTGGCCCGGGACCCAGCCTGCTCCGAGACGCTCTGCGGACCTCTCGTCCCCCTCCTGCAGTTACCCTGTTGCCGGGAAGGTGAGATTGAACGGCGATTCTTTGCTGGGACGCGACCTGAGTGCTGCCTGCTGACGGGGACCGTTGTGCATTCCCCGGACTACACGGTGACGGAGGGCAGGGGCGCCTGACCAGCGAGTCCTTTGTGTTTGGCCGCCATGCTTGCTTTGTCCCACGGGTCCCTCCGGACTGGGACGGCGCACTCTGCCCGGGTCTGAAAGCCTCGCCACGCAATTGTCGGCTCTAAGCAGCCACCTGCGTCGGGCGGGATACTACTGGCCAGGGTTTATCTACTGCAGCCGGGTCGCGTCCCGCTACTTTCCCCTGTCCTCCCCCGGCACTTCAGATTCGGGAGGAAGACAAGATGGCGATACCAGTGGCTGGCCACTGAAGGGCGATCCGACGGAACGGCGAACACCCCGGCGTGCGTGTGATCGGAGCACATTCACCTCAAGGGACTGAGACAATGGGGACCCCACAGCCTGATGTAACGCTGGCAGATGTGTTGGCAGCCCTGGGTGAGCTGCGTTCGGTGGTACGGAGCAGCTGTAGCGCGCTGGGGGCGAGACTGGATGCCTGTGCCCGGGATTCCACCCAGAAGCAGGAGAAGTGTTCCCCACATCATTCCGGACCGGGGTTGCCGCAGCCTGCCGCCGCAACATTGTCTCAAGGAGCTGCTGAGGACGATACTGTAACCTTTGTTGTGGCGGGCGGCGGTCTGTTGCCACTTACTACTGCAGACACTGATACATGGTTTCTCTCCTGCCCCGCGCTCGCTTGTGTACAGTCACTTGAGGTGCCGTGGACTTGGCTACCAGTGCTTTGTCCCCCTGTTTCGTTACCAACATGCTTGCCTTGGATTTTGATCGCTTCGCTTTGTGCAGATCGCGGCTGGACCTTGCCAGAGAGAACTGATGCTGAGGGGGAATCCTTGTTTGGGACCGGACGCCATTTGCTCCTTGTTTTTGCACCTCCCCCCTCCCCCGGGCGGCCATCTTCTCTTCTTCTCCTGCAATTCACGGGATTGCCGAGCGGAGGGGGCGTGAGACAACGTCCCAGATCGGGCCAGGGATAGACGACTTTCTTTGTTTGACACCCGGGCGGGTGGGTGGAGGTAGGGTGGACCTCGAATCTGGCCTGTTTTGTCGCTGACTGCGCAATGACTCTCCCCACATGATTGCTTGCTGTTGCTCTATCTGATGTTGCTGTTGGGGCGGGTATTGCTTAATGGGCCGGCGGAGTTCGCCTGTATGTTTAATTGACCCTCCTCCCGGACCTTCTCGTGTGGGAGCCCAGGGACGGGTTTCTGTTCCTACTCCCTGAGTCATTGGATTATACCTTTTCTTTTTGCTTTCCCTACTGCTTTCTCTCTTTCTTCTCTTCTTTTCTCTTCACTCGCTATATTTCGGGTTTATGGGGCGACAGACACTCTGCTAGGGGGGGGGGCAGGCCATAGCCTCTGCATGTGTGTAGGGTGGGGGGTTATTTTTAGTTTGAGTTTTTATTTCTATGGTGCCTTTCTTTGCTCTTTTATGATTTTTCTCTTCTCTTTTGGGCCCGTGCTAGGTGTACTGGGGGATGGGTGGCGGTGCATATGCAGATGGGTTGTTTAGGCAGCTTCCTGATGATTGACTATTTTGTGGCCATCCTCTGGTCGGGACTTACATGTTGTGAAGCGCTCCGCCAGGTATTGATGTTTCTTGTCAAGTCCCACCTACATGGACCTTGCTCTTTTCTTTTTGTAGTTTATGTACGGAATACTATGACCTGTTCTTAATGTTTGCACAGAAAAAAAAGGATTTTAAAATTAACCTACATTGCTCCTGTGCCTGGGTATTGTGGCGCTTTGCACGTTGTTCTTTCATCGTAACTGTTGCCATGCCACATTTCCTTGGCGCCGTATTGCATGCACTAGTGCTACATGAGGTGTCGTGGCCGGCCGGATGGTTGTAGGCCCGTATGTGTATTGTCTATTGAGCACAATAAAGGTTTTCAAAAATTTAAAAAAAAAAATAAAAATAAACATCAATTTACACACTTATTTAAACATTTATTCTTCCAACGACCTTTACATATACATATATAAAACATATTTATTTTTCAGAAAGACACACATTCACTGGATGGTGTCATCAGTGATGTCATGAGTGATGTCACTGACCATGTCATGAGTGATGTAATATGTGATGTCATCAGCAGTGCATTGCAGGCGCGCAAGTTATAGTGAGTCCAACTAACTATAACGTGGGAATTTCAATGGTTTTATGTCAGTGAAATTTCGAGCTAACTATAACTGGTGTGGAACCTATTGTTTTTTCAGTAAATTTAATAGGTTTTTTAAATGCTAATTCCTAACTATAACTGGTGTGAAACCTATGGTTTTTTCAGTGAATATATATATATGTATGTGATCAAGGGCTCTTGAAGCCCGAAACGCGTCGTTGCAGGCTGGAAAAGAAACGCAAATAAAATCTGCATCTTGCCTGACTCGCTGTGGTGGTCTGTGTTCCTTCCTCGCCGCACGTCGGAAGTGGTGGAAATTGTTTGGTGCATATATATATATATATATATATATATATATATATATATATATATATATATATATATATATATATATATATATATATATATATATATTCAATGAAAAAACCATAGGTTATAGGCCATATATAGTTAGGAATTAGCATTTACAAAACCTTATTTTACTCGCATAAAACCATTGAAATTCCATATATAGTTAGCTAACTATAAGCGCTAACTATATATCGCGCACCCGCAATCCACTGCTGATGATGTCACATATTACATCATTCATGACATGGTCAGTGACATCACTGATGACATCACTGATTACAACATCCAGTGACTGTATGTTTCTGTAAAGTTAAAATATGTTTCACATATTGAAGAATGAGTGGATGTATAAGTGTCTGGATGAAGAATTTAGTAGGTGCATGACTGACTGTATGAGTGAGTGATTAAATGTGTCTCACTGAGTGCATGGGTTAGTGACTAAACTGTCTTAATTCGTGCATCAGTATGTTTGTTGTTGTGTAAACTGCTGCTTGTGTTGATCAGTAGCTATAAGAGTAGCCATATGGGTTATTGATTGGTTGCCCAAATATTTGAATGGGAGGCTGAGTGTGTGTGTGGGTGGCTGGGAGGTGCGTGACTCTGTGCATAGATGTGTAAGCAGTTGATTCACTAGGAGTATGAGTTCAAGAGTGCATGTGGAAACAGCTATATGAGCGGTTGACTGTGCATGGGTGTGTTGGTGAGTGAATGGATTTCTCATTGCTACATGTGCAAGTAAGTACGTATGTAAAACACAATACATGTGAGAGTTGAGATATATAAATAACTGAACATAAGAGCCAGTGAATGTGTGAGTGGCTGTATCGATCACTGTGAGCTTGTATCAGGGATTATATAAGAGAGTAAATATGTGTTATTATATGTTTGAATAAGTAAGATGTGTATAACTGTATAGTTGAGGAAATGGAGGTGTGATTGATTCTTTGCATGACTGACTAGGTGTGTGAGTAAGTCCATGGATGAGTGACAGTCTGTGAGTGTCTGTTTATACTGAGTGTATGTAAGGTTATATTAGAGTCTGAAGAGGTTCATTGTATTATCACATGAGTGATGTGATCAGTGATGACAAATGAGATGTCATCAGTGATGTCATTTGAGTTGTCATCAGTGATGTCATTTGAGATGTCATCATTGATATCATTTGAGTTGTCATCAGTGATGTCATTTGAGATGTCATCAGTGATGTCATCAGTGATGTCACTGACCATGTCATGAATGATGTAATATGTGACATCATCAGCAGTGGATTGCGGGTGCGCGATATATAGTTAGCGCTTATAGTTAGCTAACTATATATGGAATTTCAATGGTTTTATGCGAGTAAAATAAGGTTTTGTAAATGCTAATTCCTAACTATATATGGCCTATAACCTATGGTTTTTTCATTGAATTTTCAAGGTTTTGTAAATGCAAATTCCTAACTATATATCCACTATAACCTATGGTTTTTTCTGTGAATTTCATTGGTTTTTTAATAGCAAATATGAAAAGCTTTAAAATGTCAAGTACGTGATAGATAAAAACATTTTCGTATTTATGCACGCTGATGTGCTTTGAACGCTGCCCCCCCCCTCCCCTCTTTTGCCTTTGTTAGTACTCTCTCTTTGCAGATACAGAAGGGTAGTTAACGCAGGCCTTTACCCCCGTTGTAATCCGTCGTACCTCCTTGTCTCTCCATTTGATTGATTGTTGTCCAAGCATTTACTGTTTTAGAATTGGTTCTCTTTGGATCATTCTCTATTTACAAACAAGCACAAAGTCGCAATACTCTGTTTAGTCTTTGCAGATAGTGAAAAATCGTGTAAAAAAATAAAAGTAATCGAGCAAAATCAGTAGGCCACTAATTGGATCTCTTTTTGACCTCGCTAAAATAGAAATATTAGGAACAACCCTTCTTGAGAAATACGAAAATAGTGAGATGAACTGAGCTCCACACCATGAGGGCTGCAAGACAGCTCGGCTCCATCACCCATCCCGCACAAAATAATGACAAACCCTATGCAAATATTAAAAATATAGACAACACACCAGCAAAGAAATAGGGTAAAACATTTTATTAAAAAACTATTTACATAACGTTGGTTTATAAGATGATGTCAGTAGTGGACCGATGTGTGAATAGATCGAAAACAGCACAAGGCTCCAAGATCCGGATAGCAAGCTCCTGGATGTTGGGTGCCATAGTTTAGAGTTCTGAATTTCAGCCTTTTTCAATGCCTGTGCTTTGTTGAATCAAAATGGCGGCTTGACACAAAGCTGACTCAAGCGTTGTTACTGATGCTATGCAGACCAAAACTGGTTTTCAGTTTGTACATTTTTCTAGATTTTTCAATCCAAGTTTGGTTGACTTTGTAGAACGATGGCTTCAGATTTTCAACATACGGTGTGGTGGCGCTGACTGGGAGGGGGCGCTTCGCTCCTGCCCCCTCCCCAAGTAAGATTTTCATACGTGAAAGTACGTTAATGGTTTTGGTCCCCGAGATGCTTCGATGTCACTACCATTCTCAAATAGCATAAGTTCTGGATGTTGGGTGCCATAGTTAAGAGTTCTGAGCAGCGCTTGTAACACTGTCTGAAGCTTATTTCCTCCTACTGCAGCTTCACTATTCTCAAAGTAAGTGAGTGTCGTTTGTGGACCTGACTGCATTAGAAAACAATATGATATGTTACCTTCCTAAACAGCTTGACGGAGGCCCCTGAGGGGCGCTGTGATGGCCATGGACTCGGAGAAGACGCTTGGCTCCGACACCCTCCCCAAGTCTTATAGCACTGGTGTAGCCTGAGATCGCCCCCGACATAGGCGGCCGGCTCCCGGGGTCCGGCGGTACTTTTTGCCTTTTGATGACTCTTCAATTCTGGACCTTGTCCCACAATCCGTTTGACCTGAAGACAAGCTGTAGTGAGGCGCCCCTTTATCGTTTTAGTTGCCATTCCGCCCGCTTTTGCTACACTGTGCCTCTTCCGCCATTCAGCTGTTTTCCGCCCGCTCTTGCGACTACAGCGTCTCGCTCACCATGTA
Source organism: Lissotriton vulgaris (assembly GCF_964263255.1). NCBI lineage: Eukaryota > Metazoa > Chordata > Amphibia > Caudata > Salamandridae > Lissotriton > Lissotriton vulgaris. Next base: position 1,249,301,417 of record NC_141685.1, read on the forward strand.
GTTGAGATGCGCCCGCTCTAGCGGTGCAGCGATAGGCGGCTGCCACAGGACTCTCAAAATGGCGGCCGGCTCTTCGGTTTTGGGCCTGGTCCACTAAAATGGCCCTGGGACACCTTGGAACTCGGACGCTTGTCTGCTAGGGCTTGGATCCCATTCTCGAAAAGCGTCCCCTCAGCCGTGAAGATTCTACAAAAGTCATGGGGGCCTCCGACTCCCGCAGGCTTCTGGTGGGGAGCGGCTGCCATGATTGCTCGTGGAATGGCCACGACGGAGCTACGAGATGGTAGTGGTCTCATGCTGACGCCAGCTTTAGTCTGAAACATCCAGAAACACTGTAGACTACCAATTCGATCAGTTCCGGTAGCGCCCCAACATGACCCGGAAGAGAAGAACTTGCCCTCCCCTCTTTGACTGATGGTTCTTGTTGCCTGTCCCCTCTGTTGTCATTTAACAGAACTTTTTGGACTGCTGAAAGGGGTTGTGTTCTGAACGCTGGTTGGTGGAGACATTTAGACTATATTCTTGACCTACGTTGTCGCGTAATGCGTTTTATGACACGCCGCGTTAGCGCACCCGGAAGTGATCCGAGGCGCGGCGCGCAGCGCGTAACGTAAGCATAACAGGTCATGTGACTTGTTAATAAAACTTTTCATTGGTTCATTTTACTTTTGTTAATTTAATGATGAAAAGCTTGGTCATATGACCTAAAAATTACGCTTTTTATTATTTTCGAACAATATTTTTTTTTCAAACATATGTTATAATATTCCAGGCTAATGTACTTTCCCGGAAAATTTACAACTGTCTGGCAAGTAAAATATATTCCTTTTTCGAGAAAAAGGGCGTTTCTTCCTTCCATGACGGAGCCGTTGAGTAAAAGAGATTCGGCCTGCTGTCTTAGTCGCCGATGCGCCTGATTATCAGATTCTTATCGATCACTTTATGTTGCAGACATGAAAAACACAACTGCCCTTGACCATTTATCTTTACTGCGTTCCTACATATTATACCTTTTATCCGTCATGTAATTGGACTGCTTTATTTCACTTGCCTTTTACTGATTCGAAAACAGTCACTAAAAGTAAAAACTTTACAAATGAAAATACTACTACCGTGTTTTGTTTTAAAAACCTTTATTGTGAAAATGTCAGTATACAAATACGGGCCTATAACCACGTGGGCCGGCCACGGAGCAAACTCAAATCGTATATGATGAGGAGACATTTACACTGTAGAAGAACGTAACGAGCGGGCCATTAGGTGACAAGAACAAAGGTGTCTAACAGTTGCGGTATCGGTGGACGTACATTTTGTAATTAAAATACGACAGGGCCACTTACAATAACATTTTCTAGATATACATTTGCGGGCAAAGAGTTACGAGTCCCATTTATACCGGCGCCATTTTGGGCGAGGCCGGGCAGGTCCAAGATATAGTCAAAATGTCTCCACCAACCATCGGCCAGACCAGAACCCCTTTCGGCCCTTTATGTTACAAGATGATGTCTTCCATTCAGAAAATATTGGTGGCAGCATTTTGAAAGGAAACAGAAACAGCCGTTCTCCTAGTGAGTTTCACATTGTTACATTTAGGAAGAATGTTGAAGAGTAGTATGTGGAAAATCTGAAGCCATTTTTCTACAAACTCTCAATCAGACTTGGATGGAAAAAAAAACCTGAAGAATGTACAAACTGAAAACCAATTTTTGTCTGTATAGCACCAACAGTAACGCTTGAGTCAGCTTTGTGTCAAGCCGCCATTTTCATTCAATCAATAGCGTCCCCCTGCACACATTCAGGGACCTGGTCGTGTCTTCAGATGAAACGCATTGTAGGAAAAGAAGCAGAAAGGAAAAGGAAAAAAGTTCCGCCGGACCTAGTGAAGCTGCAGCAGGTGCAAATAAGCTTCAGACAGTCTTACAAGCACTGCTCAGAACTCTCAACTGAGGCACTCAACATCCAGGACTTGCCATTCGGATCTTGGCGCCTTGTATGTTTGTTTTGTTTTTGATGGAAGGGAAAGAACAAAAAACAGACATTGAAAAAGGCTCAACAGTGCAGGGCGCCTTGTGCTGGTTCCGACCTATTCACACATCGGTCCGCTACTGACATCACCTCATAAACCAACGGGGCACCCCACGCCGACTTTCGGCGCAGCATTGTAGGATGGACACACCAGTGCGGCAATTTGATGGACACCACCTCGGTGCCATCCAGATCTCGGCGCGTTCATTCATTCAATAGCGTCCCCCTGCACACATTCAGGGACCTGGTCGTGTCTTCAGAAGAAACGCATTGTAGGAAAAGAAGCAGAAAGGAAAAGGCAACAAGTTCCGCCGGACCTAGTGAAGCTGCAGCAGGTGCAAATAAGCTTCAGACAGTTCTACAAGCACTGCTCAGAAATCTCAACTGAGGCACTCAACATCCAGGACTTGCCATTCGGATCTTGGCGCCTTGTGCTGGTTCCGACCTATTCACACATCAGTCCACTACTGACATCACCTCATAAGCCAACGGGGCACCCCACGCCGACTTCCGGCGCAGCATTGTAGGATGGCCACACCAGTGCAGCCACTTGCTGGACACCACCTCGGTGCCATCCGGATCTCAGCGCGTTCGAGTCACTGTGCCGGAAGAGTGACCGGAACTCAGCTGAACACGCCGTCTTTCGGCGCAGCATTGTAGGATGGCCACACCAGTACGGCAATTTGCTGGACACCACCTCGGCGCCATCCGGATCTCGGCGCGTTCGAGTCACTGTACCGCAACAGTGACCGCAATTCAGCTGGACACGCCGTCTTTCGGCGCAGCATTGTAGGATGGCCACACCAGTGCGGCAATTTGCTGGACACCACCTCGGTGCCATCCGGATCTCGGCGCGTTGTGCTGCCTTCGGCCTATTCGCACATCGGTCCGCTACTGACGCCGCCTCACGTGCCAACGGATTTTCTACGCTTTTTGTAGCCCTATGTCGCATAACAGGTCATGTGACTTGTTTATAAAACTTTTCATTGGTTCATTTTACTTTTGGTTTCCTAAAGATGGAAGGCTTGGTCATATGACCTAAAAATAACACTTTTCATTGGTTTAGAACATTTTTTTTTCCCAAACGATGAAAGCCCCACCTTGTTTCTGGATCATTCAGACTGAAGCTGGCGTCAGCATGAGAGCACCACCATCTCGTGGCTCCGTCGTGGTCATTCCGCGAGCGATCATGGCAGCCGCTCCCCACCGAAAGCCTGCGGGAGTTGGGAGCCCCCAAGACTTTTATACAATCTTCACGGCTGAGGGGACGCTTTTCGAGAATGGAGCCCAAGCCCTAGCAGGCAAGCATCCGACTTCCAAGGTGTCCCAGGGCCATTTCAGTGGACCAGGCCCAAAACCGAAGAGCCGTCCGCCATTTTAAGAGTCATGTGGCAGCCGCCTATCGCTGCACCGCAAGAGTGGGAACAACTCAACTACATGGTGAGCGAGACGCTGTAGTCGCAAGAGCGGGCGGTAAACAGCTGAATGGCCGCCACCTGGGGAGGCCCGTTCACGCCGCCTCCCCCCCCCCCCCGGGCCGCCGCACGCCAATTTTTGGAGCAGCATTGTAGGATACCAAAACCAGTGCGGCAGTTTACTGGACATCACCTGGGTGCCTGTCGTACATGTTGTGTCAGCCATGTGACACTGGACACAGACCGCTACTGACGAGGCCTCCCCCCGCACCACCCGGGACGCCCCACGCTGTTTTTCTGTGCTGCATTGTAGGATACCTAAACCAGTGCGGCACCCAGGCGACATCACCTGGGTGCCGTCCAGAACTCTGCACGTTGTGCTGCCTTGGGACTATTCGCACAACAGACCGCTACTGACGAGGCCTCCCCCCGCCCCACCCGGGACGCCCCACGCCAATTTTCGGAGCAGCATTGTAGGATCCCTAAACCAGTGCGGCACCCAGGCGACATCACCTGGGTGCCGTCCAGAACTCTGCACGTTGTGCTGCCTTGGGACTATTCGCACAAAAGACAGCTTCTAACCATTGTTGCTTTTTGTGTTAATAAATGTTTAAATGTTTTTAGTTTTTGTTCTGTTCATTATCGTTAAAAGTTAATAAAGTTTTATAACCTTACTTTGTTGGAGTGTTATCTATTTTTTGAAAAACGGGTGAATGGGGCCTTGAATCGGGTTATTGTCATGTGTGGGCTTTGGAAGTGTGCTGCTGCAGGATCGGACATTTCAAACTCAAATGCACGTTCTTTTTCTTACCTTTCCGAAGCATGGAGCGCAATAGCAAGCAGAGAAAGGGTGATGCACGTGTTGAACACTACCTGACCTGGCAAGTTGCTGGCAGTGCCCCCCCGCCCGCTCCTGAAAGAGGGCACACACACACCGCCGCCCCGAGTACTTCAGAAATCTTTAAAAGACCATGCGCTTGTTCATGAGGCTTAAATGGTTTATCACCTCTTCTAGAACCCCTACATCGACCCTCTGACGTTTCATGGAAAAATTACCATGTAACACAATACCAAGCCCTATCAGCTGAAACCCCCAAGGAATCGTGGGGCATATTAGCAAGGGGGTTTATCTCCGCTTTTTTGGCTTTAAAAACCATGAAAGCGGAGATAAAATTATTTCCCTATTATCAAGCTGTCGCTAACACCAGTTAGTGACACCTAAAAGGAGATAGCGACCATCTTGGGCCCGGCTTTGCATGTCAGTGATACTTATCACTAATGACATGCAAAGTGGCGTGCCAAGATGTTAGCGACTGGAAACAGTCCCTAACATCGCTACCTTCTATTACCAACTTTTGGAGATATTCGCACTAAGCGCGAATATCTCCAAAAGCTAACACCTGCCCTGAGCAGGTTTTAGCCATGTTATCCAATGGGAGGTGGATAACATGGCTAAGAGCATTAGGTCGATAATACATGAATATCGCTGACTTTTCTGCGATAATAGCAAGGTTTATCTGCGATAAAAATCGCCGATGTGCGGCGATAATTTTTGTCTCTAAACAAGTTATAGACAAAAATTATCGCTAGTTGTTAGTAATATGCCCCCGGGTTTTTGCTTGCAGAAATCGGGAGGCGGGAGACTAGCACTGAAATCAGTACTCACACGCCTGAATCAGGAGGATTGGCATGTCTGAATTCTCTACAGCTGGGGCCATAAACTACATCCGCAGGGGTAGGTGATAGCCTGGGACCAGCCTGGCATCTAAAATGGCTGCCGTGCACGACAAAATTGTGGCATTCGAAAAAAGGCAAGATGGCGCAGCCGCTGGAAGAGATATATCAACATATATCAGCCTCCTCAGCCACCCTCAGGAAACATAGGGGATTAGGATATGTCTCCCGCACCCCCTTATACCTAGTACTTTAATTAACGAAGCACAAAATGGCGAATTCCCGTTTCGCTACCAGTTTGCGGCCCAGTTCGCGGCCCGTGAAGCGCTTCTACCGTGAAAAATCATTTTTTTTTTATTTTCCCCACGGGACCCTTTAATAACCCCAACAACATTCCTAGGGGGTCAAGAGGGGGATACCTTGCCCCCTTTCATTAAATTCCCCCTTAGTTTTTCACCTTTTCTTCTCTCTCGATCCTACCGAGAGACAAGATGGCGGCCGCTCCGGACTGTCACGCAGCAAAAAAAAAAAAAAAGCTCACGCACAGCCGCTGGAAGAGATGTATCAACATATATCAGCCTCCTCACCCACCCTCAGGAAACATAGGGGATTAGGATACGTCTCCCGTACCCACTTATAACTAGTAATTTAATTTACGAAGCACAAAATGGCGAATTCCCGTTTCGCTACCAGTTTGCGGCCCAGTTCGCGGCCCGTGAAGCGCTTCTACCGTGAAAAATCATTTTTTTTTTCTTTTCCCCACGGGTCCCTTTAATAACCCCAACAACATTCCTAGGGGGTCAAGAGGGGGATACCTTGCCCCCTTTCATTAAATTCACCCTTCGTTTTTCACCTCTTCTTCTCTCTCGATCCTACCGAGAGACAAGATGGCGGCCGCTCCGGACTGTTTAGAATGTTGACAGACACCGGAGAGCCAATCAGCTTTCTGCGCGCAAAGTTCCGATAAGCGAAAAGTAAGCGGACCGGATCGCTGCCCAGAGCGCTGTTACAGATATATATCTTGATTTAAACGTTAATTTCTCAAAAACTACTGGAGCACATATATTGAGACCTAGCAAAGGCACATCGGGCTAACAGTCCCTACAATTTTGCCAAGTTTCGTGCAAATCCATTCAGCCGTTCGAGCTAAAAGTGAGTCCAACCGCCCTATGGAAAACTCAATGCAAAAAACGCGTTTTGGGACCCCCCTTTTTTCTCAGCCCCCCCTTGACGAAACCCCACCAAATTTTCAGGAGCTGCTCAGAAACAAAATGTGCCATTTTCCTGAAAATTTCAGCCGATTCCATCCACAAACGCCAAAGTTATTAGACATAGAATTTTCAAAAGTCCCATAGGGAATTTATCCTAACTATATATACCTACTGGCGAACGCCAGTAGGTAATATATATATATATATATATATATATATTTACATTTATATCCTACTGGCGTCACCAGTAGGTAGTTATAGTTAGGACATTGTTTCTATTCAAAACGCATTTTTTCTTTTACCAATATCTTTGGCACCATTTGACAAATCTTTGCAAAATTTTCAAAACCAATGGTTCACTCAGGTCAGCTCCTGCCTTGAAAGTATCGGGGTGATGCATCAATCGGGGGCTGAGAAAAAATCTGGGTTCCCATGTTAATTTCCTTAGAATTGGCCCTGGGGAGGGGGAGGGGCACGCAGCTCCCCTCCCAGGAAAAGTTTTGAAAAAATCATAAAAACAAGGCCAGGCCCCGGGGGGGCGGGGGTCCCTCGGGCCAATAGTGGCCCAGGGAAGGGAGATCAAGCCACCCCTTCCCATTTTTTTAATAGAAAAAATGCTCAGGCCCTGGGGGATGGGGTCCACAGGTCACAAGTGGACTTCATTCAACGGGTAGCAGTGCGCCAGGAGGCGCATTTGCAGAGCCGTGTAAAAAGGGGGAGGGGACTCGGACAACTCTCAGCAATACAGCTGTGTGGGGCTTACTGGAGATACCTAGTGGGCTAGTTTTCCCCCAGGGACCCTCAGGAGTCAAGGGGACTTCATTTCCCAACCAAGAGCGTGCAAGGAGGTGCATTTGCAGAGTGGTGGACAAAGGGGGCATGGCCTGTGTCCACCTATCAGCAATCCCACTATATGGGGCATATTGGAGATATGAGGTAGGCTAGTTGGCCCGTAAGGTCCCCCAGCAGCGAAGTGGAGTTTAATTCCCATCCAAGAAAACACCAAGGAGTGTGTTTGCAGAGTGGTGGGGAAAGGGGCTTGGCCTGCTATGACAACTTAGCAATCCCGCTTTGTGGGACTTACTGGAGGTAGTAGGAGGGGTAGCTGGCCCCCAAGACTTGTCCTTGGAGGCCACCTACCTCTCCTATTACCTCCACTAAGTTCCACACAGTGGGATTGCTAAGAGGTCTTCGGAGACCATGCTCTCCTTTCTCCACCACTCTGCAAACCCACCTCCTGGCACAGTAGTGGTTTGGGAATGAAGTCCACTTTACTCCTGAGGGACTTTGGGGGCCAAGAAACCCTCCTAGTACCTCCTGTAAGTCCTAAGCAGCAGAATTCCTGAGTGGTAGTCGAAGGCCCAACCTCCTTTCTGCACCACTCTGCAAATGCAACTACCAGTTAAAGAAGCATTTGTAATGTAATAGATCTCACATTTGGAGACTTAAAGCTATTAGCATTGTAAATGTAAAAGATTTTCACTAATTTTTTTGGGGTAGAGTGGATGTACATTGTGTGTAGTAAAATTATGTGGTATGTTGTGCAGTGAAGTTATGTGAATAGAAAGTCTGTGGTATTTAGGGTATAGGAATTCTGTGGAGTGGGATTAAGTGTTTTGGAGAGTAAGTATGTGGTATTATAGTCTGTGTTGTGGAGTGGTAACCTCAGGTTTAGTCTTTCTCGTTTCCATAGAAGCTAAACTATAAACTCAATGAGACACAAAAAAAGAAATAACCACCGAGGAGCACATCTGAATCTAGTTGGAGGTATGAGCAGGGCCACTAGCATTATGTGACTGTTCTGTTGTACCAATTTCTACATAATTACCCATCTTCCGCATTTGCAAAATAACCTATCATCTGCTGCCTAATCTGCAGATTTGAACAAAAAAAGCATTGCTTCTATTTCAAATGGCTCATTTGTTCCCAAAAATGCAGCGCCATGTGTTGCAGAGTGGTGGAAGGCCCTTTGCAAAGCTGGAATGATCATGTGTTACTTATTGCAAAATGTGGGTGTTAAACTGGTACTAATGGTGCACAAACATCTATTCTTCCTGTATTCTCTTGCCTCTTTCTGCATTTCTCTTGTTTATTTCTATACATTTCCTCCTCTTTCTGCACCTCACTTTCTTCTTTCTGCATTTTACTTGCCTCTTTCTGCACTTTTCTTGCCCCTTTCTGCACCTCACGTGCCTCTTTCAGCACCTCTGTTGCTTTTTTTCCTGCAGATCTCTTGCCCCTTTCTGTACCTCTCTTGCCTCTTTCTTTACCTCTCTTGCCTCTTTCTGTATCTAGCCTGCCTCTTTCTGTACTTCTCTTGCTTCTTTATAAACCTCTCATGCCTCTTTCTGCTCCTCTCTTGCCTCTTTGTGCATTTTTCCTGCCTGTTTCTGCAGTTCACTTGCCTCTTTCTGTACCTCCTTTGCCTCTTTCTGCACCTCACTTGCCTCTTTCTGTACTTCTCTTGCCTCTTTCTGCACTACTCAAGCCTCTTTCTGTACAGCAAGTGCCTTTTTCTGCACTTGTCCTGCCTCTTTTACACTTATCTTGCCTCTTTCTATGCCCCTCTTGCCTTTCTGCACCTCAGTTGCCACTTTCTGCTCTTCTCTTGCCTATTTCTGAACCTTACTCTCTTCTTTCTGTACCTCTCTTGCCTCTTTCTGTTCTTCACTTGCTTCTTTCTGCATCTCTCTTACCACTTTCTGTACCTCTATTGCCTTTTTCTGTACCTTTCTTGCCTCTTTGTGCACCTCTACTACCTCTTTCTGCACCCCTCTTACCTCTTTCTGCACCTCTGTTGGTTCTTTCTGCACTGCCCTTGCATCTTTCTGTACCTCTTTTGAAAATTGATGTATTCCTCTTGCCTCATTCTGCATCCCTATTCCTTCTTTTTGTACCTTTTGTGCCTGTTTCAGTATCTCTCCTGCCTCTTTCTGTACCTGTTGCTTCTTTCTGCACTTCTCTTGCCTCTTTCTGCACCCCTTTTGCCTCTTTCAGCACCTCTGTTGCTTCTTTCTGCACATCTCTTGCTTCTTTCTACACCCCTCTTGCCTCTTTATGTACCCCTTTTGCCTCTTTGTGCACCTCTCCTGATTCTTTCTGCACCTCTCTTGCCTCTTTCTGCACCCCTTTCTCCTCTTTCTGCACCTCTCTTACCTCTTTCTGTATCCCTGTTCACTCTTTCTGTACCTTTTATTCCTGTTTCTGCAGTTCTCTTTCCTCTTTGTGCAACTCTTTTGCTTCTTTCTGTACTTCTCTCTCCTCTTTCTGCACCTCTCTTGCTTCTTTCTGCACCCCTCTTGCTTCTTTCTGCACATCTCTCTCTTCTTTCTGCACCTCTCTTGCCTCTGTCTGCACCCCTGTTCACTCTTTCTGTACCTGCCCTGCCTGTTTCTGCACTTCTCTTCTGTTGCTTCTTTCTGTACTTCTCTTGCCTCTTTCTGCACCCTCTGTGCCTCTTTTAGCACCTCTGTTTCTTTTTCTGCACTCGTCCTGCCTCTTTCTGTACCCCTCTTGCCTCTTTGTGCACCTCTACTGCCTCTTTCTGCACTTCTCTTGCTTCTTTCTATACCTCTTTCAGCAATTATCTTGCCTCTTTCTCTTGCTTGTTTCTGCACCGCTCTTGCGTCTTTCTGCACCTCCGTTGCGTCTTTCTGTACTTCACTTGCTTCTTTCTGCACCTCTCTTGCCTCTTTCTGCACCTCCGACTTAGAGGTAGTTTTAATCCCCCTGTCCTATTATGTACTAGGGCCCTACAGGGGAGTTCATGCCAATTACAGGGTACCCCATTCCATTATGTACCCTAGTGTATGCAGTTGTTTTCACTGTATTCTAAGTGTCTTTCAGCAAAGCACTGGCTCCGGACCTGGTTAGTCAGAGTCAGTTACCACCTGTACTAGTCAGCAAAAAGTTAGGGGCACAGGATGACTTTGCAACAAGGCCTCTTTCTGCCCCTCTGTTGGATCTTTCTGCATATCTCTTGCTGCATTCTGCACCTTTATTTGTCTTTCTGGACTTCTGCTGCCTCTTGCTGCATTTCTCTTGCTTCTTTCTGTGCTTTTTTCCCTCTTTCTGCACATGTCCTACCTCTGTAGGCATAGTTAGAACTTCGTATTTAAAAAACCTTTGAAATGCATTGAAAAAAAAACATAGGTTTCAGGGACATTATAGTTAGGAATTAGCATTTAAAAATCCTTAGAAATTCACTGCAGAAGCCATAGGCTTCAGGGATGTTATTGTTTGAAACTAGCATTTAAAAAACCATAGAAATTCACTGAAAAAACACAGGTTTTAGGGACTTTATAGTTAGTTGGACATTTCACTCGTACAAAACCAGGGAAATTCGGCCGTTATAGTTAGTTGAGCTAACTATAACTAGCAGCCTGCAATGCACTGCTGATGACATCACATTTTACATCATTCATGACATGTCAGTGGCATCACTGATGGCATCTCAAATGTGAATTAAAAATAAAATTGTCAGTGTTGCTAGTGTGGCTAGAGTCTCTCCGAAGGGGGAGAAATTGGATGAATATGCAGCGGCTTGGTCCTGCCGCAAAGCCACGCACCGCCAGTAAGTGCACCATCACTACCCGACATCGGACCAACTTTGTTTGCTTCGTGAAAATGACCTAGGGTAACGAACGCTGCCATATACTATACACAGCATGGTTCCAAGCAGCCTCCATAATAGGACAGCATGTGGAGCAACACTGAATGGTAACTGGAATTATTCCCTGGACACAGCAAAAGATATTGGCAAAACCCACTGGAGGGTCTTTATTGGGATTAAATTACCAAACCACGAACTCCAGCATGCATCAGCTATACATCTATCAGGGTGTCCACTAGGGGGCTGAAATCATTTAAATTGCAATCGCTCCTCGTGGTTTGTAATTAGTTTATGCTGCCAAGGCTGAACTTTGAAAACGTTCGGAGACAAATGAAACGTGTCAGGACTGCCTGTAGCTGTGTATTAAAAATCAAATTGCCAGTGTTGCAAGTGCTGCTTGTGTCTTTCTGAAGGGGGATAAATTGGATGAATATATATAACAGCGACCTTTTATCATCTGCCAAAAATTCACAAGGACGCCACTCGACCACCAGGGCGCCCAATTGTTTCCTCCATTGTCTGTTTGACTGAGTCCATGTCTCAGTTTATCGATCATTTCCTGGCAGAGTTTGTTAGGACACTGCCCTCCTATATACGGGACACTACTCATTAAATCAGAAACATTATGGACACTCCATGGGAGCATGATATGGTGATGATAGTGTTAGATGTCACAAGTCTTTACACTTCAATTGAACACACTAATGGCCTACAAGGAATACAATATTTTTTGAATGGGAGATCCTTACAGTTAACCAAACATAATGAAATGTTGATCGAATTCACTAGGTTCTGTTTGGCAAACAACATCTTCCTATTTAATTAACATTATTATCGCCAAATATGGGGTACTGCCAAGGGCACCTGCTTTGCCCCCAGCTACGCAAATTTATTTGTGGGCTGATGGGAGAAGCAGGTGGCCTGGGCAGACAAGAACAACAAGTGGGTCAGCTGCATCATATCATGGTATAGGTATATTGATGATTTATTTATCCTATGGAAAGGTCCACAGAGGAGTACATCACAGAACTTAACAACAATCCTTTAAATTTACACTTTAGTGGTCATCTAATTAAAACAGAAGTTTCTTTCCTGGATTTGAAAGTTTTTGTACGGAGCAAGATCTGTACTTCCCTATTCAGGAAAGAAATGGCAGGTAATTCTGTCTTGGAAGCTAGCAGTAGCCACCAAAAGTCTTTGAAAGATAGTATACCCTACGGGGAGCTTCTTCGCATGAAAGTAAATTGTACCGACATAGATGACTTTCATGCAGCAGCATCTGAAGCGATAGAGAGATTCAAAGCACGTGGCTACAGCCCGGATTTACTGTCCAAAACCCTAGTGAAAGTTGATAGAATCCCTAGACACTGCCTATTAAGAGACAAGGAGAAACCAAATGTCTCAGAGAATCAACCTATTCGTTTTATTACTACCTTCTCAAGTGAGGCAGGTACCCTGAGAAGAATACTTTGTTGAAACTGGCACATCTTGAAAACCGACCTAGTAATAGGTAGCACTCTCCCTGACTATTCACAGATAACCTTTAGAAGTAGCAGATCTTTGAAAGATGCACTGGTTAAGAGCCATTATGAACCCAATGCATTTGTCCCACGAATTAGCACAGTCACAGCACTTTCCCCATGCTTTAAATGTAAAGCTTGTATTAATAGTTCCAAAGTTCTGACATACAAAATTCCAGGTATGAAGCATGACAAATCTATCAATACATTTCTGACCTGCAATACTCCATTTTGCATGTACTTTTTGACATGTCCATGTGCCAAACAGTGCATTGGGAGTACAATACAGCCAGCAAAATGCAGAATTTTAGAACACGCAAGAGCGATCGAGAACAAAGATTTCTCATACCCAGTGGCGAGGCACTTTGCCAAATTTCATAATAGCAACAGAAATCTTTTAAAATTCAACTGCATTGACCATGTCCCTGTAAGTGATTGAGGTGGGAATCGAGAGTTAAGACTACGAAGATTAGAATCTAGATATGTCATAGATATGCAAACTACTATTCTGAAGGGTCTAAAGACTGAATAGGAGCTATCAATTCACTTGGGTTAAAACTGTGAAGAATTACATTTGATGAGTAAACTGTGGCTATTTGATTACTGTAAACAAAGAGTTCGTAGTGTCCTGAGAAATTTTGAGTACATAGAACATTGAGATAAGCCTGCTGGTCTGTTATTTTGAATTGTATTTGGGGGCAACCATAATACTGATAAGATGTTTTGAAAGATTCATTTTCTCTTTATTTTGTGTATTTTATAAAGCGTGCAGCTACCCCAACGGGGTGTCCCGGCGCTGATGAGCAGACAGCTGTAGGTACAAAGCAAGAGGATCCTAGCAGAAAAGAAAGGTTTTGAGGGATCTGCGAAATTCAGGTTCCGACTGAATCATGCGGAGGGAAAGCGGAAGTTTATTCCAGTGATTGGTGGTGCACACTTGGAAGGTTTTACCTCCAGATCGGGCTTTTTTAAATCAGGGAGTGACTAGTAACAGTTTGGTATTAGAGCAGAGAGCTCTGGAGTGACTATATGGGCGAAGACTCGAAGTAAGATAGGCTGGTCCTAAGCCTTTAGTAGTCCGAAAAGTCAGGGTCATGGCTTTGAACTCAATCCTTTTAGGGATGGAAATCCAATGCAGTTTCCTCAGATATGGGGAAATGTGTTGTCTAAGTGAAATGTCAGATGGGCCGCGGCATTTTGATGGAGTCTGTGGCACAGTCCTGCTGTCAGGCCCAGATAGAGTCCGTTAGCATTGCGGGTGTTGCTGGGCAGGTAGTTGATAATTTTTTTTATCATTTTAATTTTGCAAAAGCAAGCAGCCGAGACTGTGTGAACTTGATTGGCGAAGGACAAGCGATTGTCCCATCTAACACCCAGGTTTCTGACCGAGTCCTTAGGGAGAGGGGCAAGACTCAAGTCTTCCGGCCATCAGAGATTAGAGACTAGAGGGGAAGGTTGGTTGAAAAAGAGGACCTCAGTCTTACCAGCGTTAAGTCTCAGAAAATTGACATCCATCCACTTCGCAATATTCCTAAGGCAAGTTTTTAGGGGGTCGAAAGTGGTGGGGGATAGCTCATTATAGGAAAAAAGAAGCTGGATATCGTCAGCATATGATGTTATTTTGATGCCCGTCTGAGATATCATTTCGGCCAAAGGAGTAAAATAAACACTGAAAAGGAGTGGACCCATAATACTGAATGAGATGTTTTGAAAGATTCATTTTCTCTTATAGTTATAGGAGTCTAAAGTGTCCATTCAGGGCTCAATTTTGTTTTAATAATAGATATCCCTGATGTGATTATGATATTTAAATGAAAAGTATCAAAATAATTAATGATGGAATGCATTTCCCACTCGATATTTTCGCACATCTGAGAGTAATCATGTGGTGTTGGCCCATGGAGGGCTCAATTTTGAATGGCAAAATTCATGAAGGGATGAATTATAACAGTAACAAATGAATTACTGTGATTAAATGTATATATTTTTGTTTAAAGTAGCCTGTAATAGAGGTTAGTTACATAATGATTCATAACAAATATATTTGTTTGCTTATATGTTTTAAGATGGCGTCTCCATTCAGTTTATAATTTATGGCATAGTCCGTCTTTTATGTTGATGAAATGAAGCACCGGAAACATTAGGCATGTGCGGGATATAATGGCGTTGGAATTGTAAAGCACTTTAATGCACAGCTGGAAGAAGGCGTGAATGCCAAAACGCGTTCTGTGTTGTCTCTGCCTTGGTGTGAGAAATAAAACACCGGGAAACGACCTTGAGAGTTCGATCCATTCATTGTCTTGTTCTGGGAGATGAAGTTTGCAGTGATATATATATATGTATATATATATATTTATTTTTTTTCACTGAAAAAAACATAGGTTTCAGTGGTGTTATAGTTAGCTGGACATTTCACTCGTATAAAACCATTGAAATTCCCCTGTTATAGTTAGTTGTACTAACTATAAATCGCGTGCCCGCAATCCACTGCTGATGATGTCACATATTACATCATTCATGACATATACACAAGAAAAACATATTTTAAAACAAAACATAGATAAAAAGGTATCCAAAAATGGTCATATTTTAATGAAACTATTTTATCTATGTTTTTAAAAAATATATGTTTTTCTTGTGTATGCTTCAATAAAAAATGTCTATTTGCTGAATGTATTGCATTAGGTGTGAAGAAATCGGATTTTTGACATGAAAATGGCTGTATGACGAATTATCAAGAATCAGAACTACTAGTGTCTAGCACAGTTTGTAGTTTTAAACTTTCTGTTTTTATAAATATAAAAATAAAATATCGAAACTAAACATTTTTTCTTGGCTGCATAATTAACCTTCTAGATTGTAAGTGCTTTTGTGGTTTCACTTCTAGTGAAGGGCTCTCAAGAGAAGGACGGATGATTGGTGTGACTTATGAACTTTACATGCCGATGATAATAGATACGAGTGGGTAAGGACTAGTGCCACACTGTTGACTTTATATTAGGGCAACCAAGGGAACCTTTTGTTTTATGGGATTTCTCACCCTGTTCCCTTGTGGTTTAAATATGGTAACTCTCCCTCTTTTTCTATATTAATTCCTAACTATAACATGACTGAAACCCATGTTTTTTCAGTGAATTTCAAAGGTTTTTTTAAATGCGAATTCCTAACTATAACATGTCTAAAACCTATGTTTTTTTCAGTGAATTTCAAAGATTTTTTAAATGCTAATTTGTAAATATTTTTTTAAATGTTATCTAACTACATTTTTTAAATCTTTTCATTTTTAGATGTTATTTTTTAAATTACATTACACATTTTTTTAATAATTTTTTTACATAAAAATATTTTTTCTTCATTATTATATATTGTTCATAATATACTTAAATTATTTGTATTTATTTTTTTCTTTTGTTTATGGAGTTGTGCACTGTTATCCTATGGGTAGAAATTCACTTAGCAGGTAAATAGTGTTTTCGTTACCTTTTCTTACTCAGTGGTGTATCCTGGATACAGCACTGCTGCATCTCCTCTAAACAGTTGAAAGAATGCAAATTACCAAAGACGCGCGGAAGCCCACGTCTTTTTTTTTTTAAATATCGCTAGAATGCGCAGATCATACGCGCACCCCGTGATTTTTCCCAAAAAAAGAAAAGTAAATAGGGGCCCTGGGAGACCTTGTGGGACCCCCTGATGTGACCTAGAGGATTAGGGTGTGTCTACCCTCCCCCTTTTCACGTTTTAAACACACATTTCACATGCTTCTTCAGCCTCCCTTGTACCGAGACATAAAATGGCTGCCAACAGTTTCTAGTTTCGAATGTTGACAACCACTTGACAGCCAATTAGCCTTCAGCGTGTGATCGGAAGGGTGCGCTTATGGTACGATGACAATAAGCGGAGTGTACACATTACATTTTTGCATGGGAAGTGGGCTGTGTGGCCCCCCTCCCATGCCCAATTTCGGGGCATGGCTAATTATATAATATTATTTTATGGAGTAGGGCTGCCAAGCCCCCCTCCTGAAGCCACTTCAAGACCACAGGGACATCCGAACTCCATCTATCTACGTACCCCATAGGAGCTGCCTTCACTTTGCATGTTTGTGGTAGCGCATGCGTGTTAATGTTACACATGTGCACAATACGTCCCACCGTCTGGCTATGTACCCCTAACGTATTTCATTTTATTTGTGCATGCTCAATTACAACATGCCCAATCACAGCTCTCACACCCAGTGACATCATGCTCAACCAATCATCCTTCTGCAAAGCATTCATAAGCTGCCAACCTTCTTTAACTTTTCATATTCCGCAGTCACAGCCATTGAGAGTGTTCATATCCACTTCTTTGTAGGTGAGAACTTTTTTAAGAGTAATTAAATTAATTAATCTGAACAATCTTTAAATACCACGTAAATGCTAATTTATGTTCGATTTGGCAATGCTGTTTTAAAGCACCCTTTCCTGCTTTTTATATAGTTAAAGTTGACTTCGTAACTTTTGTTTCTTTGCAAATCACTAAATCCTGGTGCATTTGTTTAATTCTTCCAAGCTCAACGTGGCCGCTCCTACAGCAGTGTGCTACATGCTGTTCAAGTGAATGCAATGTTGTTTTTCTCGTGTTAGTAGTGCGTCACATGCGCCATGCATTGCAAAAGTAATGTTTTCTGCAAAAGTGTATTTTAGCACGGTTCCAGCTCTTATAGCCTAAATATTTTGCCTTGGTAGGCGATGTTTCTGGCCAAATCACTTAATCCTGCTGCATATCATTTTTTAAGTAGTGTTTTACGTGCTCCTTCCTCCCCATGCACTGCACATGTTATTGATTGGTCAATGTTGTATTTTAGCATGCTCTCCATTTTTTTAAATAGCCTTAAACTTCATTTGCCCCCTGTTCTATCTCATTATACAGATATCTCAACCATGAGACGTACTGGTCACCACAAGCTGTCCTGCCCATACACTATACACACAATTTCAATTCTTTATTTATGATTTGGAACTCATAAGAGATCCACATAAAAGAAATACAACATACATTTGTACATACACAAACTTTGCAAAAAACAAGGTAAGAAAGCAAATACTGACAAACATTTGATTCCCAAGCCCTCTAATAAATATCTAAAAAACATTTTAAAAAGTTAAATATATTAAAGCAGAACATTTCATTGGGCGGATTATACAAAGCATTTAAAAAAGAGCTCGCCGTCAAGAGACCCAATTTTAAACATATATGTCTAAACCACTTTCTACGTGATATCCGCAAGGCTGGGCATATAAAGAGGACATGTACAATATCCTGGGTGGACATATTACAAAGGTGACAAATTGCAGGGGACCCATACCATCTAGATGTTAAATTATTTAGAGGGAGGAGGTCCTGCCTCAAGAGGAACCAAAAACGCCGTATATCGTGAGGTATGTTCCAAGAAACATACGGTTGCATTTTCTTATATAGGCAGGAGTCAATAAATGGAGAGGGGCGTTTTTTTGCAAGAATTGCCTCCCAGTCTAGGCTGAAACTCAATTTCCAAGTGGCCAGTTTTAAAACAGCCTTCAGATGGTCAGGGGACAATGTGAATAAAGTTAATTCGTCTAATTGCAGGTATTCAACCGCCTTTCTAAAATTCCTCACAATTCTAGAGTGTTCTTTTAAGGATCCCAACAATTCTTTTTTCATAAGACTTCGCATGGTCCCTAAGTCCCCCCGGGCCAGGCACGACACCCAGCGAACAATCCCTGCTAAAGCCTGCACCCAACTACTGCGGATTTCAAACTCTAATCTAAGGGCAGCCGCTGTGCAGGCAGTATTAACTGAGGCTAATTGTCGGAGGATTTTTCACTCTACAGTATGCAGAAAACTCCATTGCCCCAAATCAATTAGTTCAACACCGTAGAGTAGGGATGCTGAAATCTTTGCGCGAAAAACCTCTAGCAAATAAGGGAAATGTCTTTTCCACGTCGCGCTATAAAAAGCACTCAGACTTTTACCTTGAGCCAGAGCCTTTCGAGAATTGTTAGCAACATGATCCTTATCGCTCAAATTGGCAGATATTATCTTCCCTAAGAACACATAGGAATTCACCACCTCCAGGCTATGTCCTCCCACCGTCCACCTAAAGTTCTCATATTTCGTCTTTCTCCTACCAGCCATACACATGATTTTACTTTTTGCTACGTTTATTTTCAGGTGATGGTGTTCTGCATATGCGTGAAGTGCTTGTAGACGATTATTCAAACCTTTCGGTGTTAAGTCCAATATCAGGATATCGTCCGCATATAACATACAAACAATCGGAGAGCCCCCTAGTACTGGGGCATTACCATCACTTGAAGACAAAAACGAAGGTAAATCAGAAATGTATAGGGAGAATAGTAATGGCGCTAATAAACAACCTTGTTTCAATCCATTTGCAGTGGGAATCGCCTAGGATAGCCCTCTTTCGCCACCCAATAAAACCGTGCACCAGGTGTCAGAATGGAGATCCCTAACTAAATCCAAGAGCAGTGAGGGCATTCCGAGGGAGGATAGCTTCCTCCACAGCAGGGGGCGATCGACTTTGTCGAATGCTGTGGAGAAATCTATAAACACAGCATAAACACTTCCGCCTCTGACCCCTATGTATTTATCCGAAATTATATGCAGGGCGGATAAATTATCCATTGTGCTGTGTCCCTTATGGAAACCCGTCTGCTCCAATGACAGCAACTGACCCCCATCTACCCAGTCAGAAATTAGTGTTAAAAGACATTTCGCAAATACTTTCCCTATAGCGTCAAGCAAAGCTATTTGTCGATAATTTTGGGGCGCATTCCTATCCCGCTTCTTGAACAGGGGTACCAGTATACTCCCCCTCCAAGAGGGGAGAACAGTTCTATGTAGGAAGCAAAATCTATATACTGGAAATAGGACTTTTCTCCATGATTCGGCATCCTGTTTTAACACCAAAACCGGGAGCTCATCAGGGCCCATGGCGCCAGAAGAGCGCAGATCCTTTATGGCTGATTCAATGATCTTTTCAGAGGGCGGCTCGAACAACGGCCCAACATCACCCAACCTTCTGTCATCCTCAACAGGCCCATTACCAGCATATAATTGCACAACATAACCCACCCAAACTTTCTCGGAAATAGGAGGACGAAGGGACCTGGTTCTTGTTCCACAACCCTCACCAATGAGAGACCAAAATAGTCTTACACTTCCTCTATTTACAGCCTCCCTTAACTTTATCCATAAGGAATCTTCCCTCTCTTTTTTTATTTTTGACTTTACTCTACTTCTCCTTCTCCTTAGTAAGGTTATTTTGCGAGACCTTTCTGTGGACCTATTCAAGTATTGTTCCCTAACCAGTGTGTTTATTTCTTTATTAAGCAAGCGTAGTGAACTGGGGACAGGACTCGTATTTCTGTGCGAATTAGATTTTCTTGCGATCAGGACTACCTCCCTCATAAACCCCGCAGAGTACAAAATTTCCAACCCTTACCAACTAGGGAGTTCTTTTACAGTTTTATCCAGTACAAAGACAAGCCCCTTAGGGCCCTTGTGTTCCAGAAACATTTCCCTGTTTTACTACCGAAACTAACCAGGTCACCATCAAGCGACCATGGATCCGTTTTAGGTGGATTTATATTAACAGTTAGGGTTATCACATTGTGATCGCTGTTTAGGGTTTTGGTGACTATCAGATCTTTTAGAAGATAAAAAGAATCATTATCCACAGCCACATAGTCCAGAATGGACTCACTCTGATTTGCTTTGTGAGTGAAACTTGCTGGAATGTCAGAGGGAAGCCTACCATTTACGATGATCCCCTCCAGTTCAGCCAGTTCTTCCAGAAACAATTTCCCTCTCTTATCTGTTTTGATGTTACCAGGGAAAAGAGCCTGTGGAATCTGTAATGATTCCTCTTTATATTTGTTTCTGAACAGAGCTAGACTCGAATTAGAGACCTTACAATTAAAGTCGCCCACTAAGATTGTGTGGGTTGCAGGAACTTTGGCCTTAATACTCTTTATGTAAGAAAAGACCTGTTTCACAATTACATTATAGCAAGCATCTGGGGGGATATAAACATTTATCAGCGTAATAGATTTGGCCGCCTCAACCTCAGAGTGACCAAGCAATGTTACCACCTGAAAAAGGTTACTTGAATCCAAATAGTGGGTGAAGTTCCACTTAATGCGATTAGATAAGAGACATGCAATGCCCCCTTTACCATGGCCTCTCCTGGAAGGAATGGCTCCACCCTCCAAAGAAATATAGCCCCCTCCAACAGGAATTCTATCCACACACCAAGTCTCTGGGAGACAAATCACACTAGCATCAAAAGAGTGATGGAACTGAACTTTATCTGGGCTATTTTTTACACCTGCAGAATTCCACGATAATATCTTTAACTCACAACTAAAGATTAGAAAGGGAAATCATGTTGTCAGTTGTCCTACTAGAAAGGACACCAGGTAACCAATTCCATTGAGCGCTCTCCTCAACTATATTTCTGAGGGAAATAACAGGAGGGGGATTTACACTGGACACAAGACGTGTGTTTTGAGAGACACAAATTTTTAGATCGTCAAAACCAGCCAGACCACCCGGTCGACTAAGGAGAGACAAAAAGCTTCCTCCTGCTAATGTGCCATTCCGTGAGCTCCCCAAGAAGGGAATAACATCAATCCCTTGACTTTGAAACAACTCAGACTGCTTCACAACGAGATTAGCAATAAGCTTAGAATAAAATGTCACCCTAGTCAATATTCCAGTTTCAAATCTCCGGATTGTTACCAGGTCAATGTCATTTGAATTAATCAGTTTCAGGCATTCCGACTCTTCAAAACTTTTAAGGAGAAGGGCCCTATTTAAAATCAAATCGGTGTCAAACAACGGGAGGAAATCCAAAGTAACTGTGTCAACGCTTTTCTTTTCAATGACAACTTGGGAACTTTTAGAAACCTCTTCCCTTCCCACCATACCAACATTTTTTTTTATACAAGGGATAAAAGCAGTAGGAGCACCAGAGACCAGTTTAATTGATTCTAGGACAGGGGCCGACATACAAGGCTTCCCCTTATCAGCATTAGAGACTCCCAGATTGGAAACCACACATCTAGGAGAAAAATCGCCATGCCCTACCGGTATCTCCCTATCCAACACCGAGGGAATTTTTTCCTCAAGTGAAAGAATTTCTTCACGGTTCCCTTCCGAATTAGATGAGGAGATGTCACCTCTAACATCCTGCTTCTCAAAATGAATCCTTCTCTGCCTCTTTCTTCCAAATCTGCGAGTGGGTTTCCTCTTTTTACCTTTAATCTTTTTTGGGACGCCCAATTTACCATTTTTTTCCTTATCCTCTGCCTCCAAGGTAAAAATAGGAAAGAATTCTTTATCTACCGTTGAATGGGGACGAATTACAGTTTCCTTATCTGGGACCAATACAGAGGAAGAAACTTCATTTGTCTTGAGCATAGGCACCTCCACTACTTTTATTTCCAAGTCTGGAATTGCTACACAGTTTCCTAAAGGGGGACTCAATAACAAAGATTTCACCTTTCCAACAACGGGGAGAGTTTTTCCACCAGGATTAGTTTGATCTGAAGTTATAGGAGTAACAGGAGACATTTTTCCCTCTAACAAATCTACATTAATTCCGGCCCTAAACAGCCCCAAATCAACAGTCCCTCCAGTTTGCTTGACAGAGGCTTTATTCAATAAAGCCTTCAATATCTCATTGACCGTTTCTAAGACACAGTCCGATCCCCCTACAAATTTTTCTAATAGTGATAAAATTGAAGAAACTAGCCGTTCTAAGGAGAGTAGAGTGTCAGAGACAGGTTTTTCTAGTTTGGTTACGGGAATGGGAGTAATACCGGTAAGGTTCATCTCAGGGCTCATAGAGATGTATGAGTGAGAAGTCATGTATTGAGATTGAATAGAGGGTGTGCTGCTAAACAAATGAAGCCCAGAGGGGACAGCAGCCAGCGGAGTCTTAGGAGGCTCACAGATCTGCCTAGATTCCGCCGTCATATATCTCCTATATAACTCCATATCAGAATCAGTCAGTATAGTATCCCCACTCCTTACTACCTTCATCTGAGTAGAACCGTTAACATCATATAAACATGTATCCCTGGAGGTCAGAATAGATTTATGCAATTCAGCACTCACTATTTTAGGACACAACTCTACAATAACA
This sequence comes from Lissotriton vulgaris, assembly GCF_964263255.1. Classification (NCBI taxonomy): domain Eukaryota; kingdom Metazoa; phylum Chordata; class Amphibia; order Caudata; family Salamandridae; genus Lissotriton; species Lissotriton vulgaris. Next base: position 1,249,324,066 of record NC_141685.1, read on the forward strand.
TCAGTAGTAAGCGATACAGATTTACTTGGAATGTTAGTTGATAACAAATTTTCAACAACCCCAGTTCCCCCTGCAGATCCCTCTCTTAAATTATCATCGACCATTATAAGCGATTTGCGTACATCAGTATTGCCATTCCCCAAAGGAAATTCCAAGCACACCTCTACTGCGGGTCTTTTTTCCTTAGCCCTTTCCCACAAATTGAATAGCTGGCATTTTCCCTTCAGCTGTAATGCATGAGTATTCTTGTTGCGGAGAGGGTTGGATTTAGTTTTGGTACAGGATCTTCCTACCAACACTCTCCCTGACCGTAGTTTTCTAGCAGTCATAGCGTAATAAGGAAGGTAATATAGGTAAATTTAAGGAAAGGAACAGTATATACGCGGTGAAATGGTATTGACAAAATGCAAAAGGTACTGGTAAAACATATGACACATATAGAGGAAAATAAAAAGCTGATAATAAAGTCTATGCAATTGCAGACATTGACACAGCAATATTGTGCAAATAGAGGGCTGAGTACCAAACAAATATGTAAGGACAAATTATAAATTTGTAAAAATAAATATAAGTGGGCCCTGCTCGGCCTACTTCGGTCTCTGAGGGTCTCAGAGGGTCCCCCCTTTGTCTGGGCTTTGTCCGGCCCTCATCCCGCACACGTCCCGCTGACGCGGGATTTCTATGCCCAGATTAAATACACAGATAAGGAGGAGGCGGGAAGATGACCAGGTGCAGGCGATCAGCGCCGCACGGAATCCTGGTCCTCGCAGTCCCGCCTGGCTCTTGCGGTGGTTGAAGACGGGGCTGGCAGCGCCTGTAACAACAATGGCAACCTCAATGCAAAGCCCCCTTCAGGTGGCAGCACGAGCTGCTCCCGCAGAGCGGGAGCCGCGAGGTGTGGCGCAGTGTCCGGCACAGGAGGCACAAGAGGCAGCAAGCAAAGTCCAGATCTGCCGATAGGCACAGCAACAGTCCGGGCAGACAAAGAACAATCCAGCAAGGCTCACCCTCCTCTCAGGACTAATTCAGGAGGAGGCAGGAAGATGACCAGGTGCAGGCAATCAGCGCCGCACGGAATCCTGGTCCTCGCAGTCCCGCCTGGCTCTTGCGGGGGTTAAAGACGGGGCTGGCAGCGCCTGTAACAACAATGGCAACCTCAATGCAAAGTCCCCTTCAGGTGGCAGCACGAGCGGCTCCTGCGGAGCGGGGGCCGTGAAATGTGGCGCGGTGTCCGGCACAGGAGGCACAAGAGGCAGCAAGAGGCAGCAAGCAAAGTCCAGATCTGCCGATAGGCACAGCAACAGTGCGGGCAGACAAAGAACAATCCCATACACTATACCACGTGGTGGTGAACAACTTGACACACCAGATCCACTGACTGCTCTCCATATGTTATCAGCCGAAAATTGCAATGTAAATAAAGTGAGTGACCAATCTCGGCCTAACATTTGTATAATGCAATGCTATTTCCTATTTTGCTTGCCAAATATAACCTCTGATAATTGCTTTTCATCCCCAATCCTATTGAGAACAAATGTTTTAATTTACATTTAAATTAATCTTGGACATATGTACAATATATACATTTTTACCTCTTTTTTCAGTTTGCAGAATGTTTGTTGCCGAGGTTGAAGAAAATTATATCCTCCTTTTCCAGCTGATTACACCGATGTCTCAAATATGGCATTTACTAGTTGTCCGAAGCCATGCACATTCACAAATTTTTAATGGACAACGTTAAGGTAAAGACTCACAATACGACTATTCAATGAAGTTAAAAAGTAACGAATATAAGTACTTGAGGCTTTTCGGTGGCAGATAATTTCAAATTCACACTTCTACGAATGAGTCTGATACAGGGTGGATCTCTGTATAACTAATGGATGATTAGGTTTTAGGATGGCATACAGAGCTCCCAACCTTCTTACTTTTTTCCTTAAAGGGTTCCAAATTGGGGACGAGTATTAGGCTGTGCAGTAGAGGTTGACGGTGTTGCTCCACTAGTACTTGGGCCTCCTCATGAAGCAGGAGGCCCAAGTACAGATGAAGGAAACCATGTCTTTCTCAGGAACTTTAGACTCTGCATCCGTACTTACTTATAATTACTAAAATCTCTCAGTAAACACAAGGGCTCTTTCTAGAACCACCCAAAATCTATGTACATAAGCTTTATATATATCTCAAAAATACATGCTTATTTTTTTTTTCATATCGCGACTTTTGTTGTAAAACAATGTTCTTACTTTTTTGTCCTACAGGTCCCTATGTCACCCCATAGCAGGCCTAGGGGGTCAGGGTGTGTCTAACCTGCCCCTGTTCACGTTTTGCCAACATATTTCACAGACTTCCTTGCCCTCGCTTCTAACGAGGCACAAAATGGCTGCCAACAGTTCCTGGTTTTGAATGTTTACAACCGCTTGACAGCCAATTAGAATTAATCGGAACGGTGCGCTTATCCAATCCTCGTACAATCTGCGGTACTGGAGGTACCTGGTGGGCTAGTTGGCTCACAGGGGACCTCAGGATTGAAAAGGAATTAATCCCCCAATCTAAAACGCGCCACAGGGCGTGTTTGCACACATGCCACCTCAGGCCCCACCCCCTTCCTTCACTATTGAGCACAATATTCCTCTAAAATCAGCGGAACTACGAATTCCGATGTACTCACCTGTTATCACAAGAGATGTCAGTGCTGCATCTTTGAGCCCAGTACGGACCCTGAAAAGTAAATCTAAGCGTACTTACCAGTACCTTGTATTTCCTTCCATAGAAATCTATTGTGTGGTTTTCACCAGAAAAGTTTTTAAGTGTCTATTTTTGAAACATACAAATATTCCTCTAAAATCAGCCGAACTACGAATTCCGATTTATTCACCTGTTATCAGGAGAGACCTCAGTGCTGCATCTTGCAGCCCACTACTGATCCTGAAAAGTAGTTCTAACCATACTTACAGTAACTTGAATTTCCTTCCATAGGCTAACATTGACTGGTTTCGCTTGGAAATTCTTCTAAGTGTGGAGTTTTGGAACTTTAAAAAATTCCTCAAAAATCAGCCGAACTACGAATTCCAGTTTACTCACCTGTTATCAGGAGAGACATCAGTGCTGCATCTTTCAGCCCACTACTGATCCTGAAAAGTAATTCTAATCGTAGTTACAGTAACTTGAATTTCCTTTTATAGGCTAACATTGACTGATTTCACTTGGAAATTTTTCAAAGTGTGCAGTTTTGGAACTTTAAAAAAATCCTAGAAAATCAGTCGAACTATGAATTCTGATTTACTCACCTGTTATCAGGAGAGACCTCAGTGCTGCATCTTTCAGCCCACTACTGATCCTGAAAAGTAATTCTAACCATACTTACAGTAACTTGAATTTCCTTCCATAGGCTAACATTGACTGGTTTCACTTGGAAATTCTTCTACATGTGGAGTTTTGGAAACTAAAAAAATTGCTCAAAAATCAGTCCAACTGCGAATTTCAATTTACACACCTGTGTTCAGGAGACACCTCAGTGCTGCATCTTTCAGCTCACTACTATTCCTGAAAAGTAAATTTAACTGTACTTACCAGTAACTTGAATTTCCTTCCATAGGATATAATTTCCTGCCATATAAAATATATATAAATTAAAAAAAATATTAAATAAAAAAAGTATTACAATTTCAATATTTTTAAAACATTTTTTTTCAATTTATATTAAAATATGTAATGTAATTTAAAAAATAAAATATCTAAAAATAAACACTTTAAAACAATGTAGTAAATTAGTATAAAAAAATAACAATACATTTAAAAATGATCATTTACAAAACCTTTGAAATTCACTGAAGAAACTATAGGTTTCAGCCATGTTATAGTTAAAAATTAGCATTTAAAAAACCTTACAAATTCACTGAAAAAGCCATAGGTTTTACACACATTATAGTTAAAAATTAGCATTTAAAATACCTTTGAAATTCACTGAAAAAAACTATAGGTTTCACATATGTTATAGTTAGCTGGACATTTCACTCATACAAAACCATTGAAATTCCCCTGTTATAGTTAATTTATTTAACTATAACTCACGCGACCGCAATGCACTGCTGATGACGTCACATACTATATCACTCATGACATGGTCCCTGACCTAATTCAAGCGATCCATCTCCATAACTTATTTGAATACTTCAGTGCTTCACCTTAAGTCGGATGGGTTTGCTCAGTCTTGGGTCCCATGCACACTGTGCCACTAAGGAGGACCTGACTTGCCAGTTTGGACTGGACTGATCCATTGGGACTGGGTCTAGACTGATTTGCATAATACAATATCATAAGATGGTAGTGATGGTTAATCCAGTCGCACATCAAGAAGTGTCAATAATTCAGCATAGTCCGTTTCCAGTGTTTCTAAGATTGAGTAAGTTACGGTGCCAGTCGAGGTTACAGAGGCAACACACTACCAATGATGCCAGATCAACAGATATGTTGTTGAAAGTTTAAAAGATAGATTGAACCTCGGCACTCTATATTGTAATTTCAGCAATATGCTATTTAGAAATCACAAATCACAAATTCTTTGAGCGCAATAGTCGGGCTGGACTGCTCCCATGAGGCACAGGGTCAAGGCTGATTTGCATATGGCCATGTAAGAACTGGGGTGGTGTGGAGTGCAAAAAACGATGGATTTAGGCCCTGATCTCTGTACTGGGGTGAATGTATGACATTGTTCTGCATTCTGTCCATCAACTGTTGTTTTTGCATTTGTCACCCCGAGTGGGACGGGTATGCTCAGACGTGAGTCCCGTGCTCTCCACACCACTGGAGTCAAGCTATCCTGGCTGAAGACGGCTGATAGCCAGAAACTGGTCCTAGGATGCTTGATTCCGGTCCAGGAAAGACATGGCTTGGCAGTTTGGGCTGGGCTGTTCCCATGAGGCACAGGGTCAAGACTGATTTGCATATGGCCATGTCTGAACTAGGGTGGCTTGGTGAGCAAAGTAATGATGGATTAAACCCAGATCTGTGACTGGGGGTGAATGTTTTGCCATTGTGCAACATTCCGTCCATCATCTTGTGCATTTTGCTCTTCACCCTATGTGGGAAGGGTATGCCCAGACGTGGGTCCCGTGCTCACTAGGCCACTGGAGTCAAGCTATCCTGGCTGAAGACTTTTTTTTTTTTTATAAAGGAAACAAGCAGTCCTCAGCATAAAATAATAAGGGTAAACAATGTTATATAGACCACAATGGGCTACTATATATTTCACAGTCCCTTGTCCAGCCGGACAGGGAATTTTTAATGATCAAATAAAGCGTTCAAGGTAAGGGTACAAATCACAACCAAGCATTATGGATACAGTAGGGCACAGTCCTGTACCGTCCAAAAGAGGAAAGTAAGAAAGTCAAAGAGTGAAAGGAATACCAGGCAAACAGGGTGAGCTTACAGGCCACCGTCATAAATTTAAATTAGCAGTGTGTCCCGGAGTAAACCATACATACAATAATAAAATGGGGTGAAATGTATGGTTACTCAAAAGAGTCGACGTTTCGATCCCACGCTCAGTTTATAAGGGGATCATCTTCAGAACTTGGAGAATGGTTTTGCCTGAATGAAAGTTTTAAACGCCTGTTAAAGGAAAACAGTGAGGAAAGCAAAAAATAGGTACAGTCAATTTGAGAAGGGTTAGAATGATAGTCAGCACTAGCTATTTACTTACAGTATTCGGATCCGCAGTGAGGGGTGTTGCCTGATGGCGTGTGCATTCAGTGTATATATATTGGAAACCACAAATTTATAAAAATATAAAATATTTACAATTCACATGTTTTAACCAATTTTGTGAGGCGGCCGCAGTGTTTAGAAGAATGGTCAGCAAGTGCCGGTGATTGAGGTCTATTGGGGTGCACAGTGGTGATTTGGCGTGGCGCCGTGGTGTGGGGAGTGAGGCGGAATTGTGTCACAAGTCCGGTGGTGGGGGAGGGTAGGATAGTTGTCGCCGGTTTGGTACATGGGCGTGCGGCAACCGACCGCATTGGTGTAATTCCGGTGGTATTACAGATAATTACTAAAATGGGAGAGGACCTACCACTTGCAATTGAATTAGAGGGATTCAATTCAATTTGGCCGGAGTAGTGATTACAGGCTGGCATCAACCCCACGAGTGCGACCAATTCAATGAATATAACGAGTACAAAAAATATATCTGACATATCTCCTGTACAGTTTTCAAGCACAACAATAGGCACTCAGAGCACTAATCACTCTCTCTTAAAAGAAATTGAAGAATCTGCGGAAGGAAACATGCAGTCAGCAGCTCCTCCAGACCCTTCTACAAAGATGACTTCTTCAACGGAAGACACACTGTTACTAACTCAGTCTTCACAGCCAGTTTCATTAGGTCAACCAAGTACGAGCACTTCACCACATATTGAAATCGCACATGACATAGAACCCCAAGATTTTCAAGAGACCTATGAAGAGGAGCAAGAAACCGCAGACAAAGGCGAGACAGGAAATTTTTTAGAGCTATGCCTGGATAAAATGATGGAAAAAATAATGGGGGAAATGAGAGAAAAATTTGCAATTTCCGAGACAAATCAGAACAAAATACAAGAGGCGGTAGAAAGTCTAGATCAAAAAATAAATGACTTAGGGGTCAGAGTTGCAGCAGTTGAGAGTGAGTTGGGCTCCCTAAGCAAAAGAGTGGACAACGCTCAAAGAGAGATAAGACTTTTAAAGGACAACGATAAAATAGTCAAGGAGAAACTTGAATCTTTGGAAAACCAGGGAAGAAGAAATAATATACGCATTTTGAACGTCCCTGAAAGCTCAGAAGGAACGGTTATCAAGGCTTATGTAATATCTCTACTAGAAGACTTCCTTCCATGGACAAAAGACTGTGATTTAGCGGAAGACATCCAAAGAGTCCATAGAGACCCTTTTAGGAAGAGCAAAGAGAAGAAAACTCCAAGGAAAATCCTGGTAAATTTCAGAACATATACCCTAAAAGAGAAAATATTGAGCGAGGGTCTGAAAACTGGGAGTTTCAACAAAATGAACTGGTCATTCCGCATCAGATCAGATATTTGTAAGATTACGCAGGACCGGCAATGGGAATTGGGGCAATATATGCAGGAACTAAAATCACTTGGAGCAAACGTACAACTAAAATTCCCCGCCTCCCTCAAAATAATGTGGCGAAACAAAATGCACAACCTAAGGGATCCGAAGGAGGTAGAAAATCTCATTCAGTTAATAAAAGACCAAATCGAAATTGACAAACTGAATAAGGAATAAACTTTCAAAAACAAGAGTTATATGGAAAAAAACTTGTCACACTTGATATAGTACAAATAAGAATGAATTAAAAATAGAAAACTGACAATGGAACACATTTGGGGAAACGCAAATCTTTCTCAAACTTAAAAGAAGAAACTACCTGGAGAAAACGGAGCACGAAAACCGGGTGAAATACACCTGAAAAAAGAAAAAAGGAGGCTTCCCCTGGGAGGGAAACCAAAGGAATACACAAAAATGCAACACTGTAAATACACACGGGTGGGGAGCAAAGTAGGGAAAAAAACAAACAAAAAAATCCTCAAAATTGGAATATAAAAAGATTGGCAAGGGGGTTAAATGCTGCCTCAAAGGTAAAAACATCTTAAAATGGCAAAAGAGAAATCAATAAAAATCATAACATGGAATGTTAATGGGCTTAGAACTCCGTCACGAAGAAGAAGAATCATGGAATATCTCAAAGAAATAGAAAGTGAAATTATTATCGTACAAGAAACTCATTTAACAAACGCAGAATGGTCTCATTTAGCAAAAAACCTAAACTGGATTGGAGCAAGCATACACACAACGCAAGAGTGTAACACAAAGGGAGTAGCAATTATCATGAAGAAATCTCTCAACGCCAAAATAGAACTGGATAAAGCGGATAGCAAAGGTAGATGGATAATCGCCAAAGTCAGAATTGAAGAATGTATTCTTTCTATCGTGGGATATTATGGCCCCAATAGGGACGACGCTGAACCACTTAAAAAGCTTTATTCTGAACTCCTCACATACCCAGCTCCAATCATAATGGGAGGGGATTTCAATCTCATTGGAGATCCTAAAAATGATAGATCCCCACCAACAAAACAATGGAACCTACCAAAGATGAGGGAATGGTTAAGAATCTATAAAAAAGATTTAATGCTAGAAGATATGTGGAAACTAAAAGGAGTAAAAAACTACCCATTTACCTTACACAACAAAAAATTAGGACACAAATCAAGAATAGATTTCTTTTTAATAAATAAAAATTTGCGGGATAAAGTTAAAAGTATCGAACACTTACCCGCACATCTATCGGACCATTCTGCCGTCCAGTTAAACATAACACTTCCACAACTACAAACGCCTAGTAGGTGGACCGTTGATCGTACAGTTCTCAGGGATGAGCGATGCGTGGAGGAACTCATAACAACCACCCGACAATACTTTGAGGATAATGCAACAGGTACAACAAAAAGAATGACATGGGACGCTTATAAAGCGGTAATAAGAGGAAAACTGCTTAACCTGGGTGCCTATAAACACAAAACAAAAAAACAGGACATCATGAAAATGGAAACAGAAATCAAAGAAGCTGAATTACACTTAGAATGTGATGTCCCGGATGAACAAAAGGGAAAATTGGAAGAAAAACTTCGCAACTCCAAAGAAGACCTGACAATTTATCTAGAGAACATAATCAAAGAGAAATGGGAGAGCAGTAAGTTAGCAAACCATGAATATGGTGAAGGATGTGGAAGATTCCTAGCTTGGAAAATGAAAACAGATCAATCCAGAAACAATATTTTAAACATATATAATCAGGATCAATCAACCGTCTCTTCAGATGATGTCGCAATAAGAAAGGAATTCTTCAATTTCTTCACTTCAATATATAAGGAGGACACAAATCCAACAGAAGAAGAAATTGAAAATTACCTTGAAAAGATCCAACTCCCGCATTTGACGGAGGAAGAGGCGGAGCTTATGAATTCCGAAATAACAGTAGAAGAAGTAAGGAGCGCCATAAGTCAACTAAAGAAAGGAAAAGCGGCAGGTCCAGACGCATTGCCCAACGAATTTTATACCGCGCTGAAAGAAACACTAATCGAACCTCTAACTGAAACGATGAACAAGATATATCTGGAACATGAAATGATCCCAGACTCATGGAACGATGCCACGATAAGCATACTGCTTAAACCAGGAAAAAACCCAAAGATCTGCGCATCATATAGACCAATATCGCTCCTAAATTGCGATTATAAGATCTTCATGAACATAATAGCAAAAAGAGTATCTAAAGTTATGCCTAAATTAATCGATAAGGACCAAAAGGGTTTTATAAAAGGCAGACAGATACAAGAAATCACGCATGAACTAATAGCAACAATCGACATAGCGATACTGGAAAATCTTCCTCTTACACTTATCGCATATGATGCCGCCAAAGCTTTCGATCGTGTAAATTGGGCTTTTCTAATCAAAAGCATAGAGAAAAGCAAGTTCGGTTTCAACTTCATCCACATGGTTAGCGAAATTTATTCGAACCCAAGAGCAAAGGTAGCTGTCAACGGCAACCTTACTGAAAATATTGAGATTCAAAGAGGCACACGTCAGGGATGTCCTTTATCTCCATTACTTTTTAATTTATATATTGAACCCTTGGCATGCTCCATTAGAAATAACACCAATATCACACCTTTCAGATATTTACAATGGACGAGGAAAGTAGGGCTCTACGCAGATGACCTACTGGTGTTCACGGATAATTACAATTTCTCTAAAATGGCAATTGATGAAGAAATGAATAAATTTGGTAAAGTTTCAGGATATCTGATAAATACTGATAAAACAGAGATAATGAGCTGGAACTCACAATTAACCTCACCGCTTTTGAAGGATAAAATAAAATATTTAGGAATTACCATAACACAAGATCTTGGAAAACTAGCGGAAATAAACCTCAACCTAATTATGAATGAAACGAGAAGGCTCTTCAAAATCTGGTCAGGTCTACCATTAAGCTTCTTAGGTAAATCTAATATAATTAAAATGTCAATTATTCCAAAATTTACCTATCTTTTCAATAACATTCCATTAGAATTCGAGAAGGATGCCCTAAAAAAAATACAAGGAGAAATATCTAGCTTTATTTGGTCATCAAAGAGTGCAAGAATTTCATGGAATAAACTCAGGAGAAAGAAGGAACAAGGGGGCATAGCAAGTCCAGATTTATATGAATATTACAGATCCTTCCAATTCAAAAACGCTAGAGTCTTACTGAAAGCACACCAAGCATATCCAATACACTTGCAATACCTGACAAATGGCGAAGATTATTTCCTCTTCAAGTTTGGCCACCCGAAATTTTTCAAAAAACTCAAACTAAAAGTTCTGAAGAATGCCGTCAAGATCTGGAATCAAATAAGATCCGTTACACAGATTCCATATTATAGTGATATGGCTCCAATTTGGGACTCCCCAGGCACCCCTGACTGTTTAAAAGACTCTTTATCAAAACCACTTAGGCAGCATGGCATTGAAAAATGGGGACAACTTTTATCTGGAAACTCCCTGATATCATGGGATCACTTGCAAATAATTACAGACCGCAAAATTTCAAAATTTAAATATTATCAACTGAGCAGTTGGGTAAGCAACATTCCAAAGGGAGCCTCAGATCCGGAAAATCTAGAACCAGAAATGGTGGGTGAAACGGTATTAAAGAAGGAAGTATCAAAATGGTATTGGGCATTAATTGAAACAGAAAAAGAAGAATTAACAACTGCTGAAAAAATATGGAAGAAAGACTTACAACATGAAGCTTCAGACCTTTGTCAATTCTGGAAAAAATCAGTAGAAAAATGTTGGTTATGTGTAAAGGCCGCCCCACTAAAGAGGAATCACCTTTTCTCTATACACAGAGCGTACTGGACTCCCAAAAAGTTATCAAAGTTCAAAGGAACTTCTGTAAAATCATGCAACAAATGCGGAGAGGAAAAAGCGGATGATATACATATGTTCTGTGGGTGCCCCTCGCTCACACAATATTGGCAAGAAATTGGTAAGACTCTAACCGCAATACTGGCAACTCCAATAACTGTGAGTATTATTTTAACTATTTTTGGGATATATTGCACTACTCAACTGAATCAGATAAAGTTAGACAATCACCAAGAAAACTTATTATTTGTCATGATCTTGTTAGCTCGCAGAGAGATTTGTATTAATTGGACAAAACCGGTTCCCCCAACACATGTAAGCTGGTTAAAAACGGTAATAAGAATTAGTAGTCTAGATAGAAAAGGGAAACAAACCAAAAAAATGAAATACTGGGAGATCCTTGAAAATTATATTGAATCTAGATAATAATCAATAATCTCTTCCTGCCAGAGGCCCCTTTGCCGGTTTCCCTTTTTCTTTTCTTTTCTTTTTTTTCTTTTCTTTTTTCTTTTTTTTTCTAATTCCAATGATTAAGCGGACAATAATTCCTGGCATGACCTGAAGTCTGTCAAACATCCAAAGGGTCACATAACTCCTGAAACAGTGGAATTATTGAGTAAGATGGAGGTGTGCAGAGGAGAACTGATCAGATCAAGAACGAGGCCTACCCCTTGTACCTTCCTATAGACGATCAGGGGCAGTTTTGTGAAACACCTTGTTCAGATGTGTATGTTCCCCCAAACGCCTTTCTTTTCTTTTTACTTAACCCGCAAAATGAGGATAAAAAAAAAAAAAAAAACCCCACGATTTGTGGTGCAGTTGTGGAGCCCCTGTTGAAAAGGAAAGGATCTTTAGAAACCGAATTGGGAGTGTATGTGAATATCGAAATAAAGGCGGCATCTTGTTTTACCGTTATTTAAAACGAGGCGTCTGGGAAGTTGAGTTTCCGATTGGTTGGCATTTGGGGGCACAGCCAGGGCTACGCTTCCGTGCAGAGTGCATTTAGCACGGTACGAGATGCAATAGTTGTATCGCTGTGGGAGCAGAAGAACGTGATTAGTACATAGTTTGGTGGGAAATTGTGATAAGGCACGGGGAAACAGGCGCTGCTTTACCGTTTGATTTCTTACAACAATTAATTATTTCTGAGGCTCGGCGTGAACAATGGCGCCGTCTGTGGAAGCGCGGTCAGTTGAATGACTAATCCGCTGTGGAATCAAGGATTAAAAGGGTGATTAGATCAGGTTCAGCGTTTACTCGTTCAGGGGTCAGTGGCAGAGGGACTTACCCCGTGGTTGAGAAGATGTCGATGTGCCGATAGCGAGCTGTGCCTTGCCGGATCGCTTCCGCAAAGTGGGTTTGCTGGCTTATTATTGGGCATCCGGAAGTCACGTGACAGGGGCCTCTTGGGGTCCAGGGCTGCTTCGGTTTTTTATGGCCGCCATCTTGGAACGGTCCAAAATTATAAAGAAGCCATTGTGGTGGCTATATAATTGGACGCTAATGAGAGGATTAAGAGCTAGGATAAAGTGAGTTTGCTGGCTTATTATTGGGCATCCAGCAGTCACGTGACAGGGGCCCCTTGGGGTCCCGCGCTGCTTTGGTTTTTTATGGCTGCCATCTTGGAACGGTCCAAAGTTATAAAGAAGCCAGTGTGGTGGCTCTATAATTGGACTCTAATGAGAGGATTAAGAGCTAGGATAAAACATTGCCAATTAAAGCGAAGGTGCAGTTTCTCGTGCCACAATGTGATTTTGTGCTGGGAAGGAAGTGTTTGGGACGTGACATTAATTATATCAAAAATACATCAGACAAACATATAGGATGTTAAAACTGGAATAAATCAAGAATGCATCAGAGAACATTTAGGATGTTGAAACTATGTCTGGGTCCAAGTTCTTATTGCATCAACCAATAGTACATAGTTGCGCCAATGTTTTTGCTAGTGTAAATGCTATAGGAGGGTTGTCCAATCCTCACTTCTGTTCAGTCCTGTGTGGATAGTGTTGAATTGGATGATTGTCTTTAGTTCCTCTCGGTTTAGTAGTTGACCCAGCTGCTTGATTCCGGTCCAGGAAAGACATGACTTGGCAGGTCGGGCTGGACTGTTCCCATGAGGCACATGGTCAGGGCGGATTTGCATATGGCCATGTCTGAACTGGGGTGGCTTGGTGGGAAAAATAACAATGGATTAAAGATCTGTGACTGGGGGTGAATGTTTTGCCACCGTCCATCATCTTGTGTAATTTGGTTTTCATTCAACATCACTTCATATCATGGGGTTTTAAGACCATACCGGAGTAGAAGAATGGAAACTAGATGTCCCAGAATGCTGGGCGGTGGAAGCTAAAAGGCCAGGTTCGACGGTAGCTGCGACACGTGACTTGACAGCTATACTTTAAGTGCTGTTGACTAAAACGTGGGGGATTTGGAGGTCAATTGTTTGGAGGGACCTGAGAGAAACACGTAGTGGTAGAGCCAGTAAAATATGTAGATGTCTCGCGTTACACCTATGGTGCAGGAAAAAACATATGGAAAGGTAGAGGGAAAGAGATCCAGGCAGGAGACAGAAAACGGAAAAAAGCAGTGCAGGTTGAACGGAGAAGCTAACTTCGAACAGAATGGGGACGTGGGGCATAATGAAGGGGGAGTGCGAAGATGAAAAGAAGCATAGAGACCTGGAGTATAGATCATGAAGGGATGGAGTAAGTAAGGGCTGAGGCACAGGGTGGGACAGACTGTGAAAGCTAAAGGCAGGAGAGAGGAGGCAAGAAAGATGGCGAAAATATCGACGGGAAGTTAGTGGAAAATGACAAGTAGGCGAGATGTAAAAAGATTCCGTTCCCCTGCTTTTCCTTTTCATAAACTGTGTCCCAGGACGGCAGAAATAGCAAAGGCCTTCAGATATGGCTTGCTTTTGTGGACATTCGGGACAGGGAGAGAATGAAACGGGCCCAGTCTCTCCCTTTCTGCCGGACGAAGACACGGACAATGTCCTCTTCTTTTCTGTGTTGGCAACTGCCCCACCCCTCTCTTTTTATTATTCCCTCTTTTTCTGTCTTTCTCCTCACTTACTGGTTTTAGGCAAGGGTTTGATACTATGAATTAGTGTCTGCATTTAAAGTTATTCATTGTTAAAGAATACCCTGGCTAAAGAGGGTGTCCTCCACCTGGCTTTTATGGATCTCTCCTGTGCATTTCATTTTGTGATTCATGCTAAGCAATTGCTGATAATGTCAAACATGGGAGTAGATCAAGCATTTGTACACTTTTGTGCCATCTGTATAATAATATTTCTGCCAAAGTGCTCTCTGGCCCGAATAAATTGTGCACTAAATAGTTTGAGATAGGCAGAGGGTGAGTCAGAGTTTTAGCACCCTTTCAATTTAATTTGTACATGAATGATTTGGAACCCTCCCTTGTAGGTACTGGTCAGAATTTTCCCTAAGTTGTGGGCCGTTCAATTCCAGCTCTGTTTTATGCAGACAATGCAGTTTTGTTATCTTAGATGGTTAATGGTCTCCAAATGATTTTTGGGGAATTCACCTCTTTTATGCATCAATTGTACTTAAAAAGTAACTTGAGTAACCTTCACGATGGTCTGTGGCCTTAAGGCTGACAAGTCTCCCACTCAGTTTTGTGGGGGTCCATAGACTGTGGGATATTACAAATGGTGGACAATGCCTTCATAAAGTGATTATAGACAGCTCCTTGCAACTGTTCAATTTGCATTTGTCATGAGGAATTGAATAGGACTAGGCATGTTTAACTGCCCAGTCCCACTCTGTAATTTGTCAAAAAGTGAGAGCAGGTTTTTAGTTCCTTTTGTAGAGTCAATGGCATCCAAAATAAGTATGACTGGCTCCCCGACTAACTCCATAGCTGTCCGGAAGAGCGTTCGTCAAGGATGCGTTCCTGCTCCTACATTGTCTGCTTTTTACAGACGACACACTGCTTATTGCCAGAACACCCTGTGGCATTCAAAATCTTCTGAACAAATTTACCCTAGTTTGCAGAGATAAGTGACTAGAAATAAATGAGCTGAAGACCAAATATATGGTCTTTAATCCATATAAGTCTAATAAGAGGAAACTTACCCTGGGCACACATAGTCTAGAGCAGGTTCGTTCTTTTGACTATCTGGGTATCCCTATCAACAATAGGCTGGCATGGACATCACAGATAGAAAAAAGTATTGCGACCTTTCAGAATGTTGATTGTGCTATAGTTCAAAGGGCTAGAGCTTCCCCTTTTCGACCAATATCTCCCATTATTGAAATTCATAGGGCTAAGGGATTAGATGTGGCCTTCTATGGGGCCGAATTGTGGAGGTTGGAAAACCTGACAGAACTAACTTGTGCTGAAAACAAATTCATGAGAGCCATTATGAATCTCCAAGTGAATACACCACTCCTGCCACTTAGAGTAGATCTTGGCCTAAAACATATTAACCATTATGCCATTTTGAGGTCAATCCTGTTCTGGATCAGGATGTGGATAAGCAAAACACAGGTGCTCCTGAGGGAGGCTTTTTTAGAGCTGACTGCTCTGCATAATCAAACAGGCTGCATCAAGTGGTTTAGTAAGATCAAGGTCTGGTTTATAAAAATTGGGATAGTGCAGCTCTGGGACGACCCAGGGTCTATGACTAAATTTACTATCCCTTTAGTCAAAAAAAAGTTCTAGGAACTAATGGTCTCAGAAAGGGTTGACCGGTTTGCACATGGCACTTTGACTGCGGGGTTTTTAAATATTAAAGGAGTAATTGGGTTTGAAGGGTTTCTGGATGATATTGAACCACCCCAGGCTTGAGCTCTGTATGTTCAGTTTAGATACGGAACCCTACCTTTGAATGCATTGAAGAGTTCATGAGGAAACCTGTCTGTTAACCCATTGTGTCCTTTATGCCATATTTCACCTGAAACCACTGAGCACTTTTTTTTCTGCTGTTCCTTTTACGCTGAAATTAGGAAAACTTGGTTTAAGCCTGTAGCTCAGAACAGGCTCAAACCAAGGGGGTATGTCATATTTTATCTTTTATTTGTCCATTGGAAGTCATGCATATTTTTAAGTCAAATACCACAAGCTGGTTGGTATTCACTGTTTCAAGGTTTTTAATGTTTGTGTGGTGAGAAAGGTCAAAAATGGACAAACTTGTTCCTGTGTTGTAGCACTGTTAATATAATTCCAACCAGATTCAGTGGTATCCTTGTTCAGACGCAGGCTCTTTTTTTATGGAAAATGCATAAGATTGTCTTATTGTATCATATAAATTATTTTTAATGGTTTTATACTGCTGCACCTTTTAATGGTATATTGATTTTGTATTGTATTTTAAGATATGAATGATCATATTTTTGATCGATCGAATAAAAATAATAAGCATGACTGCTTGTTCACAACAGTTCATTAAAGAAGGATTAACATTTTATTTACAAAATGTGACTAACAGCCATCACAGTGTTATGTTGACACATTTTCTTTGTGATATGGCACACTTTTTATAGGTGCTTGGTCAAGGGATTTTCCAAGATGTCCGTGGGATGATCCTTCCTTTATTTTGCTTTGACTATGTTATAGGGCACCAAGGAGATTTTATTTCAGACCCTTGCTTAATAATGCCTTTTTTCAGACACTGTAGACCAGCCCTCTTATTTTTACAGAAATTACATTCATCTGAAGTTAGTTTTACAGTTGTATATTTTATGTTTTAGGCAATAAGTATCAGGAAAACATCATATTTCACATTTTAAAGTTTGGTTAATGAATCATTCCTTGTGTACGGAGTCTGCTTACATTTAGGTGGGTGTATTTTAGATGGTTTGTTTAGTGTTGTACTGGATCTTTTATGGTTTATGAAACTGAAATAAAGATTGTATTGATTGATTGAGTACAAACATATTAGGAGCATGCACAGCATACTAATGGCAAATTCAAGGCAAGGAAAAAGTTGAAGGCAAACACAGAGAGAAGATGTAGTACCCGACAAGCAAAATATTAGCTTCCAGTTAAAGAGGGCAAATAGGCAGTACTCATTCTCATTGTTGGCATCAGCACTAGTCTCATTGTTATCATCAGCGCTATTCTCATTGTTGGCATGAGCACTAGTCCCATGGTTATCAGTGATATACTCATTGTTGGCATCAGCACTGGTCCCATTGTTATCATAGGTGCTATTCTCATTGTTGCTATCGGTACTAGTCCCATTGTTATCATCAGTGCTATTCTCTTTGTTCGCATTGGCACTAGTCCCATTGTTATCATTACTGCTTTTCTCATTGTTGGCATCAGCACTAGTCCCATTATTATCATTAGTGCTATTCTCATTGTTGGCAACGGCACTAGTCCAAGGGTTATCAGTACTATTCTCATTGTTGACATAAGCACTAGTCCCATTGTTTTCATCAGTGCTATTCTCATTGTTGTCAGGAGCACAAGTCCCATTGGTATCATCAGCGCTATTCTCATTGTTGTCATGGGCACTAGTCCCATTGGTATCATCAGTGCTATTCTCAATGTTGGCATCGGCACTGGTCCCATTGTTATCATCAGTGCTATTCTCATTGTTGGCATCGGCACTAGTCCAAATGGTATCATCAGTGTTATTCTCATTGTTGTCATGGGCACTAGCCCCATTGGAATCATCAGCGCTATTCTCATTGTTGTCATGGGCACTACTCCCTTTGGTATCATCAGTGCTATTCTCATTGTTGTCATGGGCACTAGTCCCATTGGTATTATCAGTGCTATTCTCATTGTTCGCATCAGCACTAGTCCCATTGTTATTATCAGCGCTATTCTCGTTGTTGGCATGGGCACTAATCCCATTGGTATCATCAGTGCTATTCTCATTGTTAGCGATTTAGAAAAGGGGGTGGTGATGAACAGAGTGCCTGAGTTAAACAGACCACTCTTACCCAGTCCAAAGATCAGGGCTTGATCCATCACCGTTATTTATCTCACTGCCCCATCCCAGCTCAGAACCTGGCTATATGCAAATCAGTCTGTCCCTGGCCCAGTGCATCATGGGAACAGGGCAGACTAAACTACCAAGCCAATTCTTCACCAGAAAGGAGACAAGCTACCGGGGACCAGTTTCTGGCATTTCAGCCTTCTTCGGCCCGGCTTGCTTGAATCCTGATGGAGCAGTGAGAAAGGGACTCATGTCTGAGTATACCCTGCCACACCTATAGTGGCCAAAAACGATTTAGAAAAGGGGGTGGTGATGAACAGAGTGTCTGAGTTAAACAGACCACTCTTACCCAGTCCAAAGATCAGGGCTTGATCCATCACCGTTATTTATCTCACTGCCCCATCCCAGCTCAGAACCTGGCTATATGCAAATCAGTCTGTCCCTGGCCCAGTGCATCATGGGAACAGGGCAGACTAAACTACCAAGCCAATTCTTCACCAGAAAGGAGACAAGCTACCGGGGACCGGTTTCTGGCATTTCAGCCTTCTTCGGCCCAGCTTGCTTGAATCCTGATGGAGCAGTGAGAAAGGGACTCATGTCTGAGTATACCCTGCCACACCTATAGTGGCCAAAAACGATTTAGAAAAGGGGGTGGTGATGAACAGAGTGTCTGAGTTAAACAGACCACTCTTACCCAGTCCAAAGATCAGGGCTTGATCCATCACCGTTATTTATCTCACTGCCCCATCCCAGCTCAGAACCTGGCTATATGCAAATCAGTCTGTCCCTGGCCCAGTGCATCATGGGAACAGGGCAGACTAAACTACCAAGCCAATTCTTCACCAGAAAGGAGACAAGCTACCGGGGACCGGTTTCTGGCATTTCAGCCTTCTTCGGTCCGGCTTGCTTGAATCCTGATGGAGCAGTGAGAAAGGGACTCATGTCTGAGTATACCCTGCCACACCTATAGTGGCCAAAAACGATTTAGAAAAGGGGGTGGTGATGAACAGAGTGTCTGAGTTAAACAGACCACTCTTACCCAGTCCAAAGATCAGGGCTTGATCCATCACCGTTATTTATCTCACTGCCCCATCCCAGCTCAGAACCTGGCTATATGCAAATCAGTCTGTCCCTGGCCCAGTGCATCATGGGAACAGGGCAGACTAAACTACCAAGCCAATTCTTCACCAGAAAGGAGACAAGCTACCGGGGACCGGTTTCTGGCATTTCAGCCTTCTTCGGCCCAGCTTGCTTGAATCCTGATGGAGCAGTGAGAAAGGGACTCACGTCTGAGTATACCCTGCCACACCTATAGTGGCCAAAAACGATTTAGAAAAGGGGGTGGTGATGAACAGAGTGTCTGAGTTAAACAGACCACTCTTACCCAGTCCAAAGATCAGGGCTTGATCCATCACCGTTATTTATCTCACTGCCCCATCCCAGCTCAGAACCTGGCTATATGCAAATCAGTCTGTCCCTGGCCCAGTGCATCATGGGAACAGGGCAGACTAAACTACCAAGCCAATTCTTCACCAGAAAGGAGACAAGCTACCGGGGACCGGTTTCTGGCATTTCAGCCTTCTTCGGCCCGGCTTGCTTGAATCCTGATGGAGCAGTGAGAAAGGGACTCATGTCTGAGTATACCCTGCCACACCTATAGTGGCCAAAAACGATTTAGAAAAGGGGGTGGTGATGAACAGAGTGTCTGAGTTAAACAGACCACTCTTACCCAGTCCAAAGATCAGGGCTTGATCCATCACCGTTATTTATCTCACTGCCCCATCCCAGCTCAGAACCTGGCTATATGCAAATCAGTCTGTCCCTGGCCCAGTGCATCATGGGAACAGGGCAGACTAAACTACCAAGCCAATTCTTCACCAGAAAGGAGACAAGCTACCGGGGACCGGTTTCTGGCATTTCAGCCTTCTTCGGCCCGGCTTGCTTGAATCCTGATGGAGCAGTGAGAAAGGGACTCATGTCTGAGTATACCCTGCCACACTTATAGTGGCCAAAAACGATTTAGAAAAGGGGGTGGTGATGAACAGAGTGTCTGAGTTAAACAGACCACTCTTACCCAGTCCAAAGATCAGGGCTTGATCCATCACCGTTATTTATCTCACTGCCCCATCCCAGCTCAGAACCTGGCTATATGCAAATCAGTCTGTCCCTGGCCCAGTGCATCATGGGAACAGGGCAGACTAAACTACCAAGCCAATTCTTCACCAGAAAGGAGACAAGCTACCGGGGACCGGTTTCTGGCATTTCAGCCTTCTTCGGCCCGGCTTGCTTGAATCCTGATGGAGCAGTGAGAAAGGGACTTATGTCTGAGTATACCCTGCCACACCTATAGTGGCCAAAAACGATTTAGAAAAGGGGGTGGTGATGAACAGAGTGTCTGAGTTAAACAGACCACTCTTACCCAGTCCAAAGATTAGGGCTTGATCCATCACCGTTATTTATCTCACTGTCCCATCCCAGCTCAGAACCTGGCTATATGCAATTCAGTCTGTCCCTGGCCCAGTGCATCATGGGAACAGGGCAGACTAAACTACCAAGCCAATTCTTCACCAGAAAGTAGACAAGCTACCGGGGACCGGTTTCTGGCATTTCAGCCTTCTTCGGCCCGGCTTGCTTGAATCCTGATGGAGCAGTGAGAAAGGGACTCATGTCTGAGTATACCCTGCCACACCTATAGTGGCCAAAAACGATTTAGAAAAGGGGGTGGTGATGAACAGAGTGTCTGAGTTAAACAGACCACTCTTACCCAGTCCAAAGATCAGGGCTTGATCCATCACCGTTATTTATCTCACTGCCCCATCCCAGCTCAGAACCTGGCTATATGCAGATCTGTCTGTCCCTGGCCCAGTGCATCATGGGAACAGGGCAGACTAAACTACCAAGCCAATTCTTCACCAGAAAGGAGACAAGCTACCGGGGACCGGTTTCTGGCATTTCAGCCTTCTTCGGCCCGGCTTGCTTGAATCCTGATGGAGCAGTGAGAAAGGGACTCATGTCTGAGTATACCCTGCCACACCTATAGTGGCCAAAAACGATTTAGAAAAGGGGGTGGTGATGAACAGAGTGTCTGAGTTAAACAGACCACTCTTACCCAGTCCAAAGATCAGGGCTTGATCCATCACCGTTATTTATCTCACTGCCCCATCCCAGCTCAGAACCTGGCTATATGCAAATCAGTCTGTCCCTGGCCCAGTGCATCATGGGAACAGGGCAGACTAAACTACCAAGCCAATTCTTCACCAGAAAGGAGACAAGCTACCGGGGACCGGTTTCTGGCATTTCAGCCTTCTTCGGCCCGGCTTGCTTGAATCCTGATGGAGCAGTGAGAAAGGGACTCATGTCTGAGTATACCCTGCCACACCTATAGTGGCCAAAAACGATTTAGAAAAGGGGGTGGTGATGAACAGAGTGTCTGAGTTAAACAGACCACTCTTACCCAGTCCAAAGATCAGGGCTTGATCCATCACCGTTATTTTTCTCACTGCCCCATCCCAGCTCAGAACCTGGCTATATGCAAATCAGTCTGTCCCTGGCCCAGTGCATCATGGGAACAGGGCAGACTAAACTACCAAGCCAATTCTTCACCAGAAAGGAGACAAGCTACCGGGGACCGGTTTCTGGCATTTCAGCCTTCTTCGGCCCGGCTTGCTTGAATCCTGATGGAGCAGTGAGAAAGGGACTCATGTCTGAGTATACCCTGCCACACCTATAGTGGCCAAAAACGATTTAGAAAAGGGGGTGGTGATGAACAGAGTGTCTGAGTTAAACAGACCACTCTTACCCAGTCCAAAGATCAGGGCTTGATCCATCACCGTTATTTATCTCACTGCCCCATCCCAGCTCAGAATCTGGCTATATGCAAATCAGTCTGTCCCTGGCCCAGTGCATCATGGGAACAGGGCAGACTAAACTACCAAGCCAATTCTTCACCAGAAAGGAGACAAGCTACCGGGGACTGGTTTCTGGCATTTCAGCCTTCTTCGGCCCGGCTTGCTTGAATCCTGATGGAGCAGTGAGAAAGGGACTCATGTCTGAGTATACCCTGCCACACCTATAGTGGCCAAAAACGATTTAGAAAAGGGGGTGGTGATGAACAGAGTGTCTGAGTTAAACAGACCACTCTTACCCAGTCCAAAGATCAGGGCTTGATCCATCACCGTTATTTATCTCACTGCCCCATCCCAGCTCAGAACCTGGCTATATGCAAATCAGTCTGTCCCTGGCCCAGTGCATCATGGGAACAGGGCAGACTAAACTACCAAGCCAATTCTTCACCAGAAAGGAGACAAGCTACCGGGGACCGGTTTCTGGCATTTCAGCCTTCTTCGGCCCGGCTTGCTTGAATCCTGATGGAGCAGTGAGAAAGGGACTCATGTCTGAGTATACCCTGCCACACCTATAGTGGCCAAAAACGATTTAGAAAAGGGGGTGGTGATGAACAGAGTGTCTGAGTTAAACAGACCACTCTTACCCAGTCCAAAGATCAGGGCTTGATCCATCACCGTTATTTATCTCACTGCCCCATCCCAGCTCAGAACCTGGCTATATGCAAATCAGTCTGTCCCTGGCCCAGTGCATCATGGGAACAGGGCAGACTAAACTACCAAGCCAATTCTTCACCAGAAAGGAGACAAGCTACCGGGGACCGGTTTCTGGCATTTCAGCCTTCTTCGGCCCGGCTTGCTTGAATCCTGATGGAGCAGTGAGAAAGGGACTCATGTCTGAGTATACCCTGCCACACCTATAGTGGCCAAAAACGATTTAGAAAAGGGGGTGGTGATGAACAGAGTGTCTGAGTTAAACAGACCACTCTTACCCAGTCCAAAGATCAGGGCTTGATCCATCACCGTTATTTATCTCACTGCCTCATCCCAGCTCAGAACCTGGCTATATGCAAATCAGTCTGTCCCTGGCCCAGTGCATCATGGGAACAGGGCAGACTAAACTACCAAGCCAATTTTTCACCAGAAAGGAGACAAGCTACCGGGGACCGGTTTCTGGCATTTCAGCCTTCTTCGGCCCGGCTTGCTTGAATCCTGATGGAGCAGTGAGAAAGGGACTCATGTCTGAGTATACCCTGCCACACCTATAGTGGCCAAAAACGATTTAGAAAAGGGGGTGGTGATGAACAGAGTGTCTGAGTTAAAGAGACCACTCTTACCCAGTCCAAAGATCAGGGCTTGATCCATCACCGTTATTTATCTCACTGCCCCATCCCAGCTCAGAACCTGGCTATATGCAAATCAGTCTGTCCCTGGCCCAGTGCATCATGGGAACAGGGCAGACTAAACTACCAAGCCAATTCTTCACCAGAAAGGAGACAAGCTACCGGGGACCGGTTTCTGGCATTTCAGCCTTCTTCGGCCCGGCTTGCTTGAATCCTGATGGAGCAGTGAGAAAGGGACTCATGTCTGAGTATATCCTGCCACACCTATAGTGGCCAAAAACGATTTAGAAAAGGGGGTGGTGATGAACAGAGTGTCTGAGTTAAACAGACCACTCTTACCCAGTCCAAAGATCAGGGCTTGATCCATCACCGTTATTTATCTCACTGCCCCATCCCAGCTCAGAACCTGGCTATATGCAAATCAGTCTGTCCCTGGCCCAGTGCATCATGGGAACAGGGCAGACTAAACTACCAAGCCAATTCTTCACCAGAAAGGAGACAAGCTACCGGGGACCGGTTTCTGGCATTTCAGCCTTCTTTGGCCCGGCTTGCTTGAATCCTGATGGAGCAGTGAGAAAGGGACTCATGTCTGAGTATACCCTGCCACACCTATAGTGGCCAAAAACGATTTAGAAAAGGGGGTGGTGATGAACAGAGTGTCTGAGTTAAACAGACCACTCTTACCCAGTCCAAAGATCAGGGCTTGATCCATCACCGTTATTTATCTCACTGCCCCATCCCATATTTTTGCCCACCCTAAGCGTGGAAGGGTATACTCAGATGTGAGTCCCTTGCTCATTGCACCATCAGGATTCAAGCAAGCCGGGCCGAAGACGGCAGAAATGCCAGAAACCGGTCCCCGGTAGCTTGTTTCCTTCCCAGTGTAAGAATTGGCTTTTGTAGTTTGGTTTGCCCTGTTCCCATCATGCACTGGGACAGGAACAGACTAGTTTGCATACAGCCAGGTTCTGAAACTGGGATGGTGCAGTGAGCTAAAAAACGGTGTTGGATCTAGCCCTGATCTCTTGACTGGGTGAGAGTATTCTGTTTAATTCAGAGACTCTGTCCCTCACCAACCCTTGTTGTAAATATTTTTGTCCACCCTAAGCGTGGAAGGGTATACTCAGATGTGAGTCCCTTGCTCATTGCACCATCAGGATTCAAGCAAGCCGGGCCGAAGACGGCTGAAATGCCAGAAACCGGTCCCCGGTAGCTTGTTTCCTTCCCAGTGTAAGAATTGGCTTTTGTAGTTTGGTTTGCCCTGTTCCCATCATGCACTGGGACAGGAACAGACTAATTTGCATACAGCCAGGTTCTGAAACTGGGATGGTGCAGTGAGCTAAAAAACGGTGTTGGATCTAGCCCTGATCTCTTGACTGGGTGAGAGTATTCTGTTTAATTCAGAGACTCTGTCCCTCACCACCCCTTGTTGTAAATATTTTTGTCCACCCTAAGCGTGGAAGGGTATACTCAGATGTGAGTCCCTTGCTCATTGCACCATCAGGATTCAAGCAAGCCGGGCCGAAGACGGCTGAAATGCCAGAAACCGGTCCCCGGTAGCTTGTTTCCTTCCCAGTGTAAGAATTGGCTTTTGTAGTTTGGTTTGCCCTGTTCCCATCATGCACTGGGACAGGAACAGACTAATTTGCATACAGCCAGGTTCTGAAACTGGGATGGTGCAGTGAGCTAAAAAACGGTGTTGGATCTAGCCCTGATCTCTTGACTGGGTGAGAGTATTCTGTTTAATTCAGAGACTCTGTCCCTCACCACCCCTTGTTGTAAATATTTTTGTCCACCCTAAGCGTGGAAGGGTATACTCAGATGTGAGTCCCTTGCTCATTGCACCATCAGGATTCAAGCAAGCCGGGCCGAAGACGGCTGAAATGCCAGAAACCGGTCCCCGGTAGCTTGTTTCCTTCCCAGTGTAAGAATTGGCTTTTGTAGTTTGGTTTGCCCTGTTCCCATCATGCACTGGGACAGGAACAGACTAATTTGCATACAGCCAGGTTCTGAAACTGGGATGGTGCAGTGAGCTAAAAAACGGTGTTGGATCTAGCCCTGATCTCTTGACTGGGTGAGAGTATTCTGTTTAATTCAGAGACTCTGTCCCTCACCACCCCTTGTTGTAAATATTTTTGTCCACCCTAAGCGTGGAAGGGTATACTCAGATGTGAGTCCCTTGCTCATTGCACCATCAGGATTCAAGCAAGCCGGGCCGAAGACGGCTGAAATGCCAGAAACCGGTCGCCGGTAGCTTGTTTCCTTCCCAGTGTAAGAATTGGCTTTTGTAGTTTGGTTTGCCCTGTTCCCATCATGCACTGGGACAGGAACAGACTAATTTGCATACAGCCAGGTTCTGAAACTGGGATGGTGCAGTGAGCTAAAAAACGGTGTTGGATCTAGCCCTGATCTCTTGACTGGGTGAGAGTATTCTGTTTAATTCAGAGACTCTGTCCCTCACCACCCCTTGTTGTAAATATTTTTGTCCACCCTAAGCGTGGAAGGGTATACTCAGATGTGAGTCCCTTGCTCATTGCACCATCAGGATTCAATCAAGCCGGGCCGAAGACGGCTGAAATGCCAGAAACCGGTCCCCGGTAGCTTGTTTCCTTCCCAGTGTAAGAATTGGCTTTTGTAGTTTGGTTTGCCCTGTTCCCATCATGCACTGGGACAGGAACAGACTAATTTGCATACAGCCAGGTTCTGAAACTGGGATGGTGCAGTGAGCTAAAAAACGGTGTTGGATCTAGCCCTGATCTCTTGACTGGGTGAGAGTATTCTGTTTAATTCAGAGACTCTGTCCCTCACCACCCCTTGTTGTAAATATTCTCATTGTTAGCATCAGCACTAGTCCCATTGGTATCATCAGCGCTATTCTCATTGTTGTCATGGGCACTAGTCCCATGGTTATCAGTACTATTCACATTGTTGGCATCAGCACTAGTCCCATTGTTATCATCAGCACTATTCTCATTGTTGTCATGGGCACTAGTCCCATGGTTCTCAGTGCTTTTGTCATTGCTGTCATGGGCACTAGTCCCATTGTTAACATCAGTGCTATTCTCATTGTTGTCATGGGCACTAGTCCCATTGTTATCAGTGCTATTCTTATTGTTGGCATGGGCACTACTCCCATTGTTATCATCAGTGCTATTCTCATTGTTGGCATGGGCACTAGTCCCATTGTTATCATCAGTGTTATTCTCATTGTCGGCATCGGCACTAGTCCCATTGTTATCATTAGCGCTATTCTCATTGTTGGCATTGGCACTAGTCCCATCAGTAACATCAGAGCTATTCTCATTGTTGTCACAGGCTCTAGTCCCATTGGTATCATCAGTGCTATTCTCATTGTTCGCATCAGCATTAGTCCCATTGTTATCATCAGTGCTATTCTCATTGTTGGCATCAGCACTAGTCCCATGGTTATCAGTGCTATTCTCATTGTTCGCATCAGCACTAGTCCCATTGTTATCATCAGTGCTATTCTCATTGTTGGCATCAGCACTAGTCCCATTGCTATCATTAGCGCTATTCTCATTGTTGGCATTGGCACTAGTCCCATTAGTATCATCAGAGCTATTCTCATTGTTGTCACAGGCTCTAGTCCCATTGGTATCATCAGTGCTATTCTCATTATTCGCATTGGCATTAGTCCCATTGTTATCATCAGTGCTATTCTCATTGTTGGCATCAGCACTAGTCCCAGTGTTATCATCAGTGCTATTCTCATTGTTGTCGGGAGCACTAGTCCCATTGGTATCATCAGCGCTATTTTAATTGTCATCAACACTGGTCCCATTGCTGTCATCAAGCTTACTCCCATTCACTTAGAATAGGTCTTGAAAACACTGAAATGTGGTGCCTGTTGCGGTGTTGTCTTTCTGCAGATTTTGAAAAGCCCTTGCTGTTGACTTTACTTAAAGAGCAGATCTGCCTTCCGAAGAATCAGACACAGTCTGGGTATCTGCTACAGGTAGTTTTGGAAGGAAGCCAGGTGCTGACCAAATCAACCTCCATGGGTGACAATGTATGTGCTACGAATGTTGTCTGTTGTGAAGCTTAATGGTTTCACCGTCTGCCAACCACACAAAAATAGGTAGACTTTGTTTTTTTAAACATCGCTATCCGGGGAGATCTGAAAGTGGTGCCGAACAAAACTCGGCTTCTTTCATTTAGTTTCTTCCCTGAGAAATGGATAAAAAAAAAGAACAAGCCAATGAGTGGCGCTTGCACGCGCCACTGCTAGCCATGTGGTTTTAATTATCGCGCCCATGTCTGGGCACGATAATTGAAACCACATGACGGCCGGTGCACGTAATAGACACCATTAGACCATGGGTGGAGCAATGCGCCCGCCTTTGGCCTATTGCGTGCTCTCTTGGTAAAAAACACGCACACAAAGCCCAATAGCGTGCCACAAAAGGAAAAGCCCAAACTTGTGAGTGTGCCATTCCTAGGTCATCTTCTGAAACCCCATTTTTACCTACTAAATGTCTCGCACTGCGCGATAGTGCTACGCACTGCAACTCTAGGCGCAAGACCTAAAAAGGAAACCCTCAGACCCACTCTTCATTACACTCCTAGACCTGTGGATACTACAGAAGGGCTGCCCAGCTGTCAGAGGCCTACCCTGCTGCTTGAGGTCTGCCCTGCTATCTGAGAATGAAAACTGGACCTGCACCTTTAATCCCAGGCTGAAGTGACTACAAGGGTCAGTTGACTGAGGTCCTGTTCTGAGCTACAGGCTCAAACCAAGCTCCAGAGGCCTCTCTGCAACAGCCCAGTTGACCTCTTGTACTGGACCTGCAACTGGACCTGCCTGAGCCGTGGCGACCTCTGCTGGAGTGAGTTCCTGATCCCCATAGAGGTGTCCCTCAGGTCAAGGACTCCTGGTTTGGCATCAGTGAAGCTCCCCCTAGAAGAAAAGGAGAAATCCTGAAGTTGTTGGGTCTTTGTGAGCAGCCCATTTGCATTAAGATATTTCCGCCTGCCAACGTGAAGCTCCAGAGAATCTGACTATTCGTGCTACAGTGACCGCCGGCGGCAACCAGCAACACAAGATCTGCACTTTGCACTGCAGCATCGCCAACCTGCAGTGACCGTCAATGCGAAGCTCCAGCAAAGACCATCCACAATGCCCAACAGGATCGTTGTGCTACATCGATAACCATTTGTGAGGCCTAGGTTGCTCTTCGCACTACAGCGACAACCCACCTCGACACTCTCTCTGCTCCCAAAGGCCGTTCCCAGCACAAAATAGATTTTTTACGCTAGAATTTAGGAGGTAACTGTTTCAGCTGGACTAGCCTAGACCCTGTACCCAGCCCACGTGCCATCGTGGTCAGCTTGAATATGTGACTTTAACCTGGTTTCACAAGACCAGATAACCATGAGTGGTGCTTTGGGGTTCTAAGCGCTTTACTTACCTTAAATCTTTGAAATTGCATTTCTTCACTTCTACGGGTTGGCGTTTTATTATTTTGGTGTCAATTAAACTATTACATTTTGCGCAATTTTTCTAAATTGGTGTGGGATTTTTCTTGTGTTATGTTTTCACTTTATAACTTTGTGTTGCTACATAAATACTTTACATATTGCCTCTAAGTTAAGCCTGACTGCTTTTCTGCCAAACTACCAGAGTTCTAAGCACAGGTTAATTTTAGTGACTGTTTCCAGTTCACTCTGACAAGGATTGTGACTGTTGCTGGAGTAGGGTTTCACCCGTGCCCCCCTCAACTAACAACACAATTTGTCCCTTAGGCATTATTGAAGAAAAGGGGGGGGGTATTTGTAATCTGAGAATATCCAGCTCCTATATACTAGCAAAATTATGGCAATTATTGTATTTGAATACATTTTTATATTGCATTTTATTGTATTGCTACAAAAGAAAAAAGATAGCAATTCAATTCAAAAGTGCTTTATTCGAGTGTTTACTCATAAAAGCAGACAAACAAACACATAATAAAATACAATTAAATTACTAAGTCAACATGACTTTAAGCACAATACACATTAAAAAAGAGGTTTAAAATAACATTACATCCAGTTATTTACCATCGAGGTGCAAAGTTCATATTATAAAATCATATTAAAAAACAATCCAATTACATAGTTAAAAATTAATATAAATTTTTTTCGTCAGATAGACACCTGGCATGGGAACAGAGAATAGATGAACTAGCAGTCTCTGATCATCTAGGCAGAGAGTAGTCACCCTACTAGCAATCTCTGCCTAGTTACCCACGCCCACCCCAAGTACTTTGCGGTCGCTATGATAATCCAATTTAAGGAGGTAGTTTTAACAATGCGTAGAGCTACCATGGAGCTATTAGTACCCAAATTTCTACACATGGGGGCCAACCACACACGTCTAGGAACAGAATATGCATGACAGACAAACAAGAAGTGACCCAGCGTCTCATTGCTTCCCCGCAAACTGGGCAAGTTGCTGGACCTCCATTTCTCCATTTAGATGTTAGATTACCAAGAGGTAGAGAGCCAGCCCTCATTTGAAAAAACAGTTTCCTGTCCATGGGTTTAGTTATAATATCCCAGTACATTTCAAACATTGGAAACAGTTTAGCTTCAAGGAAGGCAGTCGTCATAGACCCATTATTATTGTTAAGGAGACTCCTATTTTCAACCTGTTCCCAATAAAGGTTTTTTATAAACAACTTTGATGGAAAGGATGACCCGGTTGGATCCGACCACAATTCACTTAACCCTAGTTCACTTAGTGCTGTTCTCAATGATCTAAACCATTTAATTTCATGAAATCGATCTGCTTTGATCACATCAGCAAATCCTTCTGCATATTGTGACAACTCGGGCGTGGTCCAAATTCTACGCCAATATAGTATCGGTCGAAGTTTACACATAGCCGAGATTTCCTTCCTACCAAGATCATATCTGAGTGGCAAGAGGGGACTGCTCTGTGGGGTGCCAGTTAGTTTTCGGAGGAAGCTATTCTCTGACCTCTGTAGCTCCTGGAGGTTTTCTTGCCCCCACAGCTCTGCCCCATATAGAGCAGACCCTATTGCTTTAGCCTCATATATGATTAGTGGCGGTTTGATTGGCTTAGTTAAAGATTTCGTGTGCTCCTTAATGATGGTACCAGCCAGTTGTTTGTGTCTTAATATTGCCAGATTCAAGTGGTGGTTCCATCTGTTGTCATTTGAGATATGTATCCCCAGATAAGTAAAGGAATTCACAACTTCAAGGCAGCGCCCACTCATGGTTATTTTGGATTTATAATTCCTACAAGGATTAAAAACCATGAGTTTTGTTTTAGCTGCATTTACCTCCAAACCATGATCACAACAAAATTTGTCAAAAATTGCCAATGCCTTTTGCAGACCACTTGGGGATTTTGATAAAATTAAGGTGTCGTCTGCGAACATTAAAATAGGAACTTTTGCACCAGCGAGTGAGGGAGCATCTACGGGCTCAGCTTGCATAAGGGGAACAATTCCATTTATAAAAAGAGTAAACAATGTTCGACAGGGAAGTCAATAGTATCGTTACCGTAGCCACCCCATTGGATCTTAGCATAAGTGCCCTCATGAAGTCTCATGATCAAGGTTAAAATAATCATCGGGACCCCCAGGGCTGCCAACACCTCCCACAATTTTGCCCTCAGCACCAGGTCGAATGCAGCCTGTAGGTCAACAAAAGCTGCTTAGAGACTGCATCCGCCCAGAACCACTGTCCGCCATTGTATAAGTTTGAAGCGAAAGACCTGGTCTACAGTGCTAGTTGCTCTGCGAAAACCCGCCTGAAAAGGGGATAGAACGTTCTGCTCCTCAGCCCAATCAAGCAGATTATTAATGATTACACGTCCTACCACTTTTTGGACCGTGTCTATTAAGCTGATTGGGCGATAATTACAGGGTTGGGCACGATCCCCCTTTTTGTATACTGGTATAATAACAGCACCCCGCCAGGATACCGGGATTTCAGCCCCCCTGGCTATATGGTTTAATAAAAGGCAGATGTACTTACTCCACCTGTCGGTGTCATCTAAGAAGACATCCGCCGGAACTCCGTCATTACCCGGGGCTCTGCCCCTATGAACAGATTTCAGGGCAATCAGGATTTCGCTTAGCATAAAAATATCTTCATCTGCGAACAGATATGTAAGGTTAGAATTACTAGCAGGCTGATCTCTGGAAGAGTACTGCTCGCTGAAGAACTTAACCCAGGCATCATGAGGGACATTATTGTTGGGAGGCTCTGGAGATCTATCATGGCCCCACTTGACAATATGCCAAAATTGTCTAGAATTTTTATTTTCACTAGCACATCTCAGTTTCTGCCAATGGTCTTCGTCCCAGTCTCTTTTTGCCCTGGCGATACAGTTTTTATAGTGCTTCCTGGCAGACCGAGTCTCACTCAGATTATTATTTTTGATTGCAGCTCCTAGTTTAAATCTTGCTGCCCTGCAATCTTGGTTATACCACTTTGCTGATTTAAATGGACAAGCCCTGTTGTTTCGTGCGGGTTTTAAGAAAAAGTTTTTGACTTCATCAAAGAGAGTCGTATGAACTTTATTAACATCTTCTTGTCCTTGTGCAAAAGCAGTGATATTTTCCAATGCCAGAATGGCCTTGTCTGCCGCTGCTCCTATCTTTTCCAGGGCCTGCTGGTCCGTCTTAACACCAGACCATCTTAACCTACGCATATTATTGGATTGCGTGATCGTTGGCGGCACAAGTAAGTCACAAGGGATTGGAGTGAAAAGATAGCAATTTTTCACCTTAACTAGAAATATGAGTATTTGCAGTTTGTGATTTCCCTACATATTTACAATAAACAATGGTGCATATGTACTAGGAAATGAGGCAGCGCTAAGAGCAATTTTCCAGCGCCCTGTTGCGTCACCTAAAAAATACAGGGATGCTCTGTGCTTACAAGAATACAGTTCACCCCTATGTTTTCCCTTGCGCTGGCGCTAAAAATAGCTGCCTAGCACCAACACAGACACCCTTGTGCCATAGTGAAAGGATGTCTGTGTTGCAGGGAATGATTGTTTCTGTGCAGGAAAGGGGCACTTTCCTGCACATAAACAATCTTTAAAGGTGATCTGCTCTTTCATTGTGTGCTGCAGAATGAAGCACACATGGAAAGAGCAAAAACAAGGAGAAATAAAAGTCTTTCTCCTCATTGGGCCAATCTAACACCTGCGTTTGAATTGCGTTTCTTTTCGTGCTGCCTCAGATTTACACATCACCCAGGCCCTCGTCAGCAGCAGGCTGGACTACAGCAACGCCCTCTACGCGGGAGCCACAGCCAAATTCCAGAAAAGACGTCAACGCATACAGAACGCCTCCGCACGCCTCATGCTCAACATCCCCCACCACATCACTGCCCACCTGGAAGACCTGCACTGGTTCCTCATCAACAAGAGGATCACCTTCAAACTCCTCACCCACTCCCACAAAGCACTCCACAATGCCGGATCAGCATACCTCAGCAAACGAATCACCTTTGACACCCTGATTTGCCAGCTCCGCTCTGAGCTCGCCCTCGCCACCATCCCACGCATCCACTGTACGCCCACAGGCGCAGATCTTTATCCTACCTCGCTGCCAAGACTTGGAACCCCCTCCCCATCCACCTTCGACAGACCCAGGACCTACTGACCTACTGACCTTCAGAAGACTTCTCAAGACCTGGTTGTTCTAGCAGTAGCAGACCCCCCCCCCCCCCCCCGCCCCCCCTTAGCACCGTATCACCGTGAGACCCTCACAGGTGAGTAGTGCACTCTACAAATGTTCTGATTGATTGATTGAATCTGGGTCAGTCTCAAAAAGCAATGAGTGTTACAGTGGAACGCCCACTACAACACTCATTGCATGCCCCTTACGCGCAGATATCTGCGTGAAAGGGTACCATATTTACGAAGCAGATTAAGCCATGCAAAGTGGATTAACACCACTTTGTAAATATGGAGCAGGGCATTGCGCAGGTGGAAAATCAGAAAAAGTGACTTTCCGGTGGCGCAATCCCGCTGAAAATGTGCCCCAATATGTTTATTTCGAAATCAATATTTCATCATACAAAAGCAAAAACAAAAGGAATTAACATGATAAACATTATCTATTCGACTTTGTTTTGACAGAATGACTGATATTTGTTTACAATAAAGGTGTACACGCAATATGTTGTAGGTCACCACTAGCTGATTATAAACACCAGATTTAACCCTATTTGTAAATGTATTTGTAGTGGTACCTGGTCGAAGAAACAGATAGCAGGTCTACATTTGACGACCATTGCTTGCAAAAAGTGAAAGAATGAATTGAGGGGCGGGTTTCTAGGACTCATAACTTAGCATAGCATAGCGATAATAGCACAGAGTGTTTGATGGGACTCTGCTCAGTGCGAATGACCACAATAGCACCAATTCGAGGGCTGCACCTCACCCAGATTTCAGACCTTTTTACAACTGTATTAATTCAAATGTGAACTGCGTTATGTCCCCAATACCTTTCTTCTATCATGATATTAAAGACATTCTGGTCGGACACCAATTGGAGATCTAAAAATGTTTATTAGTAAAGAAAAATATATCTGTGAGTCAAAGAAAGGAGCCCCAAGGGAAAATAAGCTACATAAGAAAAGGCAATACAAATGTATGGGTTTACGTTTACTTTTACAGGGTTCCAATCCACATCATGTGATGAGATTGAAACAAGGAAATTATACAGGCGCAAGAACTGAAGTTAGGAGAAAGTCTGCAGACGACCTTCACATAGACACAACAATGTAAATTTTCAGGACTGAGCAAGGTGTGCAGGATTGTTTTGCATAAACTACCAGGCATGGACATGAGAGACAACTGTAAGGCATAATTAGCATTGAGCAGAAAAAGGGCTGAAACAAACTGGTGCAGTCGTACACTAATAATGGTGTTTGTCAATCGGAGGTTGAAAGGTATGCCCGCTATACTGATGCTTAAAGCAACACAAAACATTAGTGAACACGTAATAAAGCCATAAACGTCAGCTGACTATCTAATACTTACCCCAAATATGTATAACAATTAACTAGGATCAATGACATTTCATTAATGAACAAACACTTTGTAAACATGCTATCTTCAAATATTATTATGAACCTTAAGGGATTGCTTCAGACATAGTTTACCAATACATTATTCAGCTGTCGTAAAAACCAAGGATATCTGATTGGATGACAGTTTATTAACTTGTTTTTTTTAGCTTGGTTTATTAGTCTGCACTGTGCATAAAGGTCTGGGATTTGCTCCTGGCCAAATCCCAGAATTTTCTGCACTGTGCAAGCCTATATTGCACCAACCAAAAGCCCGAAAATCAACTGAATATGTCAATTGCAGCAAATATTCTTTGTCATGCACCTACTGCCTTGGGAGCTTGAGGAAGAGGCTTCAAGTGAGGAGCCCTCAACAATAGCAGCCCAACCACAACAGCTGACATTAGAAAAAAGAGACATTGGGTCAGATGTACAAGCAGCGTTCTGGTCTCTAACAGCCCAATTCACAGAATTGGGCCATTTGCAACCAACAGCATAACTTTTTTGGGTATGTACAAACATTTAAATGTGATTCTACTGAAAGGTAGATTTAATCATGTGCAAATGTGAAAAGGTCCACATTGGACCCCTCCTATTTGAGAATGTAAAAATAAAATATTTTTTAAGAGCGGCAGTAGCGCCACGGACCTCTGTCTGCTATTAAAAAAAATATTTTAAATTTTTCATTTGTTTTTTTTAAACACATCTTGGTTTCCTTTAAAGAAAATGGGCTGTATTTCAAAGAATAAAAGATTGCTTTATTCAAAAGAAATCAGAGACATGTTGGTCTGCTGACCCCAGCAGCCCACCATCCCAGTGATAACTATCATTCCTCATGGGCCGCAAACAGCACCATACCTCACTAATATTCAAGAGGTAGGTCGATTTGCAACCCGCTAGGATTCACTAATTTTAATTGGAAACTTTCATACATTAGGAATTGTGATTTCCAAATTGCGATTCACAGAAAACACAATCAGAAAATAGCTATTCTTAATGTCAGTACATCTGGATCATAATTTATTGTTTACAGTGACTGAAACTTGTTCTTAACCCCTTCGCTGCGGGGGTTTTTCATCTCCTGTGCGTGGGGGAAGGGGGGCGCGCGCAGCGCCCCCATGCTGGTGACAAGCTCAGCTCGTCATGGAGTACAGCGGAGCTGTCCTCATGACGAGCTGAGCTCGTCACGGCCGTACCCGTTTTTGGAACGTTCAGCACAGCAGGAAAATTTGCCCCACATGCGAACGTTCCAACGGCCGTGACGAGCTCAGCTCGTCATGAGTGCAGCTCCACTGTACTCCATGACGAGCTGAGCTCGTCAGCAGCATGGATGGAGTTAAGAGACTGCTGCCAGGGGCACCGAATGCTGGTGCTGCATAATACCAAGGGTGCTAGTTGTGATTCAACCTTGTGCCTCTTTCTTCCTCTGCTTTACATGTACATTTCCTGTCTCTTTATCTCGTTCTTGCAGGCTCGCTGTCATTCATGCCTTTTCTTTCTTCCTCTTTCCCTATCTTTCTTTTCCTCCCATTTCTGCTTTTCTCTCTATTTGGCCAAGGACCATGCTTTTTGGGGCCTCACACTCAGTGGCTTAACAAAACCTCAGGGGGGGCCCTTGCGAGGTAAAGTTAGGCGGCCCGATTACCCATTCCCTAACTGCTTTGCTGCAGCTGGCCAGCCCAAGGGGACCGTCTTTAAGGGGAATGGTGTGGGGTGCCCCCCCACCCCGCACAACGGGGACTGCTGGGGCCTCTCTTACTCCCCTGCCCACACTCCTGCAATGAAATGTATTGAAATAATTAAAAGCAGGCTGTAGCCAGATTATGAATTGTGCCCTGGGGGAGCAACCAGGGCGCTATAGTAATGCAGAAGGGGCTGCAGCCACTTGAGTGTCCCATTCAGTAATACTATTAGCACTGGCGCAAACGTAGCACCAGTGCTATAATGAAAGGGCGTTCCCTCATTTGCATGAGGGCATGGCCCCATGCAAATGAGGGAATCATTTTGCCTCTGTGTACGCCTCATAATATGGATGCTGGGGCAGAGGAAAACGTTGCCCTTTGGAAGCACACCGGAAGTGGGCCACAAAAAGTTGGTTCACTTTCAGAGCACCTCTTAAAGGCAGCCCTCTGGAGGGGAGGCCCCGAGACATCGTCCTGCAGGTGGGTGCAGTCACTAACTAGATCCTCCTGCAAGGGGATCTCTCTCCCTCTTGAAAGTGCAGGTGGAATGCCATCTGTACTGTGAAACACCGAGAGCCTTTAAAGCAGCTGGTCCATATTTCACTTGAATGAGCTGCTGGGGGCCCAGAGCAGCACAAGTTGGCGGTTGGCCTGGGGGCGGCGCATTCTTTCTAATATGGTGCACTGTCCCGGATTGCACACAGTGAATCTTTTGAAAGGTGCGCCTTGGCGCAGACAGGAAACGTGAGATGTATGGTGTGTGCTTGTCAATGGAACTAACATGGTGACCCCACTAGCCTTCACCAAATATTCCGTTTTCTATCCACAATGAATGCTTTTTCCTAATTATGAGGTTGGGTTACAAAGTAGAGTTGGCAGATTTTACCAGGGACCACATTAAGCTTCTGATAAGCCTAGCAAAGGGCGATGTAATGTTTGAGATGGGCTACTGCAATGTTGACATTAAGGGAAATCCATATGGATCCTGGATGCCACAGCTAGCTCTTAGCTGGATACAGACATACGCTGACTTTCTCCCAGTTCATTTGATGACACTGGGACATAGTCATCGATGCACAGACTTTGTCACTTTTCCTGCTTTGTGTTCAGAACAGAGATGTGCAGGAGCCAGGCCCGGACTTGTCGTTGCGGGCACCGGGCAATCCCCCGGTGTGCCGCAAGGGTAAGGGCCAGTTTTGTGCCCTGGGGGCCGTTTTTTGTTACAGGGCCGCTGAAGCAGCCCTGCAACAATATCGGCCTAAAACCGGCCCGGGCAAAGAGCTCCGTCGCACCCCCAGGGGGCCGGCCTACACTTTGCCAGGGCTGGGATTGGTTCTCAGTCCGGCCCTGGCAGGAGCCGAGGGAAGCCTCTTACTTCCAGTTGGGAGCAACACAGATGACTCACTTCAAGGGCCTCCAACACTCCTTTTGTTTGAGCCTCAGCCTGTCTGGGAACTAGCTGAAGCCAAACACCATAATGATAATGCCTTCGAGGAAACAAAGACACTCAGCTTGTCACTTCAAATGTGCTGTTCAGGTGCAGGTTTAGGATTTTTCCTATGTAAGAGATAGGCAGGAACTGTTATAAAGTCAGATATATTTATCTGTCTTTATGAGTTATTACCCTAATATTAAAGCACTAATTAATAAGTCTTTATTACTACCCACAGGTATTATTTGTGACAACCTTCAAATAAAGAAAAATTGGAAAAAAACTGTGAGGATCTCCACTTGCAGTCTGCATGCAAATCCTGAATGATGGGACATAACTCACTGGGCTATATTGCAAGGATTATAACTTGTGACTTACAAGTAACACAAGGATCTCTGCCATAACCCACTGGACTGTCTACATAACCTACAAATCTGTGACTTGCTTTTGCTTTGCAGTAGACACATAAACCCACTATGCTATTTTATGATGAACTAAACCAGTGACTAGACTGCACACATATTTCTCCACCATTTGCATAACCACCAGACCTCCACTTCCGCTCGTTTCCGGATTTAGGGCACCGACGGACAGAGCGGGGCCTCATACTCCCGAGCGGTCGCCGGGTGAGGTGAGGTCATCACCCACACAAAGCTGGGAAGAAGACGCATATCTTCCCTCTCAGTGGACACTTAAGTATCTAAGTTCATGATATAGATGTATCTCTCTAGTAGTACATTCCTGTTACTTGTTATGTAATATATTATTTGTGGTTGCAGTAGCTATTTTAATTTAAGGTCCTGAAGAAAGCCGGGCTAAATGTCCATCAGGCTGAAACATGTCGACCGTACTGCACAGCGCCATAGGATAACTCTACTACCTGGCGTGTTTTTAATCCTTGACACTTAGACTTCTGTCCAAACGCTGTCTGGAGTCTGAGTAGCCATTTTTTATTCACTATCACCATCTAAGCACTGCACTTTTTGAATCCATACCACTCTAGGATGTACATTATCAGCATACTTTTGACATATTTTCCGTACCGGCACTTTACGGTCGGATTCGGTATGGTATGATCAGCAATTTCCACGTGATGTAAAACTCCACCATGAGGGGGGTCTGATGGAAATTGCTTCAGCCTTCTGTTATCAACAGTCGCTGTTTTCAACAACTTGTTTGACGCATCCACCTATTTTGCCTCACAGTAGCTGTGGTAGTTGCACACCATTTCTTGACCTGGTCTGCTCTTGTGTGTTTTGCATAACCACCAGAGTTACCTTACTGCATAATACTTCCCGCCGTTTCCCTCCTCCCGCCGTTTCCCTCCTCCTGCCACCCAGCTCCCCGCCCTCTACCATGATCTACTTACTGTGTTGCGTGTTTATCTAGGTTCCTGATCGATACTGTGACCTTATGCCCCTATTCGGCTATAAATCCATTTATTCCCTATATTGGCATAACCGTTCAAGTGCGATATTCAGAAAGTCATCTCTGGCCTCACACGAACAGAGCCACATTCCAGAATAGTTCCCTGCCACTTCCTTTGCAACCAATTAGTGCAATGACAGAGCAGAAGTCACTATCTGATATTCCTAGATTAACACTCCGAGTTCTTCAACAAGATAAAAACTCAGCAAACCTGGAAATCTCCGCTTGCTGTGTTTTGATTAGTAATGTAACTCTAATGAGCAACTGATAGCTATCACTTCCTAGTGACATCTTTAATTGACGTCTTATGTCCAGCAAACTTGTGTCAAACCAGGCACCTGTCAGGTATAAATACTACCAACGTTGCCTTAAGCAATTGCTGGTGTCCCATTGCTGTTGTATGCTGTATGCAGTACGCTGATGCTGCTGCTGTCCCTTTGGTGGTGAAGCTGCTGATACCATTATCGCTGCTAAAGCGCGAACGATGATGTGGTAAGCTTAGGAGCTGAACAGCCGTCCCTCTGCGAAGAAGCCCAGCAGATGCCAACTGCCCACGGACGTTGTTCCCCCTCCTCCTCCTCAACGCGCTGAAGAGAGACGCTGCCTTTCTCGTGCTGAGAAATCCAGCTCCAGCGTTTCCGGTCTGCCCTCGCAGGTGACTGGGATACCGAGTTCCCCCTGAAGGAGATACCAGACCTCCATCATTCTATTCAGAGGTATGGTGTTGACTAAACCCTTAGTGAGAATTCTTGAAGCAAACCTTGGCAAAACCAACTTAACTTAAAGCTACTTACTTACTCCCCTTCCACGTGTTAGGCTTAGGTCAGGCACACTGGGGTAGGCTTAGTTAGAAGCACCAGTTGAGTATGTTAGCCTAATGTATATATGACTGTATATATGTTTTATTACTTTTAAACCATTGTATGGCTAAGAAACCATATCAATGCTTTTACAGTATTATCTCGCAATACTTATCTTACTGTACGTACTTTTTACAATAACAAATCTTGCAATTGTGGCAATACATTTCTCTTGTATGAGAAGAAAGACTGTTCAATAAATGTTAACCCTTTATTGACAAACGCCCGTCTCTCTATTCTCTACATATCGTGAAAGTAAACTGCACTAACCTGACTGAGTGAAATACCTGTCTATTGTTTCACACGACCCTAGAGATTGACTCTTGATCTGAGGAGCAAAGTTGTCATGTTGCACGGTTGTTGGAAAGCTGAATCCCTTCTTGTCTGTGCCAAGGAAGCTGATCACTTCCCATGCAGAGAAGAAAGTTTCCAGTGACCTCTGAGCTAGTTGGTAACACACCCAATTAAGTTTAGCATAGTCAGTAGAGGCCTGGAAGATCCGCACTTCTACGACGATACTACTGTTTATGTTATTCCAATGCGCAGGGCCTAGTGGGAAACTAGGAACTACACTACATGGTGCCCAAACGTTTGGTAAGGCGATAAACTAACGCAAGACGTTAGAGTAACTCAGTCGTGCATATTTCACACAGACCCCTTTCTCCCGTAAATACTCCAATAGACGTCTGGAGTGGGTGAAAGGTTAAAATCCGCCTGACCTCAGTAGGAAGAGATTCCTATGTAAAGCTCTGGTTTATTCAACGTTGAAGGATACAGTGTTCCAAAATATTGTGCACCTAATCTTTGTCTCCTTGGAGACCAACTCTGCAAAACCTGCATTTATACAATGTCAGTAGAAAACAACGGAACCACTGGGGCCGCAGTAAATGCAACTCAGCAGGATTCCGACGATACGGTACCGGGTGCAATTATCATCCCGGTCCACTTAAGAAAATCTATAACGTTAAAACTTATAGAAAACGGACTGACACCACAAGGTGGTACAGTAATTTTCGTGATAGAGGCTCACGAATATCGGCAGACAGAGGTATTTTATTCATGGATAAACTTTCCAGCGGCAAACGCTACAACAAAAGAGTTTCACTATTACAAAATAGAGGAACCTCCGGAAGAGTACGCTCCTTTCGAGGAGATTGAAATTCCACTTAAATTCCAAGAGCACCTGCTCTGGGTTAATGGCGCCCTAAAACACAATGATCACATAACCAGGCTCGGTCCACTAGGTAGACCAGGAGCAACGTGGCCGGTTCTAGCCGGCTACACACCACATCCGGACATTGCAAAAATGTCTAAAGAAGAGCTGTTAGTACAGCTAAAAACATTAATAAAAATACATAGGCAATTAGTGCAATATGTAATGCGGACTGCAACAGTCCAGCCAGCTGTTAATGTACCACAGCTGACCCCCCATCAGGGGAACACTAATAAAATCACACCACAGAACATACAGTCATGTCTTGGTAAAACACCCGTAAAACGGGAACAAATTCCTTTCTGGTTAGCACAGAAAATCACTCAAATAGAGGCAGTATTTCCTGATACTACCCCTATTGAGAAACACAGAATCTTGACCATCTGCCTTCCTATGGGAATCGCACCACACGTGGAGGACTGTGACACTTGGGGTACAGTCTTTGCTTCCATTAACACAAAAACACACGGTGTTCCGTCTATGGCGGTAATACCAGAAGTGCTAAAACAGATTCAAAATGAATACGGTCCAGAGCCCGCTTTAACTCTAGGTATGAAATTACTGAAAGACTTCAAGCAGGTCTCGGCTATATTATTAGCCAACATAAAAGGAGAAGCAGCATCTGTGGCGATCCGCCAGAAGTTGAAGGAAACAGATATAAAAGATCAGCCATTTTAGCTTGCCAAAATCATAGAGAAATGCTATGAAGAATTAGGTAGAGACAGCTTGGGTGGGAAACCGGTAAAGCCCCAACTGCTCGAAAATCCTGAAAAATTATTTATTAAAAATAATTTAAACACTCCTAAAAAGAGCTTGGATGGAAATAAACAATCCACTCCCAAGGAAAAAGTTTTCCAGACCAGAGGAAGGTCTCCTCGACGGAGGGAAAGAACTCCGACTCGAGAACACCAGTCTCCCCAGAGGGAGCCCTCTGAGAAAAGATATAACCTTAGAAATAGGGATAATCTGAAAAAACCTGATAGATATCAAAGTATTGATACACGTCCCTCTCGATCTTTTTCGCAGAAATCGGAAAGAAGAGGACGGTCAGACCCAGGAGAGCACACCAAGTCCAAAGACAAGGAACCTGCTCAAAATAAAAAATCTCAATTTTCAAAAAAGAAGGTAGCCAGTATTAGAGTAATCAACCATGCAGAGAATACTGAGGACACAGTTGAAAAACGGGGAGTGGGCATTGACAATGTTGGACAGTGCAGCAGAAATCAGTATAGCGCGCAAGATCTTGATGAGTCATCTGGAGACAGTGGACACGAATGAATACATTCAGGTTGAAACTGCCGACACCAGACTTAGCGAGCCCCATAAAATATACGAAATAGCATTGCGTATAGAGGGTGATAAGACTAGGAAAATAAGAGGTCTATTTTGGGATAAGCTCTCAAAAGGCTATGATATTCTGTTAGCTGAAAAAGATTGGCCCCCGGAGTTTGTCAGGGAGTGCCCTCGTGGCGAAGAAGTGATTATGCCTGCCTTCTCGAATCACATTCCGATTCACAAAAAATATACATATGCAAGGAAATGGGCAGTAGCCCAGGCACCTGCATTATATAAAAATCATGTAGGATGGGATGAGGACTCAACTCCTCACAAAATCCAATTAAAAAGTGAACCAACTGCCCAACAGCAGTATCCCATAAAGCAAGAAGCTAAAAAACAAGTCAGGGAGATCTTAGATCAACTTGAATACCAGGGGGGGATTGAAACATGCACCTCTCAAATGAACAATCCTTTGTTTCCTGTCTCCAAGCCAGACAATTCATATCGTCTAGTTTTGGACTACAGACACCTTAATACATGTTGCAAAACTTTTGCAGTACAAAACTCGCATAGTGCAGCCCTAATGAATAACATAGTTAGGAAAAAATATAAAACGACATTAGACATATCTAATGGCTTCTTTTGTCAAAACATTGCACCAGAAAGCAGATATTTGACCGCTTTCTCCGCATTTGGGTCGCAGAAAAAATTCTGTCGACTCCCACAGGGGTTCAAGAACAGCCCAGGACTATTCTCAGCTAGAGTAACAGAGTTACTACAAATATATGATGATGAGGCATTATCTTACGTAGATGATATTTATCTCACAGACGACGACTTGGATACTCACTTGAAAAGAGTGAACACCATTATACTTGGGTTCGCAGCAGA
Source organism: Lissotriton vulgaris (assembly GCF_964263255.1). NCBI lineage: Eukaryota > Metazoa > Chordata > Amphibia > Caudata > Salamandridae > Lissotriton > Lissotriton vulgaris. The sequence goes on from NC_141685.1 coordinate 1,249,366,980, forward strand.
AGGTTACAAATTCAACTTTAAAAAGTCTCGAATTGCCCATCTGACAGTACTATTTTTAGGGTACGAATTATCAAGTGAAGGGAAAAGCCTAGCGGACAACTTCTTAGAGAAGTGCGCTGTACTCCAAGCTCCAAAAACGCTGAAGAATTTACAATCCATTCTAGGTTTTCTGAATTTCGGAAGAACTTACATCCTAAATTACGCAGAGAGGGTTAAACCTCTCTACGAACTAATTAAACCTGATTTTAAACAAATCAATTGGACTCAAAAACACACAGAAATTTTGAGATCACTGCAAACAGACATGTTAGCAAAAACTAAATTAGATACACGTGACAACACACGCGATCTTGTAATCCGAGTCATCCCAGGAAGATGCGGATTCACGTACCTGACCTCTATTGAGGGAGAAAAGGTACCTATTTCAATTAAATCTCACTTGTACACACAAGCAGAAAAAGCATTCAGTCTCACAGAAAGAACTGTGAAAGCAGTGCAAATTGCATTAGCAAATGAACGAGAACTAGGACATGGTAAAAGGATTAATATCCTCATAGCGGAATCCGCCTTCGAGGCGCTATTCAGCCCAGTAAACCTGCCTACAGTGTCACTGGATGCGAAATGGATACAGTGTGTAGATTCTCTAGGAGCGGAAGATGTGAAATACTATTTCGCCCCGCAATTTGAAGAACTGAATGATTTAGAATATGAAGAAGAATATCCTCTGCCAATCGAACTTCTGCCTCTCCCACAATACGCCTGTATAATCTATATAGATAGCTTTGTACAGCATTTCAACGTAGAGAGAAAATCCTACGATGCAGCCTGTGCGATCATTAAAGGTCGTTGGCTGTGCGGTAAATTCAGACCGAAAGTAACAAAAACTGAATCTGTAAGAAACTGTTCGGTTCAGAGAACTGAAATCAGATCTTTAAAGATGGCGCTCGAAAATGCAGAACGTGAATTCCCGACACTTATCGTGTGCGATTCTCATTTTTGCGTCAACTCTTACAATAACAAACTGCAGAATTGGATTGAAAACGATTACAAAGATGACACAGGTGCCACAATAAAGCATAAATTGCTCTGGAAACAGGTAGCTCTTTTACACAAAGAACTACACAAGACTCACGTGATTCACGCACAGAGTCTTCAACGTGATGGCGTTCACGTTGCAGGGAATTCATTGGCTAATACAGCCACAGCGGAAGCAACTAAACCGGCTTCCGTAGCCACAAAAAAGCGTACAGAAAAATACATAGACGGGGAAACCATGCTGGCAGTAAAAACGACCGTAAAAGGCGACTGTGCAGCACTACCCGTGAACTATCCACTCAATTATGCATACGTAATCGATGCAAACTCCGTTCCTTTTGCTCGAATCCCTGGAGTGGGGGACAGAGTAATTCCAAACAGGAGCAGGAGGGGCTTCCTCTTACTGGAAGCACACATGGGGTTGGGTCTGAGACATCAAACAATTAAAGATTCTCTGAAAGAATTACAATCAGAGTACTGGTGGCCAGGAATGAGCATAGATATTCAATGTTTTGCTCAAAATTGTGAAAACTGCAACAGAGATCGCAGTAATGAACAGGCCAGTGTAGTTTCAGGATCCCTGATGGACAGCATAAGGCGGTCTATCTGCGCAATCAAAGAAGAGAAGCGCGTTCCATTGTACACAGTTAAGGCTAAACACACTTAAAAATGTAGCCTCCGGCGCTCGGCTGACGCTAGAACGGTTATAAAAGATTTGCGAGTCTTCATCGGCACATACGCAATTACCACGTTCCATTCTGACCAGGGTCCTGCTTTCAGCTCTCGAGCCTATAAGGAGGCCATGGCCAGCATGGGAATTGGGTTGCGGTATTCTTGTCCGTCGCACCCCGAAGGGAATAGTGTGGTAGAAAGAAAAAACCGAGACATAAAGCGATCTATAAGGTATTAGGTTCAGGCGCTGGGTGGGTCAAACATTTAATAAGTGTCCAGACTAGTCTTAATAACTTGCCAAGAAACTCTCTAAAAGGTTTCAGCCCATACGAACTATTGTTCGGAATTAGAATGAACATTCAGGACCTCGATAGTCAGATGTCAGTGGTACAAGAAAAAACAACAGACTTTGATGTAAAGGATCGTTTGGCTGTTTTACAGGAACTGAATGAAACAAGAAAATCCTTAAGCAACATAAAGTTAAAGCAACAGCCAACTACCACTGATGAGGCACCACAAGCAACGGCCCCAGCAAGGCCTGTCTGGATTCCAAAGATTGGGGATCTAGTCAGAGAAAAGATCGCGTGAAGAAGGAATTTGGGCCTTCTTACAGAAAAGCAGTATCTGTCTTGGCAGTCACCGGAACAAGATCAGTTGTACTACCGCCCCTTGCTGGTAAAAAGGAGAACAGAGTTGTGTCTATCGACCTGGTAAAACCACAAGCATGTGGCCTATAATCAACAGTAGGCCCAGTGGACTCCCAAGAAACAACAGAATACCCAAACTTGCAACAATCCAAGAGGTTCAAACTGAAAGACTAATCACATTCGATCAGCCTGCAGTGCACAGAGAAGGACTATGCAATAATGCCATGGAACTCGTGCCTCTTGAGACACAGATTGAAACAGTTCGTCAAGAAACAACACCAGTCTACACTAATGTGGCATCAGAAAATGCTACCGAAAGACAGATTGGAAGAACAATCCCATCAATTGACAGAACTGCCTCTGGTTATTTCATCAACTTCGACAACTTCTCTGAAGATCAAAACGACCCCGAAGTGATGCCAGAAACAGAAAAGTATTCTAAAGGAAATACAACAGGACTCCTTCAACAAATTAAAGAATTATATCTGGATTCACCGTTGATTGAGCATTGGATTATTTCAGGGGTATTCATACTCCTACTATGCCTAATTTTTGTTTTAATTTTAGGAAAGTTTATTACAATTGAATGGACACAGCAAATCAGAACATCAACCTAGTCCTGAAACCACACAGATCATCCCACGTGAAGAAAAGAGAACTGTCAACAGTAAATGTCACAGCAATTCCAATACCTGGTGGGGTAGTATGGGAAAAAACTGACTATGAGATCTATGGTCCGGTCGAAATCCTGAAGTATCCTCATCAACTGAAGGTTTCCTTAAGTGACTTTGTAAAACCTAGTACATTCTCTGATGATTGGGACTTTAACAGTATTAATGACATGGTGTCTGATTTAGTAATGTCAGCTAGATTCACAGATCATGATTATTTACAACGTTAATCTAGTTATGAGCAGCTATTCTGCTACACACACTATGGTGATCATTACTTGCATAAATCTGCACAGCCTAGAAATGTTTTTATGTATAATCAATGGGAACATTGTGCTACACCACCTAAAAGCAGTTCTAAAGCATTTTCTGAGAAATTCAAATACTTCTCAGGGTTTAACACCAGTAATGCAGAAACGTTTTATTAGAAACTGTTAGATAAAACAGGAATGAAAACAATGCTGACAAATTCTAAATTGATATATTCAGAAGCATTTTATGACAAAATGATGACATTTGGTTTTGATTATTGGGAAAATAACATTGAAACGAAAACAATTTGGGGTACAAAAGATTGGCAGGTACAAGGCATTGAAGCACTATTCAGAACCTGCATGATACCAGAACAAATGTTGTTTTTGAATGACACAATACACCAAACATCCTGTCTTGGCCTAGCTAAGATCAAAGACCTTAAAACACCGTCTATTCCAAAGCCAATACCTGAAAATACAACTACAGATATTGAGTTAGACATGTCACAAATTTTACATTTTAACAGAACACATCCTGATTGGAAAAAGTGGTTAATCTGGCCTACTGACACAAACAACTGTCAAGATAGATTCCTGAATAAAACACAGGGGTTACAAATGACCAGACTAGACCCGAGATACTCCCAGAGACAACATCCAGGGATAATAACAACATACAGTGTAGGGAAACTCTGCCTTGAATGGCTAACATCATCCACACTGGCTGAAATTAAGCAACACTTGTCTTTACTAAAAGATGGTGCTGATTTACGCGATTTCATTCTTGGACCATGCAAACAGCGTCAAAAGCGTTTCATAGCGACCAGTATCTATGCTGCGTACAATGAGGCTTGGAAAGTCAAACAAATTGAAAAAGCTGAAAAAATACGAGAAATTGATCGTATTAATTTGGAGAAATCACTTTCTGTAGTAGACAATGGGTTAATGACTCTGTCTTCCAGAATATATTCGTTGGACAATATTGTATCCTCTGCCTTTGATGTGATAGAAAGAGACTTGCTAATGTTACAACATGGCCAATCTCAATTACGTTCTATTATACAATTGGGCTGGACGCTGCAAAATCTTCGTTCAGGCTATGTGCCTTGGCGTTTAATCAACACAACGTCATTATTTTCCATTTTTAACCTTACTGATAAACAGATCAGTTTGGCACAGAAAGGAGCAGACTATACAATCCTGAGCATCGAAAAACTTGAGAGATTACCATTGACAATGTCAGAGAGTCCTGTCATTGAATGGATAATACACGGAATTATCACTATTCCGATAACAACTTTCCGATTTAAAAAGTGCCTTGAATACATACCTACTGGCCAGTATGAACAATTGGGTAAAGGATATGTAAAATCAGAATGGAAATTACCATACACACATTCTTGCTATAGTGACAGCGACAAAAATGTATTTCTTAGTGGTGACAATTGTAAACATTCACTAAGCGGTATACTTTTGTGTCAGGGTATTAATTTACATGGAGCATGTGATGGAAATTCTAACAACCTTTCATGCCACCAGCTAGTCACACCTGCAACTCAGATAGAGCCCTTCTTTATGCAACTCGCAAACAGGAGTTACATTCTTAGAACGGATCACAGATGTTGTGGCCTTGTGCCAGGGATAAGTTATCTAGTAAGCGTAACATCCATGGTCAAATGCTGTATGCAAGCATTGTTCCCGAGTGGGCCTGCAGACACAGTGACTCCCATCTGGCCTCGTCTGAATCTCTATTCTATACGAATTGATACTTTAAGCAAAATGAAGTCTGTGCTTTTGCAGACAACAGTGCCTATAACGTCATCAAAAGAGACGTATGATCTTCTAGTTGCAAGGACAGCTACTGAAGTCCATGAACTTTTATCAACAAATTGCCCCGTGCATTTCGTAGAAATGCTCAGCCAACTCCTTAACATGTCTAGTGCCACAAGCATCCCAGGCATTTTTAAGACGATTTTTACGGGACTGCTAACACCTTTTCAGGCAATTTTGGGAATAGTTCCTAATTTTGTTCACTCTGTTTTTGGCGGCATACCATTATTTTTGGGACTTGTAGCAGGGATTTTATTTTTGACCCTCCTGCTTCGTTATGGCAAGCCGAAACTCAGACATAGCTCCCATGGGAATGGAAGAGACAGTCCTAGCAATGCGCTACCGGGACAGGATAACTAACGTCCTTGGATTGGCCAGGCTGAGAGACCTAAACATGACCTGGTTCCTTTAATTCAGACCTATCTGGCAGAACTGTATCTTACCGGTACTACGATGTATGCTATGCGGAGATGAATGCGTGTTGGACATCTGTCTTTCACTTCCATCAGCAGTACCAATGGACGTCGATACTTTGCTCAGTCCAATAACGGCTCACGCATTGTGTTGTCCCCAGCGGCTACCAATCCTGATGACGGCATTCGTTGAGACTCCTGTACTACGACTAGGTGGTAACAGTGGAGCGAGTGACAAAAGCAACATCACCCAGATACGACCATCTGTGAGCATTGCTGCTCCCGACTATGATGACAGCAATCATTCTCACACCTGCCAAGTTACAGCGCTATCGAATTTGGTTGAACTGTCACCTGATTTTGTAGACCAATTTTTTGAGAGCCTGTCTGATACGATGTTCTCACCCGTACAGAAACAATAACTTTCAAGAAGCTTTCCGACACACAGCGTTCTCATGAACTCTGAATTCGGCCTTCAGTTTTGAACAACAAAAACTGCTAAAAGCGTTGGAACTCTATTTCCCCGTTCAAGCATTAATTCTTTTGAATTGAACATTTTTTAATATTGACCTTCTTTTTTTGGCACGAACAATTCTTTGCTTAACGTAAAAACTATTCTTAGAGAACAGAAGCTTCACACTTCTATTTCTAAACACATCTAGAGACATAACAAACTTACATCAGCCTCTAGCACATGTTATTGCAATGCATTTATATGTGATGATTTATCTCACCCTTCTTCTGTTCAGAGATGCTTCATGTGTATTTCTTTTTGCATAATCGTTCATTGATTTCATATGCAATAATTTTTGAATGATTTCTATGCTTCAAAAACGTACAGTACCTAAATTTAACGTATTACATTATACGCCTATTTCAAATGCATTTATGTATTTTGGGGTGTGCAATGTTACACATGCATCCTATTGCTCTAGTTTTAGTAATTTGATGGACATGAAACCGTGGAGTGGGTATTGCGTGTTTATCTAGGTTCCTGATCGATACTGTGACCTTATGCCCCTATTCGGCTATAAATCCATTTATTCCCTATATTGGCATAACCGTTCAAGTGCGATATTCAGAAAGTCATCTCTGGCCTCACACGAACAGAGCCACATTCCAGAATAGTTCTCTGCCACTTCCTTTGCAACCAATTAGTGCAATGACAGAGCAGAAGTCACTATCTGATATTCCTAGATTAACACTCCGAGTTCTTCAACAAGATAAAAACTCAGCAAACCTGGAAATCCCCGCTTGCTGTGTTTTGATTAGTAATGGAACTCTAATGAGCAACTGATAGCTATCACTTCCTAGTGACATCTTTAATTGACGTCTTATGTCCAGCAAACTTGCGTCAAACCAGGCACCTGTCAGGTATAAATACTACCAACGTTGCCTTAAGCAATTGCTAGTGTCCCATTGCTGTTGTATGCTGTATGCAGTACGCTGATGCTGCTGCTGTCCCTTTGGTGGTGAAGCTGCTGATACCATTATCGCTGCTAAAGCGCGAACGATGGTGTGGTAAGCTTAGGAGCTGAACAGCCGTCCCTCTGCGAAGAAGCCCAGCAGATGCCAACTGCCCGCGGACGCTGTCCCCCCTCCTCCTCCTCGACGCGCTGAAGAGAGACGCTGCCTTTCTCGTGCTGAGAAATCCAGCTCCAGCGTTTCCGGTCTGCCCTCGCAGGTGACTGGGATACCGAGTTCCCCCTGAAGGAGATACCAGACCTCCATCATTCTATTCAGAGGTATGGTGTTGACTAAACCCTTAGTGAGAATTCTTGAAGCAAACCTTGGAAAAACCAACTTAACTTAAAGCTACTTACTTACTCCCCTTCCAGGTGTTAGGCTTAGGTCAGGCAAACTGGGGTAGGCTTAGTTAGAAGCACCAGTTGAGTATGTTAGCCTAATGTATATATGACTGTATATATGTTTTATTACTTTTAAACCATTGTATGGCTAAGAAACCATATCAATGCTTTTACAGTATTATCTCGCAATACTTATCTTACTGTACGTACTTTTTATAATAACAAGTCTTGCAATTGTGGCAATACATTTCTCTTGTATGAGAAGAAAGACTGTTCAATAAATGTTAACCCTTTATTGACAAACGCCCGTCTCTCTATTCTCTACATATCGTGAAAGTAAACTGCACTAACCTGACTGAGTGAAATACCTGTCTATTGTTTCACATGACCCTAGAGATTGACTCTTGATCTGAGGAGCAAAGTTGTCATGTTGCACGGTTGTTGGAAAGCTGAATCCCTTCTTGTCTGTGCCAGGGAAGCTGATCACTTCCCATGCAGAGAAGAAAGTTTCCAGTGACCTCTGAGCTAGTTGGTAACACACCCAATTAAGTTTAGCATAGTCAGTAGAGGCCTGGAAGATCCGCACTTCTACGTCGATACTACTGTTTATGTTATTCCAATGCGCAGGGCCTAGTGGGAAACTAGGAACTACACTACAACTGGAGGCCGTGGCATGACCCCCATTGAGAAGTTCCTTGTGTCAGCTTCCCCTGCAACAGTTCTCCTGTCCAGCTTGCCCACAGTCCTCCTACCCTATGCTGCCTCTTTACCTGATTCTCACTATTTGTGCCTATTCTGCTCGTTTTTCTGGCCACTGTTTTGCCTTTTAATGCTTCTGCTCTCTGTTTTGTCTTTTCTGCTCATTTTTCTCCCCCCTATTTTTCCTTTTCTGCTTGTTTTCTGCTCTTTGTTTGGCCTTCTTCTGTTCGTTTTTCTGCCCTCTGTTTTGTCCTCTTCTGCCCTATTTTGTCTTTTTCTGCTTGTTTTCCTGCTCTTGTCTGGCCTTCTTCTGTTCGTTTTTTTGCCCTCTGTTTTGCCTTCTTCATCTAACTTCTTTCTTTTTCCTGCCATTTCCTCAAGCCTGGCTTTTTACGGAGACCTTGCACCCCCAGCACCGAATACCCACAGGGGTGACCCAGTGCTTAATTTGAGCTGTGGTGTCCGGTGCTCGGCACCGCACTGAAGTGCTGGCACGGACATTTAATTGCCAGAACCTGCACTTATGACAGCTGCCACATGGTGGCAATGTTTGTACAACTTAACTTAAGTTTGTTATTCAATGAACATTAACAAGAACTAATACCTGCCACCCAGGCCAACAGCGTGATGGATAGTAGTTGTGTTAGTATAGTGGCAATGTGTGGTGAAAACTACAGTGGCCTCCGAACGAGGGTCCCGGCATTTATTTTTTGACAAATTGAGCGCTGGGGGGACTGCACCATGCTCTACAAATGTTGATCGATTGATTGATTGAAGTGCCTTAAATCTTAGGATATTTTAATTGGAGTTTGTTTGTGACTCATTGAGTAAGCAGGAACAGGTTTACTATCACATTGGTGCTTTTTGGGAGAAAGTTATTTAAAAAAAATATATATATGTAAGTCGTCTGCCAGACTTGACCCCGACCCATTCGGCTGCACCCTCTGGCACCAAATTTATTGGATCACATCGTCAATTGCTTCGGTACCAGCACTGGGCTACTGAAGAAAGGAAGGAATTGGTCACCACGCCTCAGCTACTGCCCAACTCTCACCGGCCGGTGATGGGGGAAAAGCTGAGGGAGGGGGCTACATGTTCATGCATCTATACAATTGTCTTTATTGTCAATTTTTCATTTTTGCACCTTGTTTAGAATCATGAAAGAGAACATCGACTTTTCGAAACAGCCACCTTTGGTAATATTCCCCATTAGAACTATAAGCCTGATTCATCAAGCCGAAATCGGCTTGCAAAGGGCCAGATTCTGAGAATCTGGCCCTTTGCGAGCTCTATTTTTGCATTTGGGATTCATCATCCCAAATGCAAAAATCGGTAATAGCGATGTCGCAATTTTGCGAGGAATTACATTTAAGGAATCTCTATTTGAGATTCCTTAAATGCAATTCATCATCCATTAAAAAATTGCGAATTCGCAATTTCGGCCCGCTATTTACCGCAAGGTCAAACCTCGTGGTAAATAGCGAAAACTTGAAAAAATGCTTTTAAAAGCATTTTTCTAAGTTGCATGTTGCACACACACATGTCCTTTGGACATGTGTGTGGTCAACACCTGTTTCAATTTGCATTTAAGGGGTGCTACAGGGTGTCCTTTGGACACCCTGGGCACCCTTTAAATCGCTATCTTATTTGCGATTAGCTAATTGCTAATCGCAAATATGGAATACTCCCCATTCATTCCTATGGGCCTTTTGGCCCATAGGAATGAATGGGGAGTTATTCTTTATTTGCGATTAGCAATTTGCTAATCGCAAATAAGGATTCTGTAGGAATCGCAAATCTTTTTGCGATTCCTACATGAATCCCGTTTTGCGAGTCTGTAATAGCGATTCCTTATGAATCGCTATTATAGACTTGCAATACGGGTCTAGGATTAATCAGGCTGTATGTCACGCATTCCTAAAGCAACCCCAGTTCACAAATTGTGCAGCATGCGCTGTAACCTATCGCCAAGAATACTGGCGTCAAGGCTCTCGGGACAGCAGGCAGTGGGAATGTCTAGAAATAGAGACGATGGATTGGCAATACTTTACACTGATCTGTTAAAGCTGCATCCCAACACTGAAGCTCTGCGGGCAGATCACTCTGGACAGCTATCATGAAGGTTCAAACGGAATCATGGGCGTTCGCAAGGGGGGGCAAGGAGGGGCGCTTGCCCCCCCTGGAGCGACCCTCCTTGCCCCCCCTGCGAACGCCCATGAAAACCGTGACTTCAAGATGGGGTTCTCACTCTCTTTCCTCTCATTTCTTTTATTTGCTTCCCTGTGAAATGGATCCAAAAAAGAAAGACGCTTTTGCTGGAAATGTAGTATTCTTCTGACATTTTAATTCCAAAGTGCAGCATTGGAATAAAAGGCTACAAATATCAAACATAGATAAATAACTAAATAAAGTAAGACAGAGTGGTAGCAAACTGGCCAAATTGATTTTATTCACACTGAAACACATTAGCGCCACTTTTACAGAGTTTGCCAGTGAAGCGCTATTTTTGTTTTCTTGTCTTTGTTTTCCCTGGACTTTGAACTAGTGCACCAATCCTGGAGGTACCAACATGTGTGGATTGGAAAACAAAATGTGTGCTGCGGCTCTGCGTCAAGGGATGTGGTCTTTTTGCCATACTGCTTACGTTTTGTAAGGATATAAGCAATGGCCATTGAAATGGGTCCATTCAGGGCCCTGTAGTCGTGTCCTTAACTTTTCAGGCAAAAGCACGCACTGATTTCTGAATAGTGAGTGTAAAAGACATTAAGGTAACCATGTTGCTCCTGCTTACATTTCCCATGGTTTGCTCAATTTTGCATTCCCTATAAATGTTTGCTTCTTACGGGATGATGTTCCTTTTTTTTGTAGGCCGCATATTGCTCTTGTCTAGTGCGTAATTTAAATTGCGCATCCAGGTGTTTATAGCGGGCAACAATTGGGTTGTAGTTGAAAACAGTGGGAGTTTTTTTCAGTGGGGCAGTACGGTGTTCAGTGGGGGAGAGGATGTGGCACTATGGTCAGATCTGCTGAATTTGGAACTGGGAACCAGGTTCAGCCTTAATAACCAGCCCACCAGACCACTCTCCTGCGAGAGCACAATCACATTCTAGACCTTAGAAGGCTTCGCAACACCTTAGAAGTCCAGGTGTCTTCGCACCAGCAGGTGGACCCTAGCATGACAAGTGTAGGTTAACTTTCAAGGCTTGTCCACCACTATCCATACTGAAGTTCATCTCCAATCTTGCGGGCAGGCCTATGAAGCAGCACACCCTAGAACAACAGTCACTGAGGTCACAGGACCCTTGACAAGGGCCAGCTCTAGGGCGGCGCAACCAGTGTGACCGAACCGGGTTCTGACTTTAGGTGAAGGCATCATGTTCGCAAGTATATTATGGTTTTAAAAACGCTTGCTGCCTCCTTCCTGGCTTCCAGCAATTTTCGGCAACAATAAAAATGTCATGATGACTCTGGCGATTAATGTTCTTCCTAGAGAGAGATCAGAATTTTGTCTAGGGTAGCTCAGATGGTTAATGTACCGGCTGCAAAGGACATGCGCAATGCAGATCACAAAGTGCACATAATGTAAATAGGTCAGTGGGCTACTGCTTTTGTCAGAGATCCTTTTGTTACTTGCAGTTTATAAGTTAAAATCCTAACTTAGAACAGTGAGCTATTAACTGTCATCTAAAAGATGCATACAAACTGCAAGGTATAAATGTGAGCGTTATGTTCCCCCCCCTCTCCCCCAGTCTTTGATTATCCTAATGTCCCAAAAAGTGTTCTTTTGGACAGAAATCAATTCTGATTATTAAGGAGAACCCCCAACCATGGTATTACGTTTTAAGTTCCGGGTATTGTGTTTCTCCAGACCAATCACAATAAAACTATACGGGCTACTAGTATGGTTGTCATGTGACTCCTACGCCTTGTAGTCCTTAGTCTTATGTAACATTTTCTATACAGTGATTTACACACATATTGATTGGCTCTGTGTAATGTGTGTGATGTAAAGTGCTCTGACACCCTATGGTTTGAGTGGCGCTGTAAATCAAATTAAATGCATCTGAGAGAGAGTGGTTATGGAGACTTGGGGGGCACAGTTAAAGGGTGGTAGTGAGGGAATCCATGGCAGAGGTGATCATTGGGATGCACTAACAAACATTACTGCATAGGAATCCACCAGTGCTATGACTGGCCCTGCCCTTGAGGCCAGTCTGCCTCACCCAAAGGTACCTCCATTGGCCTTGTTTCAGCAGCAGTAACTGCAATTCACCAGGGATTGGCAATGCAGGAATTCCACACACCTAACTAAGTTCCCAAACTTCACAGTCTCCCTGCTTCATTCACAAGCACTTTTAAGATGTGCTGCCTGCTGTGGGGCCCCTGGAATTAATTATGCAGCAAAGGATGACAACATTATGCCCTAGTGTTGACTAAATTATCCATTAAAAAAAGGCTGCAGCGTAATGCAGTATATTTTCAGATATTTTATTATTTTGACGTGTGTACACATGCTAACAGTCTCTGGAAAGATTATGCCTTATTAGTACCAGTGTAACATACAAATGCAGCAGTGAGAAAGGTGACCAGTCAACCTTTACAATAGGCCATCCACTCCGCAGCAACACAAGTCACATTTTATATTAACTTTTGATATGTTTGAGCTACAAACAATTTATTAGTTTAAATGGTCAAATCATGCAGCAGATCTTGCATTATGAGGCAAATATGGCAGAGCCATAATTTTAGAGTAAATATTTGCAAACTAGGATATTTTGCCATTCATGTTTGAACTGCTGTTGTTGAAAAAGGGTGAAGTGCTGATGACAGAAACTCCATGGCTCGGAGACAAAGTGCTTGTGTTTCCACATTTTATCGTATTTGGTACATTCTGTGATTAGAAGCATATCCCCACTTTGTGAATATATTTTAATGTCAATAACTCATTATAACCTTAAATAATCAAAGGGTATCCATTGGTTGACTAAACTGGGCAGTGAAATGCCAAACAAATACTAAACATTGGGATGTCTGCGCATTCTAGCCACACCTCTGGCTCCACCCACAGATCCAATCCTTGGGTTATTCCCGCCCTCTTATTCTCCGCCCACTGTTCCCCTACTTTTTCCCCCCACTTCGACCACTGTGTAAGACTCAGCATCCCTGGACCTGTGATGTGGTGCAGCTGCAGGCGCCGCATGTGCCACACATTTACGGTGCCGGGCTTCCGCATAAGGGAGCTGGCCATTATTGTATCCCTAAACGTGCGCACGATGTCAGTTTGACATTGACTACACGTAGAGGGACTCTAAGTTTCTTTAAAAAAATATAGCTAACATTTGGACCTATACATTTTATTTTGTATAAATTAATTGAATGTGTGTAAAATTTAGCAATGCCCGGGGAATTCTAGTAAAGGGAGCACCCACTGTCAAATCACTAGCGTGTGTGATTGCTGCATTATTTATTACTAACTTTGACGTTGTGCTTTAACTTTGGATAAAAGTTATCATGAATTCTAGCACCAAGAAGCCAATATTGGTAAATATGTGTGCTACAAATAATCCCTAACATACACTGTGCATACAGTATATTTAATCTGGTGCTTTAATCATAGGCTGTTTTAAAGTATTCTGATAAAAATCGAATCGTGCTGAAGACAGCCTTGATTGGTGTTGGATCGAGGGCCCAGAAGTCTGCACACCTAGCAGACAGAGATAAAGCACCTTGTCAGAAAGTTTAGCGTTTTCCCAACAGGTGGTGTTTGTTGGCCCGTGGCAGGGTCCGTCACATGTCCTGGATTCCTGGCATTTAATTGATTCTAAACTAGTTCTGCACCCCAGTGTTTTGTGTGCCCCACCTGACACACATCATGTCGGAGGATGGTGATGACGTTAATATTTTGCCCCCCCCCTGGAAAAATTTCTGCAGACGCCCATGAATGGAATAGACCTTTGTTGCGTTGACCTTGTCTTCACAGTTCAGAAGTCGTGAATGGCGGCCCGGAAGGGGCGAGGAGGCTGGCTCTTCAGATAGGATTCAAATCATAGAGCGATGGCTCCACTCGTCATCACAAGCCTGACTACAAATATTCGTGTCAATGGGAAACTCAAAAATGCTTAATACAGATGGTATGTTTGAAATTCAAGATGGGTAATGACTACATTTTATAATTTTCGAAAGCGTCCCTGGGGCTTCAAAAGATTTTTAATTAGACGTTTCCTTGTGATCTGGGTGCAGTTATGTGCTACTTATCTACATAGAGCTTTTCGTTCTCATAATTTGCAATCCAGTCTTTATTCTGCTTCCTAATTTTCAGAATCACTTTATATTGGTCATAATATTGTGAAATTGCATTATAAAAATCTGAAAAACGAATTAGTTAATTGGATAGAAATGATAAGGCACCCTGTCAGAGACATGGAAGCAACCGCCTATAAAATGCTGTGAACAGGGTTTTACTCCTGGAAGCATTTTCGTACTGCATGACTGGACCAAGCAAGCATAGTCAAAGCCAATAGGTCTCGCCTATGCACTTTGCCCATGAGTTTTAGCCATCATATATACCAGCGTGGCTGCTGTTCATCATGGCTAAAAATTAGTGGGGAAGGGGAAAGTGGTGTGTAGTGTTGTAGAGTGGAATGGTGAAGAGCAGAGTAGACTGTCATAGAGTGGAGTAGCATAGAGTTTTGTCTATTGAAGTGGCGTAGATTGGCTCTTGAAATTGGCACATTCTGTTTGGCTGAGGAGAAGACCTAGCCAGACAGAACCTTTAGTCCCAAATGCGTTAAAAAGACACCAGTAATATACACACTTGGGAAAGATCCGATTTTACCCCCCGCAGCACCCTTATGCGGAGCAAAACATTGTCAGAACTAGGCCCACCTTAGCAATTATTACAATTCCTTACCACACAGTTATAGGGTGCACCCCAGATCACAACAATTTCAGAAATGTGTACAAACAGATAATTATAGCACTTTTAAAAAGCACTATGGGCCAATGCTGTACGGGTAAAAACCAATGTCAAACATAGTATTCTATTGGCAGGGAATCAATGTGTAAAGCAACACTGCCATGGGGTGCACTTAATAACTTGCAGTCACTCCCACACACCAACTCAGCACTGATATGCCGTGCCATGGTTATCAGATAGGTCTGCATGGAGCGCGCACACGCACGCATGCACGCACACACACACACACACACCCACACACATACACACACACACACACACACACACACACACCACCATAATGAAGTGCAACTGATATCCGACAGGTCAATGATAATGCACATGCAGACCTCATGCCCCAACCCTCCTCCATCATTGAGCTAACACTGATTACCCCACACCCATGGGCTGGAGATAAAGACATTCTTCCCCCCTGATTCTAGGCAAATCCACTTAAGCCTTCAGCTCTTCAGAGGGCATGCCCCTGTAGAACTAACAGCTACCTGTTGGGAGAAAGACCCCCGTCCCGAAAGAAAAGGGTTACCCCATTACACTAGTAGTCCATCAGGAAACACCTGTCAGCTCCAATCCCTCACCACACTCAGGATTTCCCCCGCCATCCACTGACCCTGCTGGGTGAGCATTTGCCCATGCTTGCAGGACTTTCTGATGATCCTCTTTGTGGTACTTCCAATGTCAAGCAACCCCCTCTCGTGGCAGAACTCTTCGAGCTGCATCCCTGTATAAAGGTCCAGATCAGCCAACTCAAACAAGCCCCCTTATGTAGGACCCTAGGCATGGAAGAAAAGGAGCTGGAGCAGAACTAGAGATCTACAAGGAACAAAAAGCACTGACCCTGAGGTCAAGCCATCCTTCAAGAACACCTTAGGGAAAAAAGGAACACTTTGGCTACGTGAAGTTGTGGCACACAATCAGTTACTGTGCAATGCTGTGCAAATGCCAGTCCTATCCACCCCGCTGACCAACAAATGTAGGAACTCGCACATTCTGGTTGGCTGAAGCAAGACCCTAGCCAGGCAGAACCTACCACTCCCATCAGGGGTGGGTGATTACACTTACTGTATAACCTATACTCACCCTTGGGTAGCTGGGCACTGAGCAGTCAGGCTTATCACAGAGGCAATGGGTAAAGCATTGGCTCAGCACTCTCAAACAATAAATAAACTGAGCATCACCAAAGAGACTTCACACGCGGTGAATACAACTAAAGTTTGCATTCAACAAACACATTAACTCTCACAACATGAACATCATGTATTTCTCGGCATAAATTGCATTTGGAAATATCACTCACAGAACTAGGCAAACCCTGTTAAAATAACATCAGTAATATGCACACTTGGGAAAAATCCTATTTTACTTCCCCCAGCACCCTTATGCAGTGAAAAATGTTGTCAGAAATAGGCCCACCCTGGCAATAATTATAATTCAATACCACACAGTTATGGGGTGCACCCCCAAATCACAACAGTATTAGAAATGTGTACACACAGATAATTACAACACTTTTAAACAGCACTGTGGGCCAACGCTGCATGGGTAAAAACCAATGTTAAAAGTAGTATTCTTTTGGCAGGGAATCAATGTGTAAAGCAACACCACAGTGCAGTTCAATTAATAATATCCAGTCACTCCCACACACCCACCCAACACCAACAGGCAGTGCCATGGATATCAGGCAGGTCCGCATGGAGCACACACACACGCACACACACAGCACCGAAATGTGGTGCAACTGATATCAGCAGGTCAGTTGATAATGCACATGTAGGCCCCGTGGCCCAATCCCTCCTCCACTATTCATCTTACACCCACGGGCTGGAGATAAAGAAAACCTTTCCCTTTGATTCCCGGCAAGAATCACAGTTTGTCAGGGTTCCAGGGAAGAAGATGGGGGTAGATAGCAGGGCTAATTAGGTGGTAGTTGACAAATGGAGGTTTGGCCACTACTCAAGAAGTTCACCACAGTATGCAGAGCAGAAGTGGGCTGAGGGTGATAGTCATTCAATCAAAGAATTCCACACTGTGCCTTTCGGCACAAGCCCAGTTCTGTGAAGCACGGGGGCCACAGAGTCACTTGGCCCACTTCCGATTGCTCTCGGAAGCATTCCTTAGCCCTGTCAATTACTCTCACCACCTAGGCCCGATCTGGGAAATGCTACCTGGCATTATGAAGTGGTTGGGGCTGGGTGAGGAGAGGCCAATTGGTCCGTCACACTGACAGCACAAAAGGAGCAATCAATAATTGGGGAATAAGTAGGGGAGCCTCTCTGAAGAAGGAGGCACCCCGTCAACCACAAGTCGATGAAAATAGCATACAGGCAATCCGGGCACCATGGAGGATGAATCTGCTTCTCCACAACTCCCTGGAAACGAGGCACAACGTCTAGTGCAGGTTGATCTGAGTCACACCAGAGAATTCTGGTCAACATACATCGAAGAGTTGCCAATTCCGTAACTCCCTGGAAATGAAGCACAGAGTGTGGTGCTCTTTGAAATGGGTACAAAAGGGGGCGGTGATGGACGGAGCAACACTCACACCCAGTCAACAGATATGGGTTTAATCCATCACCGTTCTTTAGCCCACTCTGCCACCCCAGTTCAGACATGGCCATATGCAAATCAGTCTGAACCTGTGCCTCATGGGAACAGTCCAGCCCGAACTGCCAAGCCATGCCTTCCCTGGACGTAAACAAGCTTACGAGGACCGGTTTCTGGCATTTCAGCCGTCTTCAGCCCGGCTTGCTTGAATCCAGTGGCAAAGTGATCAAGGGACTCACGTCTGAGCATACCCTGCCAACTTATGGCGAACAAAGCGGTACAAAATCAGGTGGTGATGGACGGAGCATCTGAACCAATCAAACACTCACACCCAGTCAACAGATCTGGGTTTAATCCATCACCGTTTTTTAGCCCACTCTGCCACCCCAGTTCAGACATGGCCATATGCAAATCAGTCTGACCCTGTGCCTCATGGGAATAGGTATGGGCGGAAAATCCGTTTCGCTCGCGGATTTTGCGGATTTTCGGGAAATCCGCAATCCGCGAGATTCGCGAATCTCCCGCAAAATCCGCAAATCCGCGAGCAGCGGATTTTGCTCGCACTGCTCGCACTGTTCGCGTGAGTTCGCGGCTTCCCAGTACAACTTCGCGCCCCGCGAATAAGTGCTAAATTGCAGAAATACGATCTTAGCAAAACTGAAACTACTTGCCAGGTTCAAAAGTTCAGGCTCATCATTAGTAGCCATTTCCTGTAGTGCTTCCTGAGGGGCCCCTCCAGAGTTCAGTTGCCAGTTGCAACTATTATGTGACCCTGCTCTGAACCTCAGAATAGTTACACATATGCCACAAAGGTCCTGAATTACAGCTAAGGGAGACAAGCAGGAGCCAGGCTGGAAGTTAAAATCCATTAATCAGCCCCTAATTCATTATTGTCAGTTGGGGCAGGGCAGGTGTTGTAACTAATTTTGCAACAATGAAAGCACTTAGCAAGTGCAAAAGATCACTAATCAGGGCGCACTAAGGAAGCAGGTGCCAGCTAAAAAAATATTCTGTGACACATTAATCAGCCCCAAATTAATTCAGGTCACTTGAGGCAGGGAAGGTGTGCTTTGCTTTGCCGAAAATAATGTACACTGGACAACCAGAGGGTGTGGTGATGAAACAGAGGGTGGCATGGGTGGGCCAGAGGGTGGCATGAGTAGTCAGAGAGTGGCAGTGGTGACAGAGAGTGGCAGTGATGAAGAAGAGTGTCCCAAACAGGCTGGACACGTAGAAACAACAAGTTCGCAAAACTTGCGACCCGACAGGTAAGTTCGCAAATTGCGAAATTGTAAAAACCCTCGCGAACTGGCAGAAACACGGGCGAACACAAAAAAAAAAAAATCCGCAAATTCGCGGGAATTCGCGGATTTTGCGGATTGCGAATTCGCAAATCCGCAAAATTCGCGAACGCGAGATCCGCAAAATTCGCCCATGCTTACATGGGAACAGTCCAGCCCGAACAGCCAAGCCATGCCTTCCCTGGACCGGAAACAAGCTTCCGAGGACTGGTTTCTGGCATTTCAGCCGTCTTCAGCCTGGCTTGCTTGAATCCAGTGGCAAAGTGAGCAAGGGACTCACGTCTGAGCATACCCTGCCAACTTATGGCGAACAAAGCGGTACACAAGGGGGTGGTGATGGATGGAGCATCTGAACCAATCAAACACTCACACCCAGTCAACAGATCTGGGTTTAATCCATCACCATTCTTTAGCCCACTCTGCCACCCCAGTTCAGACATGGCCATATGCAAATCAGTCTGACCCTGTGCCTCATGGGAACAGTCCAGCCCGAACTGCCATGCCATGCCTTCCCTGGACCGGAAACAAGCTTCCGCAATACTGTACAAGGTAGAATGCGGCACTACTACGGGTACGCCCTCACCTCCCAGGGTCACAACTTGTGAATCAGACACCACACGCAATGAGCATGCAGTTGGCATGTCACACAAGAGAGATGTGGCACAATTGACAAAGAGGGCCTCGTAGTATGACACAACCGGTGAATGCGCTCTCGACCAACAAGATGCTTATGTGTGTTGAGACCTGCGATGCAGAAGCCACACTCCTTAGATGCCGTCAGTACTTTTGGGGATCCGTACAAGGAAATCCAGTTTCCAGGCACAATACATAGTTCCACGCTCAAACCGCTCTACCAGTTGGGATCCAGCAGATGATATGGGCACTTAAGAGGGCACCACTCTGCAGGTGTCACAAGAAGATGTTGTGGTTCCTTTCCAGGAGGTCTTTGATATCCCTGAGACCTCCACAAGAGAAATGGGAGCAAGCCAACAAGCCCTTGGAAAGCACACTTCAGGGTCTCACACAGCAGCAGGTAGTCAGCTCAGGCCACCCACTGTTCAGGAAGAGTGCACAGTCCTTTCCAACTGCACTAATCCTCCTTCTACACAACATATTCCTCTGGCAGCGTGCACCATCCAGTTCCAGGGTCTCTGTTTCCAAGTTCCCACAAGTGTATCTCTCCCCTGCTGAAGTTTGGAACCACTAGTTATATTGTACTGTGCCTTTCAATTTGGGGGTGGTTCAAAGGGTTTCCCTTTCAACCAGAAATGTCTCCCCTAAATTTCATTCCTGTCTGCCATAGGGCCATGGAATGCAGAACTTAATCTTTAATGGGGCAATGATCTGGTTTCCCAGAGGTCAATCATCAAATCATCCCCCTCCAATTTATCCAGCCAGGCCCTAAAATGGCAGAGGTCTGTAGTTCCAGTTGCATGCCCAATGTTTATAGTGGTCTGCGTGGAATGCACAGTTGTGGACTGCAATCAAACTAAAATGCACACAAAGAGTTTTTAGAGCAGATACATGTCCACTTTTTACTGGTGGCATTTCTAAGCTATTAATGACATATCCCTCTTTGCCATTGGAGAGGGTTTGTCATTGTGAATTCAATGATACAAAACATTATGAGGCTCTCTACTGTAAGCCACTTTTGCAGCCTGGGGTAATTTCAACCCTTCCCCCATGTTAACCAATGGGAAGAGATAACTTTATATGGAGTGAAAACACACATGGGTATTCTTCACTACTTGGCATGGAGCACACATCAGTACTTGTCCTGCCTTTCACCTACCACTTGCTTCATCCCTTAAGACTTACCCCAGTGGTGCCATACTGGTAGAGAAAGGTCCCCTCTAGATTGGCCAGTGGTTTAGAAAGGCCACCTGAGCATAAGTGCAGTTGTGTATACACAGACCTGCAATGGTAGGCTTAACACATGTTTAAAAACCTCAAAGGTGAAAGTGTGCACCCACAAGCCTGCAATGACAGGCTGGAGGCATGTTTAAAACCATTAGGTAAGCACATTTTCCTAACGTGTAGTAAAGGTACATGCACCTTTATACAGCATTTACAGTGGGAAAGTGCCCAGAGGCCTAAGGCCACTAAAAGAGGATCAGAAAACACCCGGATTTTCACCATGGAAATAGCCGGCTTCCTAGGCAGAGAAAACACACATGGGGGTTCTTCATTCTCTGGGCAGGGAACACCCAAGAGTACCTAGCCTACCTTTCGCCTATTACTTGCTCCACCCCTCAGATCTCACCCTGGGGTGCTCTTTTGGTAGTGGAAGGCTGACTCAAGGTTAGCTAATGAGTTAGACATGCCAACATAAGCATGCTCACATTTGCACACCCAGATGCCTGCAATGGCAGGTTTGAAACATGTTTGGAAAGCTATTCTGGTTGGTGGCACTATCAGTGCTGCATCCCACCATTAGCCAGTGCAGTACCTTCCCTGGGTATGTGGTATACCTTTTTACATGGTACTCAAGTCAAGTCAAGTCATAAAGCTTTATTCGAACATAAAAAACATGTCCATAAAAGCACATACAGTTACATAAGCAAACATTTCATTGATAAAACGAGAAGAAAGAACACATAAATGCTTAATAGTCCAGTGCGGGATGGAATAAATAGTTTAAAAAACAGTCTTTAAAAGCACATACTTTTCCTCGCACCAATTGCCTTGAGTAGGAAGGTAGCTGTGAAAAAGCAAATGTCCAGATGATGCATATTAAAAAGCAGTATCATGGATTCAGAAATTGTTCTTACTCCAAATCTTTTCAAGATGGGTTTTAGATAAGTTTTCCGTAATCCACTGTACAGTTGGCAAGTAAAAAGAAAGTGCAAGGTGCTCTGTTCTGACTTGCAATCACAGGCACAAGGGCCAATAGGGCGTGATTTGGCACTAGGGCATGCAACCAGATGATGTACTATCCCCATCCTCATTCTTGTGAGTACAAACTGGTGCAAAACTCTTGTCACCTGAGTTAAAAAAGGATGAAGTCCACTAAACTCATTCAGATCATCATACAATTTACAAGTAGATAATTTTGATTCTTCCAAAACACGCTTCTCTGTACAGAAATTCAAGAACGTATTTTTCAAAAAAGATTTGGAATTATCAGAAGCACAATACCGATCAATAGTCACATTGAATCCAAAGACTTTTTGAAAATTAACAATATTATATTTAATCCAGGGGATCTTCAAGTGCTGGTCCAAGGAGAGGCAATCCTCGATAATAGCTCTATTCATTGAGGTGCCTTCATTTAACCAAACGGAGCGCCATAGTAACAGGGGTCTTAGCATAATTAAATCATTCAGAAAATGGATACCCATTTCCCTATGAACCAAGATGTTGGAGGTCGATTTGGGCAAGCACAGGAGCCTTTTCAAGAAGTTATTCTCCTCTACCTGTAGGCACCCAGCAGATGTCACACCCCAGACTCCAGCCCCATAGAGGGCTGCCGATAGACTTTTAGATTGAAAAATATTAAGCATATCAGCTATACGTCTATTTCCCAGCTTCTTGGCAAATACAAAAACCCCATTGGCACTTCTAATCATCTTAGTTTTAACTGCTTTACGTTCGATATCCCAGGTACCATTTTTAGAAAAGTTGATCCCCAGATAACAGAAGTTATCTACTTTTAACACCTGTTCACCATCTATAAAATATTGAGAGTTAACTTTCGTTTTTGCTCGGCCGGGACCACACTCCATCACATAGGTTTTAGACCTATTGATCACCAGTTTTCTGTTTTTGATAAACTCAACAAACCTATCCATCAATCGTTGGAGACCCAGGGGGGTCCTGGACAGCAGCACGGCATCGTCCGCATAGAGTAACACCGGGATGTTAAGGCTGTTAACTCTAGGGACATCTGCCGCAACTGTCTGCGGGACGGAATCTACCTCATTAATGAAGAGAGTAAAAAGCAGGGGTGCTAAAACACACCCCTGCCTTATACCCCTCCCGATCCTAAACTTACTTGTACATTCCCCTTTCGGGCCATACCGCACACTAGTGCTAAGCTTTTCATACAGGCGTGCCAAGAGATATACTATACAATCCGGGGCTCCCATATCTATCAGTTTAGCCCACAAAAGGGCGTGGTCTACCATATCGAAGGCACTGCTTAGGTCCGCAAAACATAAATACAGTGACCCTTTTTTGGCCTGGGTATATTTCCCGACCAAAAGTTCTAGGTTCAAGCACTGCTCGATAGTGCCACGTCCCTTTCTGAACCCATACTGACTATTGGTTAAAATCGCATTCATCTCTGCCCATTCCTCTAATCTAATCAATAAAACCCGGCTCATAACTTTGACCGATGAATCCAATAAGGATATCGGTCGATAATTTTTGGCTTCACCCCGGTCTCCCTTTTTATAAATAGGGATGATTATTGATTCTGTCCAGGACGAAGGTATCTTAGAGCTAACAGCTGCATTAAAAATCCTGGCCAATAGGGGGCCCCATATCTCCGGGGCGGTCTTATAAACATCTATGGGTACCCCGTCAGGGCCTCGGGCCTTCCCACCCTTACTGGCTCTAATGCTAACCATGACTTCCTCTACAGAAATATTTAGAACAGCTATAGGCCATTCTGTTCTGTTGGAAGCTAGTTCATTACCAGGGTCAAATATGGTGGAAAAATATTGAATCCACGAATCTGCGCTCACATTAGATGTGAGCACTGGAGCCTTATCATCCTTGAGGAAAGGGCTATTTACCGTGGACCAGAACAAGTTACAGTTCCTTAGTTCTGCTGCTTGAGCTAAATTATCCCATGCTTCCTGTTGGAGCTCAGCTTTTCTGCGTTTAAGGACCGATTTAAAATCCTGTCTAAGTTGAGTTACTAAACATTTGTCTCTGGGATTAGCTGCTAAAGCATCTTTAAGAGCTCTACGGGCATTGGAGCACGCATGGTCAAACCACCCCTTATTTTGTCTATTCGTGTGCCCTGTCTCTATTGTGAACTTCTTGCTAATAGTAGAGTTGATTCTATCAAAGTGGTCAATACTGGCAACTAATGTTCCCTCCTGTTCTAGGATAGCTAAGATTTCCATCAAACAACTATTAATGATAGAATCGGACGTTTCATCTGCTTTTTCTCCCTTCCACCTCAACCTGACACCATTTGGCCTATTTGGTTCAATATTAACAATTGTACCCGTGTCTAGATTGGTGGTAGGGTTCCAGATCTTAACATCAGTAGTTAGGCAATTATGGTCACTCAGCATCACATCGACCACCCTGACCTCAGAGCACAAGGGGATTAAGTTGGAAGACATGCATATAAAATCTATTACCGTATTAGCCCCCCTTCCTTTAAAAGTTGGGATACATTCCCCAAGTTCATTCTTTACATTTTCCATAATTTCTAAGTCATAGTCAATGAAAAAATTATTCAGAGTTTCACCATACAAATGATGAGGAAAGTGAACTTCAACGTTCCCTGAATGATTATAGACTCCACATAGATTATGGGATGATAAGGGACAAACAGATACATTAAAATCCCCCACAAAAATAAATTCGTAAACACCATTAAAATTCTCTACCAAATTACACACTGCTATATGTAAATCATTAATAACTTTGTGCCTAGTCCCATCAAATATGTTATTATAAAAATTAATCAGCAATATATTTCTACCTGCTTCTTGTGCAAGCCACAGGATTTGGGAGTGAACCCCCACTTTGACATACTTTTTTACTGAAATAAGTAGCTTCACTGAAATCAAAACTAACAATCCTCCTTTTGGTCTACCATGAGAAGAGGCCAGGGCGGGAAGCTCATATGAAACAAAGCCCTCACTGCCCTTAAATTCTTTACACCAAGTTTCCTGTAAACAAATGATGTCGAATAAGCCAATAAAATCTTTCCAGCCAAGCATTTCTTCTTTGGTCATTAAACCTGCAATATTCCAGCTTGCTATGTGGCAAGTTACCTTCTCCCCAACATTGCTGACAGTAGGCATACCATCTCCACATACGGGCACATTATTGTCTACATTAAAATGCTTTATGTTAGATTCTAAATGCTCCTTCTCTCCCCCTATGGACAAACACACATCATTGTTGTTAATGATCATATCAGTTACGGGCATTAATCGTTCTCCAGTATCATTTCTCACCTGGACTGAGCTACTCTTATGTCAATCATTTTGATCCATGTAACTCAATGACTGGAACCTATTCTGGGTTGGCACTTGATAACACATCCCGTTTGCAAGTGACAAAATACCATCACAAACAGATGGAAAGGTGGGAGCATGAGTTAAAAATCTATTCCCACCAGAAACCAAATTTGGCATATGCATCGGCATAGAACCACCCGAGGGGCTGAAACTAAATGTGTGTGGTCCTGGTCTATTTGCAATAAATTGATTATTGTTATTATTCGTTTGCCCTTCCCATCTATTTACTGAGTGCAGCCTGTTTAGATGGTTGTAGAAGTATCCTAGAGGCCTAGCAACAACTTCTGTCTCAGACTGCGTGATTGCGGCTGCTCTAAGAAGGACCGTCGCAACGTGTTGCGGGTGTCTAAAGTTTATTATCACGCAGTCACCCCCACAGGTTTTTCTGGTGTTACCTATCCAGTTAACTCTTCTGATAGAAATAATCTGATCAGAATAGCCAACTGGATAACCACAATGTTGATCTAGCCAAGAGATAGTTTTATTTTTTAGTGTGGTTGCCGTCTCTTGGGTGTAAGATGCCTGTGTTAAGGGTGGGACGTTAGTTAATACTACAACGCAGGGTACACATTCAGGTGGAAGGTCTGTGGGACGCCTGCTAGTTCTGACAAAACCCGTATTGGTCCCCCCTGTCCCTGTCCCCCCTGTACCTACTACAGGAGCTGTCGCAGCTGGTACCAGACCAGTATTCTCCCCATTAGAAGATAGGGTAGGTCTAACATCCTGATTTGGGGTGACCAAACCCGGGGTAACCTGTCCCACACTAGTAGACCCTACTCTCTGTTGCTGCATGGGTCGACCCTTATCCTGAATTACAGGATATGTCGATGCAGGTTGTTCTTTAGCTGGATGTTTCCCCTTAGTGGCAATGGCGGGTGAACTGTTTATATTTAGAGATTTGGGCCTTTCCTGAGTTGAAACTAGAATTGGGGGTGTTAGATCTTTAATAGATAACACAGTTTTGTCTAGGGTAACAGAATGCTGATCAACCGCGTCCCTTAATCTCTGGACTTCACCACACAAACCCTCAATTTTAGCAAGCAGGGGCTCTACAATCAGTTTAAAACTGTTATCAATAGTGCTCACCAACAGATTCAGTTGTTCTGGGTCAATAGAGGCACAGCTTTTTTAATTAGAGCACCAATATCCTCTGGTTTGTCCTTGTAAGTTATGTCCTTTTTATGTTTTCTCCCAGAGTGATGATTTCCCCTTTTAGGTACAGTTTTTCTGCATGCTCTCATCAGCCTTGTGCCCCTCGTGGACTGTTGGGGGGTACCGTCATAGGTGGCCCCCATATCAGAATCCGTTACAAATGCATTATCAACAGCCTCAATTGAATCTACAACAATGTTAATATTGTCCATTTCGTTAACTAAAACATGATCACTTGGGGGTGTACTGACGGCAACATCCTTAGGTTCCAGAGGCAAGACCACAGGGGACATGTCTGAAGAACTTTCCCTAATGATTTCCTCCTGTCTGAGTTTATTTTGGTCACAACCTTCAGTAGATAGTTATCAGGTAAGGTAGATTGTATAGACATGGTTGGTGGTAGGTCAGGAGACTTTCAATAACAATAAATTTTAAAAACCAATTCCCTAACTTCCAGTTGTACTCACGAGAACAAATAAAGGGGGGTGGCCCGTCCCGGCCCCTGGATGACCCCGGACGGCCACAGACGGCCCGCCCTCTGCCCGGGCTCCGCCCGGCGCGTCCCGCGGCTGCAGGAGGCGTTTCTTCGTTTTCAAGCGCCTCCGGGCGCGCTGTTGGTGGCGTCAGGTGTGCGCTGCCGGGGCACCTGGGGGCTGTAGTCCTGCCTGCCGTTCCCCTCACGGCGTTGTGGACTCCCCCGGTGCGGCCATTTCCCTCATGGCTAGTGTGCCCTCGTAGCCTCTGCACGGGTAGAAAAATGACCCCCTGAGCGCTCGGCGCTCCTTCATTTTCAAGCGCCTCCGGGCGCGCTGTTGGTGGCGTCAGGCGTCAGGTGTGCGCTGCCGGGGCACCTGGGGGCTGTAGTCCTGCCTGCCGTTCCCCTCACGGCGTTGTGGACTCCCTCGGTGCGGCCGTTTCCCTCACGGCTAGTGTGCCCTCGTAGCCTCTGCACGGGTAGAAAAATGAACCCCTGAGCGCTCGGCGCTCCTTCGTTTTCAAGCGCCTCCGGGCACGCTGTTGGTGGCGTCAGGCATCAGGTGTGCGCTGCCGGGGCACCTGGGGGCTGTAGTCCTGCCGTTCCCCTCACGGCGTTGTGGACTCCCCCGGTGCGGCCGTTTCCCTCACTGCTAGTGTGCCCTCGTAGCCTCTGCACGGGTAGAAAAATGACCCCCTGAGCGCTCGGCGCTCCTTCGTTTTCAAGCGCCTCCGGGCGCGCTGTTGGTGGCGTCAGGCATCAGGTGTGCGCTGCCGGGGCACCTGGGGGCTGTAGTCCTGCCTGCCGTTCCCCTCACGGCGTTGTGGACTCCCCCGGTGCGGCCGTTTCCCTCACGGCTAGTGTGCCCTCGTAGCCTCTGCACGGGTAGAAAAATGACCCCCAGGAGCGCTCGGCGCTCCTTCGTTTTCAAGCGCCTCCGGGCGCGCTGTTGGTGGCGTCAGGCATCAGGTGTGCGCTGCCGGGGCACCTGGGGGCTGTAGTCCTGCCTGCCGTTCCCCTCACGGCGTTGTGGACTCCCCCGGTGCGGCCGTTTCCCTCACGGCTAGTGTGCCCTCGTAGCCTCTGCACGGGTAGAAAAATGAGCCCCTGAGCGCTCGGCGCTCCTTCGTTTTCAAGCGCCTCCGGGCGCACTGTTGGTGGCGTCAGGCATCAGGTGTGCGCTGCCGGGGCACCTGGGGGCTGTAGTCCTGCCTGCCGTTCCCCTCACGGCGTTGTGGACTCCCCCGGTGCGGCCGTTTCCCTCACGGCTAGTGTGCCCTCGTAGCCTCTGCACGGGTAGAAAAATGACCCCCATGGTACTCACAGATAGAACCTTTAAACCAGTCAAGCATGCACCACTTCGTAGCATGGGTAGGAAGGGTGCAAGCACTTTCACAGTGCATTACAGTGTGCCCAGAGTCGTAAGTCCACGAAAAGAGAATCAGTGAAACCAAGGAGGAGAAAAAATAAAATGCTTTCGGGAAATCCCCTAAGAAGCTGCATGTCCAACAGCAACGTGGTGTAGAGTAGAGTGGACTGGTGTAGATTGTTTGAAATGGGGTTTCTGGTTGGCCAGGCTATGCCCCTATGCCAGGCAGAATCCACCATGCTTAATCCACCACGCTTGGCTGGATAAGGGAGTTACACACCCAAGATAACCCCTGCTCACCCCCCTTGGTAGCATGGCAGAGCTGTAAGGCTTATCCCAAAGGCAATGTGCAAGGCGTTTGAGCAACACACACCCACACGCACCAAAAATACACTCAATACACCACAAAAGAGACTCCACATCAGGGTATATAAGAACATCACTTACATTGTATATAAACGATAAATGGTCAAAATATCGATTCCAAAATATAGACAAACCAAAATATCGAGTCCAAAATCTAGAATGGACAAAATATCGAATGGACAGAATATAGACATCAAAAATATCGTTTTGAAGGTAAGTCATGTAATATCGATTTTAAAAATATAGACAGTCAAAATATCGAAGTACATAATATAGTTTATTAAAAATATCGACATTTTTATATCGAATTTTTTTAAGTGTTT
This sequence comes from Lissotriton vulgaris, assembly GCF_964263255.1. Lineage (NCBI taxonomy): Eukaryota > Metazoa > Chordata > Amphibia > Caudata > Salamandridae > Lissotriton > Lissotriton vulgaris. Next base: position 1,249,395,721 of record NC_141685.1, read on the forward strand.
TTTATGTTAGTATATGTATGAAAAGTGTATATATTTGTGTAATTTATTTTAAGTAATTAATTGTATGTTATTTAATTATTGTGTAATTTAATTCTGTAGCGGTTTGTGGGTTTATATGGGAATAGGGTGGGAGGTAATTTAGTTATAATTAATTAAATATGGTAATTAATTAATTGGTATTTATTTAGAATTGATTGTTAATTAATTTTTAATTGTTAATTAATTAATTCTTAAATGATTATTTTTTATTAATTGATTAATTGATAATTATGTGAATAATAATTTATTTTCTGTTGCAGGTTGTAGGTTTATAGGGGAATAGGGTGGGAAGTAATTTAGTTATAATTAATTAAATATGGTAATTAATTAATTGGTATTTATTTAGAATTGATTGTTAATTAATTTTTAATTGTTAATTAATTAATTCTTAAATGATTATTTTTTATTAATTGATTAATTGATAATTATGTGAATAATAATTTATTTTCTGTTGCAGGTTGTAGGTTTATAGGGGAAAAGGGTGGGAAGGAATTTAATTAAAATTAATTAAATATGTTAATTAATTTATTGGTATTTATTTTGAACAAATTGTTTATTACTTTTTAATTGATAATTAATTAATTCTTAATTGATAATTATTTTTTATAAATAGATTCACTGATAATTATGTGAATTATATTAATTTATTTTCACTAGAGTGGGAATAGTAAAATTTACCCCTATGCTATTCAACGCTTTCCCACTGTTGCACTCTCTGTTGTGTGAATAGTAATTTTTACCTCTACGCTATCCAACGCTTTCCCTACTGTTGCACACTGTGAAGTGGGAATAGTAATTTTTACCCCTACGCTATCCAACGTTTTCCCTACTGTTGCATTCTCTGGAGTGGGTATAGTAATGTTTACCTCTGCGCTATCCAACTCTTTCCCTACTGTTGCACTCTCTGGAGTGGGAATAGTAATTTTTACCTCTACGCTATCCAACGTTTTCCCTACTGTTGCACTCTCTTGAGTGGGAATAGTCATTTTTACCCCTGCGCTATCCAACGCTTTCCCTACTGTTGAACTCTCTGGAGTGGGAATAGTAATTTTTACCCCCACGCTATCCAACGCTTTCCCTACTGTTGCACTCTCTGGAGTGGGAATAGTAATTTTTACCCCTACGCTATTCAACGCTTTCCCTACTGTTGCACTCTCTGGAGTGGGAATAGTAATTTATACCCCTACGCTATCCAACGCTTTCCCTACTGTTGCACTCTTTGGAGTGGGAATAGTAATTTTTACCCCTACGCTATACCAACCCTTTCCCTACTGTTGCACTTTCAGGAGTGGGAATAGTAATTTTTACACCTCCGCTATCCTACGGTAATAATATTGTGTATTTTTTATTAATATTATGTTAATATATATATATATGTTTTAACAGATATGATTGTATTTTTTTATAAGTTAAATTAGTTATTTAATAATTTTAAGGTAATTTAAGTATTTTTAAGTATATTTTAGCTATTTATTTTTATTATTTTTTTAATTTTACATAAATTTTAAGTAATTTGATATTTTTATAATGTATATATATGTATAAACGATATTTTGGGGTCGATATTTTGGTACTTACCTGTTTGTAGATAGGAATTCGATATTTTGTCTGTCGATACTTTGGAATCTATATTTTGAGTAGTCTATATTTTGTCCCTTGATATTTAGTCAGTGATCCGTTATAAACACATACACCACAATCACTTTGCCAACTAGGGAATTGTCATAACACCCTACTTAATGCAATAAAATAAAGACATATATATATATTGCACACATCATAAAAACATCATGAAAGACACCACCACTCTCCTATTATACCATGTAAATACACATCATTACATCAGGACATAAAAATGCAGTAATTAGATGCAGAGTGTAAATGAGTCACCAAAGCATCATCAAATACACATAAATACCACTAGTCTCACCATCGAGCTACAGGGCACAGCACTCTTGTGCTCATATTAGGTAGTATACAGCTGTCCTAGATTCATAAAGGATTCATATTAAGGACAATACTGTAAGCTTCTCTTCAATTACTGAAGTGCGGGTCTCCTTCGAGAACTCACTCTTCGTGTGTCCACGATCCTGTGCCTCCAAATATGTGTCAACATGGGGGGGGCACACACTGCCTAACTCTGCAGGGAGGCCTTGATGGGTCCCGCATGTGTAGGGCAATATGACGCAGTTGTTCGCCAAACAATTGCTTGTAAATGTAGCCTCAGAAATGTGAAGCCTGCCTGAAAAGGGTGTCACCAGTGGGCCCAACTCACTCTCTGTGCTCCGGGTGGGGACGGGCTCTCCCTGCTGCACCATGTGCATGTAGAGCGGTCCCTGCATCCCTGGGAAGCTGCTCTATTACCAACAGCAGTGAAAGATGGGCATGGCCTTCTATGCTGGGCCCTGCCCACAGCACGACAACAGCAGAGCACATCAGCTTTCTGTTCTGGTAATGCCCTGGGGCTGTGCCAGACTCCCTTTGCTGCAATGCTTCCCTCTCTCCAGATCGGGAGGGGGCGCCAGAGAGCGGGAAACAGAGGAGAAATCCTGTGAGGCCCTCAATGTCGTTTCTTGGGAACCTGAGATCAGCGCTCACCACGCGCTCCAGTCCTAGCACCAGGAGGTATTTCAAACAAATACCAAAGGGGATCTGCCCTGCACTGATCCTTTACCTATATCTAGTGTTCACCATGCGCTAGGAGATAAAAGCATAACGTGGTCCCAAAGCACTAGTTCTTTTTCAAGATGAAGAATACAGGGTTCACCACGCACTGTTTTAGCAAATTGTGAAAGAACAGTCTAGTCCTTCCCCTGTCCCAAACAGGAGCAGCAACCCATAGGCCATATCACCCCACACACATCAGGGACAGCACTCCTCAGGCAGCTCTCCCAGCTCTCCTTCCATGCAGGTTCCTTTTCGATCCAGCAAGGACCTTTTTGAAATCTTTTATCTCCCTGAGACTTCCAGCAAGAGGCAAGCACACACAAGCCCTTGGAGATCTTCTTAAGCAGGAAACCACAGCAGGGCAAAAAGAGTCAATTCTTTCACTCTGCCCACAGATAGAAGCAGCAACTGCAAGCCAATCCACCCCTCATAAAGAAAAGGCAGCACTCCTCACACAGCTCTTTAACTCTTCTTCTTGGCAGGTTCTCTTGTTTACAGAAGTAATCCAGGGGTTTAAGGTTTCCTACTTATACCCCATCCAATCATTGTTCTCCTTGCATTAGAGTCCCTGAGCTCAGTACAAACCAGTTATGTCCTCCCTGGTCTGGATTGACCCCAGGGGGTGGAGACATTGTGCAAAGGAGATACAGCCTATTCAGGTGCTAGTGAAAACTCTTCCCACCACTCTTTGAATGCATACCAGATCTATTCAACCTAGGGATGAGTCACCCAGGCAAGGCAGGACGTACCTCAGCCCACCTTGTGACTGTCTAGAGTGAATGCACATCCCCAGCTCCTGTCACTCCAAAACCAGACCGTGAATACACAAACAGGCAGAGGCACACAGAATGGTAAACCAAGAAAATGACCCATTTCTAAAAGTGGCATTTTCAAACACACAACTTAAAACCACTGTTCCAAAAATGTGTGTTATTAAATTCTGAGTTCAGAGAGCCTAAACTCCATTTATCTATCTTGTCCCAATGGAAAGTTATACTTGTAAGATGTTAGAAGGCAGCTCCCATGTTAACCCGTGGGACAGACAGCCTTATAAAAAAATGAAATACATGTGTATTTGACTATCAGAACAGGTAACACACACCAGTGCATGTCCTACCTTTCACATAAAATGCACCCTGCCCATGGCTGTACATTGGGCCTACCTGAGGGGTCCCTTACATGTAAAACAAACATTTTCAATGCAACGGTCTCACCTTTGCAAAAGTTAGAGCTATTGGCATTGTTAATGACAACATTGTTATTTATGTGTTGGTTTTGAAAACAGATAAATAAATGGCATTGTCATTTAAAATGCCAATAGCTTATTCTCTCTCAAATGCGAGACCTATTGCATTTGCACACACACACACACACAGAGCCACACCAGCACACAGCCACACACACAGAGCCACACACACACAGAACCACACACACACAGAGCCCCACACACAGAGCCCCCCCCCCACACACAAAGAGCCCCCCCACACACAGAGCCCCCCCCACACACACAGAGCCCCACACACACAGAGAGCCACACACACAGAGCCACGCACACACACAGAGCCACACATACACACAGAGCCACACACACACACTCAGAGCCACACACACACTCAGAGCCACACACACATGTTCAGGCGCTTTTTGTGTTAAAAAACACAATTTTCTTTTTCCATGAGAGTGGTGTTTCTAGCTGTACACCAATATTTGACTTCGAATGAGCATTGAAAGGAAGTTCAACACCATTTCATGTGCTCTTTTGAATGTGTTTCTATACATTTTAATACACAGAAGCGCCGAAAAGGGGCTGCTGCTCAAATACCACTCTGGTTCAGCGGTTTACGTTTTACAAATTGAAATCAAACGCCGTCCTGCGGATAATTAGCTATTCTCTGTCTTTGATGCCTTAATTACCCACGTTATAGCGTTGAAAGGGAAAGAAATGAAAGAAACATGGGAGTAAAATCATAACTTTTTTTAGTTTTGTGTTGCTGAAGGGAGACTACCTAATTATGGAAAACAACCAGTTGTCTGCTGATCGATGATCAGTAAATATTGAATATTAAACATGGTGCTCAACAGCCCAGTCATGAACAAGATGCAGGTCTACGTAGACTGCTGGAGCTCTCACAGGTATCATCTACTTTGGACAGAGTTCTTCTCCAGAGACAATGGGCATCGCCTAAAGTTACGTCGGCGTGCACCACCTACCAAAGGAGGTGAAGGAGTGTGTGTCAGGAAGATGTCTCGTGCAATATTGTGACAACACTTATAGCGCTTCATTACCCTGACAAAGCGCTGAAGCTCATTAGCAGATGGGTAGCTCGCTACACCAATATATAGTGCTTCTTTCTCTGACAAGGCCCTGAAACTCATTAGTTTTTTGCACCAAATACTATTCATATGTACGGACAGCAAGGCCTGCAGGGTCAGCAATATTTGGGTATCACTTGAAAGCAACTGGGGGGCTATTTTATGCCAGCATCCAATGCACAGGGGCAGCTCCACTAACCACCTTGTTAAGGGTGGCTGGGCACTGCTCATGCCAAAAACAGAATTACGATGCAATTATAAATCTAATAATTTGCAGTTAAACAACATGCCCAGTTGGCTTACTCCCTCCTTGGCTCGATATCCGATTCTAACAAAAGGACTGGCTAAGAATATAATGTTTAGACCCTCTTTACTCTCCTGGTCTTGCTCATGTAGGACAAGCCGAACGCGACACACGACTTGTATTAATGACCACACGGGATGTTTGCAGCAGGGATAAAGGCTCTACTGGTACCCAGCACGTGGCAGCTACTGGCTGATCATTGTCTGAGGGGTTATGGTTTCAGATGCTAATATCTGCACTGGAACAACAATCACAACAATCAATTAAAGAGGCCGGTTTTCTATACATGCATGCACTGCACTCAACACGTAATAGATATAGAATAGTTAACAAACAGAAAAGGGCATTGGATTTATATGTGAAAAATTTAGTGTTTATTGGGCTGCTCATGATTGTCAGCATGACTCTAGAAGCAATTGTGTCCTTCCGTCACTTGCAACCCACCAGACTTGGCCTGGGGGCATGCCCATAATAGGATAGGCAGGTGCAATTCACAATAAAATAATCAGGACAGGTCCTACACTGATTATGTCTGCGTGGAAAGAGTTAAGGACCCTGATTTTATATATTGTTTCTTTCAGCAGTTTAGCTTCCTAGCAGTCTACGTTTGTGAAGACAGGAGAAATCAGACAGCTTAGTTGACAGCCTCTGATAGAGAAGACTCGGACTGAGCGCTCTCTGGTGAAAGGCAGAGCCTCACACGCACACACAGAGCTAGCACCGAGAGCGGCCAGAAGGCAGCGTAAGTGTATGGACTTTCCAACAATAGTAGTAAGAATAAGAATACAACTATTAGAGGGGAAGAAAAACAAGAACATTAACAGTGGACACTCTTATATGGAGCTTTCTGTCACTGCTGTGTTCTTTTAGTACCTAAATAAACGGTACTTATATTACCGACCTCGGAAGGATGAAAGGCTGAGTTAAGAGCTGGATTCCAACGCTCGAGATGAAGGCTTCACGTGGATCCATCTCATGGTGACCAGACAGTCCGCCCTCTTACTAAAAGGGTCTCTACAGCGCCCCCAATGATATTCTAGGCTCGCATAATTTTTAAGAAACACTGGCCCCCAGTGTGAGAACCACAAAGAGACACTGTCAGCTGGGGACACCAGCGACTTCTCCCACCCCCCTGGTGTTCCTTCAGGATACTCGAAGAAGCACTAAGCTCCCTGTGAGGAGCTCAAAGAAGGTGGACAGCAGTGCACAAACCCGCAGGACGCCCCTCGCCAGCTTCCCGCAAGGGCTGAAACAAAATGCAACAAACCAATATCCAAATGGAGGGTTTGGGGTATTGCCTCAAAGCCTCCTGCATCACGACTATAAGAAGGATAATGAATTGCTTCCCTTACGCTGAAAGAATAACGCTACAATACGGGGATAGGAGGGGGGGCCGTGAGCATCAGCTACAGCTCAGACATGGGGGATGGAAGGGGATGTGCACTGCTGCGGAAGATTAAGGCCAGCCTGGAGGGAAACGAGGCCTTACTTAGCAACGCTGCCACGGTGTTATGCTGAAAGCATCAATATGTTTTCAAATAGCGCTTCATAACGTACTAATGTTATTTCTAAGTAGTGTAGTTAGCGTGATAATGTTAGAAGTTTTAAAGATGCTAATTTTACTAACTTCAACGTAAAAACCTGACCTCTCTGTGCCCCTAACTGCGATGCAGTGCTATGGGGACGGCAGAAATAAAAAAGAAACACACAGCAAAATAAACGCACACGACAGGAAGTTCCCGTGCTCGGATACTTGAAAGGTGCTGCATCGGTACTTACAGAGGCGCTGGCACCGGCAACAGGACTCGGGCAGGCTATCTCCTAACCCCACGCCGTGGTGCACAGATGCATAGCCGGCCGGAACTAGAGATAAAAACCTGACCTCTCTGTGCCCCTAACTGTGCTGCGGTACTATAGTGATGGCAGAAATAAAACAAGACAAACATTTACAACAGCGGGAGGGGGTGCGGGAACAGAGATACGGACAGAGCGAGGGTGCGAGAAGAAATACATGGACAGCGGGAGGGAGGACGGACAGCGGGAGGGGGGCAGGATACAACAACGCGGGACCGAGACGAGGTTAGCAATGACGAAAAACATCCGTGTAAAAAAAAAAAAAAAAGTAAATGCCCACAATCGCCCACCTCAAAATGATGAAAAAAAGGGCGGGGCTTAGAAAAAAGACAGAAACGCCCACGAATCTGCTCCGAGAATGATTGACAATGATTCCAATGGCTAGCCTCCATTTATGGAGCTAGCCAATGTAAGAGAGAGGCGGGTTCAACCCCAGTAACTGTAAAACAAAATTTCTCGAACTGCGCGACACTGCTGCGCAGTGTACGCCAGTCGAGACCTAAAAAGGGAAGGTTAGGGCCTGGCAGGTCAAAACAGCAATTTACAACTGCACGTGCAGACACTGGCATGGCAGATCTGAGACACATTACAGGGCTACTCATATGGGTGGCACACCCAGTGCTGCACGCCCACTAGTAGCATTTGATCTACAGGCCTTGGTACACTCAGTGCACTTTACTAGAGACTTACCAGTAAATCAAATATGCCAATCATGGATAACCAATCACAATTACAATTTACACTGAGAGCATATGCACTTTAGCACTGATCAGCAGTGGTAAAGTGGCCAGAGTCCTATAGCTAACAAAAACAGGGTCAGAAATATAGGAGGAAATAAGTAAAAAGTTTGGGGATAAACCTGAAAAAGGCCATGGTCTAACAAGAATGCATTGCCATAGATTGTTGTAGATTATAATGGTGTTGAGGCAGCGGCATAGAATTCAGCTTTGTACAATGCATCATCGTGGAATGCAGTGACTAGATTGGAGCATTACATTTCAGAGAGCAGTGGTGTAGACTGCAGTTGTGCAGAGTGGTGTGATGCAGAGTCAAGTAGTGTGGCGTAGAATGCAGGGGTGCAAAATGCAATGTTGGAGAGTAGAGTAGAGTGGCATAGTGTGCAGTGGCTTACAGTGGTGCAAAGTATAGTGGCACAGAGTGATGCAGATTAGAGGACAGTGCCATAGAGTGCAGTGGCATAGAGTTCAGTGATGGAGAGCAAAGTACTGCAGAGCGCAGCGGTACAGAGTGGGGTGATGTAGAGTAGAGTGGCATACAATGCAGTGTTACAGAGTAGAGTGCAGTTGTGTAGAAGGTGAAGAATACATTGGCATAGAGTGCAGTGGCGTAGAACAGAGTTGTGCTGAGAAGAGTTATGTAGAGTGCAGTGGTACAGAGTAGAGTGGTGCAGAGTATAGTGCAGCGGCATAGAGTGGTGTAGAGGAGCGTAGAGTAGAGTAAACTTGTGTAGAGTGCATTGGCATAGAGTGTTGCAGAGTATAGTGGAATGGAGTGCAGCAGCACAGAATTTAGCAGCGTACAATGCAGCGGCATACAATGAAGTGGCATAGATTAGAGTGCAGAGACGTAGAGTGAAATGGTGCAGAGTGGAGTGGTGTAGAGTGCAGGGGCATAGGGTGGTGTAATTCAGTGTGCAGTGGCTTAGAGTGCAGTGATGCACAGTAGAGCGCACTGGCATAAATTGCTGTAGTGTAGAATAGAGTGGCATAGAGTTCAGTGGCAGAAAGTGCTGTGTTGCAGAGTAGAGAGTAATAAAGTGCACTGGTGTAGAGTGACAGCGTGCATTGGTATAAAGTGCAGTGGCATAGAAAGCAGTGGCATAGAGTACAGCGGTTCAGAGTAGAGTGCAGTGATGTAGAGTACAATTGAGTATAGTGGATTGGTGTCCAAAGCAGTGGTTTAGAGTAGAGTGTTGTAGTGTGCAGTTGCATAGACTGGAGTGCGACAGAGTGGAGTAGAGTGGTGTAGAGTGCAGTGGCAAAGAGTAGATTGTTGGAGACAAGAGTGAAGTGGCATAAAGTGGAGCCGTGCGGGGGAGAATATACTGGACAAGAGTAGAGTGGCAGAGAGTAAATTGGTAAAGAGTGCAGTGGCACAGAGTACAGTGGTGCAGAGTAGTATAGAGTGGATTTGCATGCAGTGCAGGTGTTTTGAGTGGAGATGTACAGAGATGAGTGCATTGGCGGAGACTGTATTGTCACAGAGTGCAGGCCCATAGAGTGCAGTTTTACAGAGTGGAGTAGAGTGAAGTTGTGCAGAGTGAAGTGCAGTGGCTTAGCCTGGAGTGGTGTAGAGTGAAGTGGTGAAGAGGGCAGGGATGTAGAGTGGAGTGATTTAGAGTTCATTGGCACAGAGTAGAGTGGTGCAGTGTAGAGTAAAGAGACGTAGAGTGCATTGGTGTAGTTTGGAATGGTGCAAAGTAAAGTAGAGTGCAGTGGCATGGGTGGTGTAAAGTGGAGTGGTGCAGAATAGAGTGGAGTTGCATAGATTGGAATGTGCGTGATGTGGTAGCACACTGCCATTGCTGACAACACATTGTTGGAAGGAATCTGCTGAGGAACTGAACTATTCCTGGGACCAAATAACGTCAGTATGTAGGGGCTGAGTCACCATATCCAGCCCAGACTAGCACATAGTGCTTTACCTACTATCCTAACCTTCCAAGAGTGTCAGTTAGGGTAGCATCTCAGAACACAACATGCTAGTGCCCTCAGGGAAATGTGGAAACAGATTGTCAATCTTTTGTTTTCTCACTCATGCATGTCCATAATAAATAAAAAAGACACTAGAACAGTTTACAATATTTATTTAAATGTATTGTGTTCTATTATAAAACATCTGCACTGTAACTAGGAAGCATATGCATCCCAACTGCACAAGGAGCATTACAAGAAAACTATAAACAATAAGAAGCCCTACCATGGTGAATTATTATAGCTGCCTCATCTCACCCCCACTACGGAAACACAGTGTTATATTATAGATCTCTGGGTTTAGTTGCAGTTATTCTACATCTTAGGCAGTGGATCTCTCTCTTGTCAGGACCTTTTTTTCTGCTAGAATGTCTTCTTTCTGTTTTTAAAATGGCCTGAATCTGTGTATATGTTACTTGGTGTCTTCGTGAAAACAGCAGATTTTAATTTATGCTGTGTCAAGCTACATTTGCTAACTAATGTCTAGGAGACTGGGCACAATGCTGTTTGACCTTGTACAAGATTATATTCGTAAATACTTGCACAGTTCATTTAAATATTGGTTTGTGCTAAAAAAACATTTTTTCCTAAGCTATGCATCCACACGATTGTCACCTAAATCCTCTCACTTTGAAGTCAGAGAAAGCACGGTAAACACCAATCTCCCTTGGAAGACATAGTGTGACATTTGACCTCTGTCTTTGAATGCACAGCTAATGTGACAAGATGTACAGGCCTGTTTACAGAAAGGAGCACTGTTGAAGAATACATGGAGAGGTTGTGAGAAAATGCTTTATTACTTGGGAGGGACAAACTCATGCTGGACAGAATAAAACAAATAAAGTCAGCAAATAAAAAAACTGAAATGTGAGTTACAAACCAAAAGCCAATGGTAAGCTATGGGTGGAATGCATTTTCAGGGAAGTTTCTGAATGTCCCCAAGATGTCTTTCACAAACCAGACAGCTATGCTGCCTCATAGGCTTCAACCTAAAAAGGGGGAAATGCACCTGTCTTTCAAGATGTGATTTTTTTGTGACATGATTTATGATAAATTTCGAATGTCCACCTCCCCACACCACTGCAGCTGGGTTAGGTCACATCTGAAGGTCGAACTTTACTATTGTTATGTTATATTATTTTTATATAGCGCAAATCACCATCCGGTCTCTAAGCACTTCTAGAGAAAGTGAGCAAATCGCTAGAATTGGAGTAACTAGTGGCAACGGATGCAGAGATTATGCAGATGTTAGTGCCTCTCTATAAAGGTAGGTCTTTAAGAGCTTCCTAAAGGTTAACAAAACCGGTTCCTTTCGCAGATACTCCCGTAGATCATTTCAGACCTGTGGGAGGAGGACCGAGAACGCTCTACCCCCTTTGGTTTTAAGGCTATACCTGGACGAGGCTAGGCTACAGGCCTCGGATGATCGTAAGACCCGGCCGGGAACCTACTTGATCACACAATCTTTTATGTATTTAGGTGCCTCCCCATAAATTGCCTTATGGGCTATGCAAAGACTCTTGAACTGCACTCACTGTTCAAGGGGCAACCAGTGCAATTTATGTAGCAGAGGGGTGGCTTGCGTCCTCCTAGGGAGTCTAAAAATGAGACTAGCCACATCATTTTGTACAACTTGTAGTCTCCTGAGGAGCTTCTGGGGAAGGCCCAGGTAATGGGCATTCCCATAATCCAGCCGACAAGTGACAGATTTTTGTATCGCTTTGTTCGCCCTAAGTTGGCAGGGTATGCTCAGCCGTGAGTCCCTTGCTCACTTTGCCACTGGATTCAAGATAGCCTGGCTGATGTGGGTTATGAACCCGAAACCGGTCCCAGGATGCTTGTTTCCGGTCCAGGGAAGACATGGCTTAGCAGTTCGGGCTGGACTGTTCCCATGAGGCACAGGGTCAGACTGATTTGCATATGGCCATGTCTGGACTGGGGTGGCGGAGTGAGTTAAAGAATGGTGATGGATTAAACCCAGGTCAGTTGACTGGGGGTGTGTGTTTGATTTGCTCAAACGCTCCGTCCATCGTCCTCTTTTGTATCGCTTTGTTCGCCCTACGTTGGCAGGGTATGCTCAGACGTGAGTCCCTTGCTCACTTTGCCACTGGATTCAAGATAGCCTGGCTGATGAGGGTTATGAACCTGAAACCGGTCCCAGGATGCCTGTTTCCGGTCCAGGGAAGACATGGCTTGGCAGTTCGGCTGGACTGTTCCCATGAGGCACAGGGTCAGACTGATTTGCATATGGCCATGTGTGAACTGAGGTGGCGGAGTGAGCTAAAGAATGGTGATGGATTAAACCCAGATCAGTTGACTGGGGGTGAGTGTTTGATTTGCTCAAACGCTCCGTCCATCATCCTCTTTTGTATCAAGAGATGACAGTGGCGGAAACAGTTGACTGCAGTGCAGATATGGAAAGGAGGTGAACAAGTCTCTGTAACTGCCTAAGTACACCCGTACAGATTCCCACAACAGAGGAAACCTGGCAAGACATGGACAATTCCGATTCAATTTTCAGCCCCAGACTTTTTACCACTGGGAATGGCACTGGGACCACTCCCAGTTCTGGGGGCCAAAAAAGGTCACACCAAGGGTTATTATATGTTGGAATAATAAGCACCTCGGTTTTATCCGGGTTTATTTTCAAGGAGTTGGCTGCAATCCAATTTACAGTGAACCTAAGCAGATTTTTTACTGACTCCTGAGCCTTACAGGAGTTATTAAGCCGGTCAAGAAGTTGAGTGTCTTCGGCATAATTAAAGACCTGACAGTTCCTAAGTGTCAAGGCCTCCACCAAGGGCTGCAAATAGATATTAAATAGAAGCGGAGATAATGCAGAGCCCTGAGGTACTTCGCAGGTCAGGGAGCCCAGATCCGACAGCTGCTCATCCAACTGAACCTTCTGAGTGCGATCAGACAAAAAAGATCTTAGCCATTGATGTGCTTGCCCTTTTATACCCAGATTCGAAAGACGGTTCAGCAGTATGTTATGGCTGACCATTTCGAATGCTCCTGACAGGTCTAATAAAATCAGGACACTCTGCTGTTTACTATCGGCCCTAACTCTGAGCTCGTCCAAAATGTCAACCATCACTAGCTCTGTGCTATGATGGGCTCTGAAGCCCGCCTGTCCAGTGTGGAGCAATTGATGATCATCTAGATACCTTGCAAGAGTTTTCAAAACATGCTGCTCCAAGATTTTTGCTAGAAAGGGGAGCTACAAGATAGGCCTATAGTTTTTTACGGCTGAAGTGTCCGCCCCGGGTTTTTTCAGCAGGGTGGTAACCCTTGCTTCCTTCAGATTAGTTGGAAGATAGCCCAGATCTAGAGACTCATTAAGTAATCTCAAGGCCTGCTTTGCCAACCCAGGCAGAGCCATTTAGAAAAGCCTCGGAGGACAAGGGTCCACTCGAGAACCTGATTTAATATGCTTTGCTAGTGCTACCAAAGTAGCAGCATTGAAACTTGGGAATTTAGACAGCTGACTGCTAGGACATGGGCGGCTTATCTGGTCCAGGGAACTAAAGTCAATGGGAGTTGTGGTAATTTCCAAGATATGTCCGTAACTTTCTGGAGGAAGAACTCCTGGAAGGTATCGCAGTTCGGAGATACGATTGTGGACTTTTTTTCCGCTTTTTGACTCAGATCCTTCAAGAAGGCAAAGGTCTCTTTTTGTTTATTTTCTGCCAAAGCAATCCTTTCTTCACAAAATGCTGTTTTCCTAACTTGGATAGCAGATTTATACGTAGCGAAAAGGGCTTTATTCGTTTTTTACTCTGCTGGCTCATAGTTATATCTCCACCGCCTCTCGGCTTGGCGGAGGAGTTGTTTCTTTTCCCTTAATGTATCATCAAACCAGGGGCCCCCATTTTCTTTGTATCTAACCCTTTCTTTCCTTTCTGGTGCCACTATATCAATGGCCTGCTGTAAACAAGTGATAAAGGCTTCAGTTTTGTGATCCAAATTGTCCTCTCCCACCTCAGGGGAAGGAATTGAGTGTAACGAAGTTATTTAAAAGATCTGCCTCAACATTTTTCCACATTCTAACCTTCCTCCACAAAGGTGGGGGCTTTGAAAGTGGAGTATCACTTGGGGCCCAACATCTTAGTAGTGAATGATCCGATCAGGCACAGGGACTGATATTAGTTATCTGGGCCCGCGGTTGTGAAGACCAAATGATGTCTAAAGTGTGACCTTTTACGTGGGTGGGATTGTTAACCAGTTGCTGCTCAAAATCATCTGCTAAGATCTGAGTTTATGTGGCTCTGGGGCCATTGCCATGGCACAGAGGGGCTAGGTTGACTGGGGTGTGAGCCATGGTCAAGCAGCAACTACAGTTCTTCTCAGGGTTATGTCACAACCAAACCCTAAATGAACCTGTACTCAACCCTCGGATAGCTTGGCACAAAGCAGTCAGACTTTATTCAGAGGCTATTTGTAAAGTATTTTTGCAATACCTCAAACAGTAAAACTGACAATATACCTCAAAAGGATCCCGCACCAGTTTAGAAAAACAGAGTAGGTTTTAATGAGACAGTATGTTTTAAGAAATAAAACAAGACAAAAATGACAAACATCAAATCAGTAGACCCGGAAATATGCAATTTTAAAAATGTTAGTGACAATAGTGCTAAAAAGCACAAAGCACCAACTGTGAATATCTGGTAGCACCAGACGTAGACAAAGTCACAAGTTTAGGCCAACTGCGATTGAGCATGGGTCGGCTACAAAAATCCAATTGAGTCAATGAACAAAATACCTTAAATCCTGGTTTTGCAGAGCTTTGCGAGGATCCGCTTCAAAGATGCGCCATGCAGACAAATTGTGGCGTTTGTTCTGAGGTGCGGCATTGCTGTGATGCTCGGCCCTGCATCGTCTTTGAGGATCCCATTGACAAGAGGTTGTGATGTAAGGTTTGACGTTAAGGATACGTCGCGCAGTCGGGGAGATGCATTGGTCCGAGGAGCGATACAGTGTCTAGCGTCATGGTCAAAGCTGCCATTGACAAGCGATGTGAGGGACTGCGCCAAGGATGTGTTGCACAGCAGCGATTCTGAAGAGGCACCAGGCTGTGATGCGATGCAGGTCTTTGCAGTGGTTTGGATCCTCGCAGGAGCGACGATGAGTCGATTCTGCTCGGGGTTGTGCTGCACAGCAGAGAAGATGCATTGGTTCTGCTGGATTCACAGAGGCTGACAAGGTACCTTTGGCCCACTTACAAGGGTCAAGGACTGGGGTGGCACCACTTGGCAGGGTTGACTCACAGATGGCAGAGTCCAGGTGCAGGTGCGAGGATGGTTGGAAGCATGTTGTGTCCCTAAGACTTCAGATCAGTAGGCTGGCCAACTAGGCCCTGGAGTCTCTCTGGGGTTCTGGGCTGAGGTGATTCAAGTCCAGTTCTTCTCATCCAGACAAGGGGGCAGCAGGTCAGCACAGTAGAGCAGCAGTTCGGCAGAGTGGCTGCCTTTTCAGCAGCAAAGCAGTCCTTCTTGGCAGAGTATCCTCAGATCTAGAAGTGTACTGCAGAGGTGGTGTGTGAGGTCCAGTATTTATACACAGTTGTGCCTTCAAAATGGGGTAGAAGCTTCTAGAGGTTTCCCTTTGAAGTCCCCAGGCATCCTGCCTTCCCCGTCCTTTCTCCAGACTAACTACAGGGGTAATGCACCACATTGTGTAGAGGCAGGACACAGCCTAGACAAGTGTAAGTAGTGCTGTGCTCTGGGAGGAGGATTTACTGCTCCCATTGATGGACAAGGAAGGAAAAGGGCACTAGTGCAGGTGGCTGAAACAATCTGTAATGCCAGGTTCAAGCTCACCCAATTCTATTTCTTACACCGTACATATCTGACCCCACAGCGTTGGGCACGGTTCACCCCAGGGCTAATCCGATCCTGTCCACGTTGCGGCACGGACCCTGCCACATTCCTAAACATGACCTGGAATTGCACACAACTGCAAACGTACTGGAATCAGGTTGCACAGTCTCTTCGCACCGCAACAGCAGATCAAATGCAAGTCTCCATAAAGTAGTGCTTATTGGGTGTCCTTCCAATGCTTCAAAAAAGGAACACGGATACAGCATAGGTTTGCAACGCAGGGCCTGGTTCTGGCAAAACGGCGGATTGCAATACATTGGATCCTCTCTACGCTTGACAAATGGAGTTATGAGATGCGTGAGTGGGGTGTGGCCGAAGAGTGTCACCTCAGAGCAGAGAGAGTGGATGAGAACACTGAGAGAGACCTGGCGGAGTGAGGACAAATGTTGACAGGGGTGTTCTTGAGGATGTACCAGAGCGATGATGAAACTGTACCTACACAATTACCCAACCACACTTTGCCGGGACTTAGCGCAGAAGATGCGAATGGCCCTCTCACGCAAACACCAAGCCAGATATACCAGTCCGCCTGAAATAGCCATACAAGAGGTGGTAATGCTGCTGGTTGCTGCCGGGGGGGGTGGGCGGGTTCTTTTCATGTCCTAAGATTATTTTCAGTTTCTTTAATATGTTGTGCTTGTCGCTATTCCATCTAAAGCAAAAAAAGGATACATCATGTTTAATGTGCATTGCAGTGTATAGTAATCCATTCGGATGAGTGGAGATTGTTGAACACTGTCATGAGGAAAAATGGCTGACACAATGTAACATGTATATGAAAAATGTTGTTGTGTAATATGATGCAATTTCACTAATAAAGTCAAGTTAAAAAAAAAAGTAGTACTGTGCTCAGCTCCACCCTTCCATCCTTCCTGTGATGGCCCATCGAGTCACACCTGAGCTCTCTATTGTGGGTGGCTATCTAGGAGGAATACACACAGGCTAACTGTCAGCTACACCCAGACATGTGACCCAGAGACAGGTAGAGGGCACAAATAACTAAGGCAGGAACAGGCCAACTTAAAAGTGTCATTTTCAAAATTGTAGTTTAAAATCCGACTTTACCATAAGTTAGGATTTTTTATTACAATTCCAAAGTCACCAAACAAGAACTGGTTGCCTGTTCTCATTTGGAAACGACAAGTTATCAAATGTAATAAGGTAACTCCAATGTCATCCTAAGAATGAGCCAGGCCTTGCAGTAGTGAAAAACAATTGTAAGAGTTTTCCAGTAGCAGAACTTGTCAAACTTAAAAGTACATGTCTCACTTTTTACTTTCACTGCACCCGCCCTCTGGGCTGTCCAGGGCCTATCCTAGGGGTGACTTCTATGTATTAAAAGGAAGGTTTGGGCCTAGCAAATGGTTTATTTTGCCAAGTCAAATGGCAGTTGAAAAATGCGCACACAGACTGCAATGGCAGGCCTTAGACATATTTAAAGGGGTGGCATAGTCTGTTTATAGGCCCTGGGCACATGCTGTGCCACTTTACTAGGGACTTACAGCTAAATGAAATGTGTCAATTTGGGATGAGCCAATGTTATCATGTTTTTAGGAGGGAGCAGATGCACTTTAGCTCTGTTCAGCACTGGTAAAGAGCACAGGCCAGCAAAAACAAGAACAACAAAATAAAGGCAGTAGACAAAAAGTTTAGGAAAAGACAACCCCTAAGGCTGACAGGTCTAACAAGGGGTCAAACGTTTCACAATTTCTACTGGGTAAAGCCTTCTTCCCTAGGCTGTGGCACGAGATGGTGTCAGAAAGACTATGCACAATCACTCTAGGGCAAGTTAAATCCTGTTAATGACAGCTCCCTAACCCATGGTGCAGTGCAGCAAGGTAAGGCATCTCCAATGCCGGATCTAAATGCATGGTGAGGTTCTTCGACATCCGAGTGCCTGCCACACCTATGGAAGATGGGATAGCAGGATCGATGCTGATGAGGGGAGGAAATTCTGGGGTTGCGGTACGCCAAGGTTACCCACTGCAGTGACGTCAAACACTTGGTCCCTGTTCCTGGAATGGATGAAATGTTGGCTCCATTGCTGTGTGCACATGCAGCGGGTTAACTAACTCTCTCATCTTGATTAATCCCAGCATTTCCGCAGCGTCGGCGATTCGTCGCGCATTTTACAAATATTTTTCAGCTCAGTTTATGTGACATATTGTGGCAGAAGTTGAACTGCAGTCAAGGCCAGCGTGAAACCGCTCGTTAATGTGCTCCTTCAGAAAGCACAGCGACCATTAAACATGGAGAGTGACATTTATGACTCATTTTACGGAGGAAATGCTCTAACTTGTTTATCACACCACCTTTAAATATAGGACAAAAAACCCTACACGAACCTTGCGATATATAAAACACCTTGATTGTTTTTTCAGTGTTTGACCCTGAACTTTTTCCACCGGCTTATTTAATGGCAGCCATGAACACGCTTGCAGAGCCAGCATCCGACTGTGCAGGATTGCACCGCTGGCTGCATTGTCATTAGTACAACTCGGGACACTCGGGGCGCCCCTGCAGCAGACTGACGGACCATTGATGTGGAGTGCTGCGGGGCAGTGCACGTCACAGCTGGAATGTACAGCCTACCATGTGATGCTGGGGGCAGGGAATGGACCGGACAGATGCGATGGAATGCACTGTGCACACCACGCAACTTGTGCTATCTATGGGGCAGGCGGGCACTGGAATAGACCCTGTCTCTGCAGCACTGAGCATGGAGGAAAGACCATGCCCTTGCTGGCATCTTGAAACTCGATGCCTCAACGGGATCCAGAAATCTGAGAGACACCCCATTGGCTGGGACATTCAAACAGGTATAGTTGAGACAGCGGTTGGACGAGGTGGAGTAGTGAGTGACTACCTGGCCAGAGAGAAAGAAGACAAAATGCATGATCAATTTCAGTGATTGGTTTATTTATGCATATTCTGGGACGTTACCCAAGGGTGCTAGAGCGCTTTACAGGAGAAATATGTTGTTACATGGAAGTTACGGATGGTTTATGATAGATAATACAGCTGTAAGTAATTGCGAAGGTTGAAAATATAACACGGCAGATCATTACATAAAACAGAGGTCGTGTGCCGTAAAAAGGTTGAGGTAGTATACAAGTGTACAAAAGACGTATATGGCCATTAGAAGGTTGAGGTAGTATACAGCTGTAGAGGTAGTATGGAGGTCTCTGCCTAGAGTTGATGGCGGTGTTTCAGCTAAAATACCATTGGAAGAGAAGGGCTTTCAGCTCCGTGTTTCGAGAAATGATGTAATCTAACAATTGACTGATTGTGTTCCGCATCTGCTGCTAAGGCACCAGCTTAGTGTGCTGGGTCAGGAGCTAATGTAACTCTTAGCACATGTTGTGTACCCAGAGTGAAGCTGTGAGCGAGTACAGGTTATACAGCCTTCTGGGGCGTAACACAGACCCCTGCAACGCTCTGCTGCATGGGGTCCAAGCCCTTCAGAGGGACCCCATTCTGCCAAGTCCAATGAGTATTTGAGATATGGAAGACTCAATCAATCAAATAAACTTTATTCGATTTTTTGGATTAAAAATCATAAAAGTCACATATTTACAAATATGGGAGACTCAGGGGCCCCTCTTTACACTCTGCGGGGGCCTGCATCATTTTGCATCAACCCACTGGAAGTTTTGGGTGTGAATCTGAAGAGCGGTAATAGAGTGGAATGGCGTGGACAATCCCTATTTTGGTTCCTTCATGTGGAAAGCCAACTCTCTGACCTGGACCTGGTCCATGTGCCATTCCCAAGGGCATACCTTTCCAGTGTTCCATCTTGAAAAAACCTTGCCTTCTGTGTGAGGCAGGCTTTCCATTTCTATGCATACACCACAGACTTGCATGGATTGGTAAATAACAGTGGCTAAAGTTATTCCATATATTTCCTAAGTGTTGACAGAAGTAATACACTGCCCTGCTACTTCATCGAGGCTTTTTTTACTCCAGAGTGAAGCCCATTGCTATGCTGAGGATGATCTGTAGGTGTTTTGGTGCCCTTCCCATGGCATTTCTGTTTCACTTCGGGTAACACTGCTCTGCCGCATGTTGGATTTGTTAGATGGACTGTTTACCATGCCAGGAGCACGATAGTTCGGCATCACCACCATGGAAGAACACCTCGACTTCTATATTAAGCCCTACTTAAGTGTTGTTTTTATAACACAGGTTCAGGGGCGGCGGCACAGCTCGCAGGTGAAGGGTGGCGGCCCGCGGGAGGCTTGTGGGCTGTATTTTAAAAATAATATATAATAACAATTACCTTCCCGCTACCACCGCTGCCGGATCCCGAATCTTCTCTCCTGCTCGCGGTGTCCGACTTCCGGTCAGACCAGGAAGCAGGCAGCCAGGCACCCACCCCTAAGCCAATCACAATGCTGCCATGCAGTGTTGTGCTTGGTCTGAGCGCCGTGCCACAGCGCTCAGCCAGGAGCTGGAGGGGTGGGCATGTTCTCCATGCAAGCTGTAATGCAGCATGCATGGATAACAGGAAAGTGCGCATTACTGTTTTGGGCGGCCCGAGACTGCCGACCAAACAGTCATTGCTCACAGAAGTATTCTACCACTCCTCCCCTGCTCTGCAGCCCCGCCCGCCCCTTCGTGTATGCTCTCTCAGCAGAAGAACAAAATAAAATTATAATAACATTCCGTTATTATCATTTTATTTTTTCCTTTCTTTTGCTGGCAGTGGGGCGTCCCTCCTCCGCCTCATCGGAGGAGCTGCCACTGCATGTATTCCTCAGTAAAAGTTGCTAAGACATATTTTTGTATGGGGCAGCAGTATTGAACAAGCACTGGCAAAGTCAATAGGTCTAGACTTTGTGAACTATTGGCTTTGGCAATTGTGTTTAGCCACGCTGCACAGCTTCTGGGATGCTTTAACCTTTTTTAAAAAATCGTTGATGCGGTCGCCTACGTTATATACGTGCAGGTTTTTCACTCCTTGCTCCAGACAACAGCTCTAACCCCAGGCCATCAAATGGGGCTTGTACTTTATTTAGCCTTGCACCACTGTCGCCTCCTGAACTGTTAATGACATCAAACAACTCCTGGAGGTCACCAGTTAACTTTCGCAAAGTGTTTAGATGGTGCAACTTTGCACATCTTGACAGTAATTTGACTAACTTGTCATCCTTTTGAGACAAAAAATGTTTCTGTTAAAATCTGCAACAAATTCAGCAGATGGTTATGAAGATTGCAGCATATTTATACTGTGAATTCCAAATTGTAGTTTTTAACTGACTTCGCACTTATATGAGAAGTAAATAACACCAAACAATTACCTCTTTAAAATGTTCGAGCATCTCTTTTTATTCAATCAGTTTCAGCGGCAAATGTGCAAAGCACGCTAATAAGCTCTTTGTTTCACAGTATTTTCACTATGAATCGATTCTAAACACAGCCATTTTACATTTGAACCATATACAATGATTTACAATAGGCACACCTTTTTTTTTGCCGTTTTAAGTATAGTACTGTTTATTTTGTTTGATACTTTTATAGAGGAAACGTGCAGGCAGCTACTATATAAACATAGCACAAGTACAAACCTTGTTTTGTAATGTATTCCTGGCACGATAACACAAGAATGCAAACCTTCTTAAAGTTTTTTTTTGTCATTCCTTAAATGGTATTTCGTCATTGCCTAGCAGGTTTAAATAGGGTTAATTAATTTAGGCAAATATATTAAAGTGAAGTAAACACTAACACATGCCCTTGCATGCTTATATGCATGAGCTAGTCAGTCATTCATCCTCATAGCTCCCAAGTGGCCCTATGACGTTTGACATGCTCGACCAGTCCCAACGTATTAGTCAACAGGACATGTTAAGGCCACATGTGTAATGAGAAAATGTGAACTACAATTCCCAGAAGGCACAGTAATAATGATTGAAAAGCCAGGTCCGAATAATGACAAGGAGTCGCTCACGTGCCACGAGTTCAAGTTTTATTTCACTCCTTTCTTTATTTTGTGTTAAAGACAAGCATTTTCCCCTGCACATTTCTATTTTAAATCAGTGCACACACATGGTGTATTTTCCCACAGGTCTCCCCTTGGAGAGGGCCGATCAGTGCGTTGCTGTCTGCACCTAAAACACCTTAACATGAGGGTGCCTTTCACCAAGTAGTTTGCGTTTCTGCAACACACATTTTAAAAGGAGTTCTTGTTTTATTTGTAACGCACTACCGCCCGATGGAAAGAATGTTGGAAACACATATGCGCCGCACGGAGAGACAGACGGTCTTATTCTTGGTTAAGTAACACAATTCTTTCTTTCTTCTGTATGAGTAAAAATCCCAAACAAGCAATGACTGGGCGAGCAAAAAAAAACCCACAAAAAACAACAACACTATATGACAGGGTCAGCGCCTGCTGCGTCCCTTCATCGCCCATACATTCCTCCATCCCCTCTTTCATCGATTTTGACATCCGCAGCATTCAAAGATCCGTTTACCCACACACACTGTGGGCCTCATTTATGAGGCCCCTTGCGACATCGGAACTTCGCTTTTCATGAAGTTCCGTGGCGCAGAAGCCTGCGTGGTATTTATCAGGCAGCAGTACGCCAGTTTTTGTGGCGTACTGCTGCCTGATAAATATCAGTCCCTTTAACGCAGTGTTCTGCGTTAAAGGGGCGTGCAATGGGTGTTGCTGGGGGCGTTCCCAGCAACATCCATGGCCTTTTGACACTGCCCCAGATTTACGAGAAATCGTAACACTGAAGCAGTGCCAAAAGCTTACGCCTCCCCAGGGGAGGCGTAAGGGAGGCGCAACAGGGAGAAATGTCTTTATTTCTCCTCGTATTTCCTTTTTCTATGTGTGCTGCATTCTACAGCACACATAGAAAGAGGAAAAGCCTCTTGTGATTATTTTTGTACAAAAAGGTTTCCCTTCCTGTACAAAAATAATCTTCCCCGCAACGCAGGCACCCTTGCACCATTGTG
Organism: Lissotriton vulgaris; assembly: GCF_964263255.1. Lineage (NCBI taxonomy): Eukaryota > Metazoa > Chordata > Amphibia > Caudata > Salamandridae > Lissotriton > Lissotriton vulgaris. The sequence continues at coordinate 1,249,418,454 of NC_141685.1, forward strand.
CAAGGGTGCCTGCGCTGGCGCAGGCAGCCCATTGTGTGCCAGCGGAGGGGAAAAGGACAGGAATGCGCCGTATCTTATAGATACGGCGCATTTCTGCCCTTTTCTTTTGCCGTAGGGAAGCGCAGCAGGAAGGCCTGCTGCGCTTCCCTACGGCAAAAAGTCATAAATGAGGCCCTGTATGTCGATTGGTATGTACGTATTTGTGTCTGTGTATAAATTGATTTGTGTGTGTACATGGATACCTGTAGGCATTCTACGACAAATCTCCAAATGAGCTTGATTATAAGGCACGTATGTACGTGTTTTTGGCGTGCATGCGTGCCTAAATGTTGTGTGTTTTTGTGTGCATGCACTACAGTACAACTAGATCTGCTGGATTTGCCAATGCTTGGTTAGATTCGATCTGTTTGTTTTATTTCTGTAGGCTTGGAGCAATTCTTTTTCTAAAATACAGTGCAATCTTTTCACATTGACTAATACTCAGTGCCATCTCATAACTTGTCTCTTGTCAATACAGTTCCTGAGAGATCTGCCCACAGTACCATTATTGAATACGAACCATGCTGCACTAATTCTCAAGAGCCAGTTAGAACTCCATTCTTCCTGATGCCAAAGCCTCTCATAGGTCTGCCCTGAACACCAGCGCTGAGTCTCACTAAGACCTCTGTTCCGAATATGAAACATGTTAACTCAGTGCTTGCTCTTGAGAATATCCAGAATTAACTATGTTGTGCTTTTGGAGACACCCAGATTCACTTAGACCTTTTCATTATACCTAGACTCACTCAATATTCAGCATCAATGGAGTACTATAAAATCTTTTGCTAACTTCAAGCTCTGTTCGTTAAAATCCAAATATTCATTTATAGCTTTGCTATGAGAGGTACATTTAGAGTAATGTTCTAAATACATGGGGACAATTTACATGGCCCTTTTGCCTCCTTGTTCCACCATTGCATCCCTTTTTTTTAAGTAACGGCGGTGCAATCAATGCAGCCAATTTACAACGTGACACATATAGAGAGATGCGTCACGTTGTGAAGCCCTGCGCCAAGTTATACCTGCGTCAGGTTGGGGGTTGGGAGCACACTGCCTCACAGGCCCAGCACCGTCGCCCCTTTGCATCCTGGTAAATGCAGTACACAGTTCAAACTTACTTCCAAATTAGCTGGAGTTTGTCATCAAAGTTGGTGCAGACATTGCTGTATATCTCTAGACACGTGTTTCTGGGTTGAGCCCTTCATCAGTAGAGAGCAGCTGTATTAAAGAGGAAAGAAAAATCATCTGGGGTTGCTGGAAATGCTGCCAATTTCCTCACAGCCCACAGTACCTCTCACAGGCACACAGGTGCATCTCCAAAGCTCGTCAGCTTGCTGGCTCAAGGGAGCCTTGTAAACAGAATGGCGGTTGGGAGCACACTGCCTCACAGTCCCAGCACAATGCGCCCCTTTGCATCCTGGTAAATGCAGTACACAGTTCAAACTTACTTCAAAATTAGCTGGAGTTTTTCAACAAAGGTGGTGCATACATTACTGTATATCTCTAGACCCGCATTTACCATAATGCTAAGGGGCGAACTGTGCTGGGAGTAGGCATGAGCGGATTTTGCGGATTGGCAATCCGCGAATTTGCGGATTTGCAAACTCGCAATCCGCAAAATCCGCGAATTCCCGCGAATTTGCGGATTTTTTTTTTTTTTGTGTTCGCCCGTGTTTCTGCCAGTTCGCGAGGGTTTTTACAATTTCGCAATTTGCGAACTTACCTGTCGGGTCGCAAGTTTTGCGAACTTGTTGTTTCTACGTGTCCAACCTGTTTGGGACACTCTTCTTCATCACTGCCACTCTCTGTCACCACTGCCACTCTCTGACTACTCATGCCACCCTCTGGCCCACCCATGCCACCCTCTGTTTCATCACCACACCCTCTGGTTGTCCAGTGTACATTATTTTTGGCAAAGCAAAGCACACCTTCCCTGCCTCAAGTGACCTGAATTAATTTGGGGCTGATTAATGTGTCACAGAATATTTTTTTAGCTGGCACCTGCTTCCTTAGTGCGCCCTGATTAGTGATCTTTTGCACTTGCTAAGTGCTTTCATTGTTGCAAAATTAGTTACAACACCTGCCCTGCCCCAACTGACAATAATGAATTAGGGGCTGATTAATGGATTTTAACTTCCAGCCTGGCTCCTGCTTGTCTCCCTTAGCTGTAATTCAGGACCTTTGTGGCATATGTGTAACTATTCTGAGGTTCAGAGCAGGGTCACATAATAGTTGCAACTGGCAACTGAACTCTGGAGGGGCCCCTCAGGAAGCACTACAGGAAATGGCTACTAATGATGAGCCTGAACTTTTGAACCTGGTAAGTAGTTACTTTCAGTTTTGCTAAAATCGTATTTCTGCAATTTCGCACTTATTCGCGGGGCGCGAACTCACGCGAACAGTGCGAGCAGTGCGAGCAAAATCCGCTGCTCGCGGATTTGCGGATTTTTCAGGAAATTCGCAAATCTCGCGGATTGCGGATTTCCCGAAAATCCGCAAAATCCGCGAGCGGAACGGATTTTCCGCCCATGCCTAGCTGGGAGGTGAAGCAATGTGCTCCCACCCCTTCCTGTTTGAAAGGCTCCCTTGAACCATTGAGCTGACGAGCTTGAGGAGATGCACTTGTGCACCTGTGAGAGGTACTGAGTCCTGAAAGGATTGTGGCAGCCTGCTTAGCAACCCCATATTAAATTCGTTTTTAGGTCTTGCCTACGCAGAGCGCATACGCTCCATAGGAAAAAGATCTTTAGCCATCGAGTTGGTTTTGAGGCCAAAAATGTGCACAAATTGCATTGCTTTCAATGGCAACTCCTTCATGTTTGGTGATTCCCTTGCAGGAGCGAACAGCTGGCGCCATATGTTAGCATTTATCGAACCTTCGCTCCCGTAAGGGAATTGGGCAGGCCCCTCCTCTCTCCCCTCCCCCTGCTGCTGCACATGCTTGTGCTTGTTTAATCTTATGTTCTAACTCCTGTCAACTGCTAAAAGCCAGACCGCCCAGTTTAAACATTTACACGTGGTTCTTTTTTTGAAGGTCAATGCATTAATGTGCCAATCACAAGTCATGCATGTCACTTGAAAAGTAACAGAGAGGTGCCACACTGAACCAAACATACCAGTCCCTGAAAAGTTCAAATTCACAAGCACATATGTTGCACAGAGTAACTGGCAGATGGAGGGTTACACCTGAAAGGGGTATCTTGCTATCTGTTGCCCAAGTGCTGCTCTTAATGGCATGCAGTAAGACCTATTCTGTGCTGAGGGACGATCTACCTACCGCCTGTGATTCAGGAAGTCCAGGGAGAAGGCTCCCGCCTGACAACACAGCAGGGGGACGGACTTACCTGCACCATAGCAAGCTGGAGCCGGCTCGAGGAGGGGCATGCCGCTCCGGGGTTCTCCGGCGCACGGAGGGGGCCTCCAGCAGCCATCAGCGCATGCCCACGGTGATCCCTCGGGGCCCTCTGCGCCACCTTACCCGGGCTCGAACAACCACCTCCCTGCCACCCAGGGCTCTGGACAGGAATGACCTGTTTGATATTTGAAGCTAGATTAACGTCCGCTGACTCATGCCCCTTCAGGGGGCGCGTGCGGCAGGCAAGGCTCACGCAGGTGAGCGCGCAGCAATGCCATCGCTTATTGGATACCCATGTAATGTCTCAGACTCCAAACACCACCAAACGTACTGTGCTATAAAGCCCGCAATAACATGGCTGCACGGTGGCTGCAGTGGGTCTGGTGTCTCCCCCCGGCCTCGTGAATCCCGTGCTCCCACTTCAATGAAAGCCGCGAATGGCGCGTGATGCCCCTCACCGACAGCCACGGGAGGCGACTCACAGGGCTCGAGGGCACCGGGGGCCAACCAGAGGGCGGAAAACATCTCAATCTCTCTCAGACTTCACAACCCATGTCCTGGTAAACCTTGACATTCAAAGAGGATGCAACAAGGATACAACCTGAGAGCGATTCTACCACGCAATTCTCTTTATAGAACAATTTAAATCTTCTTTTTTTCAAGTATTTTCTTCCTTTTTTTTCTATATCATAGGTCAAAGTTTAAACCCAACCATGTCCTACTTTGTACTCTCATGAATCCTGGCCTCGCACAGCCAGCTTCATGTGTTCTCGCTGTGCGCCCACTAGCGGTGCCGGAGGTTTATACAACTATGAGCCTATAGAAATGTGAATCAGGGACGATACAAAGATGAAATAGGCACGTAAACTGAACAGCACCACTTTTTTTATTATTAGAAAAGGAGTAGTTCTTGAATGCGTTAGAGTGGAGAATGATACTCTATGCACAAAGTGCACAACAACGCGTAACTATCTCATTACTGACACCACTTTTAATGACATTTCGGCGCATCCGCTTCAAGCACAGGCTGGCAGTGCTAAGACGCTTGCATGATATTTCAAATATGCAAGTGCAACACTACTTTTAGAAGGAAACTCCAGCCTAAACAGTTTTCACGAGGCTGAAAACCACCTGAGTCCATGACTCCACCCCAACATGACCACACCCCTAGAAGTCTAACTTGTAGACCACAGTCCCTGTGAACAATTTCAATACGTAAAGCTAGCGGAGAGCTTATGAACTGACACCCTCTTGTTCAGGAAGCAGCTCTTCGTGGTATAACAAACATGGAAAAGGTTAGGTCAGGGCACAAGTTCTAAACAAGCATTGGCATAGCCAATAGGTCTCGCCTTCAGGACCTTATGAGTGTTAAGTTATCAAGCACAATATTCTTGGTGCAACAACATCAAGTGTTGCATGGCTAAACACTTATAAGGTCCCAAAGGCGAGACCTATTGGCTATGTCAAGGCTTGTTATCTCTACTGATGATGGATGATATACAGAAACACATGTCTAGAGATTTACAGCAGTAACCTACACCAACTTTGGTGGAATACTCCAGTAAAATTTCAAGTAAGCATGTACCATGAACTGCATTTACCATAATGCTAAGGGGCGAACTGTGCTCCCACACCTTCCTGCGTCAGGTATAATGTATGCAGGGTGGTTGCATACATTATTATAAGTCACTATGACCACCTGGATATGACCCACCCACTGCATAATTGTGCCAGTTCCTACATTCTGACGGCGTTTTTTTCATGCTATTTTATCGTACACCTGTTGCCATTTATTAATAATATACTAACTGATCATCAACATCAGTATCAGTATAACTCATACCTTGATGCCCCCGTTTTTTCTTACGCAGATTAGGATTCTATAGAAGTCAGTATCCCATAATGCGCAGAAACTTAAACAGGCTTTATAACATTAGGTTCACACTTTTTAAAAAAAAAATCTGCAATATTTCGATCTACCCATATCTTTGTGCCCTTGTCGTAACTCTCTTTTACCCTCCTTTGCCCGGACATTACATTCTTTCTTTTAATATCGTGCCCATTTCTGGCATTAGTGTAGGTGTTCATAACGGATCCTTAGTCACAAGTTACTGCGGTAATATATTCTTCATAGACATACCGGCGAGCTTGAGCCTTTTGTATCCCTTATTAATAACCGCCGTACCTTTGGCGGATTTCCGACCCTATGCAGAATGGGTTCCCCTTTAAAGGGGAGGGAACTTCGCATACACACGTCACTTCAATTATCTCTACCTGCAAATTCAAATAGATTTGGTGACGCATGCTTCGAGCCATTTCTTTTTCGCAACGGCTGTGAGACGCCAGCAGTCTGCTCCAGCGCGGCTCTCGCAGGTTGTTATAAATGGACACATCGGTACCGTTTAGGTAAGCTTCGCGTAACTTAAAGACCATATCCATTGTGACAGAGTTCTTTGCGTGTCCGTCTTATTTTAGACATCGGATGGGGCTACATTGCATCTTAGTTTCCTTATTTCTTCTTGCTTTATTCAGATACGGCTAGATATTCTTTACCGGCCGACCAGAGACGGTAGTTTTAAAGTACTGCATCTATCCATTCAACATTTTTAAAGACGGCATTCCCCCGTCCGTTATCTGCTGGTAGGAAAACGCGTTCATAACTAGTCTTACCAAGTTACTGCAAACCTATATTCATGCACGTTTTCCATGTCACACTAAATACCGATTCAAATTAGGTTATTTTCTGTCTCAATTTTTTGCACTTCGTAGTAACACAAGAGAGCTGAAAGATTCCCGACCTTTGGGCAGCTGAAACTAAAAATATTGAAACATTTCAAGGTTCCTCGCACTCTAAAGCAAGAGCACATATTGTCCATCTTCACTGGGACTTTTCGGTAAGAATTACTATCTACATCACGATCCTTGCGCCCTTGTAGCTTTTAATATGTAGAATTTAATATGTAGATCCAACTAGTTGTTTGGGTCCCATGAATGACCAATCTTATCAAAAAACCGTTAGATGTTAATCCTGTGATGAACCCAAAATAGACACCTATGACACGAGAGCCAAAAAATGTCAGCGTATCATTTTGAATTTGTTCTGTTTCTCAATTCACAGACACAATTGTTTTTATGAACCAAATACAAGATAGATACATCCTCTATCCTGACCGCATATAAAGAAGTTTTCTTGAGATGACAAGCTGATAACACACTTTTTTCGGTAAGCTTTCTAAAACTAACCAAATGAGAGTTCTGATTCATGGGCCTAACGCTTCAGGGTATCATGGTTATCTTAGTTTCTAAAAACATCAGGTGCGCTTCATGGTATCATGGTTATCTTAGTTTCTAAAAACATCAGGTGCGCTTGAAATGCGATATTCGTTGGCGCTGGAAAAACAGATAGTGTTTTATCGCTGAACAAAAAATATGTTCCATCTAAAATATGGCATCCACCTATAATATGGTATCAGCCCTCCTTGTATGAGGAGTTCACCGAATAATGACCCTTTTCTGTTAACAATTTGCTACATTGTTTTTCCATTATGTTAACGTAGCCACCTCATTATATTTACCCCTGACATTGTTTCCCTACCTTTTCTTTTAAATAGAATTCCTTATTTTTAAGCCAAGAATTTGATTTAGAGAGGAAGGATTAAGTATGCTTCCCATATTCAACATCCTATGGTATTGGTAAGTGAGCTGTAATACTTGAACTGGTGACCCCTGTATTTGTATTGTCTACCCTAATTTATCATTTAAGCATTCACTTCTGAGATCTCTTCCTCAAACATTAGAGCCCTTAAATATAGACTCTAATATGATTCCCCAGGCGTAATAGCCACTTTGAAATTATTAGATGCGTGTGAATACCTGTGCCACATACATATGCCTGGTCATTATATGTCCTAATACATCCATAGTTTTCTCCTTCACATTTACCACTGCTCAAAATATAATTGTGTTAGTTTGTTCCTTATACAGCAATATACCGTCCTGCTGTATAAGTAGGGAGTTATTGTGATTGTGACACCGTAGTGATTCTGTAATTTTTTACATATAGGCCTGAAATGTATTGGTTCTTCTGTTGTAAACAAAATTATTTGCCCCCTTTTTTATATATATTCAATATGTTTTTCAGATATTACTGTGGCTCCTGAAGAAGGCGTTCCGAAAAACGCCGAAACGCGCGTCGAATAATATAAATTGTCTGCCACTATTACCTGTTATGCTATATGTATTTTTTATGAAGTATATTGTGTTTTGAGTATCTTTGTTGTTTATACAATAGGTTCTCCTCGTGTATTTTTATTACTTGTTTTTAACCATGAATATTTGTTAATATATTAAATGTAACCTACTTTTTTATTTACCTAGTTTGGTGTCCTCCTTACGTTTTCTCCCTTGTTATATGTTGATAATTTGCCAATTTGGTTACACTGTTTATTTCCCTGTACTCTGAATTAATTTCTGAACAGGGGGTCCTTGTTATTTACATTAAAAATGCAGGGTGGGTGCTCCCATGCTAAAAGCCTTGTAGAACTGACACAGTGAAATTTACATTTCACTGAGTCACTCTATGCCTTCACTGTGTCAAAATCCCTACGCCTGCTCAGGCGTAAGGAATCACGCAGGGCGTTTTTTATGGGACTCATCTATCTGTTGTGCCGCATTGCTGGAATTGCATCACTTTCATGAGCAACTCCAGCAATTTGTCACTTTTGGGCAACAGATGCATCAGAAATTCTGACGCATCTGTTATTCCTTGCGCCAAGGAGGAGTGTATTCTAAATACTGCGCATCCATGGTGGCTCACGGACATTTGGCGCTAGCGCAAGGAAACTGATGCATCTATGCCAATGCATAAGTTCCTTGTAAATCTGCCCCTTGGTGCTCGCCAAAGATGTGCTACTTAAACTATTGAAAATCACTGACAGGTCTACTATTACCTGATACATGTCACTAAAACAACTTGTCTTTGCAAAATGCAGACCCTTGTTATGAGTTGCCAGAAATTACGATAGGTTTGATAACTGGAGTTCTGGAGAAATAACATATATTTTAATGGGCTACTATTAATGAAGGCCTCAGACTCACCAAGAACTAGAAAAGCAGGCTTACTCAGAAGTCATAACTTGCCTTTTGATAGCTCCCAGGGCCAATCAGAGATCTCTCCTTGTTAAGAGACTCACACTGACCTCTGATTTTTATAATACTCGGAGAACACCAGGGTTCCATTTCATATCACACTGAGGGGATATGTTCAAGGAAGTGGCTAAGTGAGGCACTAGCCATCATGGCTTAACGCCTCACTCAGCCACTTCGGAAATGCAAGGCTGTACCATATTTACAATGATATGGTGCAGCCTTGCATTCCCCCTGCGCTGGTGCTACAATTAGCAGTGTAGCGCCAAAGCAGGCACCCTTGCACCATAGTGCAAGAGTGTATGCGTGCAGGGGAAAATTGTTTATGAGTAGGAAGGTGTCCCTTCCTGTACAAACCAATCTTTAAATACCATTGTGTCACTTCTGTTTGTGCTGCTTAATGCAACACACATGGAAGTCACAAAATGGTAGTTTTTTTAAAGCTTGTTTATGTACAGGAAGGGGGACCTTCCTGTACATAAAGAATCCAAGGCATTTTGCTTTTACCATGTGTGCTGCACAAGGCAGCACACATGGAAAAAGCAAAAATGAGGAGAAATAATGCATTTCCCCTCGTTTCGCCAACTTGGTCTTCATTTTGCTGCTGCCTCCTATTTACGCTCTTGTAAATAGGCAGTAGCGTCAAAATCAATGGGGGTTACGGTGGAATGCCCACTGCAACACCCACGGCATTGCGTGAAAGGAGGCCTTATTTACAAGGCAGTGTTAAGCCACGTTAATGGGACCATGGAAACTCCTCTAGTGATGATAGCATATTAGGTATAAATGACATAAATGATGAGGAGAATGTGGTGCTAAATGTTAGTGGCACAGGCAAGAATAAGACAATTTGTGAAGTAGACATAGGTGGGGTTGACTTGCAAATTGTACCTGACTCAGGCTCACCTTACACTATCATACAAGGTAATGTATGGGAAAGTAAATTTGCAACTGTTCTTGAATTAAAATTGAAACCTCCTGACATACAGCCAGTAACTTTCACTGGTTAAAAGATCCCTATGGTGGGATATGCAGAAGTTCAATTTCAAATGCAAAGACAGAAATGCCTTAGGTAAATTATATGTTGCAGATAAAGGACCATCCTTATTAGAGTGGATTGATCAAGGGGAACTTGGGATCATTCTTCATCCCAAGATGGAAGCCCAAGTTATGCTATTAGAAGAGACAGATAAAAGCCTTGTTAAGGATATTGTTAAACAATTTCCGAATGTTTTTTCTGGTAATGTGGGAAAACTGTGTGGGTTCGCACATAAAATTATACTCAAAGACAATGCTGTACCAGTTTGTCATGAAGCCAGAAATATACCGATCAGTACAAAAGAGGGTGTCATGGCTGAATTGGACATTTTGGAAAAAAAAGGCATAATAGAGCCTGTAGAAAGCACAAAATGGCTTGCTCCGTTAGTCGCAGCGCGCACACCTGATGGCCGGCTGTGCTTATGTGTTGACTTGAGAGATCTCAACAAAAACATTGTTGTAGATAAATTCCCCTTACCAAGAATTGATGAGTTGTTAGCACAGACCAATGGGGTTAAATGGTTTTCGACGATACATTTGACATCAGCATACCATCAAATTCAGTTACACGACAGCAGCAGAAGTTTAACAGCCTTTATAACTCCTTTTGGATGTTATTGCTTTGTATGAACGCCTTTCGGCCTTGGTTCTGCTGCCGCCATGTTTAAAAGGTTAATGCACAAATTATTCAAAGGATTAAAAGGCATAACGTATTTCCAAGATGACATACTAATCATGGGTCGCAACAAGATCAAACATGATGAAAGATTAAAGAATGTTCTTCACATATTAACTGAAAAAGAATTAACGGCTGAACTATTATTATTATTATTATTATTATCTTTATTCAGCATATAAAAATACCATAAAAGATACAATTCATATAAAATAAAAAACTACAATCATTAGAAGGCACAACTTCCAAGAGATTCTACAGGGCACAGCCGCAACAGGTAAACATAGTATCTTGTTTCTGAGAGAATTTCAGAAAACAGGAACCCTTGACTAACATTTTTTTGGCCCAATAAACATAAATCACACAGTGAATTAAAATACTATAAAAGACTTATTTCAGAACAGCGAAATATAAAAGGTGAGGCAGTATTTCATATATCGCACAGTCAATTTAAAATACTATAAAATACTAGTTTCAAAACAGGGAGGTATAAAAGGCGAGACAGGTATTCATTGAGCCCAACTATCCTTTGAAACCCTTAATCTAAGAGCAGACCTACCAGAGCAACATGTGCCTGCCTAAATCTGGCTTTCTTTAGAAGAACCTTTAGAAAATGTTTTCTGGGGAATGCGTAATACGGGCAAAGCAGAACGAAGTGTAGGGTATCCTGCGGAGACCTGTCGTCGCAACCACATGGTCCTTTCTGTTCTATGGTCGCTGTAAAGCCTGCCGGTACCGCCAATAGGTGATGAAAAAGATTTAGCCTGAAACGTGTAATTAAAAATCTATCACGGGCCCTGCATATAAGAGACAGATAAGGTTCAATACCCTCGGTAGTCTTAACTACTAGATATTCTCTTACCAAAGGCTTAATGAACTCTCTGTGCTCCCGTAGCCTCCTAGAGTACTTAACAAACCATTCCTTAACGAGTACCTTTTCCTGAGTATTCATATTAGCTGGGTTAGTAAATAAGTCTGCACACCCTATTTTATCAAAACACTTCTTCACATACCCTAGCCAAGGAATTTTAAGCCCATGTTCAAGAGAAAGACAATCTTGGATCACCAGCACACTAAAGGCTGCCTCCTCATTTGCCCAGATCTTTACCCAACATAGCAAAGGTCTAACGGCCATCAAATCAGTTATATAGCTGGTTCCCAACTCTTCATGGATAATGTATGTGGGAGTACTCCGGGAAACTTTAAGTACGCACCTAAAATACTTATTTTCTTCAATTTGCAGTCTGCTAGCCTCAACGAATCCCCAGACCTCGCTTCCATATAACACTTTGGAGCAACTAATTGAGCTACATAATATTAGAACCACTTCTGGGGTCCATCATCCTAGCCTATGTGCAAAATTCGAGATTGAACCTGTTGACCTTGCCAGAGCTAAACACTTTTCCTCCAGCAAATGTTTAAAATGTAAATGTACATCGCATAAAATGCCCAAACAGGTAAAGGACTGTCTTTACCTAAGGTATGAGAACCTATTGTATAGTCATAGGATTTGCGTGACTTCTTTCCTATTTCCATAATATCTGATTTTGTGAGATTAGGGACCATGTCCAATTTGTCCATAAAGGTCTCAAAACCATCTATTAGAAGCTGCAAACCCCTAGGAGTACGAGCAAGCAGGACCGCATCATCTGAGTAAAGCTGAACCGGAACCACACAATTGCCAATCCTAGGGCTATCTGCCTGTATGGAACTCAGTGCAGAATCAAGGGCATTAATATACAGAGTGAAGAGGAAGAGTGCCAATATGCAACCTACAGAGCGAAGAGGAAGGGTGCTAATATACAACGGACGAACTAAAGAAATACAAATTCAGGATGAAATCTGTAACATACCTAGGACATGAAGTAAGTTGTTAAGGGTTTTCTCCCAAAAATTATTTGAATGAGTCCATTAGGAAAGCACCTGTACCCAAGTCAAAAGACGAGATAAGGTCATTTCTTGGCACGGCTGAATTTTATTCAAAATTCGTACAGAATTTTGCCACAAAGATTTACAATTGAAGGCAATTACTTAAAATAAAACAAGAATTCTTGTGGAACAAAGAACTGGAAGAGGATTTTATGAAAATAAAAAGTGATCTTGTCTTGGCTTTTCCTCTCTAAGCCTTTGACAACCTTGCACAACGTATTATCACCATGGATGCGAGTGGCTTAGGAGCAGATTTATCCCAAATTAATGACAGAGGTGAAGAAGTAACAATAGCGTTTGCTTCTCGATCATTATCCCCAACAGAGGAAAGATACTCTGTAATTGAGAAGGAAATGTTACCCACAGTATGGTCGATGGAAAAATGTAGGCAGTTTGTGTGAGGCACTAAATTCATCCTCTGCACAGATCATAAACCATTACTCAGTATCAACATCTGAAGGTGTATTAAAAGCCACTCCAAGAATAGCCAAAATGAATTTAAAACTCTTGGATTTTACTTATGAAATTGAATATCTTCCAGGGAGAAGGAATCAGGTAGCAGACTATCTGAGTAGATCCATATAACCATATGAACATTTTGAGCAAAATGATTGGGATGATTTCAATGTGGCAGTAATTTATGACAATACCAATGCTATCTCCAAAGAGGAATGGAACAATGAGTATGCACATGATGAGGTATTGAGTCAAGCTACAGCCTTCATCACTCATGGATGGCTCATCAAAAATGAAAGCCAAGGAGAATTGAGAGCTATGTGGGAAATACAAAATGAACTATCTATTGACAATTCTGGTTATATCTGCAGAGGAGAAAGAATTATTTTTGTTCCTACAACATTGCGATCACAAATCTTGGAATTAAATCATGAAGGTCATTTGGGCATCCTTAAGCTGAAAGCCAGAGTAAAAATGTCATATTGGTGGCCAGGCATGGACAGTGATATAGAACACCTTGTTAAACAATGTTCCATTTGCCAAGATTCTGATAAGATCCAACGGGTAATTAGACCCACTCTTGGTACTAGACATCTTCCTGATCGGCCTTGGGAAAATCTCAGCATTGATTGGCTAGGTCCCATTGATGATGAAGAAAGCAACCATAAGCACGTTCTGGTAATCATTGACGATAACTCAAAGTGGCTGGAAATAGAAATTACAGAACATTTTTACACAATACAAATCATCAAATTCTTAGAAAGTGTGTTTTTTCGAGAAGGAATTCCAAAGTTCATTCTAAGTGACAATGGACCACAATTTTCATCTGAAAAATACATGCAATTTTTGGAGAGAAATTTTATTTGTTGGAAGAAAACCCTGTATATCATCCTGCAGGGAATGGTATTGTGGAAAGATTCAACAGAGTCATAATGGGCAGTGTACACGCATCATTGAATGCTGGGAAAAATTGGGAAAAAGAACTTTTCAGTACACTTTGGGCTTATAGAATCACACCCACAGGTACTGGATATAGTCCTTGTAGAATCTTACGAGGGAGAGAAACTTTTTCCAAAGACAATGTTGCCTGGAACACCATGAAGACTTATGGTAAATGGCCACCAGCCGTTGTTAGAAAAATGCATGAAACTTGTAAGGCTAACTGTGATAAGACACACAACACATAAGACATTAAACTGAAGGAAGGTGATTGGGTGAAGTTAAAACTCAGTTCTAAAGTAAAAAAAGATCAAAGTAAATATTCAGTACCGTTGCATGTAGATAAAACTTTTTCCAGATCTGCTGAATTGAGTGATGGGAAGTTTTGGCATTACAACAGATAATCCAAAGATAGTAATGTAAACCACAATAAAAGAGCAGAAAAACCTTCTTCTTAAATGAGTTGGATGTGGGATGAAGTCACAGACACCACAGTTGGTGATCAAGTTAGTGTTCATCCCCAATCTCTCAGGATGGCTCCCAGTGTTGATATTCAGTCTTTTTGTAAAGTTACGCAACCCTCCAGTAGCTCTGGAAAAGTGACATGTGTTGGTAGACCAATAAGATTACCAGTGAAATATGGAAACTATGCTATGGAACTATATTTAGTTGTTTCTTTTTTAAAGAATTTGTAAAGCAGGGGGGTAAAGCATACATCTTGTATTTCATAAAATTGTTTCATGGATTTATTCTTGCATAATGATTTTCTTGTATTCTTTAATTTGAACATAACCATATTTACATACTTAAATGCTGTCAAGTATTTTTAGGTTTATATTTATTAGATATAAATGTTTTGTTTGTTTTGCTGATTAAAGGGAGGAGATGTGACATCACAGCTATCTTAGTAACCATTACTATGGTTACTGTTGCTGTATGCCTCTGAGTGAGTATTCTAGATCTATGTGAGAACAGTTAGAGACAAGGCATCCTGCTGAGTAGATGTACCTGCTAGCTCTGAATAAATCTACTTTACTGAATCTATTTGACTGGAGCATTCTTTCAGTCTCCTTATCCCCAAAATTATAGTTCACCAAGTCATATCAAAATTGGTGTCCCTCAATGTGCCCTACTGCAGAGCAATATTGTCTCAATTGGGTGTACATATCACCGTGCTGCACACCCAGCCTGCCAAGAATTGAAACAATAGAAAGTGAATTGTTCTAAAATAACTCCCCAAACGGCATCAGTAATGTCACTATAGGGTGTGCGTATCACAGTGACACAAATTTAGTAGTGAAGGTGAGCGAGTCACCATGACGTACACACTGTTCTCATCTCATGAAATCAACCCCTTCAGAAATATGTACATGTCACCACGAGGGCACCCACCACACCGGGACAGGAGAGAACCCATGGCACAATTCTCTTACAGGTGTGCAGGTCCCGCAACAAGAACCTAACTCCTGCTCCCTTCTGAATTCTAAGGTGTGCATGTCACTGCAGGGATTCACACTGCACTTCGAACACTGTACTCAAGATGAGGCTCCGAAGTTATGTAAGCAGTGCAGGTTACTTCCCAGACTGCGCTGGCGTGGCATATGGCCATAAAACGCAGACGTAATATTTGAGAGAGAGACAGTAAGGTTAATCTGAGAGAGGTGTGGTAGGGTGGCAACATACCCTTTTTTTTCATTCAATTTGGTTGGAGCTGGCCAGTGGGTGGTTGGGATGGGAAGAGGGACTTCAGGTATAAATAATTTTTTATTTACATAAAACAATCAAGGACATTTAGGCACTTGGGGTCATGTTACAGATGGCATTCCCAAGGTTCCTCCACCCATGTTTAACTAAGCAAGAGAAGAGGATTTAGGGGCGTGGCCCAGGAGATTAAATTGCCATAAAACATAGGAGCATTTTTCACCTTGGAGTTCTGTACGACATCAAAGACAACTGCAGCTTCTCTCTAATACTCTATTTGATCTCCAAACATTTTTGGTGGAAAAACATTTATTTTCCTGATAGGGGTTCTGAGTGACATCATATATAACTCTTGCTTCTGATTTCTTGATTATTTGATGTCACTTCGAAACACTGGGTGAAAAGCATCCCCACAATTCATGGTTACCCATCTATGATTCTACATTATCTCCTAAAGGCATATTATTTATAGGAAATGATTATCAGCTGTGATGATCATGATCTGTCATCAATATTTGGATCTAAATTTGGATAAAATAATTTTCACTGAGACTCACAAATGTAAATGTAAAATGTAAATGTCATGGTACTTATAGAGCGCACTGTCACCAGACGGTCACCTTGCAGTGCCGCCTATTCTGCTTCCTGGCGCTGATACTCATACCGCTGTGGAACCCATCCTGGCTTTCCCTGTGAAGTGTCCACTCCTGGGCTGCCCCAGGGTGAAGCCAGGCATCCTTAGCGCTGTTAGCTTAGTGCAAATAATATTTGCATTTCTATATGGCTTTTGTATCTTCCCTTTGTACTTTGTCATATATAGATTCATATAACTTTTAACACAATACCTTGCTACATGACATTATCAATATATTTTACTAGTGCTTAGACCCTTAAATGCAAATGTTTTGGGCTATTGCTCTTCCTCATTCATCCAACTTATCAGCTGTAAAATAAATCGAGAAGCACCCATTTAAGTCACGCCTTTTAACAAGGTTCATCTTCTACTACTTTTATGCAACAACTCATATGTTTTTAGGTCAAATAAAATCCCTAACAGGCCTTTGTTTAGATCCCACTGACTTATCGCCTTCATGCTACTTAATTTTTACATAGTTTTAGCAACAGTTGAAAATCCCTGAGTCCTTTTATTGCATTCAGGACCTTATTATTAGTTGTGCATTATATGATGTGGAGACACCTGGAGCTGGAGTCGCTGATCCCGGCAGGTGTTGCCCCTACCAAATAAAGGGCATCACAATGTGTCCCCCACTGATTTGGGAATAACCCATGCACTTGGGAGTACCTGTTTGTTCCCAGCATGTAATCTTCCCATCCTGGTCGAATAATGGGACCTTTTACATTGACAGTCACCATCTGGAGGGTGGAGCTAGGTCACAATGAAGATAGCTGCTCTTTAGTGTAGCTCTGGAAGCCCTTCCCTGCGATTCTCCTATACAGTGTGATTTCTCCCCCTCTGTGCACCCCCAGAGAACACCTCTAAGATGATTTCCCACCCAGGTTCCCTTCCTGCCTGATTCTTTACTCAGGTGGCCACCGAGACCTTGGTGCGCTACTCAGTTTCCTTAGCTGTGACAAATGGCAGTAGATGCAGCCTAAATCTGAACAGCATCGACATCCGGGAGGTGCTGGTGCTGTCGAGCACTTCTTGATAAGAAAGCCACCTCCTGGGTCATCTCATCGTGCCTTCAACCCGCCAGGCCGCTCCCCTCCCAACATCTCGCTCAGCCCGAGGCTGCTGTGACCAGACGTTGAGAGCCAGGGGCAGCCCTCCCTCAAATGCAAATTTACCCTCTGCTTTCAGCTCGTTTTAATTGGCAGCAGAAGGTGTGCTGTGGGTTGGTAGTCAGACGGCTGGTGAAGGAATCTTACGAATGGCAATGTTGTGAGACTATTATCTACTCCCCTGTGGTGCATGCAGGAGGTGCGTTGAGGGCGGGGTGCTCCTCTAACCACTGCCATGCACTGAGTTTCACAGATTGCATCTCCACGCCTGGCACGTTATTGGTTCTGAATACTGCTGGTGACAACTCGCAATGAAGCCCTAATAGAACTGTCTTTACAAATATGATTTATGGATCAATAAGTATCCAGAGCTTAGTTTGTGCCAGTTGTTGCAGGTGGTGGGAACCAATCCTCAGTTTTGAAGACCAGAACTTATTTTCAACTCCATCATAAGACTTTGACTAAAAACAAGAGAGGAAAAAGGCCATGAAAGGGGGAGGAAGAGAAAGGAAAAATTAGGCATTTGGAGAAACAGGGATGAAATAAAACTTGCACGAGTGAAATAAGGAGACCGAAAGTGTAGGTTGGTGGATGAAAGCGGCATGATGAGGAGTGGAAACTATGCACCATTTGTATTCAGCAACCCTAGCATTCATCAGCACTTGAACTTTTATTAACCAAATTATGATCTTAAGCATCTACTACTTATGGTCTGCCCTTTCTCCCCATGTATTTCCGCTGTCACTAAGACAGGAGTAGCAAAAAGCAAAGCCATTTACGTCTTGTAGTTTCCAGTCTTTGTCTATCCCTAGTCTGTAAACAGAATCCAATATTAAGGGGCTAAGGATAGCACAAGGGATTAACCTGATAATGCTACAGGAGTCAAAGGGTATAATGAGATACCCTCTGCTACTATTGAAGGGATTGTGACTTAATGTCCATGGTGCAAATCTAGGAGGAATTATAAATAACGTAGGCAGTCCAAAGACTAATCAATCAATGGATTTCTAAGGCATTGGATCCTATTCAACCCTTCAAAATACTCATGGCCAAAAGATACAAGTCATATGCTCCCTTGTTTTCCCCTGCCCTAAGAGCGTAAAAAATATTTTGTAAAAACTTGAGTGCAGCTGGCGAATGTTTTATGACCCTGTAGCAAGATACTCCTATAAGGTGGATCTCAAAAACTTCTGTAAAGTTACGCAGCGCACTATGAGAGTGCATTTATTTTTCGTTACGCACAAAGAAAGCTGGCAACACTTCCAGGGAAGTCTCGAATATCACATATCATATAAGTCCTTTATCCCTCTGAATTGGTTAAAAGCACCTTTCGCCTGCCTTCTGCTCTAGCCTCTCAGACTTCTTTGATGAAAAAATCCCAAAACGTTCCTCCACTTTTCAGAGAGAAGCCGGCACAGTGGACTTACTGATGCCCCACTAGCCAAGTACCTGCTCTCTCTGGGTTTTAGTGGCATAGTAGGAGTGGGGCGCCCCAGGCAGGACTCTTTTTGTGGGCGACGGAGATGACCAAGTCGTGTCTGATGATTAGAACCATCCCCCCGTCCCTGAGACCAAGTTGTCCGTCACCCCCCTGAACAAGTTGGCCGTCGGAAGCCATCATCCCCCCCCCACACTCCTACCAGCACCAGGCGGCAAAATTAGGGGCCGCCCTAGGTGGCAGTAGCTCTGGCTACACCACTGCTGGATTTTGTGCAATATCTAGGGTGACCAACTGGCATAGGTGCAAATTCAGGACGGTGAGTGTAAAAATTCAGGACAAAGTGACAAAATTAAGGACAAAAACTCAGGACAAAAGGTCCAAATTCAGGACAAAACTTCGGGACAAAAGGTAAGTTTTACAGACACGTCAGAGGTGGTAGCGCAATAGCATATAAGTAAGTAAATAGACAACAATATAAGTACAAGTCAAAATAAGTTTATATTAGGTTGAGAAAATTGTGCACTTTACGTTTTTTCAGTATGGCCACAGCTTGCTACCCTAGACGATTAAAAATGTGCATCTCGCTCCAGCAGGTACATTAGTCACCCGACAATGGTGAACCACACCAGAATATAAGTGAGCCCGCTTTTATTGTTGATTGAAAACTACTGGATATACAAGGCACTTTGCAGTGCCAGCCCCCAGTAACAAAACCGCACCCCCCCCCCTTTCCAGCCTCCCAGGAAAACACCTGATGCCCGGTCCGGCCAGTCCTGCCTTGCTACCACCCTTCAATGGTGCCCCTCATCTTCACTTAGACCGTCTCCCATGTGTATTTAATTTCTCTTATAGTGTTACTCATCCCAATTATGTAGGGCAGGGTGTCGAGTGCGGTACACCACACACATTATATAGAGACAATGACTCCAATTAATGTGAAAGTCAATGTATAGGAAATGTTACTTAAGATAATGGGTGCCACAAGGTGTAATCCTTCTTTTATCTATCATTTAGTCTTTCACCATTCATTCTGTCCTTCCATCTATGTGCCCATTTATATCCAAATATATTCAACCATTTGCAAACCTATCCACCATATATCCTTCCATCCATCATTTCACTAATCCATCCCTCATCCACCCTTTCACTCATCCATCCATTATTCATCTACCCACCCTTTCCCCCATCCATCTGTAGTCATCCATCCACTCTTTCACCCATCCATCTATTCACTCATCCATCCAGCCATTTACCCTTTCATCCATCCAGCCATCTATTCACTTACTCATCCATCCATCCGTCCGTCCATCCATCCATCCATCCATCCATCCATCCATCCATCCATCCATCCATCCATCCATCCATCCATCCATCCACCCATCCACCCATCCACCTACTCATCCATTCATTAATTCCATCCATTGATCCTATTACTCATCCATCTTTTCACTCATCCATCCATCCATTCTGTCATCTATCCTCCCTTTCACTTCTTCACTCATCTATCCATTCTTTTGTCCATCCACCCCTTTCACTCATCCATCCATCCATTCACCCTTTCACTTATCAATTCAATCCATCCATCCTTTCACTCATGTATCCACCCATTCACTCGCCCATCATCTAAGCTTTCACTCATCCATCCATCCTTTCACACACCCATCCACCCTTTTACCCATCCGTCAACCCTTTTACCCATCCGTCAACCCTTCCACCCAAACATCCATCTATTTACCTTTTCTCTCATCCATACTTCCACTCATTCATTCATCCATCCATCCTTTCATTTATTATCTATCCATTCACCCTCTCATTCATCCATTCATCCTTTCAGTAATCCACCCAGCCATTCACACATTCCATCACTTATTTACTCACCCACCTTTTCACATTATGAGCTGAGCCATTGTCTGCAGAGTTGCAGACACAAGAGGCCCATCAAGAACTTCACCTTGCTGTAGTTCCTAAAGCAAGGGGTGGGGTGCGGTGGGGGAGAGTTCACTATGCCCCTGCACATAGGCAGTCTGAAAACGCAGAAGTCATGAGTCATGCATGATGCACAGTGCCAGGATGTGAGGTGACTGTGACATGGTGCTTCCAGGGCTTTTAGTGACATGGTGTTTCCAGGGCTTTAAGTGGTGTAAAAAAACTGGGGAGTCTTTTCAAAGGGGGTGTTCAATGTAATTAAGGGCGTACTTTAAAACAGCGAGTCTAAAAATCAGCGCTTAGCATAGTGTTCCGCCCGACTGGTAGTATGTTGTTTATGTCATTGTATCCAGATATATAATACAGCAAGTATCATTACACCAACAACAAGCCAGGACTATTGGTTTTGTCAATGGTTGTTAGTTGCTTAAAATAAAAAAGCAGCAACCATGGCTTTGTTGATTATATTATTAAAAATATTTCAGTTAAAAAATGATGAGGCAGTGCAAGAACGATAACCCGTTCTTTTTAACTTATTTTACAGTCTTCTTTATAGGAAATCTTTTCCAACGTTGCTAAAGTTGCAGCATTAGCGTTTTACATTTTATCTATCAGATTGCCCTGCTGTACACTGAGGCCGGAGGAGGCCGCCACATGCTCTCACACCCCAGACTGCCCCATTGACATTCTGTATGTGGCAATTACCCGGCATACCGAATGACAATGGGCAGGTGGGGCTGCGCTTGTGCTCCAGGAGGAGCATGCGGCGCCAGCATCAAGGGTCTGAGGCCTCTCACAGGGGAGCAGCGCTGCTCCCTGAGATGGCCAAAATTACGGACAAAAGGCGTCCGTAAAAGGAATCCTCACGGACAACGGACGTGAGGTCCAAATTACGGACTGTCCGTGAAATTTACGGATGGTTGGTCATCCTAGCAATATCTAAAGACGATTATCTCAAGGAACTGCTTAAATGCAAATGGGGCTCCTCAGAGGAACCCTGCCTCCCCCAACTTCTAAGACTTGTTACTCTCACTGTAAATTCCTTTTTCTATTAGATTCGGAATGCCTCTTTGAAATCTGGGTTCTTTCTTGCTGACTGGAAACAGGCATTCCTGTTGCTGCTCCTAAAGAAGCCTAATGCGGACTCCGGTGTGCTCAGTATTTTAGGCCCATCTTACTGTTGCCTGCACCTGCAAAGATTCAGTAAAAGTTGTTTAATCACCAACTATCTACCTTCAATGAAGCAAACGGTCTGCTCCATGACACTCGATTTGGCTTCTGTGCAGGATTTAGCATGGAGACTGCCTTATAAGAAGTGTTGGAGTCCATCAGAGAAGGCTTGGATGGTGGGGCCTCTGCCATGGTGGTATTGTGCAACCTGTCTGCAACGTTCAAAATGGGGGTACCCTCCACCTTGCTGAATAGTTTAGGCATACTTAGCTTTCTGGGCACTGTTCTGGATACCATAATTCTTGGAAGATTGCAGCACAGCGGGTTCAGTGCACCCTATTTCCTCTTTTTTCAAACCCCTGGTCTGTGGGGTGCCTCAGTGCATTGCTCTTAGTCTTCTTTTTTTCAACCTGTACTTGGCCGACTTGGCCATCTTTATAGAAACCTGCGGAGTGAATGTAGTATGTTATGCGGATGACAAGCAACTGCTGTTCTCTTTCCGAGAACGTTCAGAGAGTTTCAATTTCAAAGAGTGCTTAAAATGCATTGCCATTTAGATGGATTCCAACATTTTAAACTTGAATACGGATAAAACAGAGGTTCTCTTCTTCAGCCAGGTGGCTTCTCCCCCTACAAGCCTCTGGTGGCCTGATGAACTTAATCCACCTATGGTACCACCCTCATTGGCTAGAAATGCAGGGATAATGTTTGATTCTGATCTCTCCTTCACCACCCAGATCAGGCAAATGTCATGCACCTGCTTTCTGAAGCTAAGATCAGTCAAGAAGCCTTTACATCCGCTCCCAGAAGAAGCACGAAAAACCGTAATCCATGCTCTTGTGATATAGCGTTTGTACTAAGCAAACAGACTTATTCTGGGTCTTCCTGCTTTCCTGATCCTCAAGCTTTAGATCATAGAGAATGCGACTGTCAGGCTGATCCGGTGAGTCCTCTTCCATTAACACATCTCGCCTCATTTGAAGCAGCTTCACTGTCTTCCTGTTGCAAAGAGGATTGAGTTCAAACCCCTTACATTGGCGTTCAGATCCACTGGGGACAAAGGCCCTTGCTACCTGAGAAACAGACTTGGCCAGTACCAACAGGGGAGATCCTTAAGATCTAGTCACCTCTGAATTCTGTCATCCCCAAGTTTGCTAAAGTTCATTGGTGTGGTAGGTCATTTTTGGTACTGACGGCTAAGCTTTGGAACACCTTGCCTATCAAACTTCGTATGGCTGAGTCTGAGCACTGCTTCTGGAAAGATCTAAACCAGCTCTTTCACTATGTTTAGATTTGCATGTCCGACCTTGTTCTTCAATCTCTGCTTTTGAGCATTATAAAGCATCAGGCGACGCAGCTGCACACTTTACAAATGTCTTGGATTGATTGATTGATCTAGTCCCCATTGATTAACTTCTAAATTTCACTTATCTAAAATGTCTTCTTTCGCCTTAACCTAATTTCCCTATGAAAAGCTCTAAGGTGTTTGTCTATAAGGTTCAACACCAAAAATATGAATTGTGCTGCTTGTGTGCTTAAATTCACCAACGTGTCTTTCTACCTGTGATTTGGCATTATTGTGCTCCCACTTGTGAATCTTCAGTTTTTGTGCAGTCTTCCACATGGTCACTTCATTAAATACAATGCAACATCCCTGTAACATGTCCTACAGCACATTAAATGGTATTCACTTACCTATCACACTGTGTGGAATCATATCTCAATTTATAACGATTTTGCAATATTTACTCCCTAAACAGGAAAACATGGCTTTTCTAGAATGCTGGTTGTTGGAAAGGACCATCTTTTGCTTGGTATTCACTCAGATGTTTGCCCTCTGTATCTAAATCCTTTTTTGTTTGCATTAGGACTCTGCACACTTTAATCCTGCGAACCAAGGGTAAAGTGCTTGTGCCAAACATGGTAAAATTGGTATACATCACATTTATACACTTACTTTACTTAGAAGCCCCTAGTAAAAGGTACTAAATATACCCAGGACTGTAAAGAAATACGACTGATGTGTTGCATCACTCATTGTGCCAACCACTAAAGTAGTAATGTAAAAAATGCCTCAGGCCTGCCATTGCAGCCTGTGTGTGCCGTTTTAAAACTACCATTTTGACCTGGCAAATGTACCCTTTTGCCAGGCTTAAACCTTACTTCTTAATACTTATAAGTCACCCCTAAGGTGGCCCCTAAATCCTCCTAAGACAGGGTACAGGGTATTTAAAGATTTTAAAAGTATGACATGTGTGTTTAAGTTTAACATGTTCTGGCAGTGCAAAATCCCCACAGTTGTTTTTCACTGTGGCACAGCTGGTTCTCCCATAGCAAAGGACAGGGTTACAATATAAGTCAGATTTTAAATTACGATTTTGAAAATGACACTTTTTTGAATAGTTATTTCAAATCAGGAGGGGGAGAAGTAAGGGATTGTGACCCATTCAGCTTCCTAGCATAATATTCAAAATCAATCAAGAATTGATCACTTGACCTGAGTAACCAGGGTTACTCAGGTCAAGTGATCCATTCTTGATTGATTTTGCACTTTTCAATAGTTGCCATTTTCCTGTCTAAATCAAAAATGTTTTTCTGCCAGTGTCAAAGGCCATCTGACTCATAGTGGATCTCCTGTGGTGTTATGTGTATTCCTCCCAGTCAGCAGACAAAAGGCCCAGGGCGTTGGGAAAGCTGTGCCTCTCCTGGTTGTATTCAGCCCCTTCCTGCGCTTCAAAGGGTTGCCTGTGGGCTGTACTCAGATCCTTTCTGACTTTAGAAGATGTATACCCTGTCACTGGCAGATGCAGCTCACATCTGGGTCTATCTGCCCTTTGTTTCACTAGACAGGCTGGAGCCAAACCCAGGGAAAGAGAAGAATAAACAGAACTAATTTTAGGGCTAGACAAAGGGTGTCCCAATTGACAGGGTAGCACTGGGTATAACGGTGGGATACCAGAACCTGAAATCAGAACACTCTTGGACCTGAGAAGATTTAAAAGTAAGACTGCCCTGCTGTCTGAAGAAGTAAGACTGGACCTGCTTGCTTTGAACCCAGGACACCATAAGTATCAAAGCCCGTTTCCACTCCTCCCTGTATTATGCCAGTGACGTGGCTCGTGAGGACTGGGGCTCTGACCCACCAGCCCTGCCCCAGACCACAATGTGGTTTACACCATTTCAGGGCCTATAGCAAAGTCCTGGTTAAACTTTGTCCTGCTTTTTGGAACACTAGCAGTCGTTTTAGATCT
Source organism: Lissotriton vulgaris (assembly GCF_964263255.1). Lineage (NCBI taxonomy): Eukaryota > Metazoa > Chordata > Amphibia > Caudata > Salamandridae > Lissotriton > Lissotriton vulgaris. The sequence continues at coordinate 1,249,443,263 of NC_141685.1, forward strand.
GGGTGTGTCCGCACAATAAAGACGGACCACACCCTGCTTCACCTGCCAGTGGATCTGGGCATGACTCCACAGTAAAAGGAGACCACATCCTGCTTCAACTGCCAGTTATTGAGTCTCCATCCAACAAAGCAGCAGCATTCCTCTAGAGAAGAGACTCAAGATTCAAAGGGATTAAGGTAAGGCCATATTCAGTAAAAATAAATTTTCTTAAAAGACAAAATCTCAGAAGATCAGGACTTAGTGACATTTTTTAAAGCGAGAAAAATATTTTGTATGAGCTTCCCTGGCGAAAAAGAAAATACATTGTTTAAGGTAGTGAATTAAACTACATGGGTTGTAAATCTGAGATTTTGTTTGTGGATTCTTCGAAAGGCAAAGGCTTATTTTAAAAGCTGAACTGATCTATTTTTTTGCACAATTTGAAAATAGTTTGAGTGAGGGCCATTCTCAAGGGATCAGAAGAGAATCCGGAAAAACAAATCATGAGAATCAAAGATAAAACAGACTGCTTACAAGCACAAGAGAAAGATTATTTTTTCTTGAATAAAGAGAAGCGCTCAAGTACTCATTGCCACACTTGAGACTGCAGATCTTGTAAAGAGTCCTCAGGATAAAATAGGATTCTGAAAGTTTGGCAAACGTCTAGGCAGGTACCCTGATACTTTGTTTAAGTGTGAGGTTGGTATGTGAGATGATAGCATTAGTTGCACACCAATTAAGGTCAATGCATTTGTGATTATGGCCATGTAATCTGGTTGCTAATTTTCTACATACCGGCAACTAAACAGTCTGTGTCAGGCTCATACTTCCTTCCATCACCACACTGGAAAAAAGGCAGAGTGTTAATTAGACACAGTTGGTTTGGAGATCAATCCGTCAGGTAGGAGAGGTCTTTATTTGTGTCATACTCATTCACTCGAGAACGTATTCCAGAGACCACACTCTAATGAGTTTTCCCCTTCAATAGGATCTACTCCTCAGCGTTCCCTTCCATACTTAGAGCCAGCTCACCGGGTGATTTTATCCACGGCTGCTGCAGCAATGTACGGATGGCGAGTGGTTGCATTTTGCTCCCGGGTATATATTCACATGTACCTGACAATAAGTGACTACAAAGGTCAGTTGGCTGACCTACTGTCTGAGCTAAAGGGACACAACGAGCCTCAAGAGGCTTTTTCTGCTTTAAAGCTGACCACTACCACCTAGACCTGACCTAGTCCCCTCTGCAGGCCTCTATGGGTGTGAGAGATGACCCCCAAATGCAGTCTTCAAGGTTATGGACCACTGGCTGGAGTCAGAGTGTACTTCTTCCTGCTGGATCCAACAAAGAAGGGTGCAGAGCGACGCAGGCCTTGCACTGCCGCACCACGCAGCTTCTGATCTGCGGCTTCACCAGATCTGACACAGAGTAAAGCAGAATCTTGCATCGCAGAGGCGTGCAGCTCCCGGCTAAATCGATCTAACACAGTTCAACGCATGACTATGCAGAGCCTTGCAGAGTCACGCCACACCATGAACGGATCAAACTCAGAAGGAAACACTTCCAGCAGTACGAAACTAGTCCTGTATTTGGCCTGTGCTCCGTCGTGATTGGCCTACACTTGTGACTTTGTACTGTCCAGCGCAACCAAATACCTGCCGTTGGCGTTTCAAGCCACTTTTGGAGCTATTTTTACCTAAAGTTCAGCGTATTGGATTTTTCTTGTTTTGGCATCATTTTGTTCATTAAACTTTACTCTAGTTTTCTAAAATAGGGTTGGAATATTTTTGGTGTGGTGCTTTCATGTTATAACTGTTTGAGTACTGCATAAATACTTCACTCTTTTTCACAATGTTGCCTTTAAGTTAAGCTCAAATGCTTTTGTGCCAGTCTAGCAGAGGGGTAAGCATGGGTTTGTTTAGTGACTTTTGTGGTTCACCCTGACAAGGATTCTGATTGTTTTCTGGAGTGGGTTCTCAATCCCTTCAACCAATAATCCAATTTTTTACACTGGTTTAAGCAAGGCTGTTCACTTAGAGTGGTTTACTTGTGTGTTACGAGCCTTGCCTGTGTAAGTTGCAATTTAGGCAGAAGGATACTTGCACAGGAGCCGTGGTTTTGATGAACTACTCCAATGTGGACAGTCTGCTTTGTTATTTTAGATACTTCTGTGCTAATTGCAGAAATATTATGATTATGGTAGAGGTATTGTACAATGTGTCATATTTGTTGAGCAAAAGTCTGATGATGAAATATAACAGTCCCCAACCAAGTATTGGCAAAGACAATAGGTCTCACTTATACAAGAGCTATCAGCTTTGGCAATGTAGTTTTGACATGTTGTACACCAGTGTGGCTGCTGTTCAACATAGCTTAAAGTCAGTGGCGTGGAGTGTCCTAGAGTGGAGTGGGGGAGTAGAATGTTGTAGACTGGATTTGTAAGAGTAGAGTGTTTTACAGTAGGGAAGTTGAGTGTCAAAGAGTTGAGTACAGTGGTATAGAGTTCAGTGGTTCAGTGGCAGAGGGTGTCGTAGAGTGCTGTGTCATAGACATGCAGTGTCTTAGAATGGAGTGATGTAGAGTGGAGTGGAGTGGGGTGGAATAGAGTGGATTGAGTAAGTGGTATGCTTAGGACTGGAGTAGATTGGATTGAGTGGAGTGGGTTGGATTGAGTGAAGTAGGGTGGATTGAAATGGGGTGAGGTGGATTGGTTTGGGGTGGAGTAGATTTGTTTGGGGTGAAGTGGAGTGGATTTGGGTAGATGGATTGAATTAGAGTAGGGTGGGGTGAATTAGAATGGAGTGGAGAGGTGGATTTGATTGGAGTGGGGTGGATTGGATTGAGTGGGGTGGATTGGACTGGAGTGGGGAGGATAGGATTGGAGTGGGGTGGATTGGAGTGTGGTGGGCTGGATAGATTGGATTACGTGGGGTGAACTGAACTGAGGTATGGTGTTATGAACTGGATTGGAGTGGGGTGGATTGGAGTGGGAAGAATTGAAGTGGGTTGGACTGTTTAGGATTGGAGAGGGGCAGACTGAATTTAGGCAGGCTGTTCTGGATTGGAGTGGGGCAGATTATTTTGGATTGGAGTTGGGCAGATTGCTTTGGATTGAGTGGGGCAGATTGCTTTGAAGTGAGGCAGATTAGAGTGCAGAAGATTGGAGTGGTGCAGGTTGTTGGGTGGAGCGGACAGATGGGAGTGGAGGGGTTGGGAGGATTGGGTTGTGGTGGATTGGAGTGGGTTGTATTGGGGTGGATTGGATCAGTCTGGGGTGAATTGAATTGAGCAGGGTGGATTGGTGTATGGTGAGGTGAGGTGGATTGGTGTGGAGTGGAGTAGGGTGGATTGGGATGTACTGCTTGATTATGTGTTAAAGCATCATTACAGAAATAAAACATAAGAAAGATGCAATGTCGCTTTACAAACACTCAATCTTCATCTTTTAATAACAGTGCCCAAGATCAAAAACAAAAGAAAACATGAGTGTAAAGTATGAAAAGAAGACTTGTCAAACTAAAAGAAAGTTATAGAAAATAGATCTTTGTGATTTCATTTGTCCTGTTAGGCTCATTTTTGCAAGTCACACACCTTCTACTTGGCAGGGTACTAAAAGTAAAAAAAATATATATATTATCAAGCACGTCGAGAGCAGCAAACGGGCACTGATTCAGTTGAATCAATCAGTGTTTGGTCCCTGCTCCACAGAGAGGAATGGATTTGATGTTAAGCCTGCCTTGACAAATTACAAGTCTGTAAAGAAAAGTGCCACGCAAGCCAACAAATGGTAAGCAACGGGCGGGCTCCAAGCCCTTTTATGTATACAAGAGTGCCTCGCAAGTGAAATACATATGCCAGCGCATGCTCTCGCAAGCTCGAATGAAAAAGAGAGCGCTGGTGATCACCACCCGCAACCACCAGAACAAAATAACCACATGTAGACAGAGGCAGCAGCTGCTACACCTGACTTACTCTTGGATAGCCCTCACTCTGCCTTAGTGACCGTGATCAGTGTAGAATGAGATAGACCCGGGGATATTTCAAAGAAGAATTCTTCTGATGAGACTCTGAAATTATGCAAGAAAAGATAACATTGAAAAGGCATCCTTTTTCATTCTCATGCAAATATCAAGCAAACTCTCTTCGTCGTGTCGTACCGAATTGTGTTCTATATCTGTGTGGCAGACTCGATGTAGATGTAATCGTTTTGGTTAAAACATGGCAGATCTCAGGTAGTTTGAACGTCAACTGTCATTTCTCAACTAGGAGCTGTTCTGGTGGCAGAGTAGCGCGCCTGTCCCGCTTGCGTTTATGGCAGGTACATCGAGATCTGGAAACATGAACTTGAAATATGTGTGTAATTTATTTCATAAGAAAGAAGTGCATGATTTCAGAATTCCTTATTTTTCTCCTGAATGTAGTGGAATGACACTTTTATGATTTACAATTACATTCAGTTGAATATTGTAAGGGCAGGCATGAATAGGCCTGGCTTACAGGCCATTTTCACAGAAGGTTTCCCTTCACATTGCATTTTATTTCTGCTTCTTATCCACTAATCTCCCAGAAGCGCACGGTTACACTGACCTCTGTAACATTGAGAGGAACTGAAAAATAACATGTCGACACCATTGTCTCAGAAAAAAGACAATGCCACTCGGGGTGGCTCTTCAGTAATCTTCGTCTCTATATTGAGGAAACCTGCACACACGTTTTTAAAGGTCGTGACATCACTTCCTGTGATGTTATCAAGGCCATAGCCCACATGATACCATTTTGTGTGACGGTAGCATCAAAGTGCTCGTGATGGCCCTTCTGTTACATCTGGTATTTTGGTGAATTGAGGTACTCAGCGTTCCAGAATGTTCCATCCTTCTGTTGCTGGCGTGTTGCGAAAAATGTAGCTCCTTCTCAGTTTTACATTGTCTAATCCGTACATTAGTGATTGTAGAATTCTAACACTTTTAGGGATGGTTGAACTTGGCATGGTGCCCATCATAACAATTACTAAACTGTGAGCCCCTTCCTCAAAAATTGACGTTTTTACGTATTACAAATGTAAGCCCATGCACTATGGATAGTAATACATTTCTGAGAAGTTGTTGGTGAACCGAGCATGCTGGTAGTTTGATGGTGCATGGCCTATAATCTGGCCCCGCGTGACTAAATGTGATCTTTATTGGGCAAGCATCACCCAGAGGCTTTCAGCAACAGAGGTCATAGAGTCCCTCACCCGGACATAGCCACTACCTTCGCCGGGCCCCATTGGATTCCTTATCTTGCTAAGTCTGTGTTGTGTCGTGAGATGGGGAAAGGACTGCCCTAGGGAGATCACTCTGGGACCTACACTCCGGGGCATCTAACTCTAGCTAGGCCTAACACGTGGCCTTATAATAAACTCAGACGGACACTGGGAATAAGTTTGCTTGCTCGGTCTGTGCGTCTCTCTCTCTGAACACCCGCGCACGTGCTAGACCTCTTTTTATTATCAGGAGTCACATGACTAACGCGTCCAGCCCTCGGGGCGCCGTGGGCGGACCTCCAGGAACATAACATTCCTCCTAAAATAAGGAAAAACCAAAAACGCAAACATGAACACATTTAAACGTCACTTTTTCTTTCTCGTGAAACATTGGGACCGATGCCTTCAGCGTCCTTTAAATGCCAGGCCACACTACCAGCCACTCAGTTCAAACTGCACATGCATATATGTAAATGGGAACAGTCTTACGTAAAGTAGTGTCTCAGCCAGCTGGAGGGGGTGGGATTATCACATAGCTGACGTTGTGACCCCCGGTGAGTCAGCAGTTCCGCTCCAACCTCCAACTCGTGACTTCGCGCCTCTCTGTCTGCCCCCTCCGGATCTGGGGCCTTATTCAGGGCCTCCGCGTCACCTCCCACTTCTTCGCTGGAAACCTGATGCTCGCTACTTTGCCTGACCTCGTGACGAGTTGTTGATTCAACGGCTGGCACATTGGTTGCAGTTTCGGTTTGTCCACCGCCCTGCGGACGCTCTGACTCGGGGGCTGAAGGATGATACAGTTTGAAATGAGACACATTGCGAGTCACCCTGTCTCGTCCTCGAATGGCCGTGAGGCGGGTGCCTTTCACTCCGATAACTCGCCATGGTCGCTTCTCATAGTTAAGTCTAAATTTGCCACCGGTTACACGATTTCGGATGAGCACCACATCACCTCTTTTGAAGTGCGGAGCCACAGCCCGGCGTCTCTGGCTGATTTTTTCACATGCGGAATTTCTTTTCTTCTCCACTGCTTGTTCATTTATCATTTCAGGTGCCCACTGGGGGTGATGAGGGATGGAGTCAGTTATCACCCTTCCTAGAAGGAGATGTGCGGGGGCCACCCCTGTTGTGGAGTGCGTGGTCTGGCGATAGCTTCGAAGAAACGTAAAGATGGCCATTTCCACTGACTGCCCTTTGTCGTGGGCAATACGGATGACTTTATTCAAGGTCCTCATGAACCTTTCGGCCTCCCCATTGGCTTGAGGCCACCGAGGTGTTATGCGCCTGTGACGTGTTCCCAGAGACGACAGGTAGGCAGCAAAGTCTTGACCCTGGAAGGGCGGTCCATTGTCTGTTCTGAGTTCTCTCATAGCTCCATGAGTGGCAATGATCTTTTCCACTTTGGGGATGACACAGTCTGCACTGGTGCTTGTGACGATTTCGACTTCAGGGTACTTTGAGTGGTCGTCTATCATTACCAGCGTGTGTCTTCCATCCGGGAGACTGCCAAAGTCCATACTGACTCTCTCCCAGGGTCCTTGTGGCCGGGGTTCCACGATGATGGGGGCCTCACGGGGGTTGTCGCCCGTAACTTGACAGGCCGCGCACGATCGCACCACGCTCTCCACCATGTCATCCATGAGCGGGAACCATACCTTAGTCCGCAGTCGGGCCTTCGTCTTGACCATCCCCTGGTGTCCTATGTGGGCCAGTTGGATCACTCGTCCCGTAAGAGCCGTTGGGATCACTAGGCGATGCCCCCGCAGGAGGCATCCCGCCGCATCTTCATTTAGTTCAGCCCTCATGTGATACAAACTGTCCATGATCTTCTGAGCCTCAGGGGTGAGCACTTTCCAGCCCTCCTTAGCTTTCTGCCAGTTGGCAGTTCGGAGAAGGTCCTTGGCCCGCTGTATGCAAGCATCCTGTGCCGTGGCGCTCACAACCTCTTTCAATGATATGGGACGCGGGCATGATCTGGCCACGACCCACTGTACATATGCTTCCGTCTCTTCTGCTTCATCCATCTCTTCAGGGGTTGCGGGCCTTGGGTGTCGTGATAGGTAATCCGCCGGATTCTTCGCCCCTGGCTGGTACTCGATATTGCAATTGTATTCTTGCAGTTGTAAGATCCATTTTTCTATTCTTGGGGGTGGCTTGGATGAGGTACCTGAGAACAGAGCCAGCAGCGGTTTGTGATCTGTCACCACCGTGAAGGGCTTGCCATAGACGTACAAATGGAAGTGACGACATCCCCAATGTATTGCGATGGCCTCCTTCTCAATTTGTGAATACCTTTGTTCTGTGTCCGTGAGAGACCGGCTAGCGAAGGCGACAGGGGACCAGTCTATCTCGTCTCGTGCCCTCTGCATCAGAACGGCCCCCAGTCCTGCTGGTCCGGCATCTACCGCAATGAGAGTGGAGTGTCGCGGGTCAAAGAACGCCAGCGTGGTGTTGCTGGAGAGTGAGCTTTTAATGTCTTGAAATGCCTTTTCCTGTTCAGGTCCCCAGCTCCATGGGGTGGAGTCTTTGGTTAGTTCACGCAGGGGGAGAGTCAGGTTGGCCAAGTCTTTGATGAAACGGCCACAGTAATTTACCATGCCGAGAAAGCTCCGGACTTCCGTGACCGTTGTGGGCGGTGGTGCATCCTTGATATCTTTAACCTTGTCAGGATCAGGGTTGACGCCTTCGGCTGAGAATACATACCCGAAGAATCCCAGTTTGTTCCGTAGGAATTCGCACTTGTCTCGGTGCAGTGTGAGCCCCGCACTTCGGAGTCTACGGAAAACTTGCGCCAACCGTTGGTTGTGTTCTGCGATTGTTCGTGCGTGCACCATGATGTCATCGCTGACATTTATTACTCCCGGTATGCCAGCAATCAGCTCCTGGATTACATTTTGGAAAACTTCGGCGGCACTGGAGATTCCAAAACTCAACCTGGTGTATCTGCGAAGTCCAATGTGGGTAGAGAATGTTGTGATGTTCCGGGACTCCTTGTCCAGTACGAGTTGATGGTACCCCGCCCGGAGGTCCAATTTGGAGAACCAACAGGCTCCAGCCATCTCCCCAATCAGGTCATCTATCGTGGGGGTGATATGGCGCTCCCTCTTGATGGCAGCATTGGGTAGGCGCATGTCCACGCAAATCCGGACCGCTCCAGGCTGTTTTGGCTTCCTCGTGACCACGATGGGCGACACCCAGGGGGTGGGGCCTGACACTTTTTCGATTATCCCAGCTGCTTCCAGCTTCTGCAGTTCCTCCTCAACCAGTGGTCTCAAATGGAACGCAATGCGACGGTGTCGCAGGGCCACCGGTTGTACAGTGGGGTCCACGTGCAGATGTATCTCCCGGTCCTTGAAGCATCCAATTCCCTCAAATAGGTCAGAAAAGTCCACAATTAGTTGTTGCATCGATTCTTCATGCACACCAAATGCGAATGTGACCACTCCCAGGTCTTCTGCCGTCCGGCAGCTCAGGAGCATACCTTGACCCTCTTCCGACACAAAGATGTTGGCTCGCGTGACCTTGTCCCCGTGTCGGACTGCCGCTTTAAACTTTCCACGGATGCGGAGGGGAACGTCTTGACCGTAGGCATAAACCGTGATCGGAGTGGAGCGGAGACTGGGAGGGGTAACCATGAATGAATGAATGAATGAGGAGTTTCTTGTATCGCGCGTACTTAGCCCAGTGGGCGTCAAGGCGCCTAGATTAAATACAGCAACTTAAGACCCTACCTAGTCCTATTTAATCATGAGTAGGCCTTCTTAAAGAAATACGTTTTTAGAGCCTTTTTGAAAGAGTCGATGGAAGGGAGAGTTTTTATCTCCATGGGGAGGGAGTTCCACAATTGCGGAGCGACGACGGAAAAGGCTCTGGCTCCCCATCTGACAAATTTGATGCGGGGGACAGCTAGTTGACAGAGTCCCGCAGAGCGCAGGTTTCTTGTGGGGACATAGCGCGAGAGAAGAGAGCCAATGGCACTAGCAGGACCATCCATCAATGCTCTGTGGGTGAGACAGAGGATTTTGAAGGCGATTCTGTGCTGTACCGGAAGCCAATGAAGCTCCTTCCTGGCTAAGGTGGCAGAGGAGGCTTTGGGGAGATTCAAAACAAAGCGTGCTGCAGAGTTCTGAAGAGTCTGCAAACGGTGGATCAACCCTTTGTTGACTTCCATATAGAGGGAGTTGCAGTAATCCAGTCTCGAACCCACCAGGGCGACTGCAACCTGTTTACGCGCCTGGGGGGAAAGGTACCCACGGATTTTGTTGAGTACCCGGATCACACCACAGCAGGTAGCAACGGTCCTGTTGACTTGCAGGGACATAGAGAGTGAGGTGTCAAATATCACTCCCAGATTTCTGGCAGATAGGGAGGGAGTGGGGCAGATGCCAAGAGAAGAGGGCCACCACTCGCTCGACCACAGATTCTGGTTCTTCCCAAATATCAACACCTCGGTTTTTTCACCATTCAGCTTCAGGGAGTTTATAGTCATCCAGTCTGCCACATACTGCATGCAAACCCTGAAGCTGGCGGCAGATGTACTAACCGAGGTGTGAGCAAGAGAGACCATAATCTGCGTGTCGTCTGCATAGGATACCACCTCCATCCCCTGAGATTTAATAAGTCTTGCAAGGGGGGCCACATAGATGTTAAAAAGGGTCGGACTTAAGGCCGACCCTTGTGGCACCCCACATTGCAGAGACTTGGCAGGGGAGAGGTGGTTCCCAAGCATCACTCTCTGTTCCCTTTCGGTCAGGAAGGAATTTAGGAGACTCAGGGCCGATCCAGTGACACCCGCCTCCCTTAGCCGAGATGACAAGATGGCGGGGGAGAGGGTGTCGAAAGCGGCCGTGAGGTCCAACAGAACTAGGACCGTGGTTTGGCCAGAGTCCACCTTGCGTCGGATGTTATCGACCACATAGGTAAGGGCGGACTCTGTGCTGTGGTGTTTTCTGAAACCGTGCTGAGTGTTATCCAGGTATTCAGAGGATTCGAGAAAGGCAGATAGATGGAAATTCAAATGCGACTCAAGCAACTTCGCGGGTGCAGGAAGAAGCGAAATGGGCCTAAAATTTTTCAGCATGGCCGGGTCCAGAGTCGGCTTCTTAAGTAGCGGTTTGACTATTGCCTTCTTCCAGATAGAAGGGAAAGAGCCTTGAGCGATGGCCTTATTTAAGACGTCAAGCAGAAGAGGAGAAAGGTGGATTCTACACTCTTTCAGTTTCTTAAGAGGTATCGGATCAAGGGGGGAGGCCGATTTAATTTTGTCAAGAAGTGAATTCAGAGATTCAAGGGATAGGGAGGGAAAAGTTGTGAGTAGGCAGGGGGGGTCCTTGCCTAGTGCATCAAGATTGGATATGAGAGGGGGAGTGTTATGATCAAGAGCAAGACGGTGGGATTCGAGAGAGACGTGAATGTCATGTATTTTGTTGTGAAAGAAGTCTGAAATATCGTTACAGAGTTGTTGGGAACTGACTACTGGATCGGGAAGTTGCAGGGAACATAAAGAGTCAGCGATTTTGAAGAGTTCTCTTGAAGAAGAAAGAGAGCTGGTCAGATTTGAAAAATATTCCTGTTTCTTGATTATCACTTGGTATTTGTAGGCACGTAGTGCGGATTTATGGGCCTCTCTATCTTTTAAGTCCCAGGATTTCCTCCACTTCCTTTCACTACTCCTGCAGCCCTGTCTCATAAGTCTGAGCTGGTCAGAGAACCAGGGTGCCGTAGGTTTAAGGCGTGCTACATAGCACAGAGATGAGGGGGCAAGATTTTCAACTGCTTTGGAGATGGAGTCAGTCAGAGACTGGGCTGCCTCTGAAGCATCCGTGACAGCTAGAAGTTCGGAAGTGGAGATCAAAGGGGCAATAGTGTCATCTGAGATATTCCTTAAGTTTCTCCTGAGAATAAAGGGAGTGGTATTGTGATTGGAGGAACAGGTGCCGGGGATGTCAAGATCAAATGGTACAGCAAAATGATCGGACCAGACCACCTGTAATGGAGCGCCAGTGGAAAGCCTGTCGTCGTTGGAAAATAGACCATCAAGAATATGTCCTGCCTTATGTGTAGGACTATTTACGTGCTGGATGAAGTCACACGCTTTGAGGGTTTCGACGAGAGAGATAGTGTCTTTAGAGTTGGTCTCATCTAAGTGAAAATTAAAATCACCCAAGATGGTAAAGGCTGTTTTTCCGATATACGGTTCAAGAATAGTCATAAGTTCAGAAGGAAAGCTGGCCCTGGTGCCAGGAGGTCTATAAATAAGGATCCCAGAGAAAGAAATTGAGGGAGATGGGGTAATGCAAAAATAGAGTGCTTCCACACGAGATAGGGGTAGAGGTATAGGTTTAATCACACAGAGAGAGGGAGTTTTTACAAGAATGGCGATGCCACCCCCTCTGCGTAGTTGTCTGTCCTGCCTGTAAAGGGCATAGCCGTCAGGTATAGCCATAAGTAAATCATGTCCGGAGGAGTCAGAGGCCCAGGTCTCCGTAATGAATACCCAGTCTGGTTGTCGACTGTCGACGAAGTCGTGAAATGCAACATTATGCTTGATCAGAGAGCAAGCATTTATTAGAAAGCCAGATCTCCGCAGTTGGACAGGCTGTGTGCACGGGAGGGGTGCATAGGGAGCGACATCCTTCGAGAATTTGAGGGAGGCCGAGCAGGCCCAGCACCTGTGGGAATGCAAGATCCCCTCAGGGGAGAAACGGTGGGAGCAGGGCAGGGACACGGGACGGAGGGCCAGGAGGTCGGAATGGGAATAACGTCCGGAAGAGCCACAACTCGCAAGAGTGAGAGCTGGGTCCAGCCCGACCTGCAGCCCGTCCTCAGCGCGGACGGGCGCAGACGGGCTGGACTCTGGCGTGACTCCGGCGGGCATCCGGCGCGTCCGCAAACGCGTCCGCTACGCGGAGAGACCTGTCCGTATTTTAAGGGCAGCTAGAGCGCGTGAGTGCGTCCCCCACACCCAAGATGGCCGCTGTGATCCCTCGCCTCCCCGGGACCGGCTCTCAGCGTCAACACTCAGTCTCTGTAGAGGGATGCACTCATGAGATTTATCGAGGCGCCAGTGTCGACTGTCGCCATGATGTCCTGATCAGCCACCTGTATGGAGCACTGGGGCAGCGTACTGGTGCGTCTAGTGGCGGTGCCGATCATGTGCACCTTGTGTACGGATCGCTCCTTCTCGTCATCGTCCATGTCACTGTTGCTGGGTTCTCCTTCAGCACCTTCGTGCTCAGCAACCGTGTGTACCGTCTGGCGAGGCCTGCTGAACTTCTTGGACCTGCACACTTTTTCAAAGTGATTCATTTTCCCGCATCCTGAGCATCTCTTGCCCCGTGCCGGACATTCTGGCGCCGGGTGTTTCGGGCCACCGCAGTAGCCACATGACTGCGCTGAAGCTCCACCCTGAGGGGTTGTTGTTCTTTTGGCCCATTTGGGCGGTGGCCGGACCTGTATTTTGTTAACTGGTTCCATTTTCATGTTGGCTTGTAGTGCCGCTTCCATGTGGGCTTCCCTGGCCTTGGACAGCTCCTTTGTGCGACCCAGCGTGAGGATGTCTGGCAGAGGTTTCCCCGACTCTTCCAGTATTCTCTCGCGCAGCTTAGCAGAGGCGCATCCTTGGATGATCTGGCCCCTGATCTCCTCCGTGACGTCCTGGAATCCACATGTCAGTGCTAGTTTCTTTAGCCTGGAGTGATATGCGTCCAGCGACTCATCTGGCAGTTGCCGTGCTTGCCGAAAGATGAATTGTTCATAATCCTGGTTGGCCATTGGTTCGAAATGCGCGTTGAGGGCATTGATTAGAGTATGATGGGTCTTGGGGGTCGCCTCCGTAAGGGTCCGGGCGATGGAGTGGATGTCCTTGCCACCAAGATGGAGGACCATGGCGCGCTTCTGTTCCTTGTGGACCTTGGTGGCCTCGAAGAATATCAGGAGCCTGTCCACCCACTCCTTCCACTTCGGTGCGAGAGTGGAGGGCGCACCCTCCACCACAAACGGTTCAATGGGCGGAATGGTAGCCATCGCCCGGGACGCTCTGGAGCAGGCCCGTGGGCAGCCGGGGGAAGATCCGAAGGGGCACTCCGATTAGTGCGGAGAGAGCGGCGGATGCGCTCAGACGAGACGAGTTCCACGGGCCGGGCAGAGGATGGCCCTTGCACTCCAGAGTCGGGTGGCAGGGTGAAGTCCTGGGACGAGTCAGCACCACGTCCCCTCGAGCAGCTAGGCAGGACCGGGCGGCGACCGGAACACCTCGCCAGGCGTGCCGAGGTGCGATTCACGCACGTGCAGCCGAGCACGATGCGGCACCGGGCGTGGAGGGTCAGTGGAGGGAGGACCTCGCGCGACCAATCGAGCTCCTGTGCGCAGCAGGAAGGTGCAAGCCAGCGCCGCTCACCTGCAGAGAGCCAGGGGTAAGAGTCGTTCCTCCAGGCGAGCAGTGCGGGGGTGTGTGTGGCAGCAAGGCACGAGCACCGCGGGCAAGTGGGAGCACCCGCAGCCGCCTCACCCCAGAAGGGACACACGCACACCCTGAGCGAGGGATCGACAACCACCCCCGTCGCAATTGTTGTGTCGTGAGATGGGGAAAGGACTGCCCTAGGGAGATCACTCTGGGACCTACACTCCGGGGCATCTAACTCTAGCTAGGCCTAACACGTGGCCTTATAATAAACTCAGACGGACACTGGGAATAAGTTTGCTTGCTCGGTCTGTGCGTCTCTCTCTCTGAACACCCGCGCACGTGCTAGACCTCTTTTTATTATCAGGAGTCACATGACCAACGCGTCCAGCCCTCGGGGTGCCGTGGGCTGACCTCCAGGAACATAACAGTCTGCAGACTCAGGACATTCTGAGAATAAATTGCAAGCTGGCTCTCTATAAAAATAAAGCTCTTACTTCAGGACTACATACTCACCTGCAATTACTATTTGGCTCTTATTAAGAGAAAGGGGAGCAGAAGTAGTGCGAGGAATCCCCCTCCACCTGATTCTGAGTTGGCGGGTTTTCCCACTACTACCCGTTATGAGCAGATTGCAATGTGTGCGGATCTTGAAAATCTGTGGGATTTCACAACCAATACATTTGAGCCCACATGGTTATTCCCTATTCCATGGAGTTTAACTCATATTTGCACAGTATTGGTGCAGTGTTACCATACAATAATGTAAATTCTGCATGAGGAGTTAGCATCTTGCCAGTGCTGTGCAACTCATAATTGGGGCCTTTGTCTGCTAGACCTAGGGTACCGAAAACATACTCTGTACTGCGGTCCACTAGGATTTGAAAGTCAACTCCATCTCAAACATCACTAGATCTAGTACACGGAGGCCTCTCCCTGTGCCATGCTATATTTTAGGTTTCAAAAGTCAACCCAACTCTAAAGCCACTGGTATGTGTCACCAGTGTTTGTATTACAGCATATATCATGATTATACCCAGTGCCCAGAGGTCACTCTCTATTGCATGTCATACTAGTGTCATGGCTTGCAGGACGTGAATGCCATAGTCTGATGTCAATGCGCCCCCTACCCAAGGCATAGCACTGCCCCTACATGAGTATGCATGGCCAGCAAAACTAAAGGCAAGAGGGAAGGTGGAATGGAATGAGATAGACAGGGCCGTTTCTAGGTGTTTTGCCACCCTAGGCGAGAATTGAAAAATGCCGCCCCTCCCTTTTACTACCATCACTCTCTCCCCCTGTCATCTAGGCTTTTCAATATAAAAGTAAATATTTAAAAAGCATATTTTTAGGGTGAAAATGAATTGAAGCAGAGCTGAAGATGGTCAGGGAGCTCGGAACTGGTGCTCTGTGAGGACTGAGGCTGCTAGGGGACGGGGGCTCTAAGAGGGCTGGGACTGCTAGAGGATGAGAGTTGAAGGTGCAGAGGCTACTGGTGGATGGGAGGTATGAGGGACCGGAAGCTCTGGGACAGGAGCTAAGAATGCTGAGGGTTCCGGGGAAGGCCCGGGCTGCTAGGGGGTAGGGAGTTCTGATACGACTGGAGTTGCTAGAGTGTGGGACCTTTAACGGCCAGGACAGGAGCTGTACAGACAAAAAGGGTTTCAAGAAGACCAGGACTGCTTGGGCGCAGCAGCTAGAGGAAGGGGTCAATGAGAGGGCTGGTGGTAGCTCTGAGAGACTTCCCTGGGGCACTGGGTGGTCCAAGGGGCAGGGGGCTGCTAGAGACAGTGAGCTCTAAGAAGGGCGGGCCACTAGGCAATTGGAGGCCTGAGAACACAGGCTGGGTGTTAAGGAGTGTCTCCGAATGTACCATGTCTCTGCCTCCCATGGGTCGAGATTTGAACTCTCAGTGCGGCCTAAGCCCTGTTACTGTTTTGAGAGTGCTTGTTCTCCAAGGAACCGTCCATACCTTCAAGGCCATACTTCTGAGATGATGGACAGAATGCAGAATAAATTAAAACATTCACCCCAGTCAATAGATCTGGGTTAAATTTTCCATCCTTTTGCTCACTGTGCCACCCCAGTTTAGACCCACACATATGCAAATCTGTCTTGCCCCTGTTGGGAACATTCCTGCCCGAACTGCCAGGCCAGGTCCTCCCTGAACCAGAAATGTGAACCCTGGAACCGGTTTCGGGGTTTCACCCCTCATAAGCCAGTCTAGCTTGAATTCTGATCTGTGACTGGGGGTGAATGTTTGATTGACTCAGCATTCCATCCATCATCTGATCTTTTACAATTGTCACCCTAAGTTGGAAGGGTATGCCCAGACTAGGGTCGCATGCTCGCTACGCCACCAGATTCAAGCTAGCCTGGCTAACGAGGGGTGATGCCCTGAAACTGGTCCCAGGATGCTTGTTCCTGGTCCAGGGAGGACATGGCTGGACAGTTTGGGCTGGACTGTTCTCATGAGGCACAGGGTGAACACTGATTTGCATGTGGCTGGGTCTAAAGTGGAACGTCGTGGCATGCAAAAAAATGATGGATTTAACCCAGATCTCCGACTGACTGGGGGAATGTTTGAGATTAGCTCAGCATTCCGTCCATCTTCTGTTCTTTTTGCTGTCGTCAGATTAGGTGGAAAAGAG
Source organism: Lissotriton vulgaris (assembly GCF_964263255.1). NCBI lineage: Eukaryota > Metazoa > Chordata > Amphibia > Caudata > Salamandridae > Lissotriton > Lissotriton vulgaris. The sequence continues at coordinate 1,249,459,537 of NC_141685.1, forward strand.
TGTGTGTATGTACAACATCCGAAGCCACATTCCACTGGCGTGCTTTCACTTGCCCATCTCCCTCCCTCCTCCTCCTCGGCCCACCGACTGGGCCCAGAACACACAGAGCGCACTCCATGCAATGGGCGCTGTGCTTTTTGACAACCCTACCCTATCTGAAACAACAACTGTAGAAAGCAAAACATGTCTCTGTCTGACACATACACGAGGCTCCTACATAAAAGGTTACAGTTAAAGTTCACTGACTCGAAAAGATTGGTGGTATTTTACAGATGATAAAGAATGTAATTACATATTACAGAACTTCATGTATTAATGTTGGAGGTAACTCAGGTTTTAATGTAGCAGGAGACCTCTGCAGAACTGGAATTCTATTACTAAAGAGAGTTAAAGAACGAAGGGCACGATATTCCTTCTGTAAGAATGTGCAAAGGGTTCCTCGGCGACCAAAGTAAGCATTTCTGCTTCGTAATGTGAGAAAGGTAAATATTCTTGTCTGGAGTGTTGATAAAACATGTCATTTTAAGCATGTTTTGTGGTATCTGATATCTAAGGGTGTGTGCATGAGGGCTGTGAGTTATGCTGAGGGCACTGTGGGTGTCTGTGTGTGTGGAATAGGTGGGCACTAGGAAAAAAAAACAGGTAAATAAGTAAGAGGCAAACTGATGGGGTAACAGTCAGAGACACTCAGGAAAAGGTATGGGGTAGATATGAAACCCAGAGCACAGGCCAAGGAGGCAGGACATGGGGACAGATGGCCATGGTGGGCTGTGGTGAGGGGGCCGAAGGTGTGTGCGAGTGCCCCTTCTGTAGCATACATTCATGGCAAATGCAACTAGAGGGCGACAAATGTTATTCGATGAGAGATAGGATAAGACTTCTAAAATCTGACCACTAACTTTGGGGAAAATAGGATGGCGACAATAAAATAATGACCAGGGGGTCTGTGTTTAGTTGTGGCTTGTCAACACAGCTGTCTCTACAACTATTGATAGTCATTCTTTAAAATACCCATACAGTAAACTTCAGTCAAAGAAGTTTTCCTCTCAACTCATGCTATTGGCTGTTTGCTGTATCCTTTCCCCTCCTATGTCATGTTTGCTTGGCGATGCATAAGGGCCTATTTCACATCTCTGAATCATGTCACATTACGTTATTTTTCTCCTAAATACATTGTATAAGAAAATCAATTGTTTTCTCTTTGTTTTGCTCCACTATAGGCTTTTTAAAAATACATTAGTCAGATTTCAAAATGCAAGCCACACCCATTGGCTTTGCCAATGCTTGCTTTATTCAGTGTCTCAAGGTAAGGCTTTGGCAGAGTGGATGATAGAGGAAAACTCTGCATTGCTGCTATGTAGTGTTCGCATCTCAGGAGGATCAGAGATTGTAGGGAAACGAGGGAGGCTAACAAAGCTTGTGTGAGTCAAAAGGGGAGAACTGAAGACTCTGCAGAAGAGAAGAAAAGATGCTAACAAGGGGGGTAGTAATGGTGAAGGATTTGAACTTTGAAGAGAAGCCGGAATAATTATGAGAATTAGACTCAAGCTCATTGTGGGGAGGGAGGGCACTGAGAGAATGATGGGACTGAGGGCAGGTTAGGATGAGTGCATGAAGAGGAGCTCAGTCAGTGAAATTGAGATCTATCTTGCTGGCTTGTTAGCTACTGCGAGGCTGAGAAGAATAAACCAGCAGGCGGAAGATGTCTGTGGTGCTGGGTTATCTCGTCTTGTGCAGGAGTGAGTGGACTAATGATAAGATGGCATTAGTGCCCTCAGAGGCAAGGAGTGAGTGGAGTGAAGAACGAAGCGGTGGAGAGGGAGCAGGGGGGGGGTTTGCACAGTTATGAGACGGTTGTCTAAATTAAGCATCCCCTGTAAATATTACACAAAAATCACGACAATAACAACGTTTGCTGCCTACTGTGTGCCTGAACTGCATGTTAGGAGTGTAGGAAAAGGCAGCTGGCCTCCCGGTCTCTTATTAAATGTCAGCTGGTCCAATACGGCAGATTTGATTACCCCTTTTGCCAATGAACACCACCACCCCCGTGCCCAGGCTCCCTGCACAGGCCCTTTCAGGTGCCTATATTTACAGCTGTTGGACAGCAGCACACACAGGCAGAGGCGCTGTGCCGGCCTTTGTACCGGCTGCAAGAGAGACTTGGGCAGTGCCCACCCTTCTGGGAACAGCTTGGCCCCTCTGGGAGCTGGGAAAAAGCATGTGGTGACAGGTTGCTCTGCCCCCCACCCCTGACCCAGGGCTCCCATCTCTTAATCCAGGTGATCAATCACTGACTGTCTCATAAGAGCAGGGTGGGGGCATCTCACCTGTGAACCCCATGCACTGGGGTCAGCTGCTGTGTCTCATTCTGGCACAAACGTCACTGGCCCCCAATTAAGTCCCTCAGTTGAGCCATTCAAAGAAGGCGCTGCTTTGTTTTATGCTTTCTTGGGCGAAGATCACACAAGCAGTCACGTCGGAAGTCAGAAATGTCTCCGTGACCCCAGAGCCTCTGGAGTCTTGGGCCAAACTCATGTTTTTTACCACCCTCCCCCTTTTGCCGCCCTAGGCGGCAACCTAGTCTTGCCTAATGATAGAAACGGCCCTGGAGATAGAAAAGAGACAGCCAGAGTGCCATGGTCCCATTCAAGGTACGTCTGTAAAGGTTCAGGGGACTCACAAAAATATTCTTATAAGCTAACATCAACTATTTACCATGAATATGAGAAATAAACACACAATTGCCACAATTCACATTCAGAAGCAAAGTAATAAGAAAGGCGGGTTTCGTTGTTATTCTTATCAGGCTAAGAATGGCTGCCTGCAGTGGACCTAAACCAATGAGAAGGAGGCCAGTATCAGAAACAACAAATTCCAGGTAGAAGACAATCCTGGGAAACAGATAAGAGAAAGCAAAGGACGAGATACAACAAACCAGTTCTAATTGTAATAGAGGATCCAGTCAGAGTTCAGGTCAATAGTCAGCAAACTGAGGAAACAGAAACAAGGAGCAAAACAAGAAACGTGAAGGACAGGTAATACAATGAACAAGCTATAGAGACAGTGAAGGAACCAATGCAACATGAGAAGTTGTCAGGAGTCTTCCCAAAGAAAGTGAACAGTTTCTAAACCACTGCTGTCACTCATGACCTGGAGGTCTCACTCCCTGACCTTCCTGACAAGCAGTTCGGCCACTCCATAGACCGTCCTACCAAAGTGAAACTGGCATCCTAGTGCAACGTATGTTATTCTTTCCTCCTTCAGCAAGTCCGTGTGTTTGCACACAATGCAGAGTTTGGCTGGTATTTCTTTAGCAAGAATCTAGCCAAAAGGCGTGGGGGCTCTCTTTAAGATTAAAGACAAACATAAAGTCAAGTGATGGGAGAGATAGCTGGTTTGGGGACTGTTGATGGATTGCGATGTAGTGTTCTTTAAAGAAGTGCGTCCTCGACTGTTTCCCAAATTGGAGCAGCGTTGAAACAGTTCTGATGGATACAGGTATGTTGTTCCAGATCCTGGGTGCATAGATGGAAAAGGCCTGCTGCCTTGTTTTTTCTTTTTTAGCCATCTCAGACTGCAGTCTGGTGTTGCCCTGGCTGCAGATGTATCAAGAACCACAAGAGATGGTGAGCTTGTATGCAATATACGCAAGGGTGCAGGTCATGATGGCTTTCCAAATGATGCAGCTGGTTTTGAAAATGGTGCGGGCTGGCAAGGGGAGCCAATGGAGTTCCATCAGGATGGTGGGAGACAATGTGAGTTAAGGTCACCAGTATTGGTCCCCATGGGTGAGCGCCATCTGGTGCCTGTTCATGTACAAGAACAGACAACACTTGCGAACCTTGGCAGCTCTCACAGACTAGATGTCACTGTCGAGAATATGAATGAACATCTTCTAAATGTGTTCGTCTGCGGCAGTTCTGACTGTCGTTGTCTGAACTAGCTGAATGATTGATGGGTAATGAACACATTTTGCTTCTTTTATTATGATTTGATATTCCGCATAGACCCCTGCTCAGTTCTGTTAATCTACTGTGTTTATGTCTCAACATTTCTAAGTAATTAAGGTGTCATCCTCTGTCATTATGCAATTTGTTGAACCTCTTAGGAAATATTTTTCTGGCGTTTGAATTTCTCAAAGGAGGATTCCTGTAAAAATCCCAAATGCTGTCATTGCCGGGAGTGTTGAATGTATTGTGTGGTCAAATTTTGCATTGCTGGCTATGACTGCTTGCACTTTGTAATTTCGACATCAGACATCTATGGAAATGGCTGAAGCTCGGCTTGAATTTGAACATGTAGTTTGATATCAAACAAACCTAATGTAAGATAAAAGACAGAGATACAATTAGACTATAATGTCTTGTGCCCAGGAAAAATCAATGATTGGATGGGAAGCAGCTGCCCATCCTGATTGGGCCCAAATTGTGATATTGTAAATGTATTTTTTTTTGTTTGAATATGTTTATTAACATTTTAACATTTTGCAGTTTTTGATACAAGGTTACACGGATGTAGCAAGCAGGATTAAACACAACAGCAATCGGTCTGGTGCATATACCACTTGTTATACATGTTAGTTAGGTCTAGGTAATTGAAAAAAGCAATAAGACATGCATATCTTGTAATTGTTTGTCTTGGCATCCGTACACAACAACAGGTCAGCGCCGCAGTCAGTAGCAATGCATATGTCCCATGAGCCAAATAAACTTAGAAGAAGGGGGGGGGGCGAAGGAGCGCTAGTGATGCAGCAACATCCAATATCTTGTGTTTTTCACCCTGTGGCCGCGACAAAGTGCCAGCCGCCGCTGTCGGAAGGGCGCGGGCGTGGGGGTGTCGTCTGGGCGGGTCTCTTGCATCAATGCTATCCCGGGGGGGTCTGTGGAGTGATGGAGGATGTGTGCCTAGGTGATGCCTCTCTGTATACACACCTGATGAAAGGCGGCCAGGATACCATCCCAGGTCTGGGCTATGGGGTATGTGTGAAGGCCAGCGTTCTCCTCCCTGTGTAAAGCGACGTTTTCTGCATTTGCCCAGTTATCAAAGGACGTGCGCCAGTGTGTGGCCTGCGGGGGTTCTCCGTTCTTCCAGCGTTTGGTAATGAGCCTTTTTGCAGTTATGAGCCCAAGGTCCCAGAATCTAGCTGGGACCTTCAACAGCTTCGTCCTTCTGTATAGGCCCAATAAACAGCCTTCCCATGTGTGTGGCAATCCGCCTTCCACTCCTAACGCCAGTGCAGTGGAGACCTCTGTCCAGTAACCTTGCAAAGAAGGGCAGGCCCATAGCATATGCAGGAAGTCTGCATCTAGTAATCTGTACCTAGGACAGGATGCCATTGTCAGCCCATAATAGCGGTTTATTTTATCAGGGGAAAGGTATGCTCGATGTATAACATAATATTGGATGATTTTAAATCGGGAATTACGTTGGATATCGCCTTACCCCATCCTTTATCGGTCCAGTCCTGTCCCCTGTCTCTAGCCCACTTGTCTCGCAGGTGCTGGGAGGAGTGTTGTGTATGCATGTGCAAGGCTTGTGACAGCCAGTGTACCAGGTGAGACCCATTCCCCATCACGTGTAGGTATTGTATCAGTAAGTGAGGTGGTGGTTCTACTGCAAGGTCACCCCAGGCATCTGTGAATATGCCCGTTAGTGTTGCGTGCATGAGGAATTGGCCTGCTGGAATCCCCGCGTCAGCGACTAGCGACTCGAACGAGAGCAGCAAGCCATCCTCGTATAGGGCGCCCACTGTGTCCAGATCTGCCGGCAGCCAGCTGCTCAGCGCCATTTCCGTGAGTGTCCCAGTCCCCAAGGGTGTTCCCAGCAATGGCAGGTTAGGCGCATAGGGCTTAATACTGTTTGTGAGCTTTAAGCTGCGTATATAACATTTTCGCGCCACTGCTAAGTGTATCTGTGTCGGGCATCAGGACTTGGAGAGCGGATGAAAAAGCTTGTGTGTCTGAGTGAGAGTTAAAACTCTCATGTCTGTGGCAGTATCGGCCAGATTTTTCCCACTGAGCCAGTAGGCCACCCACTGCAGCTGTGCTGCTAAATAATACAGTTCATGGTTCGGTACAGCCAATCCACCTGCATCCAACGATGCATATAGGGTGTGCAGCGCTACCCTGGGTGGCCCTTTGTTCCAAATCAGTCGTCTGCTCAGAGTCTCTAGCTCGCGGAATATGCGAACCGGAACATAGATAGGCATATTAGCGTAAAAGTACAGTAATCTGGGCAATACCACCATTTCGCCAGGGTGATACGAGCCGGAACATTTAGCGGGAGAGAGCTCCAGAATGTCACCTGTGCAGTGAGTGAAGAGACTGCTCGTATCAGGTTCCCCTCCAGCACATCAGCAGGGTCATGGTAAACGTGTAACCCTAGATATCAAAACGTGGTGGGATACCACACGAGCCGTTCTCCCATGACAGCAATATCACACACTTGTGTCGCAGCATTAAAGGGATAAACGCCCAATATGGTCCAGTTGACCCGGAGTCCTGACATTTCGCCAAAGTCCCGGAAAATGTCTGCGAGTTCCTGTGGGAAGCTGGTCAAGTCACATATGTAAAGTAATAGGTCATCCGCATATAATGACACTGCATGCATCCCGTCTGCCAGCTGTATTCCCCAATCTTCTCCTGAAGCACGCAGTTGAGCCGCCAGCGGTTCCATGTTGAGGGCGAATATAAGAGGGGAGAGAGAACACCCCTGCCTGGTGCCTCTACATACCCTGATCTGGTCAGAGATGAGCCTGCCCGTCTGGACGCGTACCACTGGCCTTTGATATAGGAGGTCCACCAGTTGTAGGAAGCCCTCTCCCAAGTTGCATTTTCTTAGCACCAACATCAGGTAAGGCCACTCTAAAGAATCAAATGCTTTTTCCAGATCAAGCACTAGGCAACCCGAGTGAGGCCATCGGTGTAGGGCCAGGCTTTGCACGCGAAACAGCCGTCTGATGTTGTAGGATGTGCTGCGCGCGGGTACAAAACCATTTTGATCACTGTGGACAAGGGTGGGCACCAACGGTGCCAGTCTCTGTGCCAATGTAGAAGCCAGGATTGTATTGTCCATGTTGAGGAGTGCTAGGGAACGGTACGACCCCAGATTGGCCCCATCCCTGCCCGGCTTCAAAAGTGATATAAGATTCGCCTCATTTAGCGTGGGAGGAAGAGCAGAGTCCTGAACTCCCGCCGCGAACATGCGCAATAGTTCGGGGATCATTATGATAGAGTAGGCCTTGTAGAACTCTGAGGGGAGTCCATCGGGCCCCGGGGATTTGCCATTCGACAGAGAAAAGATGGCCGATCTGAGCTCCTCCGATGCCAGGGGCCCCCGAGGTCTTCCCGTTGTGCATCGTTGACAGCCGGCAAGGGCAGGGTAGTTAGAAATGTCGAGATCTGTTCTGCAGTAAAATGTATGCGAGAGCGGTAGAGGCCCTCATAGTGTGTCGTGAAGGCATTGTGTATTATTATTATTATTATTATTATTATTATTATTATTATTATTATTATTATATAGGGCCAGAATCGACCCCCGAAGGGGTATCTCCGAGCTTGCCTTGGGAACCCGTCCTGGTTTTTCCCTGTGAGATAGCCCCTACAGGGCATCCCCAAGGTGAAAGCCAGGCATCCCGCTGCGGGGGGGCCATTGTGGAGATTAAGCAAGCTTAATGCCCAGAGTTGCAGAGTGTGAACCCATGATTAGGTTAGGCACCGAAGCGAGAATTATCGAGTCCGTGGACATTTGAGCTCAACATCCTGCCGCGTCGGGAATTGAACCCTGGTCCCAGGCCTGACCTCTGCTTCAGGGTCTGCCTGCTCTAACCAGTGAGCCACACTTCTCTATTGCTTGCTGTGTGTATACTATGGTATTCTGTGCTGCTGTTATTGACATCCCCGTGTAGTAATCAGGGTTCCCAAGGCCTACATGCTCCGAAGATAACCCACTTACACTCAAGAACTGTTGGCACGGAAACTGTAAAAGTCAAAGAACAAGTTTATTAAGACCCCATGGGGTGGTGGTACACTCATACAGCACCCTTCGGTAATGCAAGAGGTATCACACCGAACACCGGTGTGACCCCGATTTATATACAGTTTTGGGGCAATAAAAGATAGGCGGCACAAGTTAGGACACATTCATGTACATATATGGTCATGTTTTGGAACACAGCCAGCTCATTGGAGGGGGCACAACTCCGCTGGTCAGTTTGGCGCACATTCCTGAAGGGTAACTGGTCAGTTAGGACTGCGCATGTGCGAGCTGACCAGTACGAAAAATAGCCTGTTGCTGGGCAGACTGAAGTGGTCAGTGGTACGGAAAAAGGACTAAAGGGCACGCCGGCCACGAGGCCGCTTATGGTCTAAGATGGCCGCCGCAACATTCAAAATGGCGTTTTCATATATGGCCAAGTTAAGGAGGAAGACGTGTAGTTTCAGCTAATCGCTAACGCGGCCATGCCAATTACGACAGACGACCCTTTTAGCGTTTAGCTGAATCTACCTCATAGTGAACATAGTCAGGATGTTCGTCCTCGATGTCTATTAACATTATTTGTGTTACTTCTTTATGAAGCATCATTTTGTCATGGGCAAGTGCTCGTCTTGATGGTATGCAAGCTGATAAACACATGGAGCATAAGGCAGGGCCACATTGGATACATAGGCAAACAAAAAACAGTGCCCCCACAATTATACATAGAATCGTTAACAGTTTCCAGCCCCAAGTAGTAAGCATTGACCAGAACCATCCTGAAAGTGTCCAAGTTCCATTGTCCGGATGTATCTCAGCTGCAATCTTATGGAGCTTCGATATGGCATCATAAACAGATGGAGAATTGTCAGGTATGTATACACAGCAGCTACTTCCGAAAATTCTGCATGCCCCCCCACGATCAGCTAGAACTACATCCAACACCATCCTATTTTGGAGCGTAACTATCCTAGAAATCTGAAGTTCCTCAGTGATATTTCAGAGGGCAATGGCAGTGTCATTCGCTACAGCCACGTGTCAATCGTCTTATTTTCCGGCTGTTCAGCGCGGCCCCCACAAAGGAAAACAGTCCCAAATTGAAGTCCACATACTGTTGCAAAGCAGTATCAGTCTGGTCTATGTCATCCAGAACGACAGTCCGTTTGACCCTATTCAGGACAAAATCATGGTACAAGATATAATCATTGTGATACATTGGTGGGGCAATGAATACAGGAGGTAGCACAAACGATACATAACACGTGCCCAACCATCCCAATGGAAGCTGATGATAACCCTTCGTTCCACAAATGAAGTACGTATTTCGAGATGCTACAAACGAGATGCCATTCGGGCTATCAAAAGTAAGTGTGGTATTGCATTCACTTTTCCCTACCGCAATCGAACCTTTATTTCTAATACACAGATCAGCTTTAGTAGCAATGACATTAATGACATGTGAGCTGGATACATTGATATTTCTTTGATTGCTGTACACACGCGGGGCAGATACGTTGTCGGGCCTGTACTCTTCCCATTCGAATCGAGTACCCTCGGCCCGCGGAAACCCATCCTTGTCATGGGAGCATATTTTATTCAAACGGAAAAGCACCCCCCCTTTGGTTGGCAATCTCAAAGTAAAGAGGAGGGTGTACCAGGCATTGCAGGATCCATTATGAGAGAACGGGAGTGGAATGAGTGGGGTGCCCCCTCTCTTCTGGTGCCCCGGTAACATCCCACACACCCAGCAATTTGAAGTATTGGTCATATTGTGCGTGTGATGAAGAATCTGAATAAAACTGTTGTTCAGATAAGTTTGCCGATGTCGTTCTTCATGGTAGGGTAAGGTAAAGTGAAAATGTTCAGATGGAGCCGGGGTAGTCGGCAGCAAATGTTCACGTGCAGGTACCACAAGTTCAACTACCCAGGCTATTACAGCTATTACCACAATAGTCAAGACAAAGAGAATGGCACCCAAGATTCGCTTATCCCGTGATGCTGGTGATGCCATAATTCGGAAAAGTTCTTACAGAGTCTCAAATAGTTCAAATTGTTCACAAAGTCTCAAAGACACATGTGTGTATACCTAAAAAAAGAAAAATACGGTGCTGAACTCCGAGGTAGCCGTTGTTTTCTTCTCCGGGCCGAAACGGGTGTCGCTACACTGGCAGAACTGATCCCCCCCCCTTGGAATTCCCAGTTTCCGTTTCACAAACCTGGAGCGGTAACCAACCAGTCATATAAAAAAACCAAAAATCTTCTTATCGGGGACGCAGGTTGTAGTGCTCTCGTCCGGCAACAGTGTGGTCCGGGAAGGCTCCCTCAACTTCGGCCGATGTCACAGCTGGGCTCTTTTCTTTCTCCAGAATCTCTTTGTAATCAGTCAGCACAGCAGGAGTCACCAGATCCGGAGAGACACGGCGGCAGTGTGTCGAGTGCACCCACCGCTTCCTGTTGGTCACTCGTACAGCGGTCCGGGTCGCAAGGAGGACCTGTTCAGGGCCCTTTCACCTTGGCTCCAAGCTGCTCGCTCTCTCAAACGACCGGATCATCACATGGTCGCCGGGGCGAAGATCATGGCCTTCTCCAGTAGAGTTGTCAGGGAGCGCTTCTCGAACCTGTTGATGAATAGAAAGCAAATCATTTGTTAATCGTGCCAAATAGTCGTTCATCATAACACAAGGCACATCATGTATTAATCGCGGCTTGGGCACCCCCCAGATATTCATAGGGCGACCAAACACCACCTCATATGGTGTGAGGCCAGTTCGTGAATGGGGTACTGATCTAAGAGAGAGCAGTGCTAACGGCAAAGCATCAGGCCACTTCAACGACGTAGATGCCACAATCTTGGCCAATTTAAGCTTTAACGTAGCATTGTACCGTTCAACCAGGCCTGCCGACTGAGGGTGGAACACAGCGTGGAACTTCTGCTGAATCCCTAACCCCTTCAGTACATACTCCACAATCTTCCCAACAAAATGAGGCCCATTATCGCTCCACAGAAATTTGCAAACTCCAAAGCGAGGAAAGAATTCCTTAAGCAACACCTTAGCCGTTGTCAGGGCTGTGTTGTCTTTCGTGGGGAAGGCCTCAACCCATTTGCTAAAGGCACATACCACCACTAGGACGTACTTCAGGTTGTTGCAGCGCTCGAGTTGTATGTAATCCATTTGGAGTACCTCAAATGGTGCAGATGGTGGAACGAACCCTCCTTTCGGAGTATGGGTCCCCTTTCCAGGATTGTGTTGCAAACATACCAGGCAGGTCTGCACTACTCTCTTGGCTGTATTAGCAATCTCGGGATGTTCCCAAACTCGTGTTAACAGTCGAGTGATTGCAAGGGCTCCGACATGTGCCAATCCATGTGTCATCTGGACCATCGCCTGCAAGTAAGCCGCAGGCAATTTCCATTTCTCCATATCTTTGCTTCTCCAACAACCCTCATCATCTAGTACCCCATCTGTTGCCCATGCCGCAAGTTCTGATTCAGTAGCCGATTTTTGAATATCCAATATTTCTGCTCTAGCGTCACTCCATCGCTCAGCCTGCGATTGTGTCACATACATAGGGGAGCTAGTCCGGGACATAGCCGTCTGTCTCGCTATGCTGTCTGCGAAGGCATTTCCTTGGCCCACTTTATCCGTGATCTTTTTGTGGGCACTGCATTTTACTATCGCTACTTTCTTTGGACCAAGCAACGCGTTTAGGAGATCACGCACTAGCTCTCCGTGCATAATGTGTTCTCCGTGAGATGTCAGAAACCCACGCTCTCTCCAGAGTAGCCCGAAGTCATGTGCTACTCCGAAGGCGTACCGGCTGTCTGTGTATATGTTCACACATAGGCCAGCACTCAATTCGCAGGCTCTTGTTAAGGCTATCAGCTCTGCTGCCTGAGCCGATTTCTGTGGTATCCTAGCTGTTTCTACCACTGTCTTAAGTGTCGTGATCGCATAAGCTGCGGAAGTCGTACCATCTGGCAGCCTTAAACACGATCCATCAACCCACAGTTCCCCATCCACATCTGGAAGTGGCACATCCTGTAAGTCAACACGACCCTTTGTCTGTTCCTCGGTCAGGAAAACACAATCGTGATGTTTTTCTTCCTGACCCTCCTCGACCGGATAGGGCAATAAAGTGGCGGGGTTCAGAGTAGCACATCTTTTCAGTGTAATATGTGGCGCCAAAAGTGTCAGCTCATATCCCGTTAGTCGCGCACTCGTAAGGTATTGGGTCTTTGTTTGATTTAGCAGAGCATCTACTGCGTGAGGAACTAACACCAGCAGTTTATGTGATAACACTATTCCCTCACTCTGCCGTATGGCTACTGCTGTTGCTGCTACCGCTCGAAAACACCCAGGCAACCCTCGTGCTACAGGATCAAGAATGGCAGAGAAGTATGCACATGGTCTCTGCTTGTCCCCGTGTACTTGTACTAACACTGACAACGCGCACCCATCATTCTCGTGCACGTACAATGTGAAAAGCTTCGTATAGTCTGGTGTGCCTAACACGGGTGCAGAACAAAGGGCCTGTCTCAACTGTTCAAAGGCCTTCTGACATTCATCTGTCCATTCAAGGGGCATTGGTGTAGCTTTGGACAGTAATGCTAGCAAAGGTTTTATGATGTGTGAAAAACCCATGATCCACTGCCTACAAAAAGACGTCAACCCTATAAAGGCACGTACATCTCTCTGCGTGCGGGGGACTGGTGTGTCTAAAATTGCTTGAATTCGATCAGACGTTAGTGCACGCCCCTCCTTAGACAACAGATGACCGAGGTAGGTCACCTGGGGTCTACAGTATTGGAGCTTCTTTTTCGAAACCTTATGATTATTCTGTGCCAAAAAGGAAAGCAACGCAATTGTACTTTCTTCACATTGTGCATAAGAGTCTGCAGCAAGCAAAAGGTCATCCACATACTGGATGAGGACAACGCCAGTCTGCAACTCAAAGGAATCTAGCTGTCTTTTCAAAGCCTGGCTGTAGATGCTAGGGCTTTCAGTATAACCTTGGGGAACACGACAAAATCTATACGATTTATTATTTAACGTGAAGCCAAACAAATATCTGCTATCAGGATGGACAGGGATGGAAAAGAACGCGTTTTTCAAATCAATAACACTAAATGTTGTGGCCGTTGGTGGCACCAATGTAAGCAAGGTTGTAATATCGGACACCACCGGGTATTGGGGGATGACAATTTTGTTAATCTCTCTCAAGTCAATAATAAAGCGATAGACTTTGTCGTCAGTATCTCGTTTAAGGATTGGAAGAATAGGACTGTTGCAAACATTATAAGGGACCTCCTCCACTACTCCTGCAGAGATCAAATCCTGAACAATATGTGTCAATGCAATTTCACCTTCTCTCGAAATCTTATACTGGGGTACTCGCGGTAGAGGGGCCCCCTCCTTAACAGTAATATGTATTGGTGGAATACGCATCTCTCCCACATCCGTATCTGAGGTCGCCCATAACGTGTGCGGTAGAGAGGCCAAAGCTGGAATGTCTAAGATAGTATAAAACCTGTCTGGGTCAGGATAATTGTCATTCAGGATAACCCGCACTCCCTCAGGAGCGCACCGTATCGTTGCTCTAAAATATTTAAGCAAGTCAATGCCCAAGATATTATCTGGTGTATGGGGCGACAACAAAAATTGACCAAAACTGAAAAATTTGTCAAGACATAGTGCAAGGGGCTTTGACAATGGGCTAGGGGAGGGTGTGCCATCGAACCCTACACATGTAATCATTTCGCCAGACAGGGGAGCCCTCGGAACCAAGTTTTTCGACAAAGCGCTACGAGTAGCTCCTGTGTCGACTAGAAATTGATCAGTAGAACCCAGAATACCCGCTGTTACATATGGACCCTGCTGATCTACCGGCACTTCAATTGATTCCTTACCCCATCCTACGCAATCCTATGCATGCACATAATCCTGGTGCTCCACATTCTCACCCTCCGATATCTGATATTGATTTCGTCTGTCAAACGTGTTTCGTTCATCCTGGCCACGGCCCCTTTCCTCAACCCTTCCACGATCACTTCCGCCACCTCTCGCTCCCGTATAACCTCCTCTCGACCTACCACCTCCTCGCCCACGTTGGCTACGCTGCTCACGAAGTACCGGACAATCTTCAGCCCAATGCCCAAACTCCTTACAGTAGGCACATTGATCCTCCGCTATATCCGTACGACCATACGGCGTATTCCCTCCACCTCGTCTACCTCTATCATTCCCTCTACCCTGTGTTCCCCGAACCTGCGCCAACATCACCTTCGTTTTCAATTCTTTCGCCTTCTTATCAACACTTTCTTTAGCCTCCAACTCCTGCCGCTCATAATACTGAGCCATAGTTAACAAAGACGCAGGGGTCGCCGTGGCCCAGGAACTTTCACTCGATTTCAATCGTTTTGCAATCTCCGGTAGGAGATTAGCCACATACTTATCTACGAACAAATGCCGACCCGTATCGTCTGTTAAAGATTGACCACTATAATCATGAAATGCCTCCTCGAAGCGCGTAAAGAAGTCTGAAACTGTTTCATCGGGCTTTTGTTTGCACGAAGTTAACATAGTCCAATCGATCTTTTTAGAAGGAACAAGCGTTTTTAATTTAATCAAGATAGCCGCCGGAAGGTCTAAAATCAACTGACAAGGCTTACATGCCGGTTCCCTATCTAAATTGGCAGCATTTATTTCTTTCCATGTCCCCCCCAGTATTGTTTCATCATTATTTTTACGAATTTGCCTCCACATATCAGGTGGAAGAATTAGCCCAAAAAACAAATCTATGTCAACAAGAGTCATCACACAAGACGAGATAGCCCCTTCCACCCCTTCATAAAATGCCGCCGGATTTTTTCGAAGGTCAGGTAGGGAATTTTTCAATGCCATAACATCTGCTCTATTCCAGGGTGTGCACACCCAATTGTAGATAAAATACCCCTTCGCATCCTTTGACAATTTATCCTCATCTGTACCTTGCCCTTTAGGAGGGACATACAAAGGTGCGGCTTCACGCATAGGCATAACATGCAATGCAGAACTCTTATCTGAACCCCGGAGAGAACACTGTTTAATCTGCTCTTCAGGCTCCGATTCGGCCTCCTTTTGCCTCCTTTTCCGCTCCTCCCGCAATCTGGTCGTTTCATCTCGCAGCTGGATCAGTTGCTTGAATAGGCCGTCAACATCTGATCAAATAAACCTTTATCCAAATTCTCACGATGCACTGACAGAGCTTTAGGTTCTAACGTATCTGAAAGGTCACGATACACGGCAACAACTTCATCCGCCAAACTAGACAAAAAATACATTAATTCAAGATCCGACCATTTACTCCTCTCCGCAATCACCTCATCCTGAGAAACACATTTCCTATTCACTTTACAAGCCCAACTACGTAAATGTGCGGACCTCTCCGCAGTAAACCTGAGAGCGGATATACCCTTCTTTTCCGACTTATCCTGCCCATCATCTCCCGAATCTTCAGCTGGAGCCGTTGGCGAAACGTACGGAGGCGGTGACCGATCTAGCAATGAAAAATCATCAATTTCATTATTAAGGACAGGATAAAGCGGTCGGCGAATAGGAAATTGACCAGTCGTTTGCAATTTACGTTCCCGTTCCTCCCTCTCTCTTTTCTCCTGAGCCTCTTTCTCCTCAAGCTGTAAAGCCTTATCCCGAGCAGCCTTGCGCTGCTCTTTGTCCGCCAAGGCAACTTCACGTTTCATTCGCTCGCGCACCGCTTTCTCCCACATTCGCACACAATCAAACATATTTTGTCTAGACCTGCGTTGAAACAAACATTGCTCCACAAACTGTACTTTACGTAAATCGAACGACCCATGTAGAGGCCATTGCAATTCAGGATCAGTTCTCGTATACTTATGCCATAATTTGCTGTACATAATAGGGGGAAGGCCAAATTTAATATACATCTCCCTGTTCGGTGTTCCCTCTGGGGGAGCCGGCTGTGCTTCCGCTAACCTAATTGTGGTACCATTTCCAAGACAGCACATTCCTCGGTGTGTGCTGAAAACAGGCATGTTCAAAAAGTATCACGAAAGCGTGACACCGTATAAAATGGCACTTACAGTACTTCACACAAATGTGCCGCTCGGAGGAAAAAAACAAAGTTAGAGAAACATCTCTACATGCCTGCCTATGTGAAGTGCACTACACATATAAGTTCAAAGATCACAAATTCACAAACGTTAGCTAACTCAAATCAAATCATAGATCGTAGGACTTCGGCAAGCGTCCAAGGGCTACCTTACCGATCACAAATCATAGAACTTAAGTAAGCGTCCGAAGACTACCTTACCGAACACAAATCTTACCCAAATTCTCAAATGTCCAGATTCCAACTGCCAAGGTCTTGTGATCAAATCAGCCAAACGGCACTTTCCCAGCGACACAAACACTTGAAAACTCAGTCGGAGACCGGCGCCACCTGGAAGGTCAGATCGGAAGGAAAGGAAGAAACACCGTGGGAGCCAAGACTCGGGTCACTCAGTGGCAGCGCGCGTCCATGGCGAGTTTCCAAGCCTTCGTCACGACCTCTCCTTCGGGCATCCGAGTCGCCGATGAGTCCCTTCGTGGTCGCCAATTTGTAGTAATCAGGGTTCCCAAGGCCTACATGCTCCGAAGATAACCCACTTACACTCAAGAACTGTTGGCACGGAAACTGTAAAAGTCAAAGAACAAGTTTATTAAGACCCCATGGGGTGGTGGTACACTCATACAGCACCCTTCGGTAATGCAAGAGGTATCACACCGAACACCGGTGTGACCCCGATTTATATACAGTTTTGGGGCAATAAAAGATAGGCGGCACAAGTTAGGACACATTCATGTACATATATGGTCATGTTTTGGAACACAGCCAGCTCATTGGAGGGGGCACAACTCCGCTGGTCAGTTTGGCGCACATTCCTGAAGGGTAACTGGTCAGTTAGGACTGCGCATGTGCGAGCTGACCAGTACGGAAAATAGCCTGTTGCTGGGCAGACTGAAGTGGTCAGTGGTACGGAAAAAGGACTAAAGGGCACGCCGGCCACGAGGCCGCTTATGGTCTAAGATGGCCGCCGCAACATTCAAAATGGCGTTTTCATATATGGCCAAGTTAAGGAGGAAGACGTGTAGTTTCAGCTAATCGCTAACGCGGCCATGCCAATTATGACACCCGGGGTAGTTTGAGTTTCCCGTCTGATCAGCCAAGACAGCAGCTTGCCTGGTTTATCCCCGGAAGCATGCATGCGCGCTGAGTGTGCCGTGTAATTTAGATGTTTCAGCCTGTCCAATAACTCTGCATGTCGTTCTCTGTGTGCCAGCAAGTTTGTGTCATCGCCCTCTATCGCCTCACGTTCCCCATCTAGCAGCACAGCTTCGACTCGAGCAAGGTCTCCTTCAATCTGCCTGCGCATCCCTGCCTGTGTCCCCAGACAGTGTCCCCTGATTACCACCTTGAAAGTGTACCATTCCAACTGCGGAGAAGAGACGGTGTCAGAGTTCTCCTCAAAATATTGCAAGAGGCGGGTTTCGAGTGCTTCTCTGAACGGACGATCCGGAAGAAGGTCTGGTTGCAGGCGCCAGGTTGGCCCTGGTGGATGTGGGCACACCCAGGCAAAATCTAAAGTGTGCGGATTATGGTCAGAATGGGTGCCTCTTAGATAGCAGGAGTCAACCACTTGGGGAAGTAGATCACTGGTCAACATGTATCTGTCTAACCTAACGTGAAATGTATGTGCGCCAGAGTAATATGAGCATGTCTTAGTATGGGGGTTGCGTATTCTCCAGGCGTCATGCAGATCCCATTGTGCTGCCCAATCCCTGAGTGCCCTCATAGCCCCGCTCACCGGGGCACTGACCAAGAGAGGGAACGAACGATCCAGAGCGACATCCAATACACAGTTATAATCACCTCCCAACAAGAAAGGCATTCCGAGCCATGGCGTCAGTACTGCCGACAGCCGCTCAAAAAAACGGGGTTGATCAGTGTTAGGGGCATAAATGGAAGCCAATACTACAGGCCGACCGTCTAAGGATCCCTGCAGCACAACATATCTGCCATCCTTGTCTATCATGCAGTGGGAAAGCGCAAAGGGAACTCCAGGTCGTACCCAAGTCAGTACTCCTCTCGCATAGGCCGAATAGCCAGTAGCGTGAACTTGCCCCCTCCATTTGCGGCGGATCGCCAATGTCTCCGCAGCGGTCAGATGGGTCTCCTGTAACAGTGCTATTTGGATGTGCTGTCTTTTAAGATAGGAATAAACCTGGTAATGGCGTGATGGCGTATGCATTCCCCACACGTTCCAGGTGCAGAATTTAACCATAGTCATAATTGTCCCTCAATCTCAGCGCGATCATCACCCACCCCCCTCCGCCACCCCAAAGCAGGGCAAAGTCACCCAAACAGGCATGAAAATCTGCAGTGGATCTCCACTCGCACCCATTACGCAATGCTAGCAGGGAAACAAAGTACATAAAAGTAAACAATCCTGTGAACATTAGGAGCAACAATACAATACCAAAAGGTTGACAGCAGAACATGTTATCGTCCAAACGCTCTAGAGAGCTTAATAACAAAATAAACTTGAGTTCAGGGAGAGGTCGTTAAGCACTCGGCTCCGAAGGTAAGAGCCTAATACATGTGCAGGCAGAGGGTGTCTTCCCCCACAGTCTCTATGGCCCCTCACACTAGCTCTGGCTGGTACTTACTATGTCTCTGGAGCGCTCATCATGCCATTCCCCGGCACCCGGCACAGGGGCAGGGCAGTCCCGGCAGAGTACCAATGGAGTAAGACAGTGTCAGAAAAGAAACCCCCTACCGTGCGGCACAAGGAGGTTGTGGGAGTAGCAAGAAGGGGCAAACAGTACTGAAAGATATTAATGAATTAAGTCTGCTGATTGAGACGTGACGTCTGGTAGATCCGCTGATGCCTGCGAGTCTGGCAGTCCATTTATGCGTTCATCATCACTGGGGAGGTCTCGGGGACCAGTCACCAGGAGCTGATCCTCTTCCTGTGAGCCGCTGATCTCCGCCACCATCCTCAGCGCTTCCTGTTGCTCGCTGTGCATGAGTTCGGTTGGAGGGCCTATCTCAGTTTCCATCCGAGTTCTTCCTGAGGGTGAGAGCCTCCGCCTGCGGCGACATCGGGGACCCCTGTTGCGTCACGCAGTTGACCCAGCTGCCACAGCTCCGGGGTCTACATCGGTTCCCGAGTCCAGCCAGGCTTCCACCGCCTCCGGGGTGTCAAAGAAATGGGTTTTGTCGTGGGCAACCACGTGCAGCCGCGCTGGGAAAAGCAAAGAGTATTTTAGTGCCAAGTCTCGGAGTCGCTGCTTCACTGCTAGGAGTGCCATTGGCGCTGTACCTGTATTGTGTAATCAGGAAAGAGCATTATCTTCGCGTTTTCAACCCTGACTTCAGATAGCTTCCTTGTCTCCCGCAGCACCGCATCGCGGTCCCGGTAGTTCAGTATCCGGATGAGCATGGGTCTCGGGTTGGAGCCCTCTGGGGGGGCCTCGCTGGCACTCTGTGAGCTCGCTCAACCACAAAGTGGGGAGAAAGGGAACCCTCAGGAAAGAGGTCCATGAGCCACTTCTCCATTCGGATTTCCGGTTCTCTGCCCTCCCATCTTTCCGGCAGTCCTACGATACGGACGTTATTTCTTCACGCCCTCCCTTCCGCATCCTCGGCGCGGTCTTCGAGGAACTCTACACGGTTGAGGAGGTCCTGTACGTGTTTGTCCGGTTGTGATACTCTGGGTGTGACGTCCGCCATGGTAGCCTTGAGGGCAGCTGTGCGTTCAGACAATTTCTTATGATTTGCTCTGAGGTGCGTCAGGTCGATGGCTACGCTGTCAATCTTCGTCTCCAGTGACGTGCAAGTAGGTTGTAGGGATTCCTCCAAGCGCTCCATGGCCACCAGCATAGTGTTCAGCTTGGGGGCGGTTTGATCCTGGTCCGCCTGTTTCGCCATCTTTCCTTTTATCAGTGCGCCACCAGCACCGGCCCTCGTCTTAGGCCCTCCAGACATGGGCAATTTGATACCCGTCTATGCACAACTGCTCTCAAAGAAAGTGCTCCGTGCCGCAGGAATGGTCCGATGTCTATTGCCACAGATGGGCACTGTCTGAAAAGGCGCAACAGTGCCACTAGCCCTCCAGGTGCGCCCGCAGCCTTTTTGTGCTCCAGGGGAGAGATTGGCCACTCGGTGGATGCACTGAGATATGCAGTTGGCTTTACCGTCGTATGTCCTCCAAGTGATGGATGGTCCGCCGCAAGGGTCGGCACTGCGCAGTTGATGTGAAGCGCACTTAGTTCGCAATAGGATAACCCACCCGGTTATTCAGAATCTCAGTCTGGACTGGCCTTTCCAACCTCTGTTTGTTATGGGGCGCTGTGCTGCCACACAGTCAGTCAGAGGCCTCTGCGACCACTACCATCTGCCCAGGTCGGGCAACTTTCTCAGTCACGGGATGAGCCGATCCAAGTCCCCATTGCGGTATCACCGCGGCAGGCCTGCACCGGACAGCCTTCCGTGTGTTCACAGCCAGTATGGGTGGGACCCTGGCCCACAATCGGTAGCACATACAGGTAGGGTCAGGAGGCGAAGAAGCACTTCAAATAAATGCCACAAGTACCTTCACTCCACTTGTACTCCGCTCCTCAGCAACGTCCGCTACTTCGCTCAGGGATGCCCCAGCGTCGCCACCCGCAGGCCGGTGCCCCCATGCATTAGCCGGTCTCGTTTGCGGGCTAGGGTTCTCCGTAAGCAGGGGGGGAGGCCAGATGGGTCAGGTTCCCCCGGGCAGATCCGCAATGCCGCTAGTTTAGCGCCGTGTGTAAGAACAACAGGAGAGGACCCATAAACCACGTTGGGATGGGTGTGTCGTGTAAGCAGAAACAATTCCCAACAGGTATCATGTAAAGGCAATTTAACTAATGTATGCAATTTGCATTACAAAGAAGGAAGAACAAGGAGTCACTGGAATTTTTTGAAAAAGGCAGTATTATTCACCAATGAACACAGGGAATGGTCTTTCACATGGTAATACAGTTAGAAAGCACTGTACAGAGCAGATCATCTGACAGGAGACCCCACCACGATTGGGTACTGCCAGCAGGGGGTCCACCTCCCGTCCGGCCGATCTCCGCAGTCAGCTGGAGGAAAAACGGGCAGGATTTCGATGCTCGCCGGGCCCTGAGGCCGCCCAGTTATCTTGTCCGGCCTGCTTCACAGCGCCCGACCTCTGGCTCTCGCAGGTGCAAGCGCCGGCTTCGAGGATCCGCAGCAGGGGCCGGTAATTCCTGCCCACGTAGAAGTGGCCACGGGCCGCCTCTCAGCTCCAGACTTCGTCAGTATGTGGGGGGTAGTTACCCACTGCCTCGCTGTCGACGGGGGCCGCGTACAGGGAAAATTGCCGGAGAAAATGCCTGTGTGAGGGGAGCTCAGCTCGGAGCTCTACTCAGGCACGTCTGCAGCCATTGCATGCTTAGCCACACCCCCCATTGTAAATGTATTTATATAGCACTTACTACCCCTGACGCTACTCCAGAAACCATAAGGGTTAGTGGTGAATTAGTATAGTATAGTGAAATATGAAAATAATTTGAGTGGTAGAGATGTTACTCATTTATTTGGATTGAGAAGGATAGTGGAGGGATAGAAGAGGGAAAAAGTGAGTAGTATGCTACTCTGGAACCCATATATTGCTAAGTTCCTGATTATGAGTTTCATGGAATAGATGTGGTATTTTACGAGCACAAGCCATACCAGTCTCCCAGGTATGAGGTTTTAAACAGTGCAGTAAATACCTCTTATTTGGAGTCTGCAACTGGAAATGAAGCTTAATATGTGAGATCAGTATTTAGTACACCAAGTTTCGTTTGTTTTGCCTTTTTTAGGGGCATTCTCATCTGCTAAATTATAGTAGGTATGCCATGCCAAACTCAGGAGAAACTCAGAATTTCAATCCCTGTGCAAACTTCAGTTTATGCAAGAACCAAATTCTCCTCCAAACTTGCAATCAAGAAGAACTTGTTTCAAAAACAAGATAGTATGCATACGTTTTCCTTGAGTATGTTACAGCACTGCAACACTGAAGCATTTCTTCCATTCAAGTAAAATGGATTGCTTAGCAGCAAGTGGCTCTTCTCTGGCACGCACAATAATAATTATTGAATTTCCAACAAGCTTGTGTAGAATTTTTTTTCATCCGTGCTGACATGTTTCAACCCAATCAAACCATTTTAACATAAGAAATACCTAGCGCCAAGGATTCAAGATATGATTAATCAGTTAAATGAAGACTTTGGGGCCTTTTAGGTGCTGGGACCGGCCTCCTGTGGTGCGGCGGTCCCGCATCGGCACTTAGGATGCCACCACCACGGTGGCGATGGCATTCCCTATTCACAGGTATGTGGCGGGCGGTGCTCACAGCACCGCCCGCCACAATGCTGTGGATGCACCTGCATGCACAACGTGGCAGGCACCGCGTGGTGCCTGCCACGTTGTGCATGCAGATGCAGGGGGATATCATAGGTACCCCCATGTGGACCCCCCAACACTTGCGGGCCTCCAATGCCACAGACCCCATGCTTTTCTGCCATGGAAAGGCTGATTTCCGCCTGTATCCTAATAAGGATGGTGGTGTTTTGCAGACACTGCCACCGTATTGGAGATAATTTCCACCCGGTTGACGATTCGATCGGCCGAAAAGCGGCGGACGGTCTTTCCATCTCCTGCGGTCCCCCCGCCATTGTAATATGGTGTGGGGGAATGGGATGCGGGCGAAGGGAAATGTCGGGCGGATAGCTACCGCCATGCAGGCGGTGGCAATCGGCCCAACATCCTAATGGACCCCTTAATGTTCTCCAGCCTAGATGTGTATCATTGGTAGGTTTTCAAAGAGGGGTCGAGATACATGCTAACATACGCCACCCACTGTGGGTTATATCCATACAAACGCCACCACTTTGGTAGCTGTTCTGCAGCTGAAATATATTCCATTTAGTGATAAGAAAGGTCATCTAAGGCATACCTCTTTCGCTTAACTTAAGCATGCCTAATGAATCACTGACAGAATATCGACGTCAAAATATCGGAGGCGAAATATCGATGTCAAAAATGTCGAAGTCCTATCTACATTATGGTAAGTACAAAAATATCGAGAAAGAAATATCGTCAAAAATATTGTTGTTAACAATATCGTTTTTATTTAAATGTTAAAAAATATTGTAAAATAAAGTAAATAATGCATATATTTAAAATAAACATAGTTAAAATATCTTTCAAATTATAAGTAATATTTATAATGTAAACAAAAATAAACATACATATAAAATATAATATATATACTTACTTAATAATATTTACATATACATTTTGTAATAACTTATAAATTGTTTAAAAAAATGTTATAAATTATAAATACATACAGACACATACAACAATAAAATAAATAAAAATATAAAAAATATATATAACAACTTAAATTTTTTTTTTATTATTAAATTATACACTACATTAACTAAAACGGTAAATATTGGATAGCCTAGGGGTAAAAATTGCTATTCCCACTCCAGAGAGTGCAAAAGTAGGGAAAGTGTTGGATAGCTTAGGGGTAGAAATTACTATTCGCACTCCACAGAGTGCAACAATAGGGAAAGTGTTGGATAGCGTAGGGGTATAATTAACTTACAAATTATTAAAAAAGGTTTTGAAAATAAATAATGATTTAATTATTAAATAACGATAAATTAATTAACAATATCAATAAATAATTCATAAAAATAATTACCAATTAATAATGAATTGCCAATTCAATTAATGATAAATACCAATAAATAATAAGTATTAAAAATGACCTACCAAATTATAATTAAATAACAAATATTTAATTTTCAATACCCAAAAACTATAATTGTATTACGTTTTTGCAATTCATAATTAACAATACATTATTGATAAATAACAATAAATAACAATTAATAAAACTTAATTACAAATGATTAATTAATGAACAATAAATTAATTTTCAAAACAAAAATATTAATTATCAAAAATGTATTATCAATTAGAAAGTAACAATAAATGAATTATCAATACCCAACAATAAAATAAATAATTACTTACTTAGAATTAAATTACTTCAATCAATCAATCAATCAATCAATCAATCAATCAATCAAGACACTTGTAAAGCTCAATACTCACCCGTAAGGGTCTCAAGGCGCTTGGGGGGGGGGGGGAGGTGGGGGGGTGCTGCTACTGATCGAAGAGCCAGGTCTTGAGGAGTCTTCTGAAGGCAGTAGGTCTTGGGTCTGCCACATGTTGGTGGGGAGGGTGTTCCAGGTCTTGGCGTCGAGGTGGGATAAGGATCTGATGCGGGCGGTTGTTCTTCTTATGCGGGGGACTGTGGCGAGGGCGAGGCCGGCGGAGCGGAGTAGGCGGGTGGGGGTTTAGAAGCTGAGTCATTAGTTAAGGTATGCTGGGCAGGTGTTGTGGAGAGATTTGTGTGCATGGATGAGGAGCTTGAAGGTTATCCTCCTACTGAAGGGGAGCCAGTGCAGGTCTTTCAGGTGGGGTGTGATGTGGCTGCGGCGGGGGATGTCGAGGATCAGACGTGCAAGGAATTCTTGATATGTTGCAGTTGTTTCAGGAGCTTGGCCGATGTTCCTGCGTAGAGGGCGTTTCCGTAGTCCAGCCTGCTGGTGATGATGGCCTGGGTGAGGTGGGATCCACTTGAAGATCCTGCGGAGCAATCGGAGGGTGTTGAAGCAGGATGAGGATACTGCATTGACCTGCTTAGTCATGGAGAGGGTGGAGTCAAGGATGATCCCTAGGTTGCGTGCGTGGTCGGTGTGTGTTGTGCTGCTCCTAGTGTTGTCGGCCACCAGGAGTCGTCCCAGGCTGAGCGGGTGGAGCTGAGGATGAGGACCTCCGTCTTGACGGAGTTCATCTTCAGTTGGCTGTTGCTCATCCATTCGGCGACGGCCTTCATTCCTTCGTGGAGGTTGGTTTTGGCGGTGTGAGGGTCTTTGGTGAGGGAGAGGACCAGCTGGGTGTTGTCGACGTAGGAGATGATGTTGAGGTCATGCTGTTGGGCGACATGGGCGAGGGGTGCCTTGTAGATGTTGAACAGCGTCGGGCTGAGGGAAGAGCCCTGGGGTATGCCCCAGATGATCTTGGTGGCATTGGAGTGGAAGAGGGGGAGGCGGATGCTCTGAGTTCTGCTGGAGAGGAAGGATGTGGTCCAGTCCAGGGCCTTCTCTTGGAACCCGGCGTCGTGTAGGTGTCTTTGTAGTGTGTGGTGGCAGACCGCGTCGAAGGGGGCTGACGGGTCCAGGAGGATAAGTGCTGCTGTTTCTCTGTTATCAAGCAGGATCCTGATGTCATCGGTGGTGGCAATGAGGGCCGTTCTGGTGCTGTGATTGCTGTGGAAACTGGACTGGGACGGGTCCAGGATGCAGTTCTCCTCGAGGTAGCGGGTCAGTTGTTTGTTGACAATTTTCTTGGTGACCTTGCATGGGTCTAACGGTGATCCGGAGTGGATGGTGTTCATGGTCTCGCTGGTGTCCTCATCGTTGATGCTGGTCCAGGAGCTCAAGCGGTTGGTGCAGGTAGTGGTCGCGGGGGCGGTGGTTATCGGGGCAGTCGTGGCGTTGAAGCTGTCGTGGTTGTCAACGATCTTGCAGTGGAAGAAGGTGGCCAGCGAGTCGCACAGGTCTTGCGAAGCAGGGATGTCGTTGGTGTTGGAGCTGGTGTTGGAGAGTTCCTTCACGATGTTGAAGAGCTCTTTGCTGTTGTGTGCATTGTAATCTAGGCGGTCTTTGAATGAGGCCTTCTTGGCGGCTCTGATGAGTTGATGGTGTCTGCGTGTGGCGTTCTTGTGGGCTGCATAGCTGTCCGGTGTTCGTTCGCGGAGCCAGTTCTCCAGTTATTGGCATGTAAGTTTGGAGGCCTGGAGGTCTTCGGTGAAACAGGTGGCTTTCTTGCTGGTGTGACTGTTGGAGGGTGTCTTGAGCGAGGCGATGGTGTTGGCGCAGTTGTCGATCCATTGTCTGAGGTTACGGGCGGCGGTGTCCGGGTGGTGGAGTCAGCGGGTGGGCTCTTGGTGAGGGTGGTGGTTAGCTGGTCTTCGGAGGCTTTGCTCCAGCAGCGTCGAGGCATCTGTTGGGTGCGGTGGAGCATGGTGGGATGCCTGAAGGTGAAGTTGATGTAGTTGGAGTCGGCCCAGTGGGGTTCGGTGGTGTGGTTGAAGGTGATGTGGGGGACAGCGGTGAAGATGGGGTCGAGCGTGTGGCTGGCGGCAAGGGTGGGTGTTGTCACGAGCTGTCTGAGTCCAAGGTTGGTGAGGTTGTCGATTGGGGTGGTGGAGTTGTTGTTGTTGTTTTTCTCGAGGTGGAAGTTCGGGTCCCCAAGGAGGATGGAGTCCATGGAGGCGAGGGCATGGGTGCTGATGAAGTCGGCGATGGAGTCGCTGAACTGTGGTCGGGGTCCGGGTGTCTGTAGACGAGGGTTCCTCTGAGGGTGGTGTTGGGGTCAGTGTGGATCTAGAAGTGCAGGTGTTTGGAAGTGCAGAGGGTGTCGTCGGTGTTTGTCGACACTCTGAGAGTGTTCCTGTGCCAATGCTGTTGGTACGGTCCCTGCGGGTGATCTTGTAGCCTTCCGGGATGGCTATGGCGATGACGGGAGGTCTCTGTCAGGAAGGCGACGTCTGGGTGTGTAGAGTCGAGAAGGTCCCAGAGTTCGGGTGGAGCGGGTGTTGAGGAGGAAGCATCTGAGGTAGTTGGGTACTTTGGTTGGCGGTTTGCGGGCCGGGTGCTGGTGAAGCTGCAGTTTCCGGCAGATGTAGGGTCCTTGGGTGCGCTTCGGGGTGGCCTGGTAGCAGGTGTGTTCTCGTCCGGGGTTGAGTGGGTGGAGGGTGCTGGCATTGTAGCGCAGTCAGGCGTTGTGGTGTTCGTGGGGTCCAGGGGTCCTGGCTCAGGGCGCCGTCCTGGTGCGGACGGGCGCAGACGGGCTTGCCTTAGACGGACCCTCCCCTATTCCCCTATAAACTCACAACACACTGCAATAATACATTAATACATTTAATAATAATTACCAATTAATCAATTAAAAACGTAATTACCGTAAAAATGAATCACCAATTAATAATTATTTAACATAAAATTAATCATCAATACCAATAAATAAAAATAATTAATTACTTAATTACAACTCCTTCCGCTATCTGGCAGCGAAAAGCTGGAATTCCCTCCCTCTCCATCTCCGTCTGGATCCATCCGAATCCAGCTTCCGCAAGAACCTAAAAACACACCTGTTCGCCAGATAACGGATCACTGGTCTCCACCTCGGTCAGAGTTCTTCAGTTGCAGCGCGGGGACACGCTTTGGCGTAACCATGCGCTTTATAAGCTACCCTTAATAATAATAATAATAACTAAATTACTTCCCACCCTATTCCCCTGTAAACCCAAAACCACTACAGAACTAAAACGCAAAATTTACTCAAAAATAATTACTAATTCCTATTTTTTTTAAATTAATTTGCTATAATTAAATTACTTCCCACCCTAGGCCCCTATAAGCCCACAACCCACTACGGTATTAAAACGCATAATTTACTTTAAAAAAAACTTACTAACTTCTAAAAATTTTATACATATATTCTAAAACTAGTACAATAATTAACAAAAAATATAAACACAAACATATAAAATACATAATAAAATACATAACACTAATATAAATATCGATATTAGTAACATCAATATTTTTGCTAGCGATATTACTAACTTCGATATTAACAAAAACAATATTTCTTAACTTCAGGTCGATATTCTGGTTGTCGATATTCTTGATTTTGGTATTCTGTCCCTAGGATATTTACAACTCGATATTACTGTAGGTCGAAATAAAAAGCTTGATATTTAGACTGTGCACCATGCCTAATTGCCTTAACTACAGTGATGATATCCTAGTCTTTGAAAAAATCTAACTAAAAGCATGATAACACATCACTAAAAGATCTTTCAAGCTTTACAGAAACTCCTCTTACTCTGATTAAAGAAAAGTGCCAATTTCAAGCAAGTTCTCTTAAATTCTACATACACCTTTTGTCAAAAGAAGGCATGCATCATGTCAGGTAAAGTTTCTACGTTTGCACCAGCACAGGCTTCAGAGATACTGCCAGTCCTCCATTCTTGAGTGGAACTAGCAAGTTAGCCCACTCAAAGATACCTCACAATAAAGAGGTACTCTTTTAAATAGTCCCAGAAGTGTGACATTGTACTTTGAAACATTTTCACCAAAATCACAAATGCTGAAAGCCTTGCATATTTTGATCCAACTCTATACACATACATACATACATACATACAGATGCCAGTCCCCTGGTGCCAAAGAACCACGATGCGTCATACCATACGCAAACTGCAGCCTCCTAAAGCCGAAAATAGCATACTTGCTGGTAGAAAAGGAGAGTCTTGCAGTGGTGTGGGCCTGTGAGCAGTTGTATCTCTTTTTATATGGTAAATTGGTCTCACTAGTAAGTTATCATCAATCTTTGCTCACCATGTTTGAAAACTCCAATCTCATCTCAAATGCCGGTCAGGCAAAAGAAATAAAGGAATGCCTGCTTCCAGTTCCAGGGGTATGCATCCTAACACATCAAAAGCATACCCAAGGTCTGTGACACCTGCTCTAATATGGCAACGGCGAGCCCAAGATACCAGCACATCTGTCCAAACAGTGACAGTCGGCTCATAGCCAATAGGCACCAGCCATAGCATTGACAGTTGGCTCAATACCCATTTCACCAGCCCTAACACATTGAGAGTTGGCCCAGGGTCAATGGCGCATGCACTAATACCGTGAAGGTGGGCCTGAGGTTTCTTGGTACCTGCTCTAGCATGCGAAGATGGATCCGCAGTCCATGCGTATCTGTCCTGACTTGACAGCAATGGCACGGAACATAGGATTAGGACATAACAGCACCACATAATTTCACCAAAAAAAGTGCCAGGATTAGTCAAACTAGACCAAAAGTATTTAACTAGTGGTTACCGTAAAGTACAAAATTGTGCTTATTTTAACAACATTAGGTTCAAGACCAGGTATCTGCAACCATGTGTACTTAGGGCTGCCCAAGTCATCTGCATATTTTCTATCAAGCATACAAAACCAGGCACAGAGGCAGATTTCAAAGAACTAGAACAGGATCTCAATGCATTATGCTGCATCAGTGTCATTGACTCCAAGCAGGACAGTCCGCCTTCCGTACTATTATTATTATTATTATAGAATTATAAAGAACACAACTACCCCATAAAGGTCTCCCAGCCTTACAATATCAGGAAGGATTTAATCCAGGAATATTACATTAGAACAACCACCTCTTAAGCTGCTTACAAAATGGCACTAATGACGGACATTTATTCAACATCTCCAAAAACCCCTTCCATAGTTTTGCACACTGGATAGCAAAAGGACCAGCCTCGCATACGTGTGCGTTTAAATGGCGGACCAACGCATAGGAAGCGATCACTGGAGCGTGGTTTTCGGGATTCACCAATTGTTGAAGGTAGCTTGGACCTTTCCCTGCTCTGGCCTTGTGAATATAGCATAATGCCTTGAATTGAATCAGTTTTTCGATTGGCAGCCAGTGTAGATCCCATGGGAAACCTGAAGCAGAGGCATTTTTGGCAACCTAAAAAGCATCCTTGCTGCTGAGTTCTGGACTACTTATCAAAATAACAATTCCTAGACAACTTTGGGGTCCTGTGAGGATATCAGGTACAGTCACACACAACAATAATAAGGGTGCAAAAAATTGAAGCAGTGTAAAGAACAGAGAAAATGAAAAACAATATGATATACGTCTAATTTATTTATAAATATACAACATGGATTTATTAAAAAACATGTAGCAGTCAGTTAATAAAACAAATGATATGGAGAATTTCAGCATATACAATCCATCATATTTAAAAACGAATTACATACATGAATAAAAAGCAAAATATATTCATAAAAACAACCAAGTGGATGAATAGGTAATCTCAAAGTTCTGGACTACTTGCAGTCACTTGATATTGGCTTTATCTGCTCCTAGATATAGAACATTACCATAATCCAGCCTCGATATATCTAGTGCTTGGATTATCGTTTTTAGAGCAGACATTGGTAGCTTCCAAATAATCTTTCACAATCATTTTATGACGGCAAAGCATGTGGTCGCTAATTTTGTCACTTGTGGTTTCATCATGGGAGAACATCAACGCGACTGGGTTACCTTTTGCTGCACGCAGCACTGTCAGATTCCCTGCTTGCCCCCGCCGTCGCAGGACACACGCGGCCGCCGAGAGGGGCGAGCAGCCAAAGACTACACTTCCCAGCGTCCCCTGCTTCGCGGGGACGCCGACTGCCAGCTGGGGCTTCCGCCGAGAGGGGTATAACACCGAGCCCTTCCTCCCGCGTCGCGGGACGCACGCGGGCGACACCGGGCGGAGCCCGGGCAGAGGGCGGGCCGTCTTAGGCCGTCTAGGGGCGACAAGGGACGGGACGGGCCCCCTCCATTCGAGTTGCTCCACAAAATGGGTAAGCGAAAACTACAAACTTCTGTAAATGGGGGTCAAGTTAAAGCTAAAGTTCCACGCAAAGCTATTCCATCAGAAAGTATAATGACTTACTTAACAACTGCTGTGGGAAAATTGACCAAGGAAATCGCTGCCAAAGAACGTGAGCTGGGGCTAGAACAGATAATTTTGGATAGCCAATTATCCCCTACTGCAAATAGCCTCCCCGTTCCATTGGATCCAGTTATAGTCATTGAAAATCTGCCTAATATTGATTCACAAGGACAAACAAATAACATTGCTCAAGAAGGCCAAGTAAATGCAAATCAGGACATACAACAAACAGAAGATTCTTGCATTCAGGTACTAACGCCACAGGTTACTAAACGTACCAAACGGGTAATTCAAAAAACAAATAAACAAGGACTATACATGAGGAAAAAGGTTCTACACCCGTTAAGTGACACTGAATCTTCATTGAAAGAAATGGTGGAGAGAGTACTTGTGGACAAAATCGAAACGACACTTGTACAGATTTCTAATGACATAATTGAAACCCTAAGGGATTGTGTAGCAGATATACTAGGGAAATGTGATAGGATTAATACATTTTTGTCCTCTTGCTCTAGTAGGATATGTACATGCACCTCAAATATTGCACTACAGTCATCTCGCAATCCTAATGCACAAATACTATCCCCGACGGAGGAAATAGGAGTGTCACCCCTCCCAAAGCCACCTGCTCCACCCCAAGTAATTGTGGGTAATGTAAAGTCCCAAATGGTCACCAGTATAAGCAAGGTACAGCAGACTTTTCGTTCTGCTCAAGTTACACCTAGAGCCCCAGTAATAGACACTTCTAACACATCGGGGACTAGAACTCAACGCACAAAACCACCTGTACACCTTCCCCCAGAGGCAACACCTTTTGTTGCTATCCTGGTAAATGTCCCAGTTCTGAAAAGTGGAGAAAGAGAGTCGGACATTGACCAATTAAACAATATTAAGATATGGTGTGATGCAAACTGTACTGGCCCCAATAACATCTCAGAGTATATTCAAACAGGTAGAAGGGTAAAATGGGTGGGGTATACGCCCAAAAATTTTTTAGGGGACTGCATGATTGTTAATTTTACTAGACCCCATGAGGCCCAACGGTTATTTTGGAACGCCACTGAGGTGAATGAAGATGAGATCAGGGCACTACCGCTGGGTTATTTTTATCCTCCACCTATAATGCAAAAGCCCCAACTGGGAAGGGACTTGCATAGAGTACAACCCAGATATATTCCCTGCCCAAGTTCATGGGCTACACAGAAAACAGGTATGTTGCCAAGAAATAGTGACAATCATGGAGGTGATGCTAGAAATGAACTCTTGCTAACAAATAGGTTTGCTGCTCTTTCCAATCTAGAGGAAAATGACTGACTAACTTCACCAATTAGCACCAAAATTCTGCCACAATCCCCGATCACACTTGTAGAAGAAAAGGACAATATAGTAAATAATCCAGGAAATGCCATTTCCCTTTCTCAACACATGGGGCTACAAAACGCTGGAAATAATAGTAGTGTGAAACTGATGAGCTGGAATGTTGCAGGCCTACGCTCCAAAAGGGGCGATACAGGATGGTTGGAATTGTTAAAAAAATGCGATGTGGTGGCCCTACAGGAGACGTGGGACAGGGAATGTAATTTTTGGCTAGACGGATACACTTCCTATTTCCTAGCTGCTCAAACATCAACTTCAGGCCGTAATAAAGGGGGCCTGTTGTTTTTAATATCTGTAAATGTAAAAGGTAATGTGAAGGTATTGAATACATTATCCCAAAACGATTTAGTCCTTGAGGTTACAATGCCGAATAGAAATAAATGCGTTTACATTAATTTTTATAATAGTATTCAAAGTATAGCTATAAATGCAAACATTAACTCATTGATGGAGTTTTTAGGTAGATATAGGGAGAGTCAGACCACTTTTGTTTATTTTTTCCTAATGGGAGATTTTAATATTCATTTATGTCAACAGAACTGTCATGTTACAGACACAATTAATACTGACATGTCACAACTGCCGCATTTTGAGCACTCAGAAAAGGGGTTTGCCTTG
The DNA here is from genome assembly GCF_964263255.1 of Lissotriton vulgaris. Lineage (NCBI taxonomy): Eukaryota > Metazoa > Chordata > Amphibia > Caudata > Salamandridae > Lissotriton > Lissotriton vulgaris. The sequence continues at coordinate 1,249,492,217 of NC_141685.1, forward strand.
GAAGAACTTCTTTTAGAAAATGATTTATATGAACCGGAGTTCTTCGATAGAAAGGAACGGGTGCCTACTTATAGTGCTAGGGACAGCAATACAATAATAGACTATATTTTTATTTCACCGGGTATGTTACAAAATGTAATGTTTTATAATGCTGTACAGACGACCTTCAGTGATCACAATCCGGTTATATTGGAAGTAGATAATAAAAATTTGCTTTTATTCACAAAAGAAAATAATAATGATTTGAATTCAGTAGGATATACAGAACTGACTGTTAAGGATCAGGGGAGACGGGTCAAATGGAGCAATATTATCCCAGAGGACTTTCTCTATTCCCTTAGACTAAAGAGGGGCAAAGAAATTAACATCTGCTTGGACCCTACAAGGTTTGAGGGGAATATAGTACAGTCCTTTGAAGTGATTTGTAGACAAGTAGCGGACGACCTAAAAAGTAATATGAAAAAGAAAGAAATAAGGGTTATGGGTTGGTTCGACAAAGAATGCTCCAAATCCCATTGTGAATTATATAAAGCTTTAAATAAGAAACCCCGTGATAAACAGGAAGTGGCCAGCCTAAGGCAAAAGTATAAGGCAAACATTTTAAGAAGAAAAAATGAAATTAAAAAAAGGGCATGGGAAGATCTATATGAAAAGGCCACTCTGAGGGATAGCGCCAAATTTTGGAAAATCGTTAATACCCCCCTATTTAATGGGACTGAAAATGCACCGCAAGAAGTAAATATCGCGGAACGAGAATGGTTAGAGCATTTCCAAAACATTTATGGTAGTAACATGGCTGTAGATCCTCTAGACCAACAATTGACTCACACTGTAGATGTTTTGCCTAGTTTCACCATTAAAGAAGTGCAGAAGGCAATTGAGGATACGGCAGGGAAAAAAGCCCCGGGTCCAGACGGCGTGCCGGCGGACATGTTTAAATCCAATTCGGGAATGTGGGCTGTGGTTCTCACCAATGTATTTAATGTGATTAACTTGGAAAGGACAAAAGCGCCAACATCATGGTCACAGTCTGTTATAATCCCCATTTTTAAGAAGGGTCAAAGGGGAGACCCTAGATGCTACAGACCCATTTCTTTGTTAGATTCTTCTTTTAAAATATTAGGTAAAGTTATTTTGGAAAGAATCTCGACTTGGGCAACAAATAATGATATCTTGTGTGAAGCCCAGTATGGCTTTCGAGCCGGGAGAGGCACAGAAGAACAGTGCCTAAATTTACACCTCACTCTGGGTAAATACACTGTAGCATCAAAGGGGATGATGTATTTGGCTTTCATGGATTTGTCCACAGCTTTTGACCTAGTTAATAGGTCAAAGCTGTGGACAATACTTTTAAAATTGGGTCTAGACCAAGCATTGGTGAATTTCTTGGCACAACTTCATAGTGACTTGAGGGCGACGATGCGCATGTCCGAAGAAGGAAATTGTACTGCCTTTTTTAAATCAGGAAGGGGGGTGCGCCAAGGGTGCATTTTGGCACCAATGCTATTCTCACTTTATATTAACTCACTGGGCGAGACTTTGGAAACTGCCACTATTGATGTACCACGTATGGGTGACTCCCTAATTCCGGTTTTATTATACGCCGATGATACGGTTTTGCTGGCAAGAACCCCTAATGGTTTACAGCGTCTTTTAAATTCCTTTGGGGCTTTTATGCAAAGTTTGGATTTAGCAGTAAACATTGAGAAATCCCATGTTATGGCAGTAGGTAGTAGCAAGAAAAGTTTTAAAACTCTTACTTGTAATGGCTCAGTGCTTTCTAAAGTTAAAGTTTTTACATATCTAGGCGTGGTGTTCGATGAGAACGGGACATGGGCACCACAAATTAAAAATAAAGCTGCAGCAGTAAAAAGATCGGCTGCCGCCATCCTAGGTTTCGTAAAAAGGTTGGGAGGAAAACCACCTGAGGCTATATTAGCAATATATAAAGCCAAAACCCTGTCCATTGCAAGGTACGGGGCAACGATATGGGGCTATAAAAATCTAGTCCATATACAAAGAGAAGAAAACCTATTTTTGCGATCGTTACGGGGCCTTTCAAAATCCACCCCTGCCTTTCCCGTACATATGGAATTGGGGATAGGGTACATTGAAGACTCACTGACTTTAGCCCCATTCCTGTCATGGATTAGGATATGGCTAAATCCAGCTTTAATTTTAAACCATGTGATCATCAGAGATTGTATGAGAAGGGAAAATGCGGCTAAGACCGGTTGGCTACAATACATTAAGAATACAGCAGAATATTTAGGTCGACTGGAGTTATACACAAACCCTGAGAGTATTATGAGAGAGGACATTGACTGGGTAAAGAAAAATTTTAAAGAAAAAAAGGAAATCGAGAGAGAGGCCAGCGAAATTTTAAAACCAACTGTTAGGGCTCACTACCTGATGATTACTTCGTTAACTATTCAATCTTATTTGACGATAGTAAACAAACCTTATCATAGGTGGGTCCTAACTAAATTTCGTTTTAATCAAGCACATTTCCTGTTAGGAGTATTTGATAAATGGTGCAAGCCTCATGAAAATGCTCCCTGCAAATGTGATAACTTCTCAGATCAGGATATATTACACTTTGTGTTTTTCTGCCCCTTCTATAAGAAGGGGAGGGAGAGGTACATTAAAACAATTCTGAGAGGTCTAGATTTTGTGCAGGTTACACCAGCCTTATTGTACCTACAACTCATGGAAACTTCAGTAGTAATGTATGGGGTAGCAAATTTTCTGACTATGTCAATTCGATCAAAGCAAGCAAGATTGAAACTAAATAAATAATGTAACATAACTACTTGAATTAAAATATGGGCCACTGTTTATGCACTTTTGAAATATACCAAATATGAATTTACAATTGCATGTTTTGCACTACACCCCTCAGGCTGCTAATATTTTAATTTTAGAATTGTAAAAATATCCTAGTTGTACTATTTTTAAATTTCTGTATACTGCTAAAGGCCTAAAAGATTGTGATTATTGTAAATATGATGGTAAGGAAGTTTTTTTATATGAATTTGTATATGAATTTTTTACTTTGTATAGTAAATCTTTAACCTTGTAAATGTTTTTAATAACTTGTCTGTAAAATAGAAAATGGTTCTGTAGCATACTTTTATGATTTTAAAATAATCGAATAAAGTGCTTCTGACTTGACTTGACTTGTGGTTTCATTTACAGCTTGTCCACTATTATACCTAGATTCTTTGGTACCGGCACTGGAATGGGACCAAAGCTTTCCGGCCATTGTTTTGGGCCCAACAGAGACAGTTTCTTTTCCTAACAACAGGACTTCTGCCTTCTCTCCACTGACTCTGAGGGACTGAGTGTCCATCCACTTTGCTATCATCCTCAAACCGGAGTTTAGGGTCTATGCAGTATATCGCTGAAAATATGACAATAATAACATTATTTAAGTGGCATCTGCATATGAGAAGAAAGTGAGCCCACAACTTTCCACTAAGTTAAAAAGGAACCTCCCAGATCCTAAAACTGATGTTAACTCCTTCCACACAAGGCAAAAATATCCCTAAAATGAGGCCGGTGCCTCATCACTACCAGGTCAGGATTATGCAATAACTTCAAGTAACCTGATGTACGAAAAACTTCACCTGTGTTATTGGAAATAAATTGCGCTCTTCCATTGCACATAAGCGAACCTGTCTGACGAATGTAACTCCTCGGTCTGAGGGAGCCAGATAAACTGTGAGGTAATGTAGCTCAGCAACAGCAGATCAGTCGAAAGATAACTTGACAGAACATGATGTAACATGATATAGTATGAACTGATATATCATTATATAACAACATGACATAACACAAAATATAATGACATCCCATGAAATTGCATAACATGACATAACACAACTAAACATGAAATAACATAACATGGCAGAATGAAACGTGCCATTATGTAACAAAGTAAAATGGCATGGCATAATAGAACACGATCTAACATGCCATGAAATTACATGGCATAATTTCACAAAACATAGCAGGGTATGACAAAACATCACACAACATAGCATGACAGCATGGAGTGGCATGAGATAACAGAAGTTGACATAATATTGACATGAAATATAAAAATTTAAATTCGCACTGAAGGTATCAGCCTAGAAGGGAAAGTAAGGTGTGTTTGCCGCGTACTTTAAAAAAACATACATATTTTTTGCTTAGTTTTATAATCTTCTCTTCTTTTTCTTTTGTGTAGCGAAATACACAGTGGTATGAAACTGAGGGCCTCATTACGAGTCTGGCCGTCTTCTGAATGCCAGACTCGCGGTGGCGCTACAGTGGTGGTCCACTGTCCGCTGTATTATGACTTCTAAAGTTGTTGCAGTGGTGAGCCGTCGGCTGTGCCAGGGAACAGTCTTTCCCTGGCGGCGGTGCAGGAGTGCCACCGCACAATATGCTGAGCGGGGACTGTTGCAGTCCCTCTGAGCATAACACAAGTTCCTGGCCCGCCAGCCTTTTCATGGTGGAGCCCAGCCATGAAAAGGCCGGCGGTGCAGGAACAAAGGGGGCCCTACAGGGCACCATGGCCCCCTCGCCATGGGGATTTATTCAGGGGGCACAACGTGTGCCCCCTGTGTGTACCACCACAAAGTTCCAGCACAGCATGGACATGGACTTCCATGCCGTACTGGAACTTTGCTGTTGTTCCCATAGCGGTGCCTGTTTTCGAGGCACCGCCATGGGAAAGGCCATAGGACTGCCGACTGGATTACGAGTTGTGCATTTCCAACTCGTAATACGGTCGGCGATCCTTGGGCGGCCTTGCATGGGTTTGGCACAGTGGAGGTGGCTTTGCGCCGGCTCTGCTGCTCAATACTCGTACTCAGGCCCGGAGTCTTCATTTGTAGGGTGAGTCAAGACATTTGTGGGCTTGCCAAGAACATACTGGAGCTTGCTCATTGCTTACCAGTGGTTGGCTTAACTGTCCCTCTTATTTGCTCGCTTTGTATTCAATGGCTTTTCTCGTTTCAACCTGTAGCATAGCCTCTACCTTCCTTTTGATTGGCTGTCTTCTATGATTCCTCTGCTCGCTTCTAGGGAACTATCTTTTTCTTTTTGTTTAAGCACTCCATGAGAGTGCATGTGTTTTATAGATGCCTCCCTCATGTGGCTTTTTCTCCACCACTCCCCACGTTGCTTTCTCTCGGCCATGTACTTCTCTCCCACATCCAAACTTGTAATTCTTTCTTTTGCCTGTGTGCTTCTCTCCCGCGCTCAACCTTGCTCTTTTTTGCCCAATTGTTTTTCTTTTGTCCTCATGTTCTCTCCCTCTTGTCTTGCTTCTCACCTAGCTGGCCTCGCTTCTTCTCAACCCATTGTAGTGTTTCACCCAAGCTTTTCCCCTACCCATAACCTGCTGATCCATGCTATTTATTTATTTATATTTGAAAAAAGTTTTTAACCTGTTTTCAAAAAGCACTCTAGTCCCACGTTTTTTTATTTACCAATCAATTTCAAGTTGTTCAATAGAAAAAAAAAAAAACCTGTGTTCTTTTGTAGGCAAGGGCATGCCTTTTGAACACATGTGCACATACGAAATGGCACGTCATCGCACCTCTAGTTTGTTTTAGCACTGACTCACTGCAGGCATCATATTGTGCAGCATACCTAAAAAAATTGGCAAAGCAAACATGTGTCATAGGTGAAACATTTTGGCTTTGTCAATGCTTGTTAAATATACATTACTAGTCAATTTGACTTTCGTACGGCAAAGAGATTTTCCCAAGTTTCAGTAAGACGCAGAGAACATGTTCTGAGAAAGTCATCATAAGTGGAACCTTTCAGTCCTCACCCAGTGATTGGCACAGAGAGAGTGGGTGCAGAATTGGGTATAGGCCGAAGGGGCGGGATCAGCACAGAGTTCCTTCGAAAGGGCGCAGGTGCAGCTCAGCTTGTGTGTACCTTAATGGATATTAAATGACGTGGTTGCAATTACTGTCATTTTGGCTGCAAACCTTTTGGCATGCACTGCAAGCGAAGTGACAAGTGTGTGAATAGATGCATTAATGTTGACGCTGATGTATGTTCAGGCTGATTTGTAATCTTTAAGGCCGAGTCAGAGTGAACGCTGTGGCAGGCCAGAAGAATTAATGCTTGTTTACAGGTTCCTGTGACATTTTTGCAGCTTTTATAAGGGTCAGACTGACAGCACTCACTCATTAATCAAGCATTTACATGTATTTGAGTCACAAGCCTAACCTTGCTAGCATAATATGACTCAACCCCTGCGGGGCTAGATCTTTGACAAGGCAAGCCAGAGGAATAGGGAAGGGGTGAGAAGACGGTGGCTGTTACAGAGAGACGAGGGTGGCTTGGACGAGAGAAGAGAGAAGACAAGAAAATAGATGCAGATTGGAAATACACTAAAAACACGAGAGAATAAGATTGAATGAGTCAAATTCTGAAACTTCAACCGGAGGGACAGTAATTATGCAAGTGTGTGTAAAGGCAACTCTGTACAATGGTTATGTGCTGCATTGTACCATTCAAAGGAATGTTAACTACATTTCCCAGATTTCACCCCGTGGGGTACATGGAGGTAAGCAGTATCGAGACTGAGATAGACAGATTTAGTTCAGGTATTTAATATCTTTCTATATTAACTGGTACATTTTAATAAAACACAACCAGTAGTATACAAATGGCAGAGCAATAGTGGCACAAATAGGAAGTGAAAGACAGTACTTTGCAAAAATAAATTATTTTAAACAAATACTTTATGAAGGTAAAGTAAGAGGAGTTTATACAGGGGGACTAGATTTCCAAGTTCATGAGTTCAAGTGTTTCTTGGTGGTATGTTCTTATATGTGTTATAGTGCTGAGGGGTATGTTTTTGAGGGTTTGAAGGCCTAGATGGGGGTTTTAAGGTGACGTTTTGTCAACTAGTAAAAATCTAAGAGGTCTTTTTCAGGTTGATGATATCGACATCTTTTAACTCTTTCGCCAAGCTCTATACAATGGATTTCTTAAAATTAGGAAGTAGGGAGAGAAATTCAACCTTTATAAAGCAAAATTTTAGGTAACGTTTGCTTCCTCCACGTTTAAAAGCAGTTGGATTGGTAATGTCTCTTTTTGACACATTCGGGTGACATTGACATAAAGGGCCCGATTCACAAAGGGACTTGCGGCTCGTAAAGTTATGAGTGCAGAATCTCTGCACTTGAGGCAGAATCTCTGCACTCGGGCGGAATCCTCGCACTGCAGCGCTAAGTGCAGAGAGTCCGCCCTGAGTGCGGAGACTCTGTGTTCGCAGTACTTAATTTGAGCCAGTGGTTCCCGGTGCTCAGCCCCGGCACCGGTGCTTTTTCTGAGCAGTAGTTAAGGATACATTAAGTTATGGTAGGCATGAGAAGATTAAGTGATTTGCCCAGAATCACAGGATGCTGAGCCATCGCAGAGACTCAAACCTGGTTCCCCAGCTAAGAAGTCGGCAGCTCTTGCCATTATGTCACATCCTCTACCCACTCTCATGGTTAATATTTCATTCTATTTTAGGTGACACTAACGGGAGTATTGGGCTGTTGCAAGCTGGCTCCTGACAAGAGTCCCAGCACTTTTTACAAATTAACCACTGTCACTCGTAACTTTACGAGTCGTAAGTCCCTTTGTAACTCAGGCCCTAGATGTGTATGTTCTGTAAACTGATGAGGTGAGACGTCAACTTGTGTAAGTGGTTCTCTAAGGCAATGTAATGATTGAAAAGCATGGGGGACATAGTAGATGCTCATAGGCATAAGGGTGGTGTATGTGAAGCTATTATCTATATGGAAACACTGACACTGCTCAGAGAGGTAGGACCTGAACCATTTAAGAACACTGTCATCAAGCCGACCCAGTTGTGCAGTGAGTACAAGAATATTTTGCGGTCCACCTTATCAGACACTGCTGTAAGATGCCGCAAAATAAGGAGGCAGATGGTGTCCACTTTCTGGGCGTATCACAGTTCGTCATCAGGGCTGCTCATTCGGTGCACCCTTGCCTAAAGAGTGCAAGTTCCTAGTAAACTGTAGTCCTGAATGTGATATTTCAATTGAAAAGCTACACATTATTTGAAGAATTTGCCAAAAAAGGGAGTCCTGGCAGGGTTGTTAGTTTTCAGCAATGTTTGGATCAAAGTGTATCAATGAATGAACGAAAAGCGCCTTGAATGATAGCACAGTGCCATAGATTCATATGGTTCCTAAGAAACAAGCAGACTGAAAAAGTGGGTCAGGGAGCATTAAGCTATCATTTGAAATCATTGTTTAAATGTCAAGACCAAACAAAGGATTTGATCCAGCATTTCCTGGACCCCCTTGCTTACCATTTGCCCTCCGATGGACCTTTTTCCCCCGACTGAGAGGTGATGGGAGTTAGCATTAACATAAATCAAATTCAATTAACAGTGAAACCCATTTGTCTACACACTGAGGTTCAGAATCGGTAGCTAGTGTTATGACAGTTTATTACTAATTCAAAATCAAGTTCATATATACAACTCTTAAAACAATGCTATGAAAATACAGAATAGCCACAGGCAGTCCTAACCTGAGGAGGAAATTAAGGCGGACCAGTATAAGGCAGGCAAGCAATTCACTCACAACAATAAAAAAGATTAGAAGAAACACTTATTTTTTTTTTAGTTTTATATAGCGAGAACTAGACCCGAGATATGGGGTATCAGAGCGCTTAACATGAGCACCAGGTTTGTTACAGAAGGACACATTCATTTTTGTTAGGCACTGGAAGATTAAGTGATTTGCCTAGAATCACAGGAAGTTGAATGTCGTTGCCAAGACTTGAACCCGGTTCCCTAGCTTCAAGGTCCACCACTGTTGCCGTAAGGCTACATCCTCTCCCCACTCGATGCTTAGAGAAGACTCACAAGTTCTGTTGTCTATTCATGAATGAATCTAAAGTACCTATGAGAGAGTTCCTGCTAAAGGATGGTTTAAAAATCTAAAGAGCCTCTAAATCAGAAATTTGAGTAAAGGAAATTGAAATCAAGCAAGGAAAAAATAAGTAGGGAAGAATGCCAGCATCTCAGAAGCTTAGTCAAGAGTCTTCGATGGGTCAGAGAGTAAGTGTTAGCCTAAGCCACACTCAGCAAAGAATAAACATTGGCACAGAGGTCTAAACCACCCAAACTCCAGGCAATCTGCGATGGGGGAACCTGAAAGGATCAGGGAAGCATCAACAAAAATCTAAACAGGCATCTGAATCCCTAATGGGGTGAACACTAAATTATAACAGACAAAGGGGGTCTATACGATGTCTGGGGAATCACTTCTGCCTGACACCGCATCGGCCATGGGACCAACCGACACACGGCCAGCTGTCCCAACCACCCCATTCGGCTGTGACCGAACACTGTTTGGTCGCATTCCTATATTTTACTATGGGAACATGCATTCTGGCCGTAAACCGTCTGTAATGCATGCTCCCACAGTTAAATGAGTGGTGCAGTTCATCCCTGCAACCCTTGGAAGGCACCTCAAGGTGCCTGCCACAAGGTGCAGGGATCAATAGGGGGGCAACATAGGTTCTCCCCCTGCTTCCAACTGGAGGCCACGCACCAAAGAGGGCCCTGCAGGGGGCCCCTAACACGCTTTCAGACTTGGTTTTCATGTCGGACAGACCGGCATGGAAACCATGTTGGAAAGCCTGCATCATAATCTCAAGGGCGGAAAGAGACGCCCCTGAGATTACAGGCCGCATTCCGATCGGCAGACAGGCTTCCCGAGCCCATCGGAAGCCAGTCAAAATGACCGTCCAGGGTCCTTTCTGACCACTTCCATTATAATGAGGCAGTCAGAAAGGAAACCGAACGGCCCATTAAAAAGCGGCTGTAAAGGCACTGACACTATGCCGGAGCCTATACGCGCCGCATCATAATCGGCCTCAAAGTATTCTAGGTAACACCCCCTTTGTAAGCATCAGGGGTCCATAGTTTTTGTCAATTTTTAATGTTGCAGACTCCGACATTGGGAGAAAATCTCACATTGGACATGAGAACGACATCTCCTTCTCACGCTCAAGCCAGTTCGCAACATTTGTTCAATAGGCCTTTCAGATGACACTCTGGTTCCCCATGTTCTTTCGTCAAGGTCTTCTTCTCAAGGTCTTCTTCTATTCCTGGTATAGTAATGTATCTATTCTACAACTAACAATGCATGTGAATACCTACAAGAAATGTTGCATTAGCAGAAAATGAAAAACAGCTCTTATGCAGCATGATGAAATACAGGACTGCTTAGGACAAATTAAAGGATTAACTCAATGGCACACATTTTATATGTGTGTGCATATTTTAAACACACATAAATATAAGTTTCCGGCACATTAGGTTTCACGTTACATCTAATATTCAGTAAGTCTTCAAAATAATCACGTCAGTATGGCTAAGAACTACACTTTAATCAAGCATATGAAGTATTAATAGACACATTACACAAACCTCTTATTGTTTGGAGTAAAATCACATTCTACATATGTGAGGATGGTTTCTGTCCAATCATCTAAACAATAAGTGTTTCTTGATGTATTATAGAACACATTCCGAATGTTGAATTTTACCTTCATAGTGAGTACATTATCTACTAAATGAGGATGGTTTTGATTCATTAAGACTTCAATTAAAAAATCATTTGGTTATGATAAACACACAATGTGAGTAACTGCTCTAGTCCTACAGTGAATGCATTCTTTGATAATGATGTCAATTGCAACACTTACAGGTAGATGCATCAAGCATTTTTGCGAGCACAAACGCTGCGAATCGCAAAATTCGTCCGCTTGCGCCCGCAAAAATGGCATTTGAGATGCATCAAGGGTTCATGCACTCGCAATTTAAGAATTCGCAAATAATTGCGAGTTCTCAAATTGCGATTGCATTTAAGGAACCGTAATTTGCGATTCCTTAAATGCAATGCATGCACCCTTCCAAGATAGCGAAATCGCAATCTGGGGTCGCTATTTACCGCAAATCCAAACTATGTGGTAAAAAGCAAAAACTTAGAAAAATGCACTTTAGTGCATTTTTCTAAGTTGTATATTACACATACACATGTCCTTGGGACATGTGTGTGCGCAACACCAGTGAACATTACCATTTCAGGGGTGCAACAGGGTGTCCTTTGGACACCCTGGCACTCTTGAAATTGCGGCACATTTGCGATTCGATAATGGCTAATCGCAAATAAGGAATGGCTTTCCCATTCATTCCTATGGGCCTAAGGCCCATAGGAATGAATGGGAAAGCCATTCCTTATTTGCGATTTGCAATTAGCGAATCGCAAATAATGAATCAGAAGGAATCGCAAATAACATTGGGATTCCTACATGCATCCTGTTTTGCGAGTCTTTATTAGCGATTCCTTAAAATTCGCTATTAAGGACTCGCAAAACATAACTTTGATGCATCTGGGGGTTAATTCGTTAAACCACACAAGAAGTATGTGTTTAAGTGCACATCAATGTCATGTATCTGTGACATATGACGTATAAAGGATGGGCAATATTGTGCAGCACCAAGCTCCAAAGTCCGGTTGTAAGGAATAAGAAGGAACTACTGCTCAGCCTAAGGCGGAAATTGATTGAGAAGTTCAGGAGTAGACTATTGAAAGAATGGAAAGATAGGACAGTATTATATCTATTGAAACTAGATTGATTAATGGGAGAACTGCCTACTTACAATGCAGAGGCTTTTAAAGATGGCACATCTGGCTACAGAGAGCCAATTAAGATCTGCGTGATGGTAATGTACAGAAGCTTTGTGAGGGAGACAGACTAACAATCGAGAGTCAGTATTCTGTACTGCTTGAAGACACCCCAAAGAATATTTAGGTAAATGTAGATAAATGGAAATCCTACAGTCAAGGCACAAAGTAAGTACTACCAACATTGCAGTTTTGCAAGTGTGGAGAGAGAGAAGGGACAGTTTACCTCACATTTTTCAAGTGAAAGAAGCAAGTAACAGCTGGTTTGCTGATTTCAGGTTTGAAAGAGAGGCAATTGTCAAATGAGATTCCTACTTTGAGGACTGTGTCAAAGGGTATGGGAGGTGACCCATGGTAGAGGGGCTCCAGTTGTTAGACTGTGGCAAAGAGTCTCTTCCCAAAATGATCACTTCAGTTTTATCACGATTGAACTTCAAAGTGCTGTAGCTCTTCCACATACCAATAGTGGACAGACATGCAAGAAAACAGAATCACATGGATGAAGCATCAGTGTCCAACCTGTAAAGAAGATGAGCGCCATCAGCTTAATTTCACAATTTGAAGCAGAAAGAGTGAATGTAAAGGTCAAGAATACATACTCAAATATGTTCTGTTTGTCAAACCTCATTCGAAGAGGAGCATAGGGAAAACAGGGGCTACAATTCACCCTTTCCTTACTTGACTGGTAGGAAGGTGAGGGCAAGAAATCAAGCACTTTGAGTACCACAATTTCTCGAGCAAAAAGGGGAGACCATGGCACCCAGCTAGGCTGCCGGCCACGGGTCGGCTTGTGATGGAAGTTTAAGATGGAAACAGGAGTTATTAGGCACACATGGCAGTTGCACATACCTCCAGGTGGGCAGGAAATTGAGGTATAAGGTCTCTCAGCTTGATTCCCAAGTTTAGGTGGCAGCAACGAGAATCAAAACGGAAAGACCAGTGGGAGCAAGGGAAGCCGACGTGGAGGTTTGGCTGTGTGTAAATCCAGAAAGTCAGGAAGAGCCAGCGCAGATCCCTCTCTGGGGAAAAGAGGCAGAGGAGACACTGGAGGGTCGCTGACGTGCTGGGTGGAGGATGTCGATAATGGAAGCACCCCCCCAGAGCCCACAAGAGTGTTTCCAATAGTGAAGAGTGCAGTGAAGGTGATGGTAGGTGACCAGTAGTTTCTTCTGAAGGGGGAATTAGACAGTGAGACATTGAGAAACGCTTGTAGGTTCTTCATTTCCCAGTTCCCCTCTAGGTAGGGGGGAGAAGGCATGATGATAATTAAAGTGGTACCAGGGAGAAAACAGGGGTGTGGATGAGTCAGTGTAATTCCAAGCCCCACTCGGGGGACAAGTGTACAGATAAGGAAACATATCCTGGGTGGAGAGCAAGGGGCAACGCACAAAAGAAGCCCCCATTGAAAGTAAACCACTACCTGATGACTTTTTTCAAAGTTGAGACGAAAGATACCAGTGGAGAGAGAGCAATTTGGCTAGATCCGCTCAACCCTGAAGTGAGGGACCTGGGGAGTTCTGGTAAATCAACAACTCTCAAAACCAGATCTACAACCCCTCATCCCCAGAAGTTAGTTGTGTGGGGATTACCGGATGCATCAATAGCTTGGATGGAAAACTTAACTCATGTGAAAAGGTTTCAATCCCTGTGTAATGTAGGGGAGAACCTCCCTGAAGGGACAGATGATGTTGGAGTAGTTGAGGGGCAAACAAAGGAGAAATATAGGCCAATAGGGAACTCGTCGGTTACTCTCACTGATGAAAAACAGCAATCCCCTGAAGGGGACACAGTGGAGAAAATGCTGCAAGTTCTTGCTAAGGAAGTGAAGAACAGTTTTGCCACCTTACTTACAAACCAGAAAGAAATCAGAGGGATGTGTGAAAATCTGGCAGAAATGATGGAATCGCTTTCCGAAAGAACCGTGGCCTTGGAGAGTATGGGTTGCAGAGCTAAAAGTAGCCTCCACCAAAAATAGAGAGGAGATTAAGGAACTGAAGCTCAGGGAAAAAGAGAGTCCAGATAAGCTTGAATCTCCAGAAAACAGTGCCAGAAGGAACAATATAAGAATCCTCAATATCTCAGAGGGGCCGGAGGGTGAGAATATAAAGTGGTTCTTTGATTCCTTAATAAAAGCAGCCAGATTATCATCAATTTCAGAGGTTGACCTAGAAAGACAATTTCAAAGGATACATATGGAACCATTCTGAAGGCTCCCAAGTAAGTCTAAACCTAGGAGGATATTGGTAAACTTTCTGAATTACACTATAAAAGAGCGGAATTTGGTGAGTGCACAAAAACAGAAATCTTTGAAAGTCTGATTGCTCCTTTGGATCAGGTCAGATCTCTCCGGTGCCACTTTAAACAAATAGTGGGAACTAGGGAAGTATATGAAGAAGTATAAGGCCCTTGGAACTAATGCTCAACTAAAATTTACTGCAGTGTTGAAAGTTATCTATAAAAAACAAAATGCACAACTAAAGGGACCACAATGAAGCTGATAGAATATTTTCTGCAATCAAGGCGGGAAACATGAAATAGTGAGCTTGGTATTGGAAGGATTGCGAACAAGAGGTAGTGCGGTGTCTCTCCTATTTCTTTTTTTAATTCTGTAGATAGGTTTTGATTGTGAACTTCCATTGCGGGCACCCAAAGGCTAGTATAGCCAAGAAGACACAAGGATGGGTTCTCCAGGGAAGGTGGACGGTAAATGTAAGGGTAAAGGTTGAACTGGGTGGGGAGCAAAATGGGGAAAAAAAGTCAAAATAATTCCTCAGAAGCCTTTGTGAGTTATTTCGCAAGAGAGATTTCATGGATGGTAACACTAGCGATAGGCAAAACTCAGGACTGAGTAGATGGGAGTAAGGGTTAAATTCTTTCATGGAATATTAACATGACCAGAACGGCTAGGCGATGCAATAAATTGCTACAATATTTGAGGGATTCAGCCGCTAATATTATAATATTGGAGGAGACCATCTACCCAAAGGGGAAGGTTTAGACCTTTTTCACAAACAAAAATAAGACTGATTGTCCGAAAACAGTAAAGCTACAGCATGTCCAAAACTTCAGACGTACCTAAAAATATGATGAAGCAGATGGGTCTATGCGATATATGGAGGTCGAGATCTAGGAGACAATGAGGATATACTTTCCATAATAAAAAGTAAGGCCATTTCTCAAGAATTGATTTTTTTCTAGTGGATAGACTATTTGCAATGATATTATTACAGTTATGCATGCTACAGCACATTAGTCCGACCATGCAATAATCGCTCTAGATTAGGTACTTCCTACAGAACAGAAACCTAAACAATGGACTCATGATAGGGCACTGTTGTTGGATCAAGAGGTTGTAAATCAACTAAAAATGGAGGCTGATGAATTTCTGAGATTGATGTTGGTTCCACTCCAATATGAATAGTTTGGGATGCCTTTAAAGGCTTTTATGTGGGGAAGGTGGATCAGTGTTTCTGCCCAGAAGGTAAGGCAGTATAAAAGAGAGGTTGAGTCAGAGGAGAACACTTTCGGCCAGCTGGAAAGTCATCTACTGAAACAGTAGTTGTCGGTGGATGAGAGAGGGGCATCGAGAAAGAAATGCTAATGAAGAGTGAACAACTTTTCTTTAGTAGTGGAGGCCCCCACTAAGGCTGAGTACAAGGCAACCAAGTTGGCTCATTTCTAGTACAGGGAAAATGCAGAGAAAATGTTGGCATGGAAAGTTAAGTCAGGTCAGGCTAGAAATTTGGTACATAAAATAAAGAATGAGGCAACAGGTCAAGTCTCCCCAAATACTCACAACATAGAATCAGCTTTTCTGATGTTCTTCTCTGAGCTGTACTCTGATAGCTTAATGGTATGTGAAAAAGAGCTGGAAGAAAGGTTAGCAGGGGACTCATGTAACAAATTGTTGGACGATCCGAGGGCCCAGTTAGATCAAGACATAGAAATGGAAGAGATAAGGAAGGCAGTCAAATAAAGATAGAGAGGTAAAGCCACAGGCCCAGACAGCTTCCCAAATGAGTTTTATTTTACCTTAGGGGAGGCGATAATCCCTTTCTTAACCCAACCATTTGCTGAAATATTAGTAAGTGGAGTATCGCTCTCACTTTCATAGGGAGAGGCGTTGACCATCTTAATCTTGAAACCATGGGAAACTCCCAAATTATGTGAGTCATATAGACCTATCTCACTTTTAAAAAACAATTACAAGCTGTTTAGTAATATTATGGGCACATTGTTATGCTAGCTGGTGGGGGCTTGATTCAAAAGGATCAGAAGGGCTTTATGAAGGTTAGATACATTCATGAGCTCATGCATGACCTCGCCCCTACCTTTGGGATGCCCTTAGCGGTTATCACTTTAGACGCAACAAATGCTTTTGACAGAGAACATTTGTCTTATTTGAATGCCTTCTTAAAATTAATAACATTTAAAAGTATGATCCAAAGAATGTAATCTATTCCCTTGGCCAAAATGTGTATTAATGGTGGTACGACAGCAGAGTTTAAGATCTTGAGGGGACGAAACAGAGTTGCCCTCTTCCCCCCCTGCTTTTTAATCTATACTTCGAGCCACTGATGGGGAATCTCAGAGAGGAAAGGGTATTGCCCCATTAGGTGCAAGAGGTGGGTAAATAGGATCTTCCTTCAGGCTGACGACTTGATGACATATACAGCTAAGTTAAAAGAGTCATATCCAGTAGTAGAGCAATTGGTGTGAAACTTTAGCAAGGTATCCTGTTACACTGTTTACACCTGCAAGAAAGAGATAATGGGCTGGAATATGGGGAACCTTTCCCTGGAATAAACAAGGAGGTGAGATACCTAGGTATTAAAATCGCAAAGGAAGTGGATAAAGTAGCAGGCACACAGATAAGGGTCCAACACCCTCTGACAGCCATCTAAAATCCCTTCTTTATGGTGGGTGTTTACTCCAATAGGGTATAGACCCTTGATTCCCCCATTATATATTTCTATTCAAAGAATCGTAAGCGTGTCTTCCCATTTAATAATCCATATGTATGTGGCTCCAATTTTATTTTCACGGTTACACTTCAATGCCCAATAGAACTGAAGAACAGCCAACACTTGCTTTACCCCCTAGGGCTCATAAGCCTGGGACTTTCTCGAGGATTACAAATTACACTGATTAGACTCTTTACGTTCTTTGTCAAAATTGATTAACAATTCTGTATATGTCTTTATCCATGGGTTAAATCCCTGTCCAAGTTTGTTAGTGTTCTGTTATGACACCATGTTCAGAGTGGGAAGACACTCCTATGCTTCTTTGAATGGATAGAGTAGCAGAACTTCATTTTAAGAAGGTTATGAAGGAGGTACAGGCTCTCTTGGTCAGCTTGTGTCATTTACCTTCAATGATCTATGGAGGGTGAGCTTAATAAAAATTACTATACTGCCAAAATACACCTTCCTGTTTAACACAATCCTCTTAGTTTTTAATATAGAATGGCTAGAGAAACATCAGAGCAACATTAGTTCATTCATATGGGAATCCAAGGGCCAGTGCATTTCATGGAAGAAACTGAAATAGAGACACGAGAAGGGAGGGATCGCGCTTCCAAATTTCCAGGTATATGCTTAGGCCTTTCAACTGAAAAACAGCAAATGCCTACTAAAGAATTTGTAGCAAGTGGAATCCTGTATGTGGCGATGCTGATGCTGAAAGATGTTATGGGGAGCAAATTAAATTCTTTGTATAAATTTGGGAAACACAATATTTTACAAAAAAAGTGAAGTTCAAAGTGCTTCAAGATACGGCTCATGCTTGGGCACAGATTCCGAGAGCTACTAATTGGACATATTACAGCAAACATACACTAATCTTGGATTCCCCGGGAACACCAGAATGTCCGATAGATAAGATAGCAACTCTGTTAGCGGTTCTTGGAGGGTTCTCTTAGCTTTTAATATCTGGCAGATTAAGCTCTGGGCGCATAACCAGAGATAGGATATCGGAAACTCGACTGAGCTTAAAGATCAGCTCAGGTTAGGAAAAGAGATTAAGAGGGGAGGTCTCCTGCTTGTATTAGCTGATCTTGGCTAATATGGATGGGGACTTCGACCTTCCGGAGGAGCTGTGGGGAAGATGTTTCCCACAGCTGCCGACAGGATTTGTGGCAAGTATCTAAGTGTTTGCTTTATGCCACAGTCAAACCTGCCTATCTTGAGGGAATCACCTGTTTTGTCTACAGAGAGCGTTTTGGGCCCCACACAAGCTGTCAAAACTGTTACATTTAAGCCTGGTATACTGTAAGAAGCGTGGCCTGGAAAGGGCTGAGGATGTCCATCTATTTACAGAATGTCTGGAGATGTAGCTGTTCTGGGAGGAGGTATGTATGGTAATCTGCCACATAGTTCATGCAGAAATCAAAGCAAACCTTGGATTAATTATTTTTGGTAAAGTTGGCCCTCAATGCAATTTAATAAAAGATGAGCCATGTTGTTCTACTTGATGCTGCTGGCAAGGAGGGAGATATGCCGGAAGTGGGTGTTTAAAGATTCTCCCACCTTGGCCAACTGGTTGGGTTTAGTGAAACTGATTTGGAGCATGGACACCTCCCAGAGGTTTCTAAGAGGGACAACATTTGGGGGGCTGTTTGTTGCCTGGTTGGAGGGGACACCATCGGTACAGCACAATATCAATGTCCTATGATTACACCGCACCTCAAACTATGGACTAGTCCTCAATTGGTTTTAACATCTATTTTCCTCAGGCCTGTAAGCTGATAAGTTCTTTCAAGATGGTATGTAGGGGAACTCATACGCTTAGCATCTGCTTTGCTGAAACTAATACAAGCTATTTTACTAATGCTAACGTGGGGAGAGCATTAATAAATTATTCGGATTAGGGTAGAGATAGGTGGTATACCAAGAAACCATTTTATTTTCAAATTAATATTTGTCTTTATGACTTTCTTATTAGTATGCATTTGGGCCTCTTGTACGAATTCAGAATCTATAACCCACCTGACCTCTGCACATGCGTGGTGTGACTAAGCCGGAAGAAATGATGTGACTCTTGAACACAAACCAAGGACGCAAAAGATGCATATCCTGGGAACCAGTACCGAAATCCTCTGGATGAATAGAAATACATGAGAAAATATACACTTGTTTCTAATATGATGTGAATACGGGTGGGAATAAAGACTTATGAATACAAATTAAGGGGTGTGATCTTTTAACAATGGACTGAAAGACTAAATTGAAAAATAAGCATGGTGTGATGATCATCCCCCCTTGCTTGTCCAATCAGGGTAAGTAGTTTCAAGATATTGAAAAATTAATGAGTGGTACATGAATCTCAAAAGAGTATAATTGAGGTAGTCTTAGTTAGTTAGTTAGACGGAGATTTGCTGAATGCTGCAGAGCTCGGGATGCTGTTGGAGTGACGAGAGATGCTGATGAAGAATCGAATGCAGAACCATCTATCCTAAATAAATTTACTTAGAAGAAGATTGCGGAAGAATCTCGAGGAGGAAGAGAGTGTCAGAGTGGGGTGCTACGCAAGCGTCGGTGGTAGAGAAGTCATCTGTCCTGTCCTGTTTCCTGTCCTGAAGCCTTTGTCGCTTGATCTTTCCCAGGGAACCCTTCCCAGCTCCTTGGCCAGGGGGTTGGTTTTCACACCATCTTAGGTAAATATTTTCTGTGTATGTGCCAATATTCTTTTCTCTCTATCCTCTCCTTTCTGAGTATAAGTCATTGCGAGATATAAAGTATGTGTTTGATTAATCAAATCTTCCTTCCTATGAATGACGGAGACTGTACTGTACTTTATAAGTGGTTCACATGAAATTTATTTAGATAAAGATTTAAAATAAATCCAGAGTTTGTGGTCATTTAAAACGTAAGAAGGTTATTGTATGTCATTTCACCATCAACTAGTTCCACTAATGGTCCATTGACCAGAGGAAAGAACTTTTTGATCAGTGAAAGATTAGTTGAGAATAAGTAGTGACTAATCTTGAAATGGAAGTAAATCATAAACTTTGACTCCGGCGGTTTATCGCCAGGTTGTGTGAGTGTGTTTTATAGGCCCAGTTGAGTATATGGTATTGGAGTACCTGTTGCTGGTGAACTGCTGGATCACCTGTCTTTGACACATGCAATCTGCAGGCAGATGCAAGCTTCTGCCTGTCTCTGGTTGCTGCAGCCTCCAAGGTAACATGGTGGCCATCACAGCAGCACAAGGCCATTGGTGCTGGCAGTGGGTATGCCAGCAGCTTGGTAATGAGCTGATCCTCAACTTCTTACGCATAAGGGCATTGGGAGACCTGGAGGATGCATCACACTTCAGGTCAGAACCTGCTTCACAACCTGTCAGCTAGTTCTGGGCGTTCCAGACTCTAGGAGCATTCTGGACTTTTCTCTAGGATTGTTCCACCTTCTTCTGGGCCAGTCATTCTCTTTCCCTATCTGAGCAGACAGGCAAGCTTCTAGGTGCTTTGGGTAGGCCACCAGCTTCTTTAGAAGGTTGTAGAATTCATATAATGTTCCATCACCTCCGAGAGACTGGTGATCACGATGACACTAGCTCTGGTCACAGAGCAGTCCTTTCAATACTCTACGGCGCACTCACTTCCTTGGTTCAGAAGAACCTGGAACTGGAATTATATGGGATGGTTTGGGTCCCAATTTTATACGCTTTTGGATGTGGATCCAATGTCAAAGGCTTCATAAACGGTTTAAATTGGTACTTTTTTAAAGTCATTTTCTGGCTGCTCCTCAGACACAAACTTTGATGGCTGTGTATGAGGTTTTTGATGGAGATGACTCTTAAAGCAGATAGAACAGTTGCTGATTCCAGGTAGGAGCATCCAAAACAAGCAACAATGGAATGTGAAATCTCTGCTCTTGGTTGTCATTAGCCTTCCAAAAGCTGCAGAATTGAACTGACACAAGGGCAGGCCCTGCCCAGACATTTCCTCACCTTGAACAACAAACACTGCAGTTCCACCCCTCATGCCTATCATCTAACAAATGTGAGTGCTCAGGAAGAACCAATCAGAATCCTGTTTATGACAATTGTCTCATTGAATTTCTAAAGCAATGCCTTCACCTTCCCTCACTTCAGTGTGTGGGTCATCAACCTCCAGCCACAGGAATGCATGCAACACACTTTGAATACCTGGGAAAGCTGTATCCCTCCCCATCTTGTGCCATGTTAAATGAGGGTCCATTCAAAAATACATCTCACTGGTCCCAGTACTCAGACTCTCACCACACACAGGGTCCTACTTCCTCACAACTGACAAATACACGCATTCGACATGCATACAGTCTGTTACCAGCAGGTTTGGAGTTCAATACAGTGCAGAACTTTGAATAAGAGGGGTAAGTTAAGTGTGCTCCCTCTTGACACAGAGAAACAGTCCTGCACATATAAAAGATTCACAAAAACTCAGTTTGCTGCCACCACGCTCTATTGGCTTACCCATGACATTGACAGTAGTCCTATGCCTGCTATGAGGACACACTGAGGACATAAAGCCTGCCCTTGGCTCCACCACACCTCATGTTATCAGCAAGGCTGCATTTGTTATTATTGACCTATTTCTAAGAGATTTGCTAAATTCCTGTATAATCGTAGCAGAGGTTTTAGAAGACAGGCAAGAAGCTTGAGGTGGTTTAACCACTTCTAAAAAAACACACTAGATCCAGCATGCTCAAAAATGTATCGACCATGCACTCTACTTCCATTAGCCCCTAAAATCCTAGAGAGACATATTAATCAGCAATTCTGCGACTACCTCAAAGAGGACAATCTACTTATCTTTCTCAATCAGGCTTTCCCCCCTGTCATACTGAAGAGTCAGCAATACTGGCATTGTCAGAAGAATGCAGATGAAGGTGGCACAGCTGTTATCATCTTGCTGGAAGAAAGGACTGCTGTTAATACTTTGTCACACCATATTCTGCTAGATAGTCTTCTCGATTGCAAATTCAACGGACAGGCGTGAACAAGTTTGTTTAATTTTTACCATAATTACGTTTTCAAGTCTTTTGGGAAGCCCTTCCATACAAAAATCTACTTTATTGCCTGTGGGATTTCTCCTGTGTCTTCATTAAGCACTACGCTTTTTAACAGCTATGTGCACCTATTGGCCGATATTGTTCAATTTTTTGGCTTCATACTTTTGTCATAAGCCGATGACACTCATTTGGTCATCGTTTTATCCTGGATCAAGGCAACAACTCTAACCAGCTGAGAAACTGCCTCTCCTCTGTATCTACTTGGATGGATGGCAGCCGTCTCCAGTTAAAGGGGAGGAAGGTATGTGTCATGGTGGTCACCAATTCACCCATAAAAACAATAGTTCAGTCAATGATCGCATCCCAATTGGACTATGGAAATGTCCTTTATCTAGGTATTAGACAAACCCTGGTGAAACATTTATGGAACATAGAAAATGCATCTGCCCATCTGTTACTTCGCATTCGAAAGTGACCGTCTTTGTCAACTCATCTGGCTCACCTTCATTGGCTTCCAAATGTTAAGCGCTTACAATTTACAACCCTCTGCTTTGCATTTCGATCCTTTCCTAATACAGGACCTCTTCGTTTACAGTGTCTGGATAAACCATATATACCTACCAGAGCCCTAAGATCTTCCAATGGCCAACTAGCTCCTATACCTATGATACACAGAGTTGGACAAGGAGGATATTCCTTTTCCTACATGGCCTCCAAGCCAGGAATTCACTTCCTTAGCATGTGCACTCTCCACCCAATGAAACTATTTTCAGAAAGAACCTGAAAACTTAGTTGTTCTGACTGCCTGAACATTTTTCTGATTTTTTTGAGTCGGGCGTCAGTGCTGGGGAGCCTGTACAACAGCGATGTGCTGTACAAATTATATAAACTAATTATATAAACAGAACAAGTGCTTGACCTCACATTACCAGGGATAGGCCTAGCCCTGGACAAAAAATTAGGAGCCTTGTTTCATAAACAGTAGGGCACTCAGTGTATGGGTTTTTCTGGACTATCTAAATAATAGGAGCCTGAGAGACTCATAAAGACATTGGGAGCCCTAGCCATTGGGAGTCCCTCAGATGCCTGTTACTATCAGAGAACTTGGAATTTCAAATTGCCATGACGCGGCAGAAGCTACCACAAGCCCCTCCTGGAGAGGTGAAAAATGGAAAAGAGTAGTGGGTTTATAAATTGTAATACGTGTGGCAACACCATTCACTGGGCTTGCTCTCCTTGGCACTACAAGAGAACCATAACTCACAAGCTGCAACTGGAAAACATAGTAATCAAGCTGCAAATAATATATAGTCCTTTTTGTCAAAAACATATTGTCACATGCCTGTGGACTGAAACCCACCCCGTTTGTATATATATTGGGGATATCAGGGTAATACCTTTTAAGTTATCACAAATAGGGTTACCAGTGTCTTACCCCTGATAAGTTTATCAATCAACACAGCGGCAATGATCAATAGTTGTGGGTCAGTGAGTCGCAGACTTTGCAGGCGGTCACACAATATGTAGGTTCCAAGAAATAAAACTTTTTACTGTACACATAAGGACATAAAAAGAGGTATGTGACTTACGTCACACAAGTGATTATAAATTCTAAGGGTTAAGATAACACAGGGTTAAGATAACTGGGGGTGGCCTTTTCATCATCTACTGGAAGTCTAATCCACTGGATGTCTAATCCAGTAGATGATGAAAAGGCCACCCCCAGTTATTTGTGTGCATGATTGGTAGATGCCTTTCAAACTGTGAGGAAAGCTTTTACTGAAGACAGAGGCTAATGTGCGGGAAAGCCCAGTCTCGATGGGCAAGAGAATATCTGTGTTGATATCTGTGTTTAAGTTAGCAATATCTATAATCCTCAATAAAATGCTTTGAAATCAAAAAAAGTTACCAATATCTGACGTATGATTGTGTTGAGCCAACGGTTATAAACATGCACAAGAAGGAGGCTGAATGTGGTAATTGGAGAGTGAAGCTATATAGTGTGTGTCTGTGAGAGAGAGGAAAATGTGTGCAATTGTGAAAGGAGAATGGGATAGAGAATTTGGCAAGGGGTTGGAGACACTTGATGGTTTATCTACTCAGGTGCATATTTATGAGAGCTTGCATCATGTTTGCACCACGCAACGTGGTACATGTGTGACACAAACCTCTAAGTCAGATTTTTGAAGTCGCACAAAGCCACTTTGCATGGCTTCAAAAATATGGAGTAAGGCAACGCAGAAAAAATTGCTGTGTTGCGTAACTGTGCCCTGTGAAGGCATTCCATGGGCGTTGCCTGGGTGTTCCTACACAATTCCCATGGATTTTGAAAAAATCCCATATTGATACAAGAACTTGTAAACCTAGGAATGCACCAATCTCTTACACCTTACCAGGAGAGGCGTAATGTGGAAAAGTATCTCTATTTCTCCTTATTTCTTCCCCTTTCTATGTGTGCTGATTTTTTACTTACCTCTGCTAGTCGTTTTCTATCAGGAAAGTTAAATAGAGGCAGTTGCCAGGAAAGTTCAGAAAAGAAAGTCCCTCAGCAGAAAGCAATTCTGGTATTTTACTGACCTCTGCTGGTCGTTTTCTATCAAGACAGTTAAATACAGGCAGTTGAACACAAACAAAAGTCCCTAAGCAGAAGCAGACAAGTCCTAGGGTTGATCTCCAGAGCCCACAACGTAGATACACATATAAGTATATACTAAAGTATATACACGAGGTCTCGAATGCTCGACCTAAAAAGGATCATACTCACCGAAGCATTTATTATGTCTGCCATTTTCTGAAATGTATAAGGAAAGCAGCGCCCCCACCCCATGCCAAACCTCTCAAAAACGTAAAAAATAAAATCACAATAATCCCCCGGGTGGCTGGAGCCCTAGGAGGCCGCTTTTGACACATGGAGGCTGGTTTCGGCTCCAGGAGTGGTGGTGCATGTTAGGTGATCCCCGCGGCAACTTGAAAAAGTTGCTCTGGTTCTAGCGCGCTTTAACAAGTCTGCCCATAGGGACTGAATTTATCATTTTTACCAGGGCTATTTTAAGTTCCCAGGCTGGCCTTGTTCACAACATTCTTTTACTTCACCTCTTCAAGAACGGTCATTTGCCCCGCCTCCTTCTATCTTCTTACAGAAAGGAGCTACGGAAACCTGTAAGGAGAACGTTTATAATCTCAAAGACAAGAGAGAGTACTGAACCCTATCTCACTCAGGTTAAAAACGTCTGGGAAACATCACTCCTGACCAGAATCTGGCTGGGCTCTATCAGATGTAACCTTTGTTGTCCTTTAGAGCAATTCAATGTAAAATCAATCTTAGGATGCCCTTGTGATGGAATCTCCCTGCAGACGCTGATGCACGTTACTCTTTTCTGTAAATACCTTGAACTTTTTAGCCTTCTCAGTTTGTTTTATTTTGATACATTGTGTTATATTAAAATTTTCGGGCGCTCCACCATATACATCCCAGAGACCACCATTTAATGCCCTAAAGATGTAAAGATGTTGTATCCCCATTGATTTTGGCTCTTATGGTGCACATCTTAGGAAAGTGCACCCTAACTTTTGAAGACTCCTTGAAACATACTGAGGTTCCCAATAGGAGTAGCCTCTTAATTCCTATGTTCCAGTATTTGCACCTGGATATTTTTAGATCCTGAAGCAGTCCATTTCCTGCATGTTGTTTCCCGAAAATGTTCAATCCCCTTTATTTTCCAGACCCCATAATTTCCAGGATTAATCTACGGGGCTGGTAATCGAGGCCTGGTACTGTTTCTTCTTAAAACTTGCACCATTTACTGAGAAGAAAATGTCTGTTCCTCATCACTTCTGAAATCTTAAAGAATTTCCAGAAGATTCGCTTAAGTTAAACAGGGCCTTTATCGCACGGTATTCCATGTACCAATGTAAAAACTTTAATTAATCCCCAGCCTTAAGTGACAGCAAATTGCCCCGAAAGCAGATGATACCTACTGTATCAAAGGCAACTGATGATCCAGTAAACAAGGACCACCGGCTTGCTGTATCTCTTGCACACAGCAAGGTGATCTTAACATCTGCTAGTGCATCTGGTGATTGAGGCAAGCTCAGCTGGGTGGTTATCCGGATATGCGACAATTCCTGGAGGACTTGAAGGTGGCCACAAGCTGCGTGTGCAACAACTAATAACAATAACCAAAAGCCACTAGATTAATCACGAACCTTGCATTGCAGGGCGGTATGCTGCTCACAACAAAGTGATCAAACACCTTGTCAGGGGTAGTAAGCGCTATATAAATGTAATTCCATTACAAAGCAAACTGGAAATGGGCCCATAACTGCCATGGTCATGTTCATTGGGGGTTTCACTTTAGCAAATCTCCTCGGTGGAGGTACTAACAAATCCTGGAATAACGTGTTAGTGGTCTCCACAAGCACAGGCTTGCGCTGCTGTGCTAGTGGTTTGCAAAATGGCACCCGAGAAAGGGTCCACTATTGGCAATAAATGCCCGAGCGTGTTCAACAGCAAGACGACCTAGTGCAAAATAGGGTGAGCCCAGGCGGTCCATATTTTACCGTAAGTGACAAAAAGACCACTGTTAAACACTCTGCAAACCAATAAATACATAAATAACATACTCACGTTCTTGTTTCCACTTATTCTCCCTCACTCGCACTCTTTTCCTCTTTCTCTTTCCCTCACACACACTCTCCACTTCTCTCATTCCCTTTTCCCTCCATTTCTTTGCCCAATTTTACGCTTCTTTCCCATTTCGCTTTCTGTCCCCTACTTTCTCTTTTCACTCCTTTCTATTTCACACTCACTTCCTATAACCCTCATCCTCCTACTCCCACCGATTTTTTTTCTTTTCTTTTTTTCATACCTCCTAACTTATCTCTTCCTTTGCCCTCCTTCTTTTTTTCACCTTTCAGTATATATGTACCCTCCCTTCTAAGGCCTCGTTCATCCACTTCCCCTCCCATGTTTCCTCGTCTTCCATTCTGCCTCCCCCTCTTCCACTCTCCTTCTCCTCTGCATCTCCCTCTCCCTCTTCCTCCCATTCTCCTTACTACACTTTCTCTCACTCTTGGCCCCGTTCAAATCCCAGATCCCTTTATGTGTTTCGTCTCCTGCCTCCTCCGGCTTGTCTTTAACTATCACAATTCCCTCGGATGCCAGCAAAGCGTGGGTGTAAATGCCAGGGTATGATGCCCCCGCCCTCCCGTTCTCCGGACAGATCTGGATCATTAATTGTACCCTTATTAATGTCTACCGGAAAGGGTGCGGTTTCTATAAGGAGCCCGAAAATCTCCTTAAATGTCGTCATTTTACTGGCTACGCTGTTAGACAAATATTGCAAGGACTCTGGAGAAGGGGATGCTATTTCCGTGGTGCCTTCACTGCGTCTTCATTATTTTGCCAGCAGCCGGTGAATAATTTCGCAGATATCATTTACAATACGTGCAATCAGCAAAGCTGGTCTATTAAAAAAATGATTACCTCTAGGGCTGCTCATCGATTGTGTCTGGAAGCGAAACACGTAGGAATTATCGTGCTATTTCTGGCAGCGGCGGTAGGGAGCACGAGCCAAGACTGCGCTGCATGCAATTATCAGGAGCGGCTGTTGACAAACACGCACGCAGGCTGACAGAGGCCTGCCCCGCACACAGGGTGACTGCGGCCTGTCACACATACCTGCTGACTGAAGCCTGGCTCATAGATCAGCTGATAGCGGCCAGTCGCACAGAAAGGCTCCCTGAGGTCTGTCTCACACGCAGGCTGACAGAGGCCTGCCCCGCACACAGGGTGATTGCGGCCTGTCACACATGCATGCTGACGGAAGCCTAGCTTATAGATCAGCTGATAGCGGCCAGTCTCACAGAAAGGGCCCTGAGGTCTGTCTCACGCAGCTGCCTGATAGCGGCCTTCCCCACATACAGGGTGACTGCGGCCTGTCACGCACGCAGACTGACAGAGGCTTGCCCCGCATACAGGGTGACTGCGGCCTGTCACACATACATGCTGACTGAAGTGAGCCTGTCTCACAGATCTGTTGATAGCGGCCAGTCTCACAGAAAGGTTTACTGAGGCCTGTCTCACAAATAGGCTGACTGAGGCCAGTCTCACACATGGGCTGACTGCGGCCTGTCACACATGCAGGCAGACAGCGGCCTTTCCCACACAGGCTGACTGTGGCCTGTCTCGCACACAAGCTGACTGAGTCCTGTCTCACTCATAGGCTGACAGCTGCCGGTCTCACATTTAGGCTGACTGAGGCCTGTCTCACACATGGGCTGACTGAGCCCTCACACACAGGCTTACTACGGCCTATCTCACAAACAGGCTGACAGCGGCTTGCCCCACATACAGACTGACTGAGGCTGACAGGTGCATTCTCACATAAAGGCTTACTGAGGCCCGTTTCATACAAAGGATGATAGCGTATGTGTCCTTTCTCCGGTCATCTGCTGCCCCATTAATTGAGTTTCAAACAGACAAGGGAACCCTTAAGGTATAGCATAGGGACCTTGGGCATTAATTATTATAAAGAACAGTGGTCCCTATAACAAGTATTTTGTAAGCAATGATCATACACTTAATAGATTGTATGTCTTCTGTCCATCCGGACAGGAATTTATTTTTGATCAGAAGAGTAGTTTTGGTTGTTAAAAATGTCAAGCGGGCACAGCCGTGACCTTCAACATATACAGGACAACAACAAAAAGAACAAAATGGAAAAAGCACAAAATATGTCTGTACACTTGTGTTTCAGTGGGACAGACGTTAAATGTTAGACCGCACCATTGCAATTATCCATGTTACATACACATTTTGCATGTGGGGTTTATGTGTCGACGTTTCGATGCCTTTCCTAGAATGTGGGCATCATCATCAGGACATTGGATGACATTATTGTTGTCTTAATTATTGAAAACGTAATAATTGGCCTTTCCATCACATTTATATTATAAACATTTTTACATTGGCAGGAAAAGGGAAAAAACAAAGAAAAAATGACGTAAATAGCAGGCATATAGCATAGGTCCTCTATGGTTATATTTCGAGTCTAATCAAGTGCATTTTTTTCAGGACTGGGTGGCTTGGCTGTGAAGAGTGGGAAATGGCATGCACAACAATAAAATTACAGTGGCCAATTGTTTGTGCGTGAATTGGCGGTGACGTGAGTTTGATCAGTGTTCTTTTTGCTAACAGTGTGTAAGACTGTGAGCCGGTCCGGAATTGTTTAAAAGTGATCTAGGTGCAACAAGGGCGCCGAGCGCGGGAGAAATTGTTACAAGAGCGCCGAGCGTGGTAGAGATTATTTAAAAGTGATCTAGGTGCAGCTAGAGCGCCGAGCGTGGAAGGAATGACTGTGGCTAAGCGTTAATCATGCTTTTTACATGCTTCTAATAAGATGCAAAGCGATTTAAACCTACATGGTTTAGACGGCGGGTGAAACCTGGGTTCTTGCAATTTACCCGGTTGTGTTCGCAGAAAATTCTGTGAAGAAAACAACTGTCTATTAGATTAAAGAAAGTCACGCAGAGAGTGCGAGCAGTGACCCGTGGTGAATCAGCGGTTTACCTGCAGCCTCGCGGTTCGTTTGAGATTCCAGCGCGAGTTTATCACAGCGTTTACTTGGACAGGGATACGCCGAAATGCACAGTGGCTATCTGCATTTGGAGGGAAGAAGGGTGCCCGGGAAATTAGAATCTACATGCTTAAATAAGGCTATTTTCGGGGTCCGTCCGAACTAGTACTTACTTCGGGATAAGTAGGTGGCTGCCACGAGTCTGGCGATCTGGTGCTCATCAAACGTGCGCGTGGGGTTGTTTTAGTAGAGGGGAGTGATAGTGAACAGCGTGAAAGGACTATCACGGGTGAAGGGAGATGACAGTCTTTACGGCGGCCATTTTAAGGTGGTGAATAGTGCTCAAGTGCCATGCATGTAAGCACGTTTAAACAGTACATCAACAAAATTATTTCAAAGGAGGAATCACATCAGATGGCATTTTGGAAAATCAAAGAAGGGACGTCCAATCTTCAAGTCGGTTTAGCCCATTCCGAATGCTGTTAGTGCGTAGGATCCAATGTAACTCTTCCTTGTTTAGCAGCTGAGACATATCTGCTCCTCTTGGAGGTGGCTTGATAATTGTGATCACTGTCCAAAGAAAGTCTTTTTCAGTATGCCCTTTCGCAGTAAAATGTTCCACCAATGGGGCATTTGCTGTTTTACATTTTATCCTGCTCTTATGTTGACCAATCCGTAGCTTTATTTGAGGGCTGTGCTTTGACATCACTGCCTTAAGTAGTGGTATGTACCAAGGGTCAACTAGACCTGACCTTCGGAGGAGGACTAACTCTTCAGTCAATGGGGCGGGACAAGCATTTCAAGCAATGTAAGTACAGATATCTTTATAGCCAATATGAGGGAAAGAAGTGCCAAACTGCAGTTTAAATGTATTAGACAAACACAATCTTATTATGAGTGACAGACTGGAGTCCGTATTTATCCTTAGATTCTTCACTTAGGCTCAGTTGTTTGGTGGCCAGCCTACTTGCTGAGGCCATATTGTTGATGGGCTGTGTTATTGATCCATTCAGTGCATATGGATATTTCGTTTTATGACATGTTTATTTTGCTGTGGTTAGATATCATCCATTATTTGACTTTGAGATAATGT
The DNA here is from genome assembly GCF_964263255.1 of Lissotriton vulgaris. Taxonomy (NCBI): domain Eukaryota; kingdom Metazoa; phylum Chordata; class Amphibia; order Caudata; family Salamandridae; genus Lissotriton; species Lissotriton vulgaris. Next base: position 1,249,522,611 of record NC_141685.1, read on the forward strand.
CCGATTGAGTATGAGTCAAAGTCAGATGAGTTATTATACTTAAGTATGATTTCTTTATTATCCCTGTAGCAGTAACACTTTAAATTGAAGGAGCAGATTGGGTGCAATATAGAGCTAAGGAAAATGTTAAAGAGGGGGTAAAGCGGTTTGGTACATTATATGTGTATTAATAGAGCTGACATGAAGGGACCAGTGAGAGAATGATCTGTCTGATTTAAATGGTGCAATCTGCTTTATTTATGTGCCCTGCGCTCTGATGCTGTCCAGTCTCTGTGGAAGCTTGGGGTGATGAATGGTATCAAAGGCAAGGGAGAGTTCAAGTAATAGGCATGCCGGTACTCCAGTAGTAGTCCACTGTTATTTTAAAATCATCCCATGTGGGATTTACTGCTGCTTCTGTGCATCAAGGGGTGGTGAGGGACAGAGTTTCTGAATTAAGCAGAATACTCTCACCCAGTCAAGAGATCAGGGCTAGATCCAACACCGTTTTTTAGCTCACTGCACCATCCCAGCTCAGAACCTGGCTATATGCAAATTAGTCTGTTCCTGTCCCAGTGCATGATGGGAACAGGGCAAACCAAACTACTAAGCCAATTCTTACACTGGGAAGGAAACAAGCTCCCGGGGACCGGTTTCTGGCATTTCAGCCGTCGTCGGCCCGGTTTGCTTGAATCCTGATGGTGCAATGAGCAAGGGACTCACATATGAGTATACCCTTCCACGCTTAGGGTGGACAAAATATTTAACAACAAGGGGTGGTGAGGGACAGAGTTTCTGAATTAAGCAGAATACTCTCACCCAGTCAAGAGATCAGGGCTAGATCCAACACCGTTTTTTAGCTCACTGCACCATCCCAGCTCAGAACCTGGCTATATGCAAATTAGTCTGTTCCTGTCCCAGTGCATGATGGGAACAGGGCAAACCAAACTACTAAGCCAATTCTTACACTGGGAAGGAAACAAGCTCCCGGGGACCGGTTTCTGGCATTTCAGCCGCCGTCGGCCCGGTTTTCTTGAATCCTGATGGTGCAATGAGCAAGGGACTCACATCTGAGTATACCCTTCCACGCTTAGGGTGGACAAAATATTTAACAACAAGGGGTGGTGAGGGACAGAGTTTCTGAATTAAGCAGAATACTCTCACCCAGTCAAGAGATCGGGGCTAGATCCAACACCGTTTTTTAGCTCACTGCACCATCCCAGCTCAGAACCTGGCTATATGCAAATTAGTCTGTTCCTGTCCCAGTGCATGATGGGAACAGGGCAAACCAAACTACTAAGCCAATTCTTACACTGGGAAGGAAACAAGCTCCCGGGGACCGGTTTCTGGCATTTCAGCCGTCGTCGGCCGGTTTGCTTGAATCCTGATGGTGCAATGAGCAAGGGACTCACATCTGAGTATACCCTTCCACGCTTAGGGTGGACAAAATATTTAACAACAAGGGGTGGTGACGGACAGCGTTTCTGAATTAAGCAGAATACTCTCACCCAGTCAAGAGATCAGGGCTAGATCCAACACCGTTTTTTAGCTCACTGCACCATCCCAGCTCAGAACCTGGCTATATGCAAATTAGTCTGTTCCTGTCCCAGTGCATGATGGGAACAGGGCAAACCAAACTACTAAGCCAATTCTTACACTGGGAAGGAAACAAGCTCCCGGGGACCGGATTCTGGCATTTCAGCCGTCGTCGGCCCGGTTTGCTTGAATCCTGATGGTGCAATGAGCAAGGGACTCACATCTGAGTATACCCTTCCACGCTTAGGGTGGACAAAATATTTAACAACAAGGGGTGGTGAGGGACAGAGTTTCTGAATTAAGCAGAATACTCTCACCCAGTCAAGAGATCAGGGCTAGATCCAACACCGTTTTTTAGCTCACTGCACCATCCCAGCTCAGAACCTGGCTATATGCAAATTAGTCTGTTCCTGTCCCAGTGCATGATGGGAACAGGGCAAACCAAACTACTAAGCCAATTCTTACACTGGGAAGGAAACAAGCTCCCGGGGACCGGTTTCTGGCATTTCAGCCGCCGTCGGCCCGGTTTTCTTGAATCCTGATGGTGCAATGAGCAAGGGACTCACATCTGAGTATACCCTTCCACGCTTAGGGTGGACAAAATATTTAACAACAAGGGGTGGTGAGGGACAGAGTTTCTGAATTAAGCAGAATACTCTCACCCAGTCAAGAGATCGGGGCTAGATCCAACACCGTTTTTTAGCTCACTGCACCATCCCAGCTCAGAACCTGGCTATATGCAAATTAGTCTGTTCCTGTCCCAGTGCATGATGGGAACAGGGCAAACCAAACTACTAAGCCAATTCTTACACTGGGAAGGAAACAAGCTCCCGGGGACCGGTTTCTGGCATTTCAGCCGTCGTCGGCCGGTTTGCTTGAATCCTGATGGTGCAATGAGCAAGGGACTCACATCTGAGTATACCCTTCCACGCTTAGGGTGGACAAAATATTTAACAACAAGGGGTGGTGACGGACAGAGTTTCTGAATTAAGCAGAATACTCTCACCCAGTCAAGAGATCAGGGCTAGATCCAACACCGTTTTTTAGCTCACTGCACCATCCCAGCTCAGAACCTGGCTATATGCAAATTAGTCTGTTCCTGTCCCAGTGCATGATGGGAACAGGGCAAACCAAACTACTAAGCCAATTCTTACACTGGGAAGGAAACAAGCTCCCGGGGACCGGATTCTGGCATTTCAGCCGTCGTCGGCCCGGTTTGCTTGAATCCTGATGGTGCAATGAGCAAGGGACTCACATCTGAGTATACCCTTCCACGCTTAGGGTGGACAAAATATTTAACAACAAGGGGTGGTGAGGGACAGAGTTTCTGAATTAAGCAGAATACTCTCACCCAGTCAAGAGATCAGGGCTAGATCCAACACCATTTTTTAGCTCACTGCACCATCCCAGCTCAGAACCTGGCTATATGCAAATTAGTCTGTTCCTGTCCCAGTGCATGATGGGAACAGGGCAAACCAAACTACTAAGCCAATTCTTACACTGGGAAGGAAACAAGCTCCCGGGGACCGGTTTCTGGCATTTCAGCCGTCGTCGGCCCGGTTTGCTTGAATCCTGATGGTGCAATGAGCAAGGGACTCACATCTGAGTATACCCTTCCACGCTTAGGGTGGACAAAATATTTAACAACAAGGGGTGGTGAGGGACAGAGTTTCTGAATTAAGCAGAATACTCTCACCCAATCAAGAGATCAGGGCTAGATCCAACACCGTTTTTTAGCTCACTGCACCATCCCAGCTCAGAACCTGGCTATATGCAAATTAGTCTGTTCCTGTCCCAGTGCATGATGGGAACAGGGCAAACCAAACTACTAAGCCAATTCTTACACTGGGAAGGAAACAAGCTCCCGGGGACCGGTTTCTGGCATTTCAGCCGTCGTCGGCCCGGTTTGCTTGAATCCTGATGGTGCAATGAGCAAGGGACTCACATCTGAGTATACCCTTCCACGCTTAGGGTGGACAAAATATTTAACAACAAGGGGTGGTGAGGGACAGAGTTTCTAAATTAAGCAGAATACTCTCACCCAGTCAAGAGATCAGGGCTAGATCCAACACCGTTTTTTAGCTCACTGCACCATCCCAGCTCAGAACCTGGCTATATGCAAATTAGTCTGTTCCTGTCCCAGTGCATGATGGGAACAGGGCAAACCAAACTTCTAAGCCAATTCTTACACTGGGAAGGAAACAAGCTCCCGGGGACCGGTTTCTGGCATTTCAGCCGTCATCGGCCCGGTTTGCTTGAATCCTGATGGTGCATGAGCAAGGGACTCACATCTGAGTATACCCTTCCACGCTTAGGGTGGACAAAATATTTAACAACAAGGGGTGGTGAGGGACAGAGTTTCTGAATTAAGCAGAATACTCTCACCCAGTCAAGAGATCAGGGCTAGATCCAACACCGTTTTTTAGCTCACTGCACCATCCCAGCTCAGAACCTGGCTATATGCAAATTAGTCTGTTCCTGTCCCAGTGCATGATGGGAACAGGGCAAACCAAACTACTAAGCCAATTCTTACACTGGGAAGGAAACAAGCTCCCGGGGACCGGTTTCTGGCATTTCAGCCGTCGTCGGCCCGGTTTGCTTGAATCCTGATGGTGCAATGAGCAAGGGACTCACATCTGAGTATACCCTTCCACGCTTAGGGTGGACAAAATATTTAACAACAAGGGGTGGTGAGGGACAGAGTTTCTGAATTAAGCAGAATACTCTCACCCAGTCAAGAGATCAGGGCTAGATCCAACACCGTTTTTTAGCTCACTGCACCATCCCAGCTCAGAACCTGGCTATATGCAAATCAGTCTGTTCCTGTCCCAGTGCATGATGGGAACAGGGCAAACCAAACTACTAAGCCAATTCTTACACTGGAAAGGAAACAAGCTCCCGGGGACCGGTTTCTGGCATTTCAGCCGTCGTCGGCCCGGTTTGCTTGAATCCTGATGGTGCAATGAGCAAGGGACTCACATCTGAGTATACCCTTCCACGCTTAGGGTGGACAAAATATTTAACAACAAGGGGTGGTGAGGGACAGAGTTTCTGAATTAAGCAGAATACTCTCACCCAGTCAAGAGATCAGGGCTAGATCCAACACCGTTTTTTAGCTCACTGCACCATCCCAGCTCAGAACCTGGCTATATGCAAATTAGTCTGTTCCTGTCCCAGTGCATGATGGGAACAGGGCAAACCAAACTACTAAGCCAATTCTTACACTGGGAAGGAAACAAGCTCCCGGGGACCGGTTTCTGGCATTTCAGCCGTCGTCGGCCAGGTTTGCTTGAATCCTGATGGTGCAATGAGCAAGGGACTCACATCTGAGTATACCCTTCCACGCTTAGGGTGGACAAAATATTTAACAACAAGGGGTGGTGAGGGACAGAGTTTCTGAATTAAGCAGAATACTCTCACCCAATCAAGAGATCAGGGCTAGATCCAACACCGTTTTTTTAGCTCACTGCACCATCCCAGCTCAGAACCTGGCTTTATGCAAATTAGTCTGTTCCTGTCCCAGTGCATGATGGGAACAGGGCAAACCAAACTACTAAGCCAATTCTTACACTGGGAAGGAAACAAGCTCCCGGGGACCGGTTTCTGGCATTTCAGCCGTCGTCGGCCCGGTTTGCTTGAATCCTGATGGTGCAATGAGCAAGGGACTCACATCTGAGTATACCCTTCCACGCTTAGGGTGGACAAAATATTTAACAACAAGGCGTGGTGAGGGACAGAGTTTCTGAATTAAGCAGAATACTCTCACCCAGTCAAGAGATCAGGGCTAGATCCAACACCGTTTTTTAGCTCACTGCACCATCCCAGCTCAGAACCTGGCTATATGCAAATCAGTCTGTTCCTGTCCCAGTGCATGATGGGAACAGGGCAAACCAAACTACTAAGCCAATTCTTACACTGGAAAGGAAACAAGCTCCCGGGGACCGGTTTCTGGCATTTCAGCCGTCGTCGGCCCGGTTTGCTTGAATCCTGATGGTGCAATGAGCAAGGGACTCACATCTGAGTATACCCTTCCACGCTTAGGGTGGACAAAATATTTAACAACAAGGGGTGGTGAGGGACAGAGTTTCTGAATTAAGCAGAATACTCTCACCCAGTCAAGAGATCAGGGCTAGATCCAACACTGTTTTTTAGCTCACTGCACCATCCCAGCTCAGAACCTGGCTATATGCAAATTAGTCTGTTCCTGTCCCAGTGCATGATGGGAACAGGGCAAACCAAACTACTAAGCCAATTCTTACACTGGGAAGAAAACAAGCTCCCGGGGACCGGTTTCTGGCATTTCAGCCGTTGTCGGCCCGGTTTGCTTGAATCCTGATGGTGCAATGAGCAAGGGACTCACATCTGAGTATACCCTTCCACGCTTAGGGTGGACAAAATATTTAACAACAAGGGGTGGTGAGGGACAGAGTTTCTGAATTAAGCAGAATACTCTCACCCAGTCAAGAGATCAGGGCTAGATCCAACACCGTTTTTTAGCTCACTGCACCATCCCAGCTCAGAACCTGGCTATATGCAAATTAGTCTGTTCCTGTCCCAGTGCATGATGGGAACAGGGCAAACCAAACTACTAAGCCAATTCTTACACTGGGAAGGAAACAAGCTCCCGGGGACCGGTTTCTGGCATTTCAGCCGTCGTCGGCCAGGTTTGCTTGAATCCTGATGGTGCAATGAGCAAGGGACTCACATCTGAGTATACCCTTCCACGCTTAGGGTGGACAAAATATTTAACAACAAGGGGTGGTGAGGGACAGAGTTTCTGAATTAAGCAGAATACTCTCACCCAATCAAGAGATCAGGGCTAGATCCAACACCGTTTTTTTAGCTCACTGCACCATCCCAGCTCAGAACCTGGCTTTATGCAAATTAGTCTGTTCCTGTCCCAGTGCATGATGGGAACAGGGCAAACCAAACTACTAAGCCAATTCTTACACTGGGAAGGAAACAAGCTCCCGGGGACCGGTTTCTGGCATTTCAGCCGTCGTCGGCCCGGTTTGCTTGAATCCTGATGGTGCAATGAGCAAGGGACTCACATCTGAGTATACCCTTCCACGCTTAGGGTGGACAAAATATTTAACAACAAGGCGTGGTGAGGGACAGAGTTTCTGAATTAAGCAGAATACTCTCACCCAGTCAAGAGATCAGGGCTAGATCCAACACCGTTTTTTAGCTCACTGCACCATCCCAGCTCAGAACCTGGCTATATGCAAATCAGTCTGTTCCTGTCCCAGTGCATGATGGGAACAGGGCAAACCAAACTACTAAGCCAATTCTTACACTGGAAAGGAAACAAGCTCCCGGGGACCGGTTTCTGGCATTTCAGCCGTCGTCGGCCCGGTTTGCTTGAATCCTGATGGTGCAATGAGCAAGGGACTCACATCTGAGTATACCCTTCCACGCTTAGGGTGGACAAAATATTTAACAACAAGGGGTGGTGAGGGACAGAGTTTCTGAATTAAGCAGAATACTCTCACCCAGTCAAGAGATCAGGGCTAGATCCAACACTGTTTTTTAGCTCACTGCACCATCCCAGCTCAGAACCTGGCTATATGCAAATTAGTCTGTTCCTGTCCCAGTGCATGATGGGAACAGGGCAAACCAAACTACTAAGCCAATTCTTACACTGGGAAGAAAACAAGCTCCCGGGGACCGGTTTCTGGCATTTCAGCCGTTGTCGGCCCGGTTTGCTTGAATCCTGATGGTGCAATGAGCAAGGGACTCACATCTGAGTATACCCTTCCACGCTTAGGGTGGACAAAATATTTAACAACAAGGGGTGGTGAGGGACAGTGTTTCTGAATTAAGCAGAATACTCTCACCCAGTCAAGAGATCAGGGCTAGATCCAACACCGTTTTTTAGCTCACTGCACCATCCCAGCTCAGAACCTTGCTATATGCAAATTAGTCTATTCCTGTCCCAGTGCATGATGGCAACGGGGCAAACCAAACTACTAAGCCAATTCTTACACTGGGAAGGAAACAAGCTCCCGGGGACCGGTTTCTGGCATTTCAGCCGTCGTCGGCCCGGTTTGCTTGAATCCTGATGGTGCAATGAGCAAGGGACTCACATCTGAGTATACCCTTCCACGCTTAGGGTGGGCAAAATATTTAACAACAAGGGGTGGTGAGGGACAGAGTTTCTGAATAAAGCAGAATACTCTCACCCAGTCAAGAGATCAGGGCTAGATCCAACCCCGTTTTTTAGCTCACTGCACCATCCCAGGTCAGAACCTGGCTATATGCAAATTAGTCTGTTCCTGTCCCAGTGCATGATGGGAACAGGGCAAACCAAACTACTAAGCCAATTCTTACACTGGGAAGGAAACAAGCTCCCGGGGACCGGTTTCTGGCATTTCAGCTGTCGTCGGCCCGGTTTGCTTGAATCCTGATGGTGCAATGAGCAAGGGACTCACATCTGAGTATACCCTTCCACGCTTAGGGTGGACAAAATATTTACCAACAAGGGGTGGTGAGGGACAGAGTTTCTGAATTAAGCAGAATACTCTCACCCAGTCAAGAGATCAGGGCTAGATCCAACACCGTTTTTTAGCTCACTGCACCATCCCAGCTCAGAACCTGGCTATATGCAAATTAGTCTGTTCCTGTCCCAGTGCATGATGGGAACAGGGCAAACCAAACTACTAAGCCAATTCTTACACTGGGACGGAAACAAGCTCCCGGGGACCGGTTTCTGGCATTTCAGCCGTCGTCTGCCCGGTTTGCTTGAATCCTGATGGTGCAATGAGCAAGGGACTCACATCTGAGTATACCCTTCCACGCTTAGGGTGGGCAAAATATTTAACAACAAGGGGTGGTGAGGGACAGAGTTTCTGAATTAAGCAGAATACTCTCACCCAGTCAAGAGATCAGGGCTAGATCCAACACCGTTTTTTAGCTCACTGCACCATCCCAGGTCAGAACCTGGCTATATGCAAATTAGTCTGTTCCTGTCCCAGTGCATGATGGGAACAGGGCAAACCAAACTACTAAGCCAATTCTTACACTGGGAAGGAAACAAGCTCCCGGGGACCGGTTTCTGGCATTTCAGCCGTCGTCGGCCCGGTTTGCTTGAATCCTGATGGTGCAATGAGCAAGGGACTCACATCTGAGTATACCCTTCCACGCTTAGGGTGGACAAAATATTTAACAACAAGGGGTGGTGAGGGACAGAGTTTCTGAATTAAGCAGAATACTCTCACCCAGTCAAGAGATCAGGGCTAGATCCAACACCGTTTTTTAGCTCACTGCACCATCCCAGGTCAGAACCTGGCTATATGCAAATTAGTCTGTTCCTGTCCCAGTGCATGATGGGAACAGGGCAAACCAAACTACTAAGCCAATTCTTACACTGGGAAGGAAACAAGCTCCCGGGGACCGGTTTCTGGCATTTCAGCCGTCGTCGGCTAGCTTGTCTCCTTTCTGGTGAAGAATTGGCTTGGTAGTTTAGTCTGCCCTGTTCCCATGATGCACTGGGCCAGGGACAGACTGATTTGCATATAGCCAGGTTCTGAGCTGGGATGGTGCAGTGAGATAAATAACGGTGATGGATCAAGCCCTGATCTTTGGACTGGGTAAGAGTGGTCTGCTTAATTCAGACACTCTGTTCATCACCACCCCCTTTTCTGAATCGTTTTGGCCACTATAGGTGTGGCAGGGTATACTCAGACATGGGTCCCTTTCTCACTGCACCATCAGGATTCAAGCAAGCCAGGCCGAAGACGGCTGAAATGCCAGAAACCGGTCCCCGGTAGCTTGTCTCCTTTCTGGTGAAGAATTGGCTTGGTAGTTTAGTCTGCCCTGTTCCCATGATGCACTGGGCCAGGGACAGACTGATTTGCATATAGCCAGGTTCTGAGCTGGGATGGTGCAGTGAGATAAATAACGGTGATGGATCAAGCCCTGATCTTTGGACTGGGTAAGAGTGGTCTGCTTAATTCAGACACTCTGTTCATCACCACCCCCTTTTCTGAATCGCTTCTGTGCCTCAGGCATACTGGAATCTGTTTCACCAGTCTTAAAGAAGGCTATTTTCTATGAATGTAGGTATATGTTTTGAGACAGATCTTTTGATCATTCTATCTTTTTGACTAAACAGAGTCTGTTATTGGCCAATGGTTAGAAGTATCTCTTGACTCAAAGCCTGTTTGGTTTAGGGAGGGTTTTATGCAAGGCTTTTAGAGTTCCTTTGGGATAATACGTATATTCAATGAGTTGTTGACTCCTCTGAGTGGACTGGCTGCAGAGCTAGTCATTGGCATGGGTTTGCAGGCAATTCTGCTGGTCCACAGGCATTTATAACATTGATGAAGGAATGGTGAATCCTTGATTAAATTAAAGGTGAGTGACTGTATATGTTGTTCTGTTTTGTTATCTGGTAAACTGAACAGAGCTTCTTGACCTGTGGTTGAGCAGGGGGAATCGATGCAAGAAGAGTGAATTTGGTGGTAGAGATGTAAGGCAGGGTTGTCCTCCATGCAGCAGGGGCCAGTGGTGAGAAAGACATTAGAGGTACTACCAAGAAATCAGCATATTCTGAGGTACTAAAACTTAAGGTATTATGGCTGACAGACCATTTTTCCTCTGAATTCTTCTAGTGGAGCTGTTGTTTGTGACCTTGAGGCCTCTCATCAGGTCTGAAGGCCCCTCACCAGCTCTCTCTATTCAAACGTGTTGCCCTGTGTTAAGAGTTGGTAACTACTCTTACCTCTATAGCCTATAGATAAGCACTCCTGGACGTAGGGCAGGTCTCCATTGAGCAAGGCAGCCACCATGTCACATGGAGTGTTGGCTTTACTTGCTCCAGTCAGCTTTCTATGCCACCAACTCATTATTTTTGTGAAGACGAGAACATGTGTCGAGATAGACAGCAGGGGTGGATTGGCTACCGGGCAGTTTGGAATGCTGCTGAACTGGGGCCTGATTTCATTGATGGGGGCCTGCGTGTACTAAACGAAATTCGTTTTGCTTTAATTATTTCGAAGCACTCGCAGGTCTCCATGAACTAAATCAGCCAGTGAAATAGCCCCCAGGTCAGCAGCATTCCAAACTGCCCGGTAGTCAGTCCGGCCCTGATAGACAGTGATCGGAAATAATGTATTTACACCAATAATTATACATTGAGACATATATATGCACTTCTTTAGTATCCACAAAATAGCATATTTAATGAGTCAAGTAAACATATCTGTAGTGAAAAGAGTGCAAGACAAGCTATATTCATTTAGAAAAAACATAACATTGCCTGATCATGCTGTTGGACTGAGAATGCTCCCTGCAGGGTGTGCAGTCATGTTGCCATGTTCTGAGTGCTTGAATGTAACTCACTTATCTCACAGTTTTAGGTCTCGCATGAGCCAGCGAATGCGATGCCCTGCAAGACATTTAGTGTGTGGGCTTTTAAAAGTCATACCACACGCTTTTGGCTGGCATAGAGCGTGTGGTTACGTGCACAATGACAAGCAGAGGCGCCATTTGGCTTTCCTCTCTCATCATGGTGCGCACACACCACTCGCCAGCCTGCGTGTTTTTTTTTTTCCTTTTTGCGCGCACGCACACAACTCCTGGTTGTGGCCGCACGTCTTGGTAAAAGATAACATTGTGCTCCCTACACAGCCATTGTCGTTCTCACACCTACGATCGGGATCGCAATGGTTAGTTTAAAAACATCTTTAATTCCAATGCATCACTTTACACGGAGCTGAGTCAAATGTTTTGTTTCACCCCGGAATAATTCGTACAGTAAATATTTACAAATCTGCATCAAATGCGGTCGTTTATTTCTCCCGATCTTTCGATCAAGTCCTCTTTTTGCATCTACATCTCGGAAAGTCTCTAACTCTAACCGCGCTGCTCACTCTTTCTGCTTTCGTAAACCTCTCTAGCCACCCCTTTCTCTCTATGGCTGCGCGGCTTACCCAATCAGCGCTGTTTCTTTTACGTCCCGGATGATAGTCTCGTGACAAGCGCTAAAGGGGTGCTGGTCCCAGCACAGAATGTGGAGACTACTGAACCTTGTAGGAAGAGGTAATCCCCGCCATACCGCCAGATACTTTCTATTACTACTTTCTTTGGAATTGCAGCAGTTTTACCACATGATCTTGGGGCAAGCATATGGATGCAAAATGGCATATTTTGCAACCTGACCTTCACGCAGTTGGCACCTGTCCTGAGTATATCTACTGGCATGTATTCCTCCTCCCCGCCTTGTACAAAGACCGGACAGTGAAACCAGCACACCTGCGGTCTCCTTTTAATGCCCATTCTTAATTTTTAGCCACCTTGCCCCCAAAACACCGAATGTTATGTGTTTCACCCGACCCTTAAACATTGGTTTGTGTTGTGTGACACTTTCTCTTAATGCAGGGTCAAACCTGCAGCGCGGAATAAACAGGACCGTGTTAAGTCTACCCTGGCGTGCGTGACATATGTCCTCAATGCAACTGCGTGTCCAGTTTGGTTATATTGTCCCTGTCGTGCGTGCCACTTTTCCTGGCTGAACTGCCTTGGGCTCAGTTGTATATTGAGGTTCTTATGTTATGTTATAAAGGATTTCTCACGGGCACTAATACTCAATGAGTGTCCTGGCGCGGGTGGGCAGAGGCAGAAAGGTGAGTCACTTAGATGGTAAGGCTAAACAAATGAGTTTTCAGATGTTTTTTTAAAAGATGGAACTCTTGGATAAGCTGAAGATCAATAGGGAGCGAATTCCAGACAGCAGCCGCTTTCAGCGAAAGAGACTGGCCTCCTAAATGGACTCTGCGGAAGCGCGGGACAACCATCCGGCGACAGGAAGCAGACCGCAGAAGTCGGGTAGGCACATAAAAGGGGAAGCGCTTCCTAAGATAGGCAGGACTGTGTCCATGCAGGGCACGGTGGGCTAGGGTAATAGCTTTAAACTGCACTCGCCGCGCCACCGGTAGCCAGTGCAGCTCCCGTAGATATTGCCTAGCACTGGATCTACTTGTAGCATTGTTCAGAAGTCTGGCCATGGCATTCTGTATTGTTTGAAGCTTTTGCAGCAGGTTGCCCGGTAGGCCTATGAACAAAGCATTGGCATAGTCCAGCCACGAGAGGATTAAAGCACAAGCCGCTGCCTCTTTGACCACTCTCAGGAGCAGGGGGAAGACCCTTCTGAGTGTTTTGAGGGTGCCAAAGCAGACCCCGGTCAATTTTTTAACATGATCAATAATCCGGAGGTCCTTGCTAAACCACACCCTCAGATTTTTTGCGGGTCCAGTCGCAAAAATGCGGACAAGCAAATTCAGGCGGCCATAGCGCTTGTCTGAAGTCCGAGGGAAACTGGCCGTATAAAAGCACCTCAGACTTCTCTTCATTGCACTTCAGAGAGGCCTGGGCTAGCCAGCAAAATACCGATGCAAGGCACGACTGAGCGGTGGTAGTGTCCAAGTCCGCACCCTCCCATGTGAATAGCTGTTGCGTATCATCAACATACGCTATCACTTTCGCACCAAGCTTATCTGCCAGGTATACCAGCGGGGTTAAGTAAATGTTGAATAGAAGGGGGATCAGGGTGGAACCCTGCGGAACCCCCATAGCCAGATTCCTAAGAGAAGAAGAGCAGGAGGCCATGCAGACCTGCTGCGTTCGAGAGTCCAGAAAAGACCTGACCCACTCCCAGACCAAGCCAGAAATGCCAATAGCAGATAGCCGGGCCAGAAGCAGCTTGTGGGGCACCGTATCGAAGGCGGCAGAGAGGTCGAGTAAAATCAGGGCCGCCCTGCCGCCCCTGTCCAGACACTCCCTAAACGCCTCCAACATCTCCACCAGAGCGGTCTCCGTGCTATATGCAGATCTGAATCCCGACTGAGCTGGATGCAGAGCACCTGAAGATTCCACAATGTTCTCCAGCTGCCTAAAGACCGCCATTTTGCAAACCTTGACCAAGGCTGGAAGTAGCAAAATTGTCCAGTAGTTGGCAGGGACAGCCGCGTCAAGTGAGGATTTTTTAAGGAGGGGATGCAATGTAGCCTGTTTCCATTGGGCTGGGACCAAAGCGGTCTGAAGGGAAAGATTTACCTTGTCAGCCACTGCTGTGCAGACCTCCCTAGCTACCCCTGCTAGAACCCATGCCGGGCAAGAATTAGTTGGTGAGCCAGACTTGAGGGAGCCCAGGATGGCCTGGATGTCAGCCTTGGCTACAGGTACAAAAGAAGTAAACTGATAGGCGGCCGTACACAAATAGGGAGGGAATCCAAGGGAAGGAGGCTCCCTGATTCTAGGGTGCGAGTTGACACTGTCCTGAATCTTTGATATCTTGTCCACAAAAAAAGTGGACAACTCCTCACACCATTGATGTGAAACAGGCAGCACCCTTTGTTCAGCGACAGGGTTAGAAAGCTCTTAATGATAGCAAAGATTTCCTTACTATTGTTCTGCGTTAAAGCAATCCTCCCGGCAAAGTAGGTGCTTTTGTCTAGCCTAATGGCTGTGTAGTAACCCCTCTGCGGCATGCGCAGCGTCCTCTTGGCCGACGGGCAATATGTCTGACGCCAAGTGTATTTCAGCTTTTTACACCCCAGTTTCAAATCCCTGAGCTGATTAGAGAACCAGGGCTGTGAGGGGAGAGGACGTTGGTTGCGGCCTTGAATGGCTTTGGAACTGGCGCTGACACCCTGCCTGATCCAGCTCTCGAAACTATCCACCGCCCCTTCTAGATCGGTTGCAGGGTTTGGACAGGACTGTAGTAGGGCCATCAAAAGTGCCGGAAGATTAATCTTCCCAGGGTAACGATCCGGCAGCAAGAACGGGCTTCTGACCGGACTAACTGGGGACCAGGAGAATCTAATCAAATGGTGGTCCAACCAGGGCACCGGCTCAGGCTCCTCAACCTTAATATGAAAATTCGAGCAGACCAAATCGATAAGGTGGCCTCCCACATGGGAAGACAATTTCCCATAGTGAGTCAGCTGCACACATTCCAGGGAATCAAGAAGCAACCCGGCATCACTGGCGGCCGGGGAGTCCATGTTAAAATCCCCGAGGAGGAGGAACTTAGAGTAACGGAGGGAATGAGGTACGATGATATCATCAAAAGCCTTCAGGAACGCTCCAGAGGGACCACGAGGACGATAGACCAAAGTGCCGCCCAGGGTAAAGTGAGGGGAGAGGGTCAAGGCAAAGTCCAAGGCTTCCCCCCCTCCCAGTCCCCAATAGCCACGCTGGTAAAAGACCAGGTATCCCTGAACACCACTGCCGTCCCCCTCCTCTCCCCGTGCCGCGATCCCCTCTGACAATTTTGTAAGATACACTTGTTTTTGGGGCATTTTTCTTTGATAATTCCAGTTAGAGCTCTTAATGACCAAAAATGATTACAACATGGCCCGAGCCCCAAAACATAATGTTACATTCAACCAGGGTTATGATCATTTTACCCAATTGTACTTTGGATACTATGATTTGTAGTCTTGCTTTCATGTTGCATCTTGGAACCGCTTAACTTTAATGGTTTCATTTGGTATTGGTTTTACTTGATCAATATAAATGTATAGTTTTTCACTACATGTAGTCCAGCGCCAAACGACCCACACCGTAACTGGGGGTTTACAGAAACCCTTTCTAACGGGGTAATGCAATAAGGGTAATTTCAATGATTTGACTCGTGAGGGACATCTAGTAATGACTGGGTGAACTGCAGCTCTTTGTAGAATTATTTTGATATTGGATACTATAATATTCACTGCCCACTGCTAATCTCGTCCTATAATGCTTTGCAGGGCCTTTGGTTGGGATTGTTTTTTTGCCAATAACTGTGCTTGGGGTGGTCCTAAGAGGATGGAACCACCACTGAAGTGGTTTTTGTTTATGCTCTTTGTGTTCAAGGCATCTGCTTGGTCCTCCCCCTAGGCTAGGGGGGACCCCAAAATCATCATCTCTCTCATTGCCTAATGTTATAATTGTAAAAGTTCACTTTTGCGAATTGGTTATATGCTTTTATTCATGTAAAATTGCTTTTTTAAAGCATCTGAGGATTTTGTTGATTTAGCTACTACGCTACGTGATTAAGGACAGTTTTGGTACTGTACTACGTGCAATTTGCGAATTAGTACAAATGTTGCATGCTCCGTTAGAGTAGCATAGTATTATGCCCAGGGTTAGTAATGAGCGCACATCTCCCTCCAGAAAGACCAGTCAGACACCCACTGGGCCACTGGCGGTATTTGAACAACAGGGACACCGCCCAAATCGGCCCCCATGCTTCTAAAAAAAGCAGCCCACAGCTAGAGCTCAGACCCCTGCCCCTCGGGCATTGCCCGAGTGCCCCCGTTACCAATCCGACGCTAGCTGTAATGAAGCAGGGCAAGCAAGTTCTAATGCTGTTTTCAATGTACTTTGTCCCCACGCATGCTGTCACTCTCGCTTATCACAGCAAGCCAGCATTGCAAAGTACACACCCATCAGCTGGGAGTTCTCTACACGCGCCAGCTTCGTGCGCACATTGTGCATTTCTACAGTTCCCTGGAATGTGCAAGCGTGTGGGTGCGAGTATGTATTGAAGCATTCACGCACATTTTCACATGCTGCTGTTTGTTACAATTCAAGCGCACAACAACTCTTCGTGAAGAGTAGGAGTACGCTACGGAGATGGCGTCGCCATCATAAGTAAGTCGGAGCGGAACCTATATAAACACGAGACGTTATATATTTCGTAGAACTCGTGTATTTTTTCGTACATATTTTTGCACATTTTATCGTTAATGTTCCCCGCGCTATGTATGCTTCATTTACAGAAAATTGAAACTGCACATCTCGTAGACGCGTAAGTGAAAGCCTTTTCATTGACCTCACATATCACTTGGTACAGTTGGGTACATTTATGCACTGAACTACAAGGTGACACACTGATTATGAATTTGTGTTATGTTGTAAATGATAAATGAAGGCACATAATACATGCTAAAATGCTATATCCTTTATTCTAGATGAGCTCCCGGAAGAAGGGCATTTGACCAGAAATGCATTGGAGCATTCATGTACAAACTTAAATTTGTGGAATGATGGTATAATTTGAAACTGAATGAAATCGAATTCAAATATCAAATTAAACCGGTTGAACAAGCTGATTATCTGAATGGTGTAAATAATTTTGGATATAATTTTTGGAGTCCTGTACTTTGAACCAAAGATGTGCCTATATCAAGGGATTCTTCCAACCACTGGAGGAACTTTTCTGATTACTTATGCGTTAGTGTCAACAGGATATCTGGTGCTTCAGCAAAGTTCTTACCACAAGTTCCAGCATTTGTGTTTGTTTTCAACAGCATCACCTACTGGTATGCTCCAGTACTGCTATTTCCAAGTACTACAGGCAACACAGTGTCAACAGCGATTGCCATGCTTTGGGATTCCAGCACCACAAGCACCATGTGTCAACAGTGATTAGCAGGCTTTGTTTTTCATTTATCTTTTAAAGTATTTTACATTTTAGGTACGTTCAGCCACATATTATTATTGGGACTCACATGGATGTATTTCTTGTTCCCATTTCTTTCCCCTGTGTAACTTTAAAGCAGTGAATATAACAGGTGCATATTGTTTTGCAGGCGTTGAGGTTAGTTAAATCAGTTTCTACATGTTTCTACTCATTTCAACAAGTTACACCACCCTCTCTATTTCATCAGGAACCTAGGGAGCCTCTGTTGAGGTGGTGTCTGTGTTACAGATTTTTTAATGCGTATTTAGATGTTATTGATGGTCAGAAATATAAAGCAGACAGAAAACAAAATTTGCTCTACTATTATCTAGGTGTGGAGAGTCAAAATATGTTTGATCATTTGCCTGATTAATCTTACTGTGATGATGAAGAGTTGGATAAATTTCAGCTTGACACCTATTTTGAAGGAACAGTGAATTTGGTAGTACACAGACACAAATTCTTTACTCGTATCCGAAAAGCGGATGAGTCTATCGACTCATATGTTAGTTCTTTGAAAGATTTTGCGTTATTTTGTGAATTTGAGGGTTTTACATCTCAGTTAATTCATGACTAAATTGTGTCTAGGTGTCATTCAAAGAAAATCCATCAGAGAATTCTCGCTTGCCAAAATCCTTCATTAAGTGAGGCTATAGATAAAGCGAAATGCATCGAATGATCACAAAAAGATGTTAAACAGCTAGAACCTGTAGGATTACCCTTTGCAGTTACAAATATCAATGTGCAAAGCAAGGTTCAAAATAAACTGACGCTTCATAAACAAAGTTATCTACAAATAAAAGCCACAGTAAGAGTAAAAGCACTGATATAACTTTCACCAAACAAATATGTTATAAATGTGGTTCCAACACTCATATTTCCAGTTTCAGAAACTGTCCAGCGACTGCGCAGGAGTGCTAGCGATGTAAAAAATGTCTGTCATTTTGGATAAGTCTGCAGAGGTGGTAGACGCATGCCAATCAGAAGTGCTCATGACACATATTCCAATAATGAGGAGGAATTGGATAAACAACAAGCATTTGCAATGCAATAGGTCTCGCATTAGGAAAGTTTGAGCTATTGGTCTTGTAAATGACAAATGTTTTATTTATGTGTTGGTTTTGAAAATAGCGAAATTAATAGCTTTGTCATTTACAATGCTAATAGTTTTAACTTTCGCAAATGTGATACCTATAGCATTTGTAATGCAATGTGTTGTATTTACGTGACTTAGATGTATTGATATTAAAAATAACAATGGCTTTTAATTTTTTTTAATTAATACTTAAATAAAAGTTATCGTAATTTATAATGGCAATAGATTAAACTTTTGTAAATAACTTTTGTGAAGATTATGTTCAGTATATTTGAACAGCCTATTAAATGGGAAGAGAAGTAAGGCATGCCTTCAGGATACTAAATCATATATATTTGTCAATAATGCGGCAAATATTGGTATAAATAAAACTCAAATATAAAAGACATCTTAGATATACATACCTTAGGAAACTGGAAAAGAGATACCCTAGACAGCCTGGCATAGCTGCTCCGGAAGGGCAAGAGTAGAAGCAGATCGCTCCTGATCACCAGCCAATATTATGTTTATTAGGATACCCCTGTAATCTCAATATTGTGAAGATAACACTCCTTTTGGGGGAGTTTCACTTTAAGAGACTGTAACATTCATATGGTGTATGACTAACTAAAACTAGCACTCAGTAAGTGCTGCAGCACTCTCTCTAGAGCACTCGCAGTGCCGCAGCACTCCCTCTCACTAGAGCACTCGCAGTGCCGCAGCACTCCCTCTCACTGGAGCAATCATTCACTGCTGTAGCACTCTCTCTCACTGTAGCACTCATTCACTGCTGTAGCACTCTCTCTCACTAGAGCACTCACAGTGCTGCATCACTCTCTCTCACTGGAGCACTCAGTCACTGCTGCAGCACTCTCACAAGAGCACTCGCAGTGCCGCAGCACTCCCTCTCACTGGAGCACTCATTCACTGCTGTAGCACTCTCTCTCACGTTAGCACTCATTCACTGCTGTAGCACTCTCTCTCACTGTAGCACTCATTCACTGCTGTAGCACTCCCTCTCACTGTAGCACGCAGTTACTGCTGCAGCACTCACTAGAGCACTCACAGTGCTGCATCCCTCTCTCTCACTGGAGCACACAGTCACTGCTGCAGCACTCTCACAAGAGCACTCGCAGTGCCGCAGCACTCTCTCTCACTGGAGCAATCATTCACTGCTGCATCCCTCTTTCTCACTGTAGCACGCAGTCGCTGCTGCAGCACTCTCTCTCACTGTAGCACGCAGTCACTGCTGCAGCACTCACTAGAGCACTCACAGTGCTGCATCCCTCTCTCTCACTGGTGCACTCAGTCACTGCTGCAGCACTCTCACTAGAGGACTCGCAGTCCCGCAGCACTGTCTCTCACTAGAGAACCCACAGTCACTGTGCGTGAGGACGGCTAACCCCACTACTGAGGCTGTGTCCGAGAGGCCGGGTAACCCCACCACAGAGGCCGTGTTTGACTCTGTCTGAGAGGCTAGACTCTGGGCGTAGAGTAACTCCACCACCACCAGCCAGTGTGTGTCTGAGAGGCCGGTCCCCGGAGCCTTCTCTGGGGAAGACTTTCCACCTAGCCCACGAGATAAAGCTGAGCCTCTATCTCTGAGAAAAAGTGAGGTAAGAGCACCGCAGCCACCATTGTTCCCTCTTCCTCCCCCTCAAACACAGGAAGCCGCATGCCAGGAGGATTCAAAGTACTGAAGAAACAACAAACTTGCCTATACTGAGAAGCTATTTTTTAAGGCACAACCGTCAATAAAGCATACATGAAGAATAGCATGAACACTTGCTTTTTAAATTGCAACTTTTACTTTAATTCTTGTCTGAAGACTAATTTGATTTTTAGCCTTTTTTCTTTTTTTCTTTTTTGTGCATGGGAATACAAAAGCATGAAAAATATTTTACATTTATATACAAACAAATAACACAAAATGGTATGTACAATGATTCAAACTCACATTCAACACATACTTGGCCGTCCATTCATACTAAACCACATTCATACTGGTCCCAGTGTCATGAAACAATTGTGTATGTACAAAACAATCTTATTTGCTGTCTTTTTACACATTAATCATAATTATTTCTCAGAATTTGAAAAACAGAAGAAAATAATCCTTCAATCAGTTGACCCATTCCATGTGGAATCAAAAAAATGACACGGGACCGGGTCGGTCGACGCGTTTCGAACCCCGCAATTCTTAGGGTTCTCTTCAGGACCACAGTTTAACTACAAAGAGAAAGGAAACAATTGTCACTAGCCAAACACTAAGAGATCAACATCTCCATCGCTGCCCAGTTTCCCTAAGCCTACCTCACATAGTGGGTCAAGGCTCCAAAGAAAACAAGAGAAGACAGATGTATTCCAAGTGGAGGGGGAGCGAAGGGTGCTGAAAAACAAAGAAAGTGTACTCAGTCTCACTGTGGATTTCACTCATCACTGTGTCTAGACTGATCTTGGCAAGGCGGGTCTGCGCGCTTACCTTCACTGCGACGCGTAGGCGTTATAAATGTTCATCCCAGTTGGGTTGCGCTCGGTCCGGTGATTCGGTGCCGGCGCCAAAAAAGCTGGGGAAAACAATGCGGGAATCGAGTGTTACCGTCAATCGTGGATCGACAGACGCTGATCGACAGACGCTGAGTGCTGGCGCTCGCTGGCACCACAGGGATCCTTCTTACCGTGATTATGCTCCGGTGCTCGAAGTCTGCGATCATTCGAAGTACTTGCTCCTCACCCTGCAGTCAATGGCGGGTTGCTGGAGCCTCACTGCGATGTAGCTTATGGGTGTGGCTTAGCCCTGAAGGGTATTGGGAGTTGTAGTGCTGTCGGTGGTATGTCAGAAACAGGAGGATTGTGGGAGATGAAGTCCTCTATCCGGATTCAAGGATTGGTTTTATAAATTTCAGAGATCTCGTTTAATCCATTAACCGCTGTGTCATATTTCATGATCAGCAGAGCTTCTCTTTGGTTCAATCTTGCTTCCAAATTGCCCCCTCTTGGGTCATTTTCAATTTTAGACAAGACAGTCCATTTGAGATTGTTTTTATCATGCTTCAGGGTGAGGAGCAAGTACTTCGATCCACGATTGACGGTAACACTCGATTCCCGCATTGTTTTCCCCAGCTTTTTTGGCGCCGGCACCGAATCACCGGACCGAGCGCAACCCAACTGGGATGAACATTTATAACGCCTACGCGTCGCGAAGGTAAGCGCGCAGACCCGCCTTGCCAAGATCAGTCTAGACACAGTGATGAGTGAAATCCACAGTGAGACTGAGTACACTTTCTTTGTTTTTCAGCACCCTTCGCTCCCCCTCCACTTGGAATACATCTGTCTTCTCTTGTTTTCTTTGGAGCCTTGACCCACTATGTGAGGTAGGCTTAGGGAAACTGGGCAGCGATGGAGATGTTGATCTCTTAGTGTTTGGCTAGTGACAATTGTTTCCTTTCTCTTTGTAGTTAAACTGTGGTCCTGAAGAGAACCCTAAGAATTGCGGGGTTCGAAACGCGTCGACCGACCCGGTCCCGTGTCATTTTTTTGATTCCACATGGAATGGGTCAACTGATTGAAGGATTATTTTCTTCTGTTTTTCAAATTCTGAGAAATAATTATGATTAATGTGTAAAAAGACAGCAAATAAGATTGTTTTGTACATACACAATTGTTTCATGACACTGGGACCAGTATGAATGTGGTTTAGTATGAATGGACGGCCAAGTATGTGTTGAATGTGAGTTTGTTTGAATCATTGTACATACCATTTTGTGTTATTTGTTTGTATATAAATGTAAAATATTTTTCATGCTTTTGTATTCCCATGCACAAAAAAGAAAAAAAGAAAAAAGGCTAAAAATCAAAATAGTCTTCAGACAAGAATTAAAGTAAAAGTTGCAATTTAAAAAGCAAGTGTTCATGCTATTCTTCATGTATGCTTTATTGACGGTTGTGCCTTAAAAAATAGCTTCTCAGTATAGGCAAGTTTGTTGTTTCTTCAGTTCATTGTTGGCTCAGCCTTGCTGAGTTTAGAGTCAAGACCCTCTTTGTTATTTAAAAAGGAGGATTCAAAGGTCATTAACAAAACACTGGATGAATCTGAGGGAAGTACACAACTCAAGCTCAGCTATTTTCTGGCCTGGCCCAGGCCCACCACCACAGTCAGTGCAGCACCTTCGGTGCCCGCAGCAGTGCAAGCGCTGCGTCAGTGTGTGACCCTGGGAGCCTGCTCCAGTGAAGGGCACCCACACGTCACTGAGGCTGGAGGACCCCAACACAAGCTGCAGGAAACCCCCGAGTTGTGTGACCATGTTTTCAAAGTAAACCGGAGAGTAGCACTAACTGATAGTACCATCTCTTACCTTCTCTTATTTCATGGGCTTAGATATGGCAGCGGCGCTTTATGAAGCGCTATGTGATGCAGGAGTTATTATTACCTGAGGAAGGAGGCGAAAAGGCGCGGTGAATGGAGCTGGGAGTAGCAGGCATTGGGGCCGAGGTACAAAAGGGAGTAGGTCAGGACAGCACAGGGTAGAGGTGAAGGGGGGAAAGGAGGAGGAGGGAAGAAAGGGCAGAACCGGCTGGGAAAATGTATGGCGATGTGTGGGCAGGAAGAGCAATGGGCTGCGAAGGTTGATGGAGCGGAGCAGCCGGGGAGAGGTACAGGCATGGAGGGGTGCAGACCGAGACATGTGGGCAGAAACAGGGAACTGTGCGGCCAGGGAACGGTATGGGCTCGGAGAGCTGTGCGCTGGGAGAAGGGCTGACAGATAACTACGGGTTGGGAACAGGCTGGGAGACCTGCTGGCAGGAAGATGTGTTGCAGGCTTCGCCGTGAAATGGATCCAAAAAAATATATTTTTGTTACCCATGTTCTGAAGTACTTCCTTCGTTTTCATATGACTGTGATTGTGTTTGCTATCCGGTTGCTTTAATACTTGCACATGTGGAGTGAGACATTCAGATTCAGGCACCCGATTGTGGAACTTTTGTCTTCACAGCCTGCATTTCATCACAAATAGAACTACCTTTAAAAACGAGTCCTCACCGCCTTCCCTCGGACGGTCCTGGTGGGCAAAATCCAAGTCACAGGGGCAGTCCGAGCCTGGAGAAGCGAGCTCCGTGTGCCGGCGCCACTGAAAGCTGATCTTGCGGCGACCCGGAAGCTCTTGCCCGGCCGGCCAATCCACTCGCGGCCGACCGGAAGTCCCGCCTCCCGAGGTCCGCGAGCTGCGAGCTGCCGGCGCATGGAGCGCCCTGACGTCCGGGGTAGCCCGGGTCCCCAGGAGGGGGCCGGGGAGAAGGAGGAGTGTGGCGCCTGTTGCGGGGCTCCTCTGACCTGAGGGAGCCACGATTTAGAGGATGAGACGCGCCGCGCCGTGAGGAGCCCCGCCGGAAGAGCGCAGTCAGTGAGTGGGGCCCAGGGCTGATGTGAAGTGCGTGCGTGCCTGTGTGTATGCCTGGGGGGTGGGGGGTGTGGGGAGGTGGGAGTGTGTGCAAGCGTGTGTGCGTGTGTCCGCGAAGGAAAGTGTGTGCGCATGCGTGACTGTGTGTGATTGAGAGAGAATGCGAGGTAGGGGATAGTGTGCCTGTATGTGTGCCTGTATGTGTGCTGTATGCCTGCGTGTGCATGCGCGCGCCTGTGTGTGTGTGTGTGCGTGCGTGCGTGCATGCAGAAGGGTGGGGGCTGTCTGTGTCTGTGTGAGAGCCAGGGCTTGCACCACGCATGTGCAGCTATCAGACGCTCGCTCCCGAGGTGAAATCCGACCTCGTCAAAGCGCGCGTCTGGTAGCTGTCCACTCTCCTAAATACGGGCAGCATAAGTTGTCGAGCTGATGCAACATCAGCTCGACCTAAAAAGTTGAAGAACTAGTGTTGTCTGTAGATTGTGTAGTAATACATAGTTTTGCCAATTAACATAGTATGGTGATCCTCTGGCCATGGCAAAGATAGATGGTACTAAGACATCTCTACTTATACATTCAGGAGCAAAATGTACTATCATCTATGTTGAGATGTACCCAGAATATTGGTCCAGTAAAGTGTTATTACCACCAGATGTGGTCACCACTGCTTTTGAATGAAGCAAAATTTACCTTATGGGATACTTTTGGGCAGATCTAGCCTATGAGGACAAAACTATGAAAGGAAAAGTTTATGATGCACATAAAGGCGTGAATGTGTTGGGATGGTGGCACCAGGCGGACTTTGCCATGATCATTAGACCTGGTCAGAAATGTCCAGTTTCTCTTGTTTGGTCTGTTTCTGGTGAGTCATGGAAAGAAAGGTTTACAGACGTGTTTACCAACAAGGTGGGCATGATTAAAATTTTGAACATACCATTATAGTTAAAGACCAAATACTACCTGTTAAACACAAACTTCCTAATGTACCACATAGTGTTCGTAATGTATTAACAACATTTTGAAAGAAATCCAAATGATGGAATCATTAAACCTGTAGATGCTACATTGTGGCTTTCAACAATAGTTTTAGCCAAAAAACGTCAGGAGATCTGCGTCTATGTGTGGATCTTAAATCACTTAACAGGGCGACATGGATTGAGAATGATCCATTACCAAGGATTGAAGATCTCATTACACCAGTTGGTCAGTCCAAATGGTTTACAAAATTAGATCTTCAGGCAGCTTATCATCAGGTGTTGCTGGATGAGAATTCCTGTAATCTCTACGCTTTTGAGACACCTGATGGCAAGTTTAAATTTCGCCATATGCCATTTGGATTGGCACCAGCTGCTTCAGTCTTGCAGAAGGTGATGTCCAGAATGTTTACTATCATGAAGAACAGTTGTGTTTCAGGATGACTTCTTAATTCATGCCTTTACACAGGAAGTACATGATACAGCTGTAGAAAATTTACTCTCGGTATTACAAGCAAATGGTGTCACTCTAAGGGAAGATTAGTGCA
The DNA here is from genome assembly GCF_964263255.1 of Lissotriton vulgaris. Classification (NCBI taxonomy): domain Eukaryota; kingdom Metazoa; phylum Chordata; class Amphibia; order Caudata; family Salamandridae; genus Lissotriton; species Lissotriton vulgaris. The sequence goes on from NC_141685.1 coordinate 1,249,547,570, forward strand.
TTTATTGAGCGAATGAGATCCAATACTTGGGGCATGTATTATCATGTGAAGATGTCAAACCTAAACCTAGTATCGTAGATGGGATCATCAAAGCTACCCATCCCACTGACAAGGAAAAGTTGCACTCCTTTATAGATTTATTCAAGTTTTACTCAAAATTAATTAGAAACTTCTTTGAGCCTATAAAGTGTTTTAGAATGTTGTTAAAGAAAGGAGAAGAGTTTATACGGACCTCAAACTGTTAGAACAACTTTGAACACACTAAGCAATGCATGGTAAAAGCATCAGTTTACAGTCTTATGTTGAAGGCTGTGAAACATTTCTTACTGTGGATGTCAGTTCCTATGGGATGGGAGCTGTGTTGTCACAGAGAGAGGGAGGAAACGAGTTTACCATTGGGTTTGCTTCAAGAAGGATGGACGATGTAGAAAGAAGCTATTACGTCGTGGAGAAGGAGATGCTAGCCTGTGTTTAGAGCATATCAAAATTTAAACTGTGATCATGGAGAAGAACATTTCATTCAGAACTGATCACCAACCATTGGTGAACAATAAATCAGCCAATAGCATAGAGAAAACTACTACCAGACTAGCCAGGTTAGCAACAAAACTATTGGAATTCCAATTTACAGTGATTCATATTCCATAAGGAAAGACTGTCAGGGCAGATAGTTTGTGAAGAATGCCTATCATTGAGGAATGTAATGAGGAAGTGGTACAAGATGAGTTTGAAGAATGCATTATTGCTACTGTGGAAGCCTGTATTGTGTGTCATGACATAAATGAATGGTGTGATGCCCTCAAAAGTGATAATAATTTGAGGTAGGTTATGAAAATGGTAACTACTGGTTTTAGCCAAAAGAAAGGTTTCTGGATTGCTCTCTGCAGTCATATTGTGAAGTAGCAGATGAGTTATCTATTGAGGGCAATTTATTTATGAGAGGAGACAAGTTGATTCCTCCAGATTGTGTAAAATGAAAGGTTTTGGAAATTGCTCACTCTGGTCCTTTGGGAGTGACTGCCACCAAACGCAGGGTAAGACTTGATTTCTGGTGGCCCTGTTTAGTTTGGAAGTAGAGATGGTTGTGGAGGAATGTGCGCGTGTTGTTACAGTAATAAACATTTGATTCCTTCCATGCTTCCTCCCATCCCAGTCAAATGTCCGGAGCAGGTTTGGCAAAGAATTGCTGTGGATTTTTTGGGTCCCTTTCACTTGTTGTCCAACAGCATGAGATATTTAATTGTGCTGGTAGGTCTTCTGTCCAGGTGGGTGGATGTTAAAGGAGTATCTGAGCCAAATGCAAACACAGATATTCATTTTGTCCTTGAAGTATTCAACCAGGAAGGGGATACTGAATGACAATGGTGTTTAGTTCACATCTTCCAAAATGGCAGAGTTTCTGGAAAAACTAGAGGTAACACATTTATGCACACCTCGTTATCAAGCTAATAGTTAAGTTGAGAGGTTTAATGGAGTATTTTGTGGAGTGTATTCAAATTGGAAAAACATTTACAGGAGACCAAAATTGATAGTGATAAGCAGAGTGTGGGGAGCTAAGAGAAAGACATGCGATTAGGAGGCAACAGAAGTGGATCAGAAGTAAATTTCAGGTTGGTGCAGTGGCGTAGCTAGGCCTTAGGCTGCCGGGTGCAGACCCTGCTTTTGCCTCCTGAGGTGGCCTGATTGAAGAGTGGGGGGTTGAGGGGGAGCTGGTGATTCTTGCCGCAGCTTCGGCTGCAGGTGAGGGTGAGTGGAGAGGGGGCCAGCCGCCGGCCCCAAAACTTGTGCCGTCTGGGACGGTCCACCCCCACCACCACCCCCCACCTAGCTTCGCAACTGGGATGGTGATTGGGTTCACATTAAGGATCTGGTGTTACTACAAAGAGGAACTTCCAAGTTCACAGATCCCATTCGCATATTTGAAGTAAGAGGTCAAGCAGTCAAAGTGTCTGATGGTCAATGGTGGAGTATTTCTCGTTTAGTAAAATGTTGTGAAACAGTTTTGTCTGATGAAACTGTGAAGATAGTCAAAGTAAAAATAGAAATGGTTAAAAAAGAAATCTAGGTGTGTTAAAGAGTCACAAGCTGGCTTTACACAAAGATAACAGGAAAAGAAGACTTCCATCTAGATTCAGAGAATAGAGATTTCTTTTTCTGAGTTTCTAAACTAGGCTACTTACCTTAAGGTGTTTAAGATGTCTTGGATATTTTTTATTCTTATTGTTGTATCCTCATTTCCTGTATATAGGTAAACATTTTCTCATTATTATTTGTGGGTTTTGTGTTGTTTTGTTTCTTAATATCAGTCCTCACCTGTAATCTTGCATTATGATGGGGGGGCGGGGATATGCGGTGACTTATGGTATTTGTACTCATTGGGGTTTATACTTGAAAGTGTTCTCTCTATGTCATTGTGATGCACCAGTATTGATATGTGCTCATTGTATCCTGCTGCCGCGTTTACTGGGCCCAACTGGGATGGTAAGCCAATAATGAACATAAACGTTTTACTCAGTGAATATTTATACCACTCTTTTGGTCCTCCAACGGATCTTTCTGTGTGCTGAGAGGAGTTTGGATATAAAGGATCTTAATAGTCATTCAATGAAGACCAATAATTGAACATTTGAACTACAACTTTGATATCAAGCTCATAAAGATTACTCTTAAGATAACACTATAAAGGTAAAGGATAAGCACTTCAATGCCCAAATCTCCTAAAGAAATATAGGTGAGCAAAAATCATACACATCAAAAGTTCAGTTAGAGCAATACATAATTATAACATTAGAGTTTGGTGCTCTGAGATCTCTCTAATATGATCTCCTCTAGTCATTAATGAACCCAAATTGAGAATGCACATTCACTTTTGTCAGGATAAATCATGACAGATGGGTCAAATTAGTTAATTTAATTTAGTTTATCAAAATTTAGGAAGATAAGTGCATCAATAGATTGCAACAGGTAATAAGACAAATTAATAAAGGTCAAATAAGTACCAAAGCTGGCGGGGGCATGGCTAACCGTCAATGTAGTTAGCAGCACTCTGCAGAGCTCCGCTCGGCATACCCCCATTCGGTGCCATCCTGCTGTTTTATGGTGAACCTGGGACCCCGAGTGCTCCCCCAACTGGTGCCCCCCCCCCCCCAACGAGCTTGGGTGCACGATCGCGAACAGCCCTGTGACTCTCGGCATCTGCTGGAGAAAGTGGAGTGAACCAACATGATCGGTTCCCTCCCTTTGAACGGTGGAAATGCCTTCAGGTAGCTCAGGAGGGTCTCTCTTCATTTTTCACTCTGGAAGAAGCGCATAGAGTCCTGGCGGGCCCAGCCATGCCAGAAGCTCCGCAGCGGCCAGTGGTGGCGCGCCTTCAGCTCTACAAAGACCATGACCACATCCTGGCACAAGCTCGCCACTAAGGAGAACTCCATGTAGAGAACACTGAAGCGCAAATTTTCGTACACTTCTCTTGAGGTGCAACGGAAAAGGGCCTCCTTTCATGAGGCTAAGCAACAGCTGCACCAGATCAGCCTTCCATTTAGCATGCTCTTCCTGGCCAGACTGAGAGTTGAGGCACAAAATGGCACCAAATTCTTTCAGGCACAGCAGAAACTCTGGGACAGCAGACAGACCGCAGACACAGTGAACTCGCCGCTCTCGACGTGATAAGATGTCACATAGTCTGGTCACACCATCGCAAACCGAAGCACAACTGGAATATCTGAACATGGTGAAAGTGGTAGGGCAAATCAGTGGAAAAGACACAAGCCCGCCGATGCCAGAGAGAGAGGAGACACCATGGGACTCGGACTTGGATCGTGGGTCAATTATTCCAACAGTCTCGAGCCTGGTGCTTCCCAAGGTGACCCGAGATCTTCAGACGACTCTTATGAGCACCTGTGTAGCCGCACCCGGATGCTAAAGGGGACAACAAGAGACCATTCATAACTACACTGGAACATCGATACCCAGAAAACCTTTCTTTTACTTAGGTCTGCATTGAGACATCCTGTAGACTTTGCTGGCGGAGCGAAGAGGGGCCAGAGGGAGCACTTATCAGTGGCAGGCAGGGTGGCCCTCCTGAAAATGCTGGCATTGCTGAGGTTGCTATATTACTTTGGCACACTTCCGGCGTGATTCCCCCATACGCTGTTCTGTGATCTAGACTCCAAGATCGTATTGTTTATCTGGTGACCCGTACCGGGCTGCAGACGAGTGGCACTGGCCACATTACAGTGCTCCACAGTCAGTGTAGGGCTGACGGTTCCGAACTTCGAAGTGTACTATATTGCGGTACAGCTAAACTGGTTGATCCAGTGGATGGTGTCCAGAATGAACCAGGACAGGGCCCTGAACCCATTCGAGTCAACACCCTCTGTCCTCGCGAAAGTATTACTGCGCAGAAGAAGGAAACACACAGGGGACACTGCAGAGACCAGAGTCATAACCCGGTGCTGGACTAGATTTTTGCAAAAGAATACCAGTAGAATAATATTCTCCTGATCTACCCCTTGTCCTGTTCTGACACTTTCCACTTGACAGAAGTTGGGTGGGCCTGTATGCCTAGGGTGGCAGCAGGGGCGACTATGAAGGGAGACCGCTTTTGAGACTCTGAGATACTCCAGCGAATTTCATGCAGAATTTGAACCCTACTTAAAGTTATTTGTGTTATGTGAGGAGACAGAATGGGCAAGGTCGAAAAGCTAGCACCCCCTCTTTGATCATACCGCCCGTCCCTCTCATATATATAATACACACACCACTGTGCAGCAACCACCAAAGTGTACACCCATACCACAGAAGCTGACAAGCAGAAGCTGGAATCAACTCAAGGGGGGAGGGGGCAGGTGAGTTGGGAATGTTAACAATGTTGGTTGAAGTGGGGGGTCCGTTTCTGTTTGGAGTGTCCCGCAGCCTGCCTTTGTTCTTAAAAAGGGTTCCAAGAGGAGCAGGAAAGGCGTTAAGGGAGTTGGGGGCACTCCAAGTGTGGTTAAAACTTGGCAAATACAACTAAAAGGCAGTTCCTAATTAGGCATTGAGAACAGTCCAAATTCCCCTGATTCCTGTCAAGACTCTGTTTTGAATGCAGATAGCACTAATGCTGTAAGCAAGTCATTAGGTTTCGTCTCCGGTGCCTCTCCACCAACGCAAGCTCTACCCATCGCTTCTGCTTTTCAGATCCACCAAGTTAAGGCCAGATCTGTTAAATCCAGGAGGTCTAAGCGTACCCCTGTAGGCACTACAGGGAAGATCACCCCCTTATTGCGCTCATATTTTAGATTGCTACCCGAGGTTTTGCATATCACCACACGGGGGGGGGTTCTGTAGGGAGAGCCTCGACGTGTCAAGTATTACAACAGCTTCACCTCCACTGGAGAAAGCCATGGAGCCAGAAACAAAGGCAGATTTGGGCTCTCCCCAAGGAAACCCCAGAGCGGTTTTAGACCCTCTTGTAACTACGATTAGTCCTCCTAGTCCTTCTAGTTCTTCTAGCCCACCGGGTAGCACTTCAATACAATCCCATATGACGCTTTCAGCTAGTCTCGTTTGTGGGTACAGGGACGTTTCTTCACCCTCAGCCTTAGAAGCCCTCTTTGCCACACTATCAGAAGACATAAAGAAGGGCTTCACTGTTTCAGCAGCCAACCAGGGGAAAATAAGCAGCTTTTGTGAATCCCTTGAATTCTAGGATGACAACCCTTGAGAACAACGTAGGTGAATTAAAAGAAGATCTTGGGATGGTAAAATCAGACATTACGGCGCTAAAAAAAGAATAGGCGGATTTGCGGGATAGATTGGAGGGATTGGAGAATAACGCACACAGCAATAACCTACGCATTTTGAATGTTCCAGAAAGAAGCAAAGGTTCTGATCTAAGACCTTATATTATCTCACTGCTTAAATCCTCCCTACAGCTTGAAGACTCTGAAGAAGCAATAAACCTTGACATACAGAGGGTACATAGGAACCCCTTCCGCAAGACTCCAAACAGAGCAAAACCCAGGAAGATCTTAATAAACTTCCTCACCTATGGTTTAAGGAAAAGATACTCAATCTGGCATTGAAAACGAAGTCAGTAAAGACCAAAGACTTTTCTTTTGAAGTTCGCTCTGACCTCTCAAAGCATACTCTGGATAGGCAGTGGGAACTGTGAACAAAGCTTGAGGAGTTTAAAAAGTTAGGTGCAGGTGCTCAGTTAAAATTTCCTGCTTCCCTGAGGGTTATGTGAAATAATAAAATGTACAATTTAAGATAATCCAGGAGGCAGATGTGTGGAATTTTAGTTTGCGATCTGAACATCATCTGCGCCAGCTTGTCACCTATGTGCTACGCGCACGGCAGCCATTCTAGGTCACCTATGTATTACGTGCATGGCAGCCATTTTAGATATCATGGTCTCCCTGTCCACGACCGATCGCCAGCGCGCCCCTCTGACCCAGCAAGCATCCTCCTCGCACCCTGACTCCCCCCTCCCTCCTCCTTATGAGCATGACCCATCTGCATGACCCTGTCCTTGGGAGTCACGCCAGCGCCTGACCAACACCTCCTCTCGTCCCATGAATGCCCCTCTGTTGATAAACCTCCCCTCTGCGCTGGATTGTCCACGCAGCATGAATACCCCTCCATTGATGGCCCCTCACCCCGTGTTCGACTGTCCACACAGGTCCGAGGCCACTGCATAAGCCGGGAGATATCATTTACTGACCCTTATTGTATGAGGTCGCTCTCCTTCAAAGGACCCTCTATTGATCCAGGCCTCCCCACCCCCTGTGACAGGATCAGGCGCACACATCCTAAGACTCGACGAAACACTCAGCTGCGTAATGACCCTCTCTCTTATCAGCAGGTTGAGGACCTCCATTGTGAAGGTATATGGGGGTGGGATTAACACAAGGATTACGGGGATGTCTTTTTCCTTGCCTTACAAAGTTGTGATTGTAATAAAGGAAGGTCACATGCCATAAACCAGTGTATAAGAGGCCAGGCCTCTGAGTGGCTGTTAGAGCACCTCGAGACGATACCTTGTTGTCTGATCTGATGTGTTCTGCTCCGTCGGAATAAAACTTCTGTTTCCTGCCTTCTGGTCTCCGGCGCCTGCCTCATTGCTTGGTAAATTTGAATGGTACAAGGGCGGTTAGCGCCTGGCAAATCTTGAGAAAGGTCCTAGCCCTACCTTTTTCTACAATTGGCGCCCAACGTGGGGCCCATCAGCGACACGTGGATCCAGTGGGAGAGGTCCCGATGACAGAGTGAACGACTGCAACGATCGGGAAGAGCTCATGTCCGATAGACCCTCGTCTGACAGCCGATCATCCGACCTTCACTAGTTCTGAGCAGACCTCTCTCGAGTGATCTACGGTCCTGACTGGGAACCATCAGGAGTGCCGCGAACATCACGAAGGAGAGAGGACGATCGGGCGCTGGATCCAGAGGACAGGAAACCGTCCATGCGGTCCGGGTAAGGTCGTGTAAACACGACGAATTGAGGAAAATTGTTTGTTTGGATAATACTAGTATTACGCTTTGTTGAAACCTCTGGAGATTCGCTGTCTGCAAACGGGGAAAAACAAACAGGCTCTCTCTTTGCAAACAGCGAAGGATAGGTAACACAGACTTTTGTCCCCATTGTAATCCGTCGCACCTATCTTCCTCCCCCACTGTTTCCCGAACTGTCGTTCGTGGATTATTGTCTGGAGATTCTTTTTCTGCAAACAGGGAAGAACAAGGTCTCTCTTTGCAGGTAGAGAAAGAGTGGGTAACGATAACTTTTCGTGCCCACTTATTCTCCCCACTGAATTGTTTGATTGGCCGATTATTCGGTATTGGTTCGTTTGAGGTATTCACCGCCGGCAAACAACGGAGAATAGAAATATTCTGTCTAGTCTTTGCCCGCCGTGATAAGATAGGTAGTGCAGACTTTTGTCCCCGGTGTAAACCGTCATGCCTATCTTCTCCCCACTGGTTGGTAGCCTGTTTAGCCCGGACCGCTTATTAGAGATGAACCATCCAGCTCCACTGGAGGGCACCCCTAATAAGGACATGTTCACTAAGTATGGACTAGTCGCTATAGCTTACACTAGACTATGGCATAAATATACGAAAAAGAACCCTGAAAGTCAGTGGCCACTGATAGGTTCCTTTAATGAAAATAAAATAAAAACATTAGAAATAGCGCTCCAGAAGAATAAGACCACGCCCACTATGCTCGACAGTATCGGCATGTGGCGCAAAGAAACGGAACAACGAAAGAAAAGAGAAGAAGCAAAAATAGGGAAAGAAGTACGAAAGGCAGCCCACCTGGCCGCAAAACAACTAGAAGAAGAAATAAAAGAAAGAAAAGAAGCTACACAAAACCAAGAATCAGGGTCAACAGGCCAATGTCCTGTTAGGACCCCCTCTGCGCTCTACCCTGAACTACCCTCCAAACAACGGGCAAACGATGAGTTACTACTAGGTCCCCCAATCATCTACATGCCCCCTCCATATGCTCCCAGCCAACAAAACCTGCAAGCCCCGAGTGTGAGTGAAAGTGACCCTAGTGCTAGTGCACCGTCCTTCACGGCCTCCGCACCAGCCACATTAACAACTTCGTCAGACGGCCCCGAGGCTAGCAAACAATCATCAGCCAGGCTAAGTAGGTTAAGCAAAGATGAGCGGGATGGGATCGACAAAATAGCAAAGACATTGATAGAACGAAGGGAGAGCGAAGAATACACAATGAGCGTATATAATTCGCATGCCGACAGTCATAGACGGCATTTCATTTTACGATTCAGCTATCACACCCTGAATGCGTATGAAGATAGGTATCAGAGTAAGGGTCCCGCTAAACTAACCACGCTGTATAGGAAGATTGATGTTGGAGATGGGACTGAACGTGAGGCGACGGAACTCTTCACGCAAATACTTGAGGTCTTCCGCCACCTCGCGGAACAGAAACCCGAAGCCAAGGTTACGGTCCCTGAAACGACCTCAGTAGAAGTAGCCAATACTATGATGCCTATCAGAGAAGCGGCTCCTTACTGGATCCCGCCACGGGGCCAGGGAACGAGCGATGATGTTAATAGTGAAAATGCAAAGGGGAGGGTTGTGTACAATTGGGTTTACCAACCATGGGACCGACAAGACATCCTAACCTTTAAGCAAACCCTGCCCGACTTAAGGAAGAACCCGACGGCATTTTATACCGAATTAGGCACAGCCTTGGGTTCGACAATAATGACTCTAGCAGATATTGACTTGTTCTTTGGGTTATGCCTGCCAGCCGATGTGTGGAAGCAAATCCGGAAGGTTGACCACACGGATCTGTTTGGACATACCTGGGACCAACTCGGTAAACTAGATAGGCAGCGAGAGCCGGGGAATAAACCAGTGAAGGACATACTGGAACTCCCAGACAAACTGGTCCAGAAGTTAAAAACCCTGGTCCCGGAAAGAAAAGTAGACTGGTCGATAGTCACGGCCTGTCGACAGAAACCCCAGGAGGATGTGTCAGAATACTTCTCCCGATTCGAGACCGTGTTCTCCGACTACAGTGGCCAAGACATGACCACCGCAACCGGACAGCACCTGTTTGTGCAAAATTACGTAAAGGGACTAACACAGGAAGCCTCCCAAAAACTGCAGACGAGTGAGAGTAGTTGGGGGGCCTCCAAACCCGCAGCTATCCTTCAGATGGCTCAGTATTACGAGCACCAAAAGAATGAGAATGATAGGGCGTCCGAGAAAAAGAAGAAAGATTTGAAGGAAAGGGTAATGATAGCCCAGATACAGGGTATAGCACTAGGACGGGAACACCAAAGGGGGAACTACCAATCAACCACCCCCAGAGATCTACCTCCTAAAGATCACACCCCAGCACCCCACACTGGACGTAGAGACGTTAGCAATGACCAATGCGCCTTCTGCAAAGGGCTCGGTCATTGGAAATTCCAGTGTCCAGTTCTGATAGAAATGAATAGAAATAGGGAGTCTAGGGATGTGGCGGGTGGTCCGAGGAATAGAGTACAGGGACGAGGGAGCCCCAACGACACCAATAATGACAGATCAGGAAGACTGAACACATTTGACCGACCCCGACAGAACCAATATCAGCTATCTGAAGGTGAACATGCCCCCGACTTTGCATAGGACTGCCAGGGGCAAGGGAGGGATCCAGTCGAGCTCTGTGTTGGCCAGCAAGGTCCTTATGTCACCGCTAAGGTCTTGGGTACAGAGTCTCCATTCTTGGTAGACACTGGGGCGACACGTAGTGTGTTATCAAAACGACTGATTCCAAGGGCACCCTTGTCTGGCTCACACATAACGTCGATAGGTTTCGATGGGACGCCCTCCACTAACCCCCTGTCCGTACCTATTACCTTTGACCTAGAAAACAACACCACTGACGCGACATTTCTACTCTCCTCCAACTCCCCTGACGCCATTATGGGTATTGACTTACTGAAACATTTTCGAGCTACCATTAGGTGTTCCCCAGATGGAATACGAGTCATCCTGTACGACAACCCAGACATGCCCAGATCCCGTCCCCCACGACACATGTGCTCCATAACTGACGCTGACCTGTCCCTGCTTGACACCCTGCCTTCGTACCTGTGGGCCAAAAATGACTCTGATGTGGGGCGAATGATGATTGATCCTATTCACATAACTGTACGACAGGACGCTATGCTCCCGAAACTCCCGCAGTATCGGATATCGCCAGAGGGTGAGAAGGCACTGGTAGCGATCATTCAGTCTCTGGTAGACGCAGGAGTGGTTGAAGAGGTGGTTAGCAACGTCTGCAACAGCCCAATCCTACCTATTGTTAAGAAGCAAGGTGAAGGAGATGAGAAAGCGTACCGCTTCATCATCGACTTGCGAGAGATCAACAAAGTGGTTGTACCCCAATATCCTGTGGTCTCTGATATCACCACCATTCTGACCCTCATCCCGTCCACTGCCACCACCTTTACTGTTATCGACCTTAAGAACGCGTTTTTCTCTATCCCCATCCATCCAGACAGCCGTTACCTCTTCGGCTTCACTTTAAAATCCCGTTCGTACCGATTTTGTAGAGCTCCCCAGGGGTACACTGAAAGTCCCAGCATTTACAGCCAGGCCCTCAAAAGACAGCTGGATGCCTTCCAGCTACCAGAGGGAGTGGTGTTGATCCAATATGTTGATGATATCCTTTTGGCGGCCGACACCACCCCGCTTGCAACGACAGCCACCGTCCAACTCCTACACTTTCTTGCAGAGAATGGCCATAAAGTCTCCAAAAAGAAGTTACAGTTCTGTCAGCCACAGGTGACTTACCTAGGCCATCTTCTGTCCAAAGAAGGGAGGAAACTCACACCCGACCGAATCCAAACCATCCTAGATACCCCCGTCCCGAAAACACAAAAGCAGGTCCGCTCTTTGGTTGGCCTAACCTCTTTTTGCAGACAGTGGTTGCCTAACTACAGTCTCATTGTGAAACCATTACTTGCCTTGTTGACCAAAGATGTCCCCTCCCCGCTTCCTTGGACCACTGAGTGTCAAGCCTCCTTTAAGGAATTACGGGATGCACTCTGCTCAGCGCCCGTCCTCGGAACGCCGGATTACTCCAAACCCTTCTCCCTCTTCACCCACGAAAGGGAGGGATGCGCATTGTCTGTCCTGACTCAATCAATTGGTCCTAAGCAGCGCCCTTGTGCCTACTTCTCCGCCACTCTTGATCCTGTAGCCAGAGCTCTGCCTGCCTGCCTTCGAGCAGTAGCCGCCGCTGCTGTCTCTATCCATCAGAGCGAGGGAATTGTACTTTCCAACTCCCTCACAGTGCTAGTACCCCATGCAGTCGACACCCTTTTGAACCAGACAAAGACCCAACACCTGACTAGCGCACGACTGACAGGGTACGAGTTGACTCTGCTTGCACCCCACATCACACTAAAGAGATGCACGACTTTGAATCCTGCCACATTGTTACCCCTGCCTGAAAATGACCCCGACACTCCTCCCATCCACGACTGTGTGACCCTCACGGACGAACAAACTAGGAGTAGGGTTGACCTCCGAGACACTGCATTCCCCGACCCCGATGGAGAGCTATGGGTAGACGGCTCTTGCATCAAACTCCCAGATGGCACCACCTCAGCTGCCTATGCAGTAACGACAGCCCGAACAGTAGTTGAGACAGCTTGCATCACACAACGATCTGCCCAAGCAGCGGAGCTGATAGCCCTCACCGGAGCATGCATCATAGCCGCAGGGACCACCACAAACGTATATACGGACAGCCAGTATGCCTTCGGAGTGGTCCACCATTTTGGGCTCCTGTGGAGAGAGAGGGGATTCCTGACGTCCCACGGCACCCCGATCCTCCACGGAGATCTAGTCTCCGCTCTGATTGAAGCAGTTCTCCTCCCCAAACGATTAGCGGTGATCAAATGTCAGGCACACAAAAAGGTGACAGACTTAGTTGGACAAGGGAATGCATTGGCCGACATCACTGCACGAACCACAGCCGAGAATAGGACGGTGACACGCATGTACGTGACCAGGTCACAAGCAGAAACATGGAGTGACACAAGGATAATGATCAGAGACATACAATCAGCCAGCACCCCTCACGAGCTGACTAAATGGGCAGGGGTGGGTTTGAAGGATGAGGAAGGCTGTTGGCGAACGAAGGATGCAAGCAAATGGATGCTGCCCGACTCATATCTGATTCCCATACTGACCATGGCCCACTCCCCCGCACACATAGGATCTGCACCCATGATCGAACTAATTTCCAAAGTCTGGCATAACGACAAAATCCCTGACTCAGCCAGACGCCTAGTTCAGCAGTGCCTTATCTGTCTGCAACACAACCCCGGGAAAGGGACTGTAGTGCCCCGGGGAGGGTTTGGGACCCCCAATCACCCCTTTGAGGTCCTTCAGATGGATTACATCCAACTAGAGAGATGCCAAAACCTGAAGTATGTACTAGTCATCGTATGTGCCTTCAGCAAATGGGTAGAAGCCTATCCAACCCGTGACAACACTGCCATGACTACTGCCAAAGTACTACTGAAGGAATTCTTCCCTCGATATGGCCTTTGCCGAATTTTATGGAGCGACAATGGCCCCCACTTCATAGCTGAGGTTATCCAGCTAATCCTGAAAGGGTTGGGGGTGAAGCAACGATTCCATGCGGTCTTCCACCCCCAATCCGCTGGTCTAGTGGAACGCCACAATGCCACACTAAAGCTAAAACTGGCAAAAATAGTAGCCACCACTGGACTTAACTGGCCGGATGCCCTCCCACTGGCTTTGTTATCGATGCGCTCCACTCCCACCAAGCACCATTTGACCCCCTACGAGGTCGTGTTCGGGCGGCCAATGAATCTCTGGACTGCTCCCAAACCGACCTCCATTCATGACGTCCCAGACGTCCTACTATCTGATTATTTGTGCAAGCTAACTAAAACGTTGTCTGTCATTCATCAACAGGTGCAGCAGGCCATCCCCGATGCTTCCAGGGGCCCCGGCCACGACATCCAACCGGGAGATTTCGTATTGATACGAAACTTCCAGCGAACCAAGAGTCTGGAGCCTCGGTGGACGGGCCCCTGGCAAGTGCTGATCACCACCCGAACAGCACTCCGAGTGGAGGGGAAGAGGCACTGGCTGCACGCGCATCATTGCCGGAAGGTCTCTGCAAACCTGGCCACGACAGAAAACGTCAGCACCCAAGAAGAGCTCCTGAGCAAAGACCGACCGATATTGGACTGTTATCCAGATACTGAGGCACTCGAACTTGCAAAATTCTCTGATCCTACTGTGCCATCCAGAGAAGGGTATTTCCTGCGTCGAAAGGAGGGAGCTTCGGCAAAGTAGGCCACGGACTAAGTTAAATCTCAGAACGGTGACCTACACCCAATCAAGGGTCGCCGGGAGAGAAGCTAAACGAAGTCTGTGGTTCTGCCCACTACCGAGCCCCTTGAAGGTGATGGAAGCGCCAAATAAGAAGATGATGGAAGCGCCAGATAAGAAGATGATGGAAGCAATGGGAAATACCCAGTATAGAAATCCAAAGACTGACAACCTGCACAAATCAAAGACAATTGCACTCTTCATCGTCCTCCTCTTCTGCCTCCTCCTCATGACCTCCTTCTGGATTCTGGAGGAAAGCACACCGGCTCATGAGACATTGCTACCTACTGCACGGCCAACGCCCCTGAAGGAGCATCACCTAATCTCTCTATCGCCTCAGCTCCGAGAAAGGCGCAGGGAATTCTGGAACAATTCCTTCGTGCAACTGCTGCACCAACACAACCTTGCTGCAAATGCTACGAACTGTTGGATCTGCGGGTTGCTCCCGCATGCCACTGGACACTCCATCCCCTTCATCCCTTCACCCTTCTCAGTCCACGGCTCTTGCCTCGCCTGGTTGATCCTCATGCAAGAAAGCCACAGGGACAACGCCACCTCCAGCCGGACAGTGTCACACTTCTACTCTGGGTTCTGGCTGAACAAAACAGGAAAGACCCCAGCTGCCCTGTGTCCTGCGCTCGCGGGCGCCACCTTCATCAAAGACATTCCAGCCAAAGAACGAGTCGAAGTACAGGTGCTCCACAATCCAGCCAGGACCACCTTCACTCATCTGCAAAAACAAACTACCGCCACTCTAACTGTGGCCCTGTCTGTCATCAATGTCACAGGTCTCGTGTGTCTCGAAGGCCAGGGGACGCAGCTGGTGGGTTACAGCGCCTGCCGAATCACCAGAACATTGGACTCAGCTGAACCCCCTTCTTTTGTTGCTTCTCCAAACATGTACTTTGTGTGTGGCACCAAAGCTTACACCTGGCTCCCGAGAGGTTGGAAGGGCACCTGTTACATTGCCTTCGTTCTTCCACCCACATATGTAGCCCCTGCCAACCACCACCGGCAGAGGCGTGCAGACGACCTTGGACAAGCCGACTCCACCGGAGCACAGTTCCTGGATGCAGCAAAGGGACTTGTTCCTCTGTGGGGTCCAATGGCAAACAGCCGTGCTATCCGACACCTGACCCAGGCCGTAGAAACAACGATCAACATCACGGCTGGCATCCTCGCCAACAACACTGCGGAACTTCAGGCGGTCCGCCTTGTGACCCTTCAAAATCGACTCTTCCTAGACGTGGTCCTAGCCGACCGAGGAGGAGCATGCCGCATCATCGGATCCAGCTGCTGCACCTACGTGCCTGACAACTCGCCTTCAGTCTACAAAGCCATTGAACACCTCCACAGACTGTCCTCAGAGGTTCACCAAGAGCAGGAAGGATGGTCGCTTGGGAGCTGGTTTTGGGACACTATGAAAAATTGGGGTTGGAAGTTGTTTTCCTTCATACTGGTACCTGTTGTGTTATTATGTGGGTGTTGCTTAAGTATCCAATGTCTGCCACCTTTGCTCGGCCTTGCTTCTAGCTGTATGTGCCCAAAGACTTTGGACTTCCGAAATGAGCACATGAGCCCCCTCTATGAAGTAGAAATACGTGGCCTTATGGGAATAAATCCGAACTGACAAGTTGGCGAGACATGTTAAAAGGGAGGACTGTGGAATTTTAGTTTGCGATCTGAACATCATCTGCGCCAGCTTGTCACCTATGCGCTACGCGCACGGCAGCCATTCTAGGTCACCTATGTATTACGTGCATGGCAGCCATTTTAGATATCATGGTCTCCCTGTCCACGACCGATCGCCGGCGCGCCCCTCTGACCCAGCAAGCATCCTCCTCGCACCCTGACTCCCCCCTCCCTCCTCCTTATGAGCATGACCCATCTGCATGACCCTGTCCTTGGGAGTCACGCCAGCGCCTGACCAACACCTCCTCTCTTCCCATGAATGCCCCTCTGTTGATAAACCTCCCCTCTGCGCTGGATTGTCCACGCAGCATGAATACCCCTCCATTGATGGCCCCTCACCCCGTGTTCGACTGTCCACACAGGTCCGAGGCCACTGCATAAGCCGGGAGATATCATTTACTGACCCTTATTGTATGAGGTCGCTCTCCTTCAAAGGACCCTCTATTGATCCAGGCCTCCCCACCCCCTGTGACATGATCAGGCGCACACATCCTAAGACTCGACGAAACACTCAGCTGCGTAATGACCCTCTCTCTTATCAGCAGGTTGAGGACCTCCATTGTGAAGGTATATGGGGGTGGGATTAACACAAGGATTACGGGGATGTCTTTTTCCTTGCCTTACAAAGTTGTGATTGTAATAAAGGAAGGTCACATGCCATAAACCAGTGTATAAGAGGCCAGGCCTCTGAGTGGCTGTTAGAGCACCTCGAGACGATACCTTGTTGTCTGATCTGATGTGTTCTGCTCCGTCGGAATAAAACTTCTGTTTCCTGCCTTCTGGTCTCCGGCGCCTGCCTCATTGCTTGGTAAATTTGAATGGTACAAGGGCGGTTAGCGCCGGGCAAATCTTGAGAAAGGTCCTAGCCCTACCTTTTTCTACAGATGAGTTACTGGATTCTATCAGTAAGAGGGCTTTATAAGGACTTATGAGGCCAGGGGTCTATTTTAAAATCAGGCTATTGTAATCGTTCTCACCACAGTAGTATAGCAACACTATATAATAGAGCAGAGGGTTTCCGGTTAGATACTTTAAGCTAAAACATGAAAGGAAACAAACAAAAAAAATGGTTCAAAATATTTAAAAAAATAATAATAATAAATACAAAACGAATAAAGTTTAGTATAGAACTTAGAGTTTCCGGCCACCATTTGAGGCCGGAAGGTCTTTTCTTCTTTTTTTTTTCTCTTTGTCTTTTCCTTTCTACACTAGGTGGTGGGGGTGGGGACTTCCGAGATGCAGTCTCTGGACTTTCTGTCCAGATTTCTAGGGCAGGGGTTCTCCACGGGTGGTGGGCGGAAGCAACGGTGGGTGGACGGGGGTGTTGCAAGGTAAAAAAACATTTCCTCATTCTCCTTTTTTTTCAATTGTACCAATCTTACTTTTTAGAGTTTTTAGAGTTACAATTATGGAATTTTTAGGGAGCTTTGCTGGTTGTAGGGTTGGTCTTTAGTGCTGGTGCCGGACCTCGTGGATGTAATGGTCTTTGCAATGGTGCTTTTTCCAGATTTTGTCCTGGAATGTCATTGACCAGCGTACAAGACCAAGGAGAGATACAATTTTGCAATACCTTGGGGAGTCCCCTGCGCAGGTCGTTTTCCTCCAGGAAACTCATCTTCACAATGAGGAGGGAACTGCCTTTAAAAATAAAAATGGGTAGGACCATATGCCTGCACTAGCCAGTCAGCTAATATTAGAGGGGTTTTAATTCATTTCAAGAAATCAGCCAGGGCACGTATCATGTTTCAGTTAGCTGACCTGGGGGGTAGGTGGGTTATTGTGAAAGGTGTTTTTATGGGGTTCCAGCTCACCCTGGTTGGTTACTATGGGCCTAACCATGAAAACCCTTCTTTCTTAAACACTATCTTTCTTCACTTGGTTGATCTACCTGACCCAGTTGTACTAGCTGGTGATTTTAATATTGTTCTGAATCCCCTACTAGACAAGACACCAAATAATAGAACTATGGTACCGTCGAAATCACGAGAATTTATACTGGGAGCCATGAAGCAATTTGCCCTTTCAGATATATGGAGGGAAAAATCCGGTCAGCAGATAGGAGCCTCGTTTAGGAATTTTAAGTATCACATACTTCCAGAATAGACTATATATTGGTTAGTCAAACGCTAAGAGGAAGAGTAAAAGAGATCTCTTTCTTGGCTTCACATCTGTTGGATCATTCTGGTATGTTGCTGGGTTTAGAGCCTCCAAAACTCACCAGGTCATGGTCCTTTGACCCTTTTACTGGAGGAAGAGGAGACTTCCTTCTTATCTCAGGAAATAGATTTTCTTTGTGGGGTTAATTTGGATTCGGCTCCTTTAGCAGTAGTCTGGGATTCTCTAAAAGCTAACCTGTTGGGTCAAATCTCAAGCAGGTTAAGCTTTAGGAATAAAAAATATATGTATGAGGTTTCAACATTAGAAGCCAAGCTTAAGGTAGCAGAGGCCGATTTAATCGGTCAAGCCCCCCCCGATATCTGACAAGAGCGTCAGGCCAAGTATTACAACTTGAAGGGACATTTGGAGAGTGCCCTACATACCAGGTTTACTCGGAGATGGAAAGCTAGTTAGATTGCCTACTTTGAGTTTGGAGAAGGGGCAGGGAAACTCCTCAAGTGAAAATCCAAGTCAAATCGGGTAAGGAACCACATTAAATAAATCATCAGGGGATATACCACTCTCTCCTCAGATGAGGAAATATGCGATGCTTTTCAGACCTTTTTTCAAAACATCTATTGTGTGGATGAAAGGGTGGTGGACTCTAGTGTTTTGAGTGGGCTCGAGTAAATTTCCCTTCCCTCCTTGAACTCAGAACAGCAGCAACAGTTAGACCGGGAAGTCACCCAAGCGGAGGTCAGGGAAGCCATATTGTCCTGTAAGAATGGGAAAGCTGTGGGTCCTGATGGGCTCCCAGTAGAGAGTTATCGATCAGTGAGTGATAAAATTGTCCCTAACCTGACTTTGCTTTTTAACCAGATTCTACAAGAGGGGATAGC
This sequence comes from Lissotriton vulgaris, assembly GCF_964263255.1. Lineage (NCBI taxonomy): Eukaryota > Metazoa > Chordata > Amphibia > Caudata > Salamandridae > Lissotriton > Lissotriton vulgaris. The sequence continues at coordinate 1,249,566,142 of NC_141685.1, forward strand.
GCTCCCTGCTTTGTGGAATGACGCCACAATTATTTTGATTTTGAAACCCGGGAAAGTCCCTTCATGCTGTGGGTCATATAGGCCAATTTCACTATTGGATGCGGACTATAAGATCTTCACTTCAATTTTGGCGGCCAGGTTGGTACGTGTGGCGGGTGATATTCTCCATCTAGACCAGAAGGGCTTTGTCAGGGGTCGGCAGTTATCAGATCTTACTTACGATCTCACAGGGGCCATTGATGTGGCATCCGCTTATTCTCTTCCTTTAACAGCAATGACCCTCGACGCTACTAAAGCGTTTGATAGGGTAAATTTGACATATCTGGCTGAAGTCTTGGGGAAATTCAACTTAGGGCCAAGATTTGTTTGATTGGTGCGGCTGATCTACCAGAATCCAACGGCCAGACTCTTTGTGAATGAGAACACCACTGAGCCCTTCAAAATTTCGAGGGGACAAGACAGGGTTGGCCACTCTCCCCTCTCCTTTTTAACTTATATATTGAGCCTTTGGCTCAAAGGCTCAGGGATGACCCTAATCTTCAGCCATTTAAATTTGGAGAGTGGGAGAGGAAGGTCGACCTGTACGCTGACGATATTTTAATTATGTCAGCCAATTTGTTAACAGCTTTCCCTGCAGTGATCAGTCAGGCACAGGAGTTCGGTCTGGTCTCAGGATATGAGATCAATGCTGCTAAGACAGAAATCATGGAGTGGAAAATCGAGGGAACACAGCACCAGCACCAGAGTCAGTATCAGATTAGCCCTAAAATGAGATAATAGGGGATTAATGCGGTTCAGGACATCACTAAGATTGCCAAAACCAATCTAGCTGGGGTGGCCAAGGAGTGTCGGAGGTTGCTGAAATCTTGGGCCCTGCTTCCACTTTCCATCCTAGGCAGGGTCAACTTAGTTAAAATGTCAATACTCCCCAAGGTTACCTTTCATTTTAACTGTATACCCTTACACTTTAAAAAATCTGCCATTGATAAGCTACAGCGAGATATAAACTAATATGTTTGGGCACACAAATCACCAAGAATAGCCTGGAAAAAGCTGAGGCGGAGGAGAGAGAAGGGTGGTCTTGCCTTACCAGATTTTCAGTTCTATGCTTGGGCTTTCCAACGTAACCATTCGTGTATGCTGTTGAAAATGCTGGTTAATACCGGTGCAGGGGCTATGTTTCAAGCTATGCTTAGAGGTGCCAGCTTAGCTGAGGAGGGTTTCTTGTTTAAATTCGGGGACCTGAAATTTTTCAAAAAGATTACGTTGAAGGTCCTACAAGGATTTGCTAAAACCTGGGCGAAACTAAGGGGAGCAACTATACTTAGTTATTTTTCAAGCCTGTCGCCCCCATGGGATTCACCTGGTACTCCGGAGTGTTTAAGGGATAGGTTGGCAATACCTCTGAGAGATGCTGGTCTAGCGGTTTGGGGGAATCTTATCCCCAACGGCACTCTTATTTCATGGGATCAACTTAAAGATATAGTCTGAGATTACCTCTCTAGGTTTAAATACCTCCAGTTGAAAAGCTGGACCCAATCCAAACTAGAACATAGGAACCTTGTAGGGGAAGGCACTTTTTTAGAACATCAGTTGGTGTCTAAGCCTTGGGGGAGAAGGGAGGTCTCATTTTGGTATCAAGCCATTGCAGGGTACGTGGATGGTGCTTTCAAGCTCGCCGAGGAACTATGGGGGGGGGGGGGGGGGTTCCTTACCTGCACAAAATTGTGATCACTTTTGGCAGAGTTTGTGCAAGCTCTTATATGAGACGGTAAAGCCTGCATGGTTGAAGAGGAACCACCTGTTTACTATTCATAGGGCCTACGTCTCTCCACTCAAGCTTTCAAAAATCTCTTCCAGTCCTCTGGTCTGTTGTAAGAAATGTGGGTTGGCCTCAGCTTCTGACATTAATATGTTTAAAGAATGCCCTACTCTGGTGATTTTTTGGCACAAAATTGGTTGTTTTCTGACAAGGGTCTTGGGTTTTTCAATTCATATTGACATATCCCTGATCATCTTCGGACTCACAGATGAAGTAACGGGCCCTTCCAGATTATTGTTTTTTATCTCATCTTGCTAACCAGGAGGGAAATCGGTAAAAGATCTACAGAATCTTCCCCTCCTATCTTCTCAGACTGGTTGTCATCAGTTGTGGCTGTCTCTAAGCTCGACCTCGCTAGGTCTTGCAGTAAGAAGAAGTTGGCATTCTGGGATTTGTTACTACTCAGATTGGGCTCAGGAAGTGTGTGAGTTTTTTTCCCTGAGTCCTATGATTATGCTGCCTCACTCTTTAGGCTACGACGTGTGTTTCAAATGAGTACTGCAAGGGTCCCCTAGCTCTTGGAGCTCGGTAGAAGAGCTATCTCAGTTGGTCTGTCATTAGCATCCAAGTAGACGTCTGGTACCTGTAGATGGGCTTTTACATCTAATTGCCCACCTTCTTCCAGCTTGCTGAGTATGGTACAGAGATCATGGGTTCATAGTGAAGTGAGATTGGTGGCGAATGAGGGCAAAAAAAAAAAAACGAAAAAAAAATTGTTGGATGAAGTGGGGAGGCCAACAACATTACAATGGCTTTTCTTGATGATGTGCAGTAAATGTATCATTGTTATGAAGTATGTACGCAAAACCGCTATGAAATCTTTTTTAAAAAAATGAATAAGTACCAAAGCTCAAGAGTTCAAAAGGGACATGGATTTGCCAGTTTGAGTTGCCCCCGAAGGAAGAGACCACTAAGCCCATTTAGCATAAGCGTCAGTTTGGGAAAGAAACCAAGGAGTCAGCATCAGGCAATTTAAATTGCTAGGTAACTTCTGCAAATCTCCATAAGCAGTTCATAGTCAACATGCATGCAGAAAAGAAGTAATTCGTCAACATCACCATCAAGTTGCATATATGCAAATCGCCAAGTCAGTAACTGCAAAATCGCTCTCCGCCAATCTGTTAAATCAGACTATATTATATTCTTAGTGTTTCCGGGGGTGACACCTTCTGAAATCACCTCATCTAGTCAGATCACTCAGTCCAGTGATCAGTTCGTAGGGAGTGTGTGTCAGGCAACATAAAGAAGGCGCAATATTCACAGAAATAGGTGGGACAATTACGCAGTCTTTAAGCCATCTAATTTGTGAAATGTTAGAGCAATGCTCTTTTAGCTAGAGCTAAGGAGAGAGTTCAATAGGACAGTTACCCAGGCAGATGTCATAAAATGGTAACAAAGATGTAGCAAATCTTTCGTACAGTACGTGGGATCTCAGGAAATAAAACACTGTTGCACATAATTTGTTAAACTGAGAAATTCTCTCCTGAACAGTGAGCTTAGTAAGGTAGAAAACTTCACATATTGCTTTCAGGCCCATATTAATTTAAGCTACTACAACGCAGAATATGTATAATTATAAGCATACATTCATAAGAGAACATGAAAATGTCATGATTTTTGCATAACATCTGATTCACTTAGGGTCATTTAGTATGATTATTACGAATCCTCCAAAGTGTTCCAGAGGAAATTGTGCACGAAGAGATAGGAGCAGATTTTATTTCAGATTTTATTATCTCAACTTCACCCAATACTTCTTTGGTTCTCTATATGGCTTAAGAGTGAGGTAGAATGTAATAGAACGATTGTGATTGGCTGTATGAATATGGATCTAAGCCATTGCATACCATGGCTAAGTTATGTTACATCAACTCTAGGGACGTTGGGCAAACCCCAGCTGTTCAGTACTCCTGAGTTGATCTGTAAATAAGACATAGCTTGGGTCAAAGAGGCCTTTAAGCTAACCACAAGAGAAGTAAGGTTCCAAGCAGCTCAACATAAAGACAGTTACAAGCAGTTTATGATGGTGAAATCCACGAATAAAATGGAAATGTATTTAACTCTGGATATGTCAGCCGAGCACAGAAGACTGTTGACATACTTGTGTAAACCTGTTTCCCCAGTTGTTGATGGGGTGGCATAAACCACCAGTTCTCCCTTTTTGCACTAGACACTTTACACATTGTTTTTATTTGTCCTAACTGGTCAGCCTTAAGAGAAAAGTATGCTCATCTTCTCTTTGTGCCTTTGAATTTTTATCAAGTGTGACCGGCCTTACTTTACCTGCAATTATTAGACTCACCTAAAGGCTGCTGTTTTCATCATGGTTTTTGGCAGGGTTGTATTTTGATAATTTGTGAAAATATCATTAATTCTGTGTTATAGCGTTATTTCATTAATACGTTTTCTTAATGATGTGCTTTTTTGATTTCTTACGCAAATTCTATAAAGATATTTATGATGATTATTAGATTAATGGTTTTAGGTGGCCCCCACTATTTCTTGCTAACATAGCAGCCCCTAATATTGAGATTTTTGTTTATTAGGTTTTATTAGGATGAGCCCCTACACTGTTTATTTACAACCATTTCTTCCCTCCTCAAAGAAGTCTCTTATTTTATCTTGTGCTTTAGCACATATCATCATGGTATGTTATGTATATTAGTAATGAATTTGTAATTGTTTTATCTTATGCCACAATCATGTTTTATATATTTGTTTGTATTCTATGTCTGCGCTACGTCTGTATGTACAGTTGTGACAGGATCTGACTTGTGGGTGTTAATATGTAATCGTATGGCCTAAATTGTCAGGATAAAGAGTTATTGATTGATAGTATGATTACAAATAATATGTGTCAGCATAGGGTACTTGTAAATTTTGTTTAAGTACCAACATGTAAATATATTTCAGATTATACGTTTAACATTCCGTTTCAAACAAATAAAATTGATATATGTGTGAAGTGAATTCTCTATAAGTTTCACAGAAGCATCATTATTAGAAATGTGTAGCACCTACTTTTCTTTTGTCATTTTTGGTGCACACGGTTACACACACAAAAGAGAAATTGTTAAAACGATTCACTATCATAATCAGTTTTAATCATAAAAGTTGATATATTTCATTAGCCACTCTTTCAGATAAGTGATGTTTAGAAATGATTAGTGGTAAACTTTAAAAGCTGAGAGTTTACTATTTGCACATTCTTTTAGCACACATTAATAACATGTAATTTGTTTCTTTAGTAATTCACAATCTATATTAAATTCACTAATGATATCATCTAAGCTACTCTTTTTCTACATGCTTTTATGATGTAGTAACTAAAATTCTTTGTTTTCGTCATCTTTTCTATAACGTGTATTTGGTACACGTTTATTATTTTATCTCAGAAAGTGTCATATTCGGTTTTTCTTGTCATAAAATGTAAATATGATTTCCTATTTAACAATTCCCTTATGGAATGTTCAATGTTTGCTTTTAAAAGTGAACACAGTTGGAGCCTGCCTCTGGGCCCTTTGCATGTATCCGGAGCTGCTGTTTATTACAAAAAAGAATATGAGGATAACTGCTGAGTATGGACCTTCATTTTTAACAGTCCTGCATTATGATGAGGCTGTATCTAGAATACTTTACTGAACTGAGCACAACCATTATTGAACTGGGGTACCTGCACCTGAGCCTTGATAAATGTTGCACAACACTAACCTAACAGGGACCTTCCTAGACTCACAAGAGAGGGAGTCGTGTGAAAGAGAGAAGAAGAAGACAGTAAAGGCAGTATCCCATGGCGCAGTAGCCTAAGTGGCAGTGCAGATTAGTGCACCTGCTGCAGTATACCATTTTAAGCATGTCTATCAGCCAGATTCATCATTGTCCCCTTTTGCGAGTCCTTAATAGCGATTATTAAGGAATCGCTATTAAGGACTTGCAAAACGGGATTGATGTAGGAATAGCAAAATAAATTGCGATTCCTACAGCTTCCTTATTTGCGATTAGCAAATTGCTAATCGCAAATAAGGAATAACTCCCCATTCATTCCTCTGGGCCTAGGCCCATAGGAATGAATGGGGAGTTATTCCTTATTTGCGATTAGCAATTTGCTAATCGCAAATAAGGATGCGATTTCAAGGGTGCCAGGGGTGTCCAGAGGACACCCTGTAGCACCCCTGAAATGAAAATGTAGACTGATGTTGTGCACACACATGTCCAAAGGACATGTGTGTGTTGAGCATACAACTTAGAAAAATGCACTAAAGTGCATTTTTCTAAGTTTTCGCTATTTACCACGAAGTCAGACTTCGCGGTAAATAGCGGCCAAAAATTGCGAATTCGCAAATAAAAAATGGTTAATGAATTGCATTTAAGGAATCTCAAATAGAGAGTCCTTAAATGCAATTCCTCGCAATTTAGCGATTTTGCTATTAGTGATTTTTGCAATTGGGATGATGAATCCCAAATGCTAAAATTGCGCTCGCAAAGGGCCAGATTCTCAGAATCTGGCCCTTTGCGAGCGCAATTTTCAAGGATGAATCTGGCTGATTGTGTCTTAATCAAATAACGCTCTGGGCTGGACAAACAGATATTTCTCTGCTGGGTGGTCTGAGTTTCCATAACCCCTACGCTACCTCTCTCAGAAGTGTGCGAATGCTCCAAAGTGCTACCACTGAGAATCAATTGCTGAAGGGTTGTACGTGGCCCAGTTTGTGAAGCAAAAGTAGTACAGACTCGGGCGCATCCAGGTAAACCACTCCTGCCCTCACAGCTGAGGCTGAGTGGCACCTGCTTACCCCATGCTTCTTGAACTGAATCTGACACATGCCCCCTGCCAGAAAGGATATATATTCAGAGTGACCATCCTAAGTCTATATAGTTAGTGTCATTCACTTATCACTACGTTTTCAATGAGAGTCAAGAGCTCAATGAATTCAAGAGGTAAGAGGAATGGGGCAAGAGGCACTAAAGGCACTGAAGAAAAAGAATGAAAACAAGATTTTTTTTAAATAAAACTAATGCTATTTTAAAAACCACTTCACAACTTTTGGTTAATTACCAGTACTTCACAAGAAATGACATAAATCTTTGTGTTGTTCTTGAAGAGTTATTGTACTTAAGCTAACGTTTAGTGCTATGATGTGACTTTGCAAGCACCATATTGAATGTGTTTCAATACTTCTGAGATGTGCTATTTAGGTCCTGCTATCACCATACCTTGTGTGATCAACAGAAAAAAGCTTTAAGAAAACAAAATTCTGAGAGATTTTGGCTCCTCCCACATATTAACCTTGATTACAGCATTTGATTGGGCAGAACTTGTGTGGTGCTACCGAGAAAAAGTGCAGTGCTTGTGGCACTTCTATTGACTCCTAACATGGCAATCCCATTGAAACGCAATAACGTGGCAGAGTACAAGAAGAAGACCCCTCCACAATGATATGATAGTTTTGGCTAAGAATATTACCATGTGAGCCAACAACAGTATAACTGCTAGAAATATTGGTGAATAGAGGTTCACAACAAGGGATTCCCCCCTCCAAAATGGTTTCTATGTCCAGCATGATGATGCAGAGGCATTTCCACCTGTTTTCTTTTTCCACCCTACTTGCATTAGCGACATTCAAAACAAAAAAGTGTATTTGTCCAACCTCCCTTGCACTTCAGAGGTGCTGCTCACTACAACCTTACCCTGGGGTCCTGCATCGCAACAGCCTCACCCCAGTCCCTCCTCCTACGCCAACCTACTGCATTTGTAGACGTGTGCATGTTCACAAGTATACGGTAGTTTAATGTGTGCTGCGTCACAGGTGTGGTCTGGAAGTGTTGAGTGGCAGTGAGTTGTGTAAGTGCAGGGGAGGCAGTGTGGGTGCAGGGTGGAAGGAATGTCTGTGTAAGTGCAGGGTGAGAGGTATGAGTGCAGGGTGAGGATGTGCCCCTTGAAAAACTCGGTGACCAGCGTGCTCCTGTGAGTTGATGGGGAGAGTGAAAGGTGAGCCTGTGTGAGCGGAGGATGACTTGTGAACCTGTGTGAGTGTAGTGTGGGCTGTGTGAATGCAGGATGATGTATCCCTAGACACTCTAAGGAATTAACCGTGGCAGTTTGCAAGTGGGGATTCAGGTGTAATTTGAACCATGGTCTTCAAAGCCGATCCTGCCAGAAAATGTCAGCCTTTGGAATATGCTGAAGTTACTTTTCTGAAGCTGGGAAAGTTGTGGGAGGCAAGACCCAGATGCTAAGCTCTGGCTGTGGAAAAAGTCCTCTTGGAACTTTTGGCCAATACGTCTTGTGGATTCTGCGAACCACTCTCTTATAGCAATCACCAAGTTGGTTCCCCCTACGTCTAGTGGCTACATTTTGCATCATAAAACCAGGAAACACGGTTTCAAACACGGTTTACCTGCTCCAAAAATCTATTTTACCTTAAGCAATTATCTTATTTCACAGTTCCTCCATGTCTTCTATCGTCTCTCTTTTAAGAGTACCTTAAATAAACGTCAATTTATCATGTGCCCTCTACAAGAACTTCACTGTTATATGTTTTAATAGACTTTAATGTTGCTAAATATGTTTTAAAAATGTAAGCGGGGTTAACATGACAACGGACGTGCCTCTTTGTTCACTACTAGCCAGGGACACTGGAATTGTGTGGCAGAAGAGGATCAAATTACGCAGCAGTGTTGACTAAATTATGTGCCACGAAAAGGCAAATTATATGGCTTAATGAGGCGCATTTTATGATAGTAATACCTCATTGTTTTGTTATTTTTACCCATGGTTACATGGTCACTGAAAGAGTTCACTTATTAATACCAATTTACCATCTAAATACAGCATTAAGCAACTGAAATCTGACCATTCACCCTATGTGAAGTGCCTACCAGAGCGCAGGAGCATGTATTGCCATGTTTTTTATTACATTTTGATCCATTTGAGCTGGAAACTATTGTTTGGGGTCAAAGTCTAAAGATTGTGCAGCAGACAAAGGATTCATGTGGCAAATGTTGCAAATCCAATATTATTTAAAAAAAAAACTCGAATTGCATAATTCAAGTGGCCCTGCTAATAGCATCATCATTGCAGGCAGTAAAGTTTCAAAGTTCATGCTTGGAAACAGTGAACCATGATAAGTCGGTCAATGCAGAAATTCATTTTAGTGTACTTAAGTGAAACATTTCCAAGTTAAAGAAATATACTTTTTGAAATGTGAGTCTCTGTCAGATTTTTAATTGCTGTATTATATACCACGTCAAGTTTTTTTTCAATTCCTATTTTGCAGCTTACAGGCTAACCAGGCAAATGGCTGGGCATTTTATATTACTGTGCTGCATGGCCACTTTTGTATTGTAAATGAAATCCTTTCATCCTTTCTCCCCCTCTGGCAGCAATAGTCCATAACAAGAGTGGGGACAGCATGTGAGGGGAGTGGTAGCAATTAAAACACACAAAGACCTGTGAACTGATAAATGGCCTTTCGAAGACCTGCAAAGTACTTTGGACAAGGCCCAGTCTGAGTCACCAGCCCTTGCCCAGCCCCAGCCCACGACAGCGGATGAACTGCCTACGCACTCCACAACTCGGTCTACTGCAGACGCAGGGGGGCTAAAGCCCTTTCAGTCTAAAGGGCGGTACAGGCCTGGCATGTACGATGTGGGAGAGTGCTGGAGTGAAAGGATTCTGCCAGATGTCAGTTGATTAAGCTCAGAGTGCTGTTCCTTGCTGAATGGATACTTAGGGTAACCTGTAACTGTCATCTTATACAATAAACATGCTTAATGTACCTTCTAAAGTGAGGACAATGCACTTAATAAGTCTAAAGCATCCGAGATGCCAATCATCCAAAGATATAGCACAGACTGCTCCCACAGGTTACCAGGAACCTGCTGATGAGGAGAGAAACAGGCTTCACCTGTGCAAAGGAGTGGGCCTGAGGAAGTGCAGCCTATGAGAGAGAGAGAGAGAGAGAGAGAGAGAGGGTGAGAGAGAGAGTGCAGCCGCTGTTGCTACAGAAGACTCGTTGCTTCTTCACCTGAGCTGCCTCAGCCAAGCAGTGACACTTCAGCGAAGGAAAGTTGCTGCTGTGGCTCCCACTGTGGGGCATACTGGGAGGTTGGGCTGGTGGTGGTGGAGGTGGGGGTTGATGGGCAATGTGCAGCAAGCAGGATTGAGTTGTTTTAAGAGCATGTGGACAGGCGTGGAAGCAGCCTATTTCAGGCACAAATGCACTGCCCTATTATGCTGCAACACTCCTTTATTACAAAAGAGAGTGTGCCCCATTACAAGCTAAAGCCAAAACACAGTACTACGAGAACAAATGTTTGGAAAGGAGTTTGCCTTACAAACGACAAGCAAACTAACATGTATGACAGGCAGTGGCGGCTCGTCCATGGGGGCGTTTGGGCGCCGCCCACTGTTTTCTCGCCGTGCGAGAAGGCAGGAATAAATGGTAGTTATTACCGTAATAACTACCATTTGTTTCTGCCTTCTCGCACGGCGAGAAAGCAGAAGTTAGAGTGGGCGGTGTTACTCGAGGGCAGGGGGGAGTGGCTTGTTGTTAATACTGTCTGTTTGGGCAGCATGAGAGGCTGCCAAACAGACAGTATTAAGAACAGTGGGCAAGCCGCTCCCCCCTGCCCTCGAGTAACACCTCCCACTCTCCCTGTCTCTCTGTATGCTGCAGCATACAGAGAGAAATTACGTGCTTGGGGCAGCCGGCCGAACCAATCACAGCGCTGGCTGCGGTGGAGGGGAGGGAGGCTGCCTGCAGCCTTCCTGATCCTGATGATGAGAGCCCAGACCAGACGTCAGAGGAATTCAAAATCCAGGACGGCGGGAGTCGGGAGTCTGCAGTCTCGGGAGAGAAGCGGGAACTGAAGCCAAGGTAAGTTTCTTTTATTATATTTTATTATTTATCGTCGACGTCGCATATAAAGTGCTCTGATACATGCTCCGTGTACCCGGTACATGTATCAAGTGCTGTGCAGCTGGTCCTCACACTGGGTGTTCCTGGGCGTTACACAGAGTGTACGCATGATGTGACTTCACACTGGCTTCCCCGGCCTCCACATGGCGTGTACAGAGTCCACCACCCCGCGTGGACCCGGCGGGGGACCGGCGGATTGGACCCGGCGGCCTATGAATTATTAATCCCGGCTGCGCCTCTTCCTGCTCTCCCAGGTGCCCGCCGAGGAGCCAGCGAGCCGCTCCCTGCGCCCCAAGGCCCCCGAGATGGATGTCTTGTACAACTCCACGCTCAACATCTACATATGTGAGACACCCGAGGACTGTGGCACGGGGAGGGACGGGGAGCTCGGCCTCATCTTCTTTCTCCCTCGAGAAGAACCTTGTCCTGGGGTGGCCCTCAACCACGTCTTCATTAGCTTTACCCTCGCCATCTGTAAGGCGAGATGCCAGGTGGACTGGGCACGGGAAGGTTGGGGGTTTTCAGCTTTGCGCCAGCCTCCCTCCCCCCAGAGACCCGTGCCTGTGGTGGTCCAAGCCTTAAGCAGCGTGACCCACGGGGGCAGTTATGAGTCGGATAGCAGGTCGGGCAAGCGTAAATCTGCTCCAGTGTGCATCAGACACCAGCTTATTGATAGAGACACAATACAAAATTGGTGACACTCATCCTGAACTTTTACGCCTCACTAGTTTCAAATGTCACCAGCCGCCACTGATGACAGGACTGGACTGGGAATCCTAAGCAGCCTTGGCATTATTGTCAGACCAGCCCATGAGCGGGGTGGGGATAGTGCAAGTGTAAAGCAATGCTTCTTTTGTTACTGATGGCCGTTATTGCAGCAGCGCTTCAACTGACCCCAGTCAAAAAAAAAGTGCCCCGATGCAAAACCAGCCCCCACACTTCCAGCCTCCAGAGGAAACGCCCAATGCCCGCTATGGCCAGTCCAACCCTATGTACATATCATTAAAACATGCATTTGGTAGTAGTGGTTTGCTTTATTGTATTCAGCTGCAGGGCTCCTGCTCAATACAACAATAAGTTAAATACAATATAATTTCTCTAATATATAGGACTAAATACCACACTTACAGTTTCTAAGAGATGTCATCATGCCAAAGGCTACTAATATTCAATTTATGGCACTCAATATACCCACTTTGGAAGTAAGGAGAGCTGACCCTGTCGAAAGGAAAATCAAAAAAAGAAAATGCTGCAATCAAATATTGGGTTACAGAAACGGCTTTCCGTGGATCATTCAACTTATTCACATGGTACAAATGGATATATGTACATGGGTATTTAAATGCCAGCCCTGTGCATTCTGCTGTGACCTGTATGGAAATGGAGGACACTGCCATAAATCCCTGTAAGAGTATCTCAAGATTTCATCCTTATGAGAATTATAAAATGGGTATCAATAAGTTAATCAACAGGAGCACTTTTTGTTTATATTGGTACCAACCAGTGAAATACACCGGAGCAAGCACCACACAGCAGAAAATGATTATATATTTTTTTAATGAAGAAAAAAAAAAAGGTATCAGTAGAGGTTAACATTTCAATGCCTGTACTCTAAAAAGCATAATAAAACATTTCTCAAAATTAGTAAAACGCATCCGGTAAGCTGCTTTTAAAACAAGCATTGGTAAATACATTAGGGTTCGCCTATGTAATTAATAATAAGCTTTTTTTGTTGTAAGTTGTAGCTTGCTGAGTAGTTGTAAAATATAAGTTACAGAGAGTCTGTTAAAGTGTTATGACTTGCTTGTGTAAAAAAGGCAATATATTTTGCTGTTACTAGTGTTAAAGTGCGGGTAAGCAATAGCAACATTTTGAAAAATAAAACAAAATTATTGATGTCATGGCAATATCATGTGTTTAGAGGAGTTCTCTCAACTTTTGGGCCGGTGGCAGTGCACCTGTTGCATCATTCAAATCATGACCCTGTAAAGTAACTGCACTGACTGTTTAGTAGTAAAATATTACAATATTTGGTGTTCAGAGGGGTTCCTAGAGCTTTTGGCCTGGGTGTCCCTTTTCCTGCTGCGTCATTGAAATCATGACCCTAGTGCCCCTAAGGTAACTACTCTTGTGACTGCTTATTTGTGTAGTTAAATATGGCAATATTTGGTGTTTAGAGGAGTTCTGACAACCTTTGGCCCCGGTGCCACTGCACCTGCAGTACCATTGAAATCCTGGCTGTAGTGCCTGCTAGATAATTGCACTTGTGACTGCACGTTTAGTAGTAAAGTTTCGCAATATTCTGTGTTTAGTGGGATCCCTAGATCTTTTGGCCCAGGGACGCCACAACAACGAGGCCAACACCAAGGGGACTTCAAGCCCAAGATTTCCAGACTGCCTGCTCTGGAGAAGGAGGGCCTCCACCGCGCTTAAAAGCGCCAACGATCTCCCGCGACGCGGGATGCCATAACAGCAATGCCAACACCAAGGGGACTTCAAGCTCCAGAATTCCAGTCTGCCTGCCTGCCTGTCTGATCTAGGGGAGGAGGGGCTCCACCCTGCTTAAAAGCGCCAACGATCTCTCGTGAAGCGGGACACCACCACAGTGAGGCCAACACCAAGGGGACTTCAAGCCCCAGAATTCCAGTCGGCCTGCCTGCCTGCCTGCTCTAGAGGAGGAGGGGTTCCACCGAGCTTAAAAGCGCCAATGATCACCCACGACGCAGGACGCCACAAAAGCGAGACCAACACCAAGGGGACTTGAAGTCCCCTTGGTGTTGGTCTTGCTTTTGTGGCGGCCTGCTTGCTCTGGAGGAGGAGGAGGGGCTCCACAGCACTTAAAAGCACCAACGATCTCCCACGGTGCGGGATGCGCACGGGATGCGAAAGGCCGAAGCTCGGGCCAAGGGTGGGCCCTTCCTTGCCTGTCATTGCCAGGAAGAGGCAGGGCAGGACCACCCCTCTTACGCCTGGCTGTATGATGCCTGCCATCTGAGGTACTGTGCCTGTTTTATTTTCTCCTCACGAAGCTCTCAGGCTGCTCGAAGCACAGGCATACAGCGTCGCTGAGACTCACTTGAATGCCAGGTGCATGATAGCAGGGCAATACTCACGAAGGTCTCAGGCTGCATGTAGCACACGCACACAGCGTCTCTGAGACTCACTTAGACTCTGGGTGTGCACGATAACAGGGCAAACCTCACGAAGATCTCAGGCTGCACAAAGCACACAGCGTCGCTGAGACTCGCTTGGACTCCAGGTGCCCATGATCACAGGGCAATTCTTACGAGGGTCTCAGGCTGCAAAACGCGCAAGCACACAGCGTCACTGAGACTCTCCTGGAAACTTTTGTGTTCCTGAGTTTCCACAACAGGGAGCCAGCTCACCTAAGGCCCTTGGGGATAAGTTACTTCCAGACACAGCACACAGCAAAGTCCTTTCAAGTGTAGCGTTCTAATCTAGGATCCTGATCGATAATGTGACCTTATGCCCCTATACGGCTATAAATCCATTTATTGCCTATATTGGCATAACCGTTCAAGTGCAATATTCAGAAACTCGTCTCTGGCCTCACACGAACAGAGCCACGCTTCAGAATCACTTACTCTGCCACTTCCTTTGCAGCCAATTAGTGCAATGACACAGCAGAAGTTACTATCTAAGATTCCTAGATTAACACTCCGAGTTCTTCAACAAGATAAAAACTCAGCAACCAGGGAAATCCCGCTTGCTATGTTTTGATTAGTAATAGAACTCTAATGAGCACTGATAGACGATCACTTCCTAGTGACATCTTTATTGACGTCTTATGTCCATAAACTTACGTCAAACAAGGCACCTTTCAGGTATAAATACTACCAATGCTGCCTTAAGCTGTGTGCTGTTTGCTGTTTGCTGTTTTCGCTGTTGCTGTCTTCGCTGAAGAAGCCGCTGTTATGCTGATGATACCATAGCTGCTATCGCTACTGCTATCGCTGCTAACTAGCGAACGATGGTGTGGTGAACTTAGGAGCTGAACAGCCGTCCCCTGCAAGAGCCCAGCAGATGCAAGCTGCCCGCGGACGCTGCCCCTCCTCCTCCTCCTCGACGCGCTGAGAAGAGACGCTGTCTTTCTCCTGCAGAGAAATCCAGCTCCGGCGTTTCCAAGCCACTCTTGCGAGTGACTGGGATATCGAGTTCCCTGAAGGAGATACCAGACCTCCCGCATTCTATTCCAGAGGTATGGTGTTGACTAAACCCTTAGAGAGAATTCTTGAAGCAAACCTTGGCAAAACCAACTTAACTTAGAGCTACTTACTTACTCCCCTCCCAAGTATTAGGCTTAGGTCAGGTACACTGGGGTAGGCGTAGTTAGAAGCACCAGTTGAGTATTTTAGCCTAATGTATATATGAATGTATATATATGTTTTATTCATTTTAAACCATTGTATGGCTAAGAAACCATATCAATGCTTTTACAGTATTATTTCGCAATACTCATCTTACTGTACGTACTTTTTATAATAACAAGTCTTGCAATTGTGGCAATTCATTTCTCTTGTACGAGAAGAAAGACTGTTCAATAAATGTTACCCTTTATTGAAAACGCCTGTCTCTCTATTCTCTACATATTGTGAAAGTAATCTGCACCAACCTGACTGAGTAAAATAACTGTCTATTGTTCACACGACTCTAGAGATTGACTCTTATCTGAGGAGCAAAGTTGTCATGTTGCACGGTTGTTGGAAAACTGAATCCCTTCTTGTCTGTACCAAGGAAGCTGATCACTTCCTATTCAGAGAAGAAAGTTTCCAGTGACCTCTGAGCTAGTTGGTAACAAACCGAATTAAGTTTAGCATAGTCAGTAGAGGCCTGGAAGATCCGCACTTCTACGTCGATACTACTGTTTATGTTATTCCAATGCGCAGGGCCTATTGGGAAAATAGGAACTACACTACACAAGCAGTGGGACATAGCACACAGCAAAGTCCATTTAGCCTCTCCTTGGTTAAAGCAGCAAACTGCAGGCCAGCCCCAGAACACACAGCAAGGGTCAGTCCTTTCCTTCAGTCTCTTCAGCTGTTTCTTTCTTGGCAGAGGTTCCCCTTGACCAGGAAGTAGGTTTAATCCTTTTCAGTCTTTTTCAGTTCAAAAATAATTTTATTAGTCATAAAATAAGGCATCAATACATAGTACATGAAAAGAATTGGGGGAAATAAGGGAAAGGGAAAAGGAAACAAAGAAAGAATAATCAGGATATACTTTACAAGGGATAACGTGACAAAAACTGATCATGGGCAATAGGATTAAATATAGGGGATTTAATTGTGGGTTTCTAACACGCTAGAATCGACTCCTGAAGGAGTATCGCTGCGCAATAGACCGCTGGGGAACCTGTCCTGGCTTTCCCTGTGAGATGGTCCCTACTGGGTATCTCCAAGGTGAAACCAGGCATCCCAGCATATATGGGGGGCCATTGTGGAGATGAGGCAAGCTAATGCCCAGAGTTGCCGAGTGTGATCCCTGGTTAGAGTAGGCACCGAGGTGAGAATTATAGAGTCCGCTGACCCTGGTCCACGACCCTGCCACGTCGGGAATTGAACCCTGGTCCTGGGCCGTTCTCTGCTCCCAGGTCTACTGCCTCTAACCAGTGAGCCACACCACTCCACACAAGTGAGCCACACCACTCCACATGGTTATACATCAAAAGCAGGTGCGAATGAGAACATATCAGGTAATATTGCAGAAAGAGAAAGGTAATGCAAAGGGTATCAGGGGTACTTGGGGACCTCCTGCTGGGCAGGTCGTGGGCAGAATGAACGAGTCGTACAATTATCTAAATACATCGTAACAGGAAGCCATAAGTCTGCACGTTTTGCTGCCATTTGGGCAGCAAAAACAAAAGCAGTGTCAAGCGTGTGATTATGACAAACATTGTACCACCATGCTTTAAAAGAAATGTTAGAAGAAGCCTTCCAATTGATGGTAATCTGTTGGAATGCAACAGCCAACAGCAAGTCAACAATACGAACATGTAGGTCAGTCCCCTCCCAACAAGGTGAAAGACTCCCTAGAAAGAGATGAGTGTGAGACAGGGGAATACAGGTATGGAAATTTACGTTAATTTGAGCCCAGACCTGCAACCAAAAATCATGTACATGCTTGCAGAGAAATAACTTATGAAACAAGGTAGCGTGTGGCAAGGAGCAAGACCAACAAGCGTCTGAAATGCTTGTTTAGGGTAAAAGGAGTGTGTAGCAGCCTGTTGTAGATGAAAAACAAGGATTGCGTCAAGGACGCCGCTCTAGACGTTTTACGAACCTTTGTCCATAACTTGTCCCATAAGGATACTGGCCATGATGTAGCAAGGTCATGTTCCCACTGTTCTTCCACCCTAGACTTAGGCCTAAAAGATGCATTGGCATGAAGGTATTTGTAAATAACAGAAGCTTTAGGACCCTAGCCCACAAAGGACAAGGGGAATTGGGGTCTTGCAACCAAAAGGAAGCTTGGCGTAACAAAAAGGCCTTTTGATAGGCTGGAAAGTCCGGAAAATTACCTCCACCTTCAAAAGTAGGGCGGATTAATCTGGCAAGGGACATTCTGGGTTTTTTGTTATGCCACAGAAAGGAGGATAAGACCGAATTGATTTTCTTGAAAAATTTGGCTGGGATAGAAACAGGGATATTAGAGATTGTGTAGAGAATTATGGGGGATAACATCATCTTAATGGTGTCGAGAGGACCCCACCAGGACAAATAGAGAGGATGCCACCTAGCCGTTAGGTCAGATATTTTTGGAGTGCATTTAGTCAAACAGAGGGAGATGGTGTCTGAAATGGAGGGGGTGATGTGCATACCTAAGTATTTAATATGAGAGGGACTCCAGGTAAAGTTGGAAGCATTGAAATCAGGTTTAAAAGTGAACTTCGTTAGGGGTAAAATCTCACATTTGTCGTTGTTGAGCTTGTAGCCAGAGATTGCGGAATAGTTCCGCACTTCCTCCAGGCATGTGGGAATTGAGTCTGTGGGGTTGGAGATGAAGAGTAAAATATCATCTGCATAGGCAGCAAGTTTAATGGGAGACTCCGCGGTCTGAAAACCATGTATGTCGGGATTCTGGCGAAGATTGGACAGAAAGGGCTCTAAAGCCAGGTTGAAAAGGAAAGGTGAAACGGGGCAGCCTTGGCGAACACCTCTACCCAGATCAAAGTAGGAGGAAATCTGACCATTCGCATAGACCGCAGCGTGTGGGTGAGAGTACA
This sequence comes from Lissotriton vulgaris, assembly GCF_964263255.1. Classification (NCBI taxonomy): domain Eukaryota; kingdom Metazoa; phylum Chordata; class Amphibia; order Caudata; family Salamandridae; genus Lissotriton; species Lissotriton vulgaris. The sequence continues at coordinate 1,249,584,128 of NC_141685.1, forward strand.
GCAGTGAAACTAAGGAAATAAATTTGGGGCCAAAGCCAAACCATCCGAGAGTATGGAAAAGATATGGCCATTCGACCCTATCAAACGCCTTCTCGGCGTCTAGGGCGATCGCTGCAAGGGAATGTTGGAGATGCGATGACTTCGATAATATGTTAAATAAGAGTCTGGTGTTATCGGTGATGTACCGCCCTTTAACAAAACCAGACTGCTCTTCGCCTAAGAGGTCAGGGAGTAAATGGTCCAGCCTTATCGCCAACGACTTAGCGAAGATTTTATAGTCAATGTTTACAAGGGAAATAGGCCTGTAATTTTTGCAATGCTTTGCATCCTTTCCTTCTTTGGGTAATAAACAAATGTGTGCAACGGAGAAGGCCCCTGAGGAGTTGCCTAGAGCTGCAAAAGTATTTAGGAGAGAATGGAGTTTTGGAATCCGTAACTTTGAAAAGTGGAGATAAAATTCAACAGTAAAACCGTCTTGTCCAGGGGCTTTGTTGAGTTTGAGATGCTGGAGCGCAATGAGCAATTCCTTCTGCGAAATGTCAGACTCCAAGAGGGAAAGATCAAGAGGGAAGTATTCAGTCTTTTGAATAGTAGAAGTGTGTGAGGGATTGGAGAGAGGGTTGAGTTTCAGAGGTGTAAAGAGTTTTTTAGAAGCGGGAGAACTCAGTAAGAATGTCGGCGTCTTTGTGCTGTAGGGTAGAATTGGTATCGTAAATGGATTCAATGTTCAGCTTGTTGTGCTTGACCTTCAAATAATTGGCAAGAATTTTCCCAGCTTTGTTCCTACCACCATAAAACTTAGCACTTGACTTTAGCAAATACAAGGAGGCATTTTCTGTAGATTTCTCATTAAATTTCATCTTGGCAGCGACAAGAGCCGTCAGACTATCTTTTGAATGCGAAGTGGAGTAGGCGTGTTCCAATCTCTTAATGTCACAAAGAAGATTTTTAGTGAATTGACGTGCAATCCTACGCTTCTTTGCGACATAGCCAATAATAAAGTCGCGTGCTGCTACCTTAAAAGCATCCCAAATGGTATGTTTCGGGATGGAAGGGGCATCATTGAACAAGAAAAATTCATCAAAAAAGGCAGTGAAGGAAGCAGTGAATTTGGGATCCAGGAGGAGGGTATTGTTAAAGCGCCACCTTTTGGGCCCATCAATCTTAGGGATCACGTCAACACTGATTAGAACAGGGGCATGATCCGAGAGTAAAATCGGACCGATTTCAGCAACAGTAAGTGTTTGAGCAAGATTGTGAGAAACAAAAATATAGTCGATCCGCGACTGGGATCGGTGGGAAGGAGAGTAAAAAGTAAACTCCTGCAAGGTCGGATTGCAGAGTCGCCAGGAGTCGACAAGCTTATGTTGGGAGATGGCTTGAGTAAAAAGTCTATGTGATTTGTTGGGAATATAAGTGGCATCGGAATTCCTGTCAACAAAAGGATCTAGGGGTTGGTTACAATCACCAGCGAGGATAACATTTTCATCCATAAATTGGGTAATACATTGAGAAAACTCAGCCCAAAAAAGAGGTTCACCATTGGTGGGAGCATAGACATTAAAGAGAGAGATTGGAATACCTCTAAGAGATAGTCTGACATGTGTCCATCTGCCGTTAATATCTGACTCTTGGGAAATGGTTATGAGAGGGAGAGATCTACGACATAAAATTGCTACGCCGTTACGTTTACCATCACTTTGTGAATAAAAAACCTCACCCACCCAACCTCTCTTAAGCTTTGCAGACTCTGTGTCAGAAAGGTGGGTTTCCTGGAGGAATGCCAGATCAACATTCAATTTGGCTAGATGTAATAAAATTCTCTGACGCTTAATTGGAGAACTAATACCCTTAACATTCCACGATACTATATTGAATGACATACTATAAACAGTAATCCATAGGAAACATAGTAGGCAAAATCAGGATAAAAACCCATGAATAAGGATGGAAAAAGAGAAGATAGATACGTAGTAGAGATTAAGAAAAGAAAAAGAAAGAGGAGATTGATGAGAAAGAGATAATATGCAGGAAGAGGGAACAAAGCGGAAACTAGAAATATGCTCAAAAGGGTCAGATTGAGAAGAGAGAAGGCATAAAGATGAGTACAACCTGAAAAAAAAAAGTTATCACTCCTGCACAAACAAGGAAGCTGATACACAAGAGGAAGGGTAAAAAACAAAAAAACGAGAGAAGAGGAATAAACAAAGGAAGAACATACCTACAAAAGGAGAAGACGAGAAGGAGCCGAGGGGGAAGGGACCACATAGGTAAGGTAACACATCCGAGGTCAGCTGGGCAGGAAGCCAGGGAGACATCATCAGACAGGGAAGGATTTCTGTGGAGGCAAAGAGGGGAGACACGAGATCAGGTTACAAACATAGGTCGAAAGAGATCATGGAACAATCAACAACCATGCAACTTAAGGGAAGTAACAGTCTAAAGAGTAAAACGTTATAGAAAGGCACAACATGACCAAAAACAAGAACATTATGAAAACAAGCAAGACTTCAGCTCAGCCAGGGCAAGAGGAGGAAGGTCCAGAGGAGTCCATGGCGGTAGTCTTATGTGCGTTGATGAAGCTCTGCAGTCGCCGTAGATCTTCATAGGTGGTCGTCCTGTTGTTGTAGGTGACTTTAAACAAGCAGGGATGATACAGGCCATATCTAGCACCCATGGAACGAAGGTCGTCTCTTATGCCTAGGAAGGCCTTCCGATGATTCGCAGTCGCCTTTGCATAGTCCGGAGCGAAGAACAGACCATGTTAATTTTGGAGAAGCCTTGGCAGCCGCTAGAACCTTCAGAAGGTCAGTGTACTCCAGAAAATAGAGAATGACGCCTCTTGGTCATTGTGATATGGAAGCAGATGTAGGTGGGTGGCCTAGTCGATGAGCACGCTGAATGTTAAGGTTCGTACCTTCTGGTAAATGGAGCAATTTAGGGAGGAAAGATTTGAAAAAAGCAAGTGAGTCCGAGCCCTCGAGACCTTCTGTCAAGCCATAAATGCGAAGGTTATTCCGCCTGTTTCTATTTTTCAACTCCTCTACCTGTCTCTGGAGAGCGTCCACCTGTGAGGTTAGATGAGAAACTGTGGTGCGAGTTTCCTGAAGTGATGCGACGGACTGTTCAACTGAGAAGGCTCTCGTTTCAATTTGTGACCAATTGTCCGTAAGAACTTGAAGCTTGACATTGGTTTCCTCCATAAAAGGACGCAAGGTCCCGATTTCCTCCAGAAAAGGGCGAAAAGATCTTATCTCTTCCAGCAAGAGTTCCATTGAGACAAGCGTGGACTGTTTGAGTGACGAAGGGGGGTCCATTTACTGTCTTTTGATGTTGGTTTTCCCCGGTATTGGCTAAGAGGGTTCCATGGCTATGTCCGAGCTAGACGAAGTGAGAGAGTCCGCTAGTTTAGAAAAAGCAGAGAATACTTTGGAATTTTTCACAAAGGCCACCTTTGTTGGTGTTTTGGAAGGTAGGCACGACATAGATTTAAGCCGTCCCATAAAAAAGCAAAGTAGAATGAAACAGCCACGCAACGTGCGCTGTCTGCGCAATGGGATGGACAATGTCACAGGGAGGTGTGAGGGAACTGTGAAGAGAACCCCTGAAGAGAGGAGGAAGGCACTGTTGTCGTTGAGGGGAATCACTCGTTGAAAGTGCCAGGCACAGGGTGCAGAGATGCGGCTGACCGGATGGAAGCTGAGTCTAAGAGTTGAAAATTATGTCACCGCCCTGAGCCACAGGACGCTATAAATGGATACATATCCAGAAGTAAACATGCGTATGTAAACACAGAATGCCACACAATAGAGAGAAGTAGCGGCTCTCAGGCAGAAATACGTGCAGTTTACCAGGAAGCTGAAGAAAAGTAAGTAGTTCAAAAAGTACTCCTGGCAGTAAGAAGTAAAATGCCCAAATTACATTCAAGATGGGTAGAGAGTTACAGTGGCAGCCATTCGCGCATCTGAAAGCACCAGAGTCTTATCTAACATAAACGCCAAAGTAAAGGCTCACCACCATACTTAGAATCGAAGTCATCACTCACCACGACGTCAACAGGGTCAGAAACAGCATTGGCCAACGATATTTGGGCAAGAAGCAGTTTCTATTGGCATACAAACTCGTGCACCATCATCAAGAACAGAGTAGGAGGGTACTGGAGGAGGCACAAAATGGCAAATAAAAATAACGATGAGGCGGTGATAGTTCGGCGTGTTTCTGAAGTAGGTAGACCAGACTGCGTCCAAAGGGCAAGGAAAAATATCTTGGTAGTTCCCCCCACCTCTGTATCCAGTGAGAGTAATCCAGGTTAAGTAGCGAGGCAAGAGCGTGCTGTCGTGCTAAAGGACGGACTATTCAATCACCCAGTCATCAGTAAGCTCATATCCAGCGCTCTGCGACAATTATTGAAGGAAGGGCAGCCGCCTTTGAACGTAGACACTCCTACGCCATAACAGTGAGCAATGCGAGAAAACACCAGAGGCCTCACAAAATGGCGGTCGGGAGAGTGCAATGATGCGGCAGCAAGTCACAACGATTTTGAGGTGAGGGGAAAGTTTATGAGCCACAGAAAAGTAATATAGGGAGTCTCAAAGAAGCATGGAGGTTCCGGTGAGAGAAAAAGAAAAAAAAATTCCGTCATGGAGAGAGCTCCATGAGTCGACAAGGAAGGCTGAATATGCGCGGCATCTCAAAATGGTGGCTGCGTCCGTACCTGAAACGGAGCAACCTACTATGACAAAGTTCTCCGTCTCAGGGCAGTGCAGCGGAAATTCAATCGCCGCGCTGGCATCCAGGAGTGTTCCGACGATGAAACATAGCCGCCAACCAGGAAAAGACGAGCTGCGGGTGGTACGGCTCCCGGAGCCTCAGCAGAGCCTCACACGGGCGCCGCCATTACCGTCGGGCGCCAAGCCACGCCCCCCTATCCTTTTCAGTCTTGATCAATCCATTTCTCCAAAGTTAAGGTGCTACAGCTCTCATAGTTATATCCTAAGTGTCTTTGAAGTCTTTGTGTTCAGGGGGGCACTGACCCCTGTCCAAACCAGTTCTGGCTTTCTCCTTGCCAGTGACACCTTCATCCTTTGATTAGTGGGGGTCTGGATTCTCAATCACTCAGCAGGAGCAGGACCATTGCTTTATGGCAGCAGCCCAGGCCTCTTCACCTCTAGGGACTACTCCTCCCCCTACACCTCAGATGCAGGTCAGCAGGTTGCTGTCTTACCTCATCCCCTGGATCAAGACATTCCACAGATCCTAGCACTTTCAAATCCAGACAGTCAATCCACAACCAGGCAGAGACACACAGAAATGTTAGAGCACAAAAACTCAGCCACTTCTAAAAGAGTGGTATCTAAACACAAAATGCTAAAACCACCTTCATAAAAAGATTTGTTATTACATTGTGAGTTCAGGCACGCTAAACTTCATCTCTCCATCTTAAGCCTTTGGGAAGATAGGCTGGAAAACATATTACACAGCCTCCTCATTCTGTCCTATGGGCAAGATGGCCTTCAACAGTGAAAAACAAAACTGAGAGTATTTCACTGTCAGGACATGGTACACACCTTAGTACATGTCCTAAATTTCACAATCTGCTATTCCTTGGGCAAACAGGTTCACTCCCCTATTGGACCTGTCTAATGATCCTAAGGAAGACATCCCCCAGCCTTCTCTTGTGACTATTGATGCGATCACATCGTAGAACCCCAGAATATTCAACAACTTATTAATGCGCTCAGGGCAGAAATAGGGACCTTGAGAATTATGATTGAGGGCCTCACCATCTTAGTTAAATTATTAGTGCAGAATGGCTCACCCCCCCATCAGCATGTCATACCTGCAATTGGATCTCTTTTGCAGCCTACCCGTAATCATCATATGTCCCACCAGGTAGTCACACGTGGAAGGGACACTGCTTCACATGGGCTCACTCAGCTCTACTCTGTTATTCCTGCTCATACCCAAGCACCACCAACCTAGCTAATAATTCTACTAACACAGTGGTCGTGCATGGTCTCCCTATTCATCCTATAATCACTTCTCTACCCCAGGGACAACTACTGCCATGTCACGGATGGAACCAGCCAACTCACTGACCAATTCAACACTTGCCACACGCCTAGAAAATCTACATTGTCAATGTCCCCAAACTCAATAAAAGGAAGGGGTATGAGGGTGAGGATTCTCTAATAAAGCAATCCACTGGATCCATCATATCAGGGGCTGTCGCTTAGTAATCCGAGATGACAATATTAGGGTTCGGAGTTGTACTTTCCCTGCCCAACAATTTGATTGCATCAAACTCACCCTAATTTTGAACTTGTTCCCCTGATGCTTCCTCTATCCAGTTTAAGGGCTTTACACTCTATCATCAGAGTAGATTGCCTGTACTTCAACCACTTGGTCGATTAGCTGGCAGCTCCAACTTGGAAGCCAATGATTGTTCCTGAGGGAAGTTCACCAGCACCCTGGTTTAGACACTACTTCTTCCAACTATGCAGACAGCCTCCCTAGTGCTGAGGTTCAGCACATGGTGCCCCATCCTAGGGAAGATAGTCCCCTAGTGGATGCAGTACTGCCCCTACAAATGCTTCCGAGGGGGTGGGTGAAGATTTTTCGACAAGTCAAAATTCCGAAGTATCATTACAGGCCCCTATCAACCATTGCACTCCTACTCGTAGAGTAATATCATAGAATGTGGCTGGGCTAAGCAGCAAGATGTCACTCCCCCACTGAAGTGATCTAATTGAGGATTTTGACATCTGCATTTTCCAGGAGACCTGGAGTTTGGTTCCTCTATTTAAATCAGACATTATATGCTTTTGCTAACTGGCAAAGACAAAAGAGAGAGGGCGTCCGGCAGGGGGACTGATCATCTGAGTGAACATTGCCCTGAGTTGCCTGATTACCTGCCATGCAATTTCCAACCCTGATATTCTGGTGTTCAGCATCGAGGGACCTAGGGGGGAGACGTCATCAACTTGTTAAACGTTTTTGCAAGGGGCACTAAAGGAGGTAGACCCTCACCTACCATTACTCTATTGGAAGAGAGCTTGGCTAGCTGCTCACCACACTCTAGTGGTGGTAGCAGGAAACTTTAATAGTACTTTTGAACCATACGATGAAGAAGATCTGCTAGGCACCAAGGATGAGGACACCAAACGGGATTCCCCCCCCCCTTAAATCTATCCCCAGTCAAAAGATGGATGCAGATGCTCTCCAACTTAACGCCCTAAATGTAGAGTTCGGCTTCAGAGCAGGTAATGGCAGAACCCCCTTGGACAGGCAGGGCGTGAATACCTACATTAGACTTGGCTGCCCATTCTGCATAGATTACATTCTCCTTGACGTGAGGCTCTTGGGAGACTTGATCGACATCAGCGTGGGTACCACTACAGAGAGTGATCATAATCCTCTCTGTCTAAGTATGAACCCTTTGTACGAAGCTCCTTACTATCCCGTGAGCAGCTCACCTATGACCTACACAAGAAAGTTCATCCCCTCGAATTGCAACAGATCCTTAAAATGGCGGAAGGTAGCTTTGCAAGAATTCAAGATCGTAGGATACGGCATGACCTGGCAGTAGGTATACTTGAGCTTCAGGCTGTGGTTACTAGCAAAAGTGGGTTGGCCGATGTAGCAATGGTTCATTCTCATACCTTTGACCGACTTCATGCATATTTTTAGCTCCTAGTCAGGACCATAAGCCCAGTATGACATAAAGAGGGGCTCATTTGTGGAACACAAAAGACTGTAAGCGTGAGTGAATACTCATAGCAGCAGCAATTAAAGATAATAACTGCCCCTTGATCAAACCTGCCAGAAAGCGCTATAAGGCTGCTCTGCATTTGACAAAGCTAGCATGGGAAGCATCCTGCTGGCAGCGACTCAAGGAAGCAAGTACAGCGAAGGACGCCAAGCTATTTTGGACCTATATTAATGGCCAGGAATAGTACAACCACTTCCGGAGGCTCTATTCAACTCCAGAGGTCACGTCCCTAGCGGAGGCGGCCAAGTCATAAGGGTGCCACTCGGATGGCAAGCTTTTTAACTTGGGTGAGGTAGAGGCCTCAATAGGCAGAATAGTGCCTTCTAAAGCAGCAGGACCAGACGGCATACCTGAAGATTTATTTCTTGCCGATATCCCGAGCTGGGCATGCTATATCCTTCTCCTGGCAAATGCAATAGCTATTGGCGCCCCTGTTCCCGAGTCTTGGAAAGGAGCAGAGGTGGTCCCGATTTATAAAAAAGGAGCTAGAGAAGATCCCTCAAACTATAGGCCCATACGCGTGATTGATGCCCTGCAGAAGGTCTGCAGCAGAGTCCTTCTGCAGAGGATCCACCTATGGGCAAACAACAATGCCATTCTTTCACAGTGATCCAGCGGCTCACCAGCAACAGTTACTCCAATACCATATACTCACCTGGGCCCATAACAACTCACACAACCTGCCAATATCCGCTGGAGTCAATTACCTTATCAAGATTAGTCACCTCTTATTCTAAACTAATCTTTCACTGATCAAAAAGTTCTTTCCCCTGGTAAATGGAACATTAGTTGAACTAGTTGATGGTGAAATGACATGAAATATTTTCTAATATAATGAAATAATCACAAACTCAGGGATTTTTTAAAAATCTTTATCTAAATTATTTCATGTGAACCATTTTTCAAAGTACAGTACAGTCTCCGTCACTCATAGAAAGGAAATTCAATGAATCAATGAAATAAACAAATATCTCATACACCACAATGAAGCTGCTCAGAAAGAAGAGGCGAGAGAGAAAAGTACAGACACATTCATAAAAGTATATTTACCGAGGATGGTTTGAAAACCAACCAACCGGCTGGCCCAGGAGCTGGGGAGGGTCCCCCGGGGAAAGATCAGGAGACAAAGGCTTCAGGACAAATCAGGACACGATCGAGGACCTCTCTACCACCGACGCTTGCGTAGCACCCCTCTCTGACACTCTCTTCCTCCTCGAGATTCTTCCGCAATCTTCTTCTAAATCAATTAATTTAAGATAAATGGTTCTGCATTCAATTCTTTTTCAGCATCTATCGTCACTCCAACAGCATCCCGAGCTCTGCAGCATCCAGCAAATATCCGTCTAACTAACTAACTAAGACTACCTCAAATATACAATACAATATTCATGTACCACCCATTATTGTTTCCATATCGTAAACATAATAAGGCTGATTGGACAGGCAAGGGGGGATTGATCATCACACCATGCTTATAGTCAATTTTAGTCTATCAGTCTATTGTTCAAAGATCCCACCCCTTAATTGTTATTCATAAATCTTTATTCCCACCCGTATTCACATCTTATTAGACACAAAAGTATACTTTTCATGTATTCCCATTCATTCAAGGAACTGTGAAGCTGGTTCCCAGGGTATGTATCTCTTGTGTCCTTGGACTGCGTTCAAGAATCTCATCACTTCTTCTGGCTCAATCACACCACGCATGTGCGAAGATCCAGTGGGTTATAGGCTTCTGCTCAGTACGAGAGGCCCAAATGCATACTAATAGGAAAGTCAGAAGACAAATATTAATTTAAAAATAAAATGGTTTCACTGTATACCACCTATCTCTACTCTAATCCCATTAATTTCTTAATGCTTTCCCCGCATTAGCATTAGTAAACTAGCTTGTTTCTAGTTCAGAAAAGCAGATGCTAAGCATGTGAGTTGTCACGCAACCATTTTAATAGCATCTGCGCAGCTGCATAAATTCCCTCCAAGCGATAGCTGATCCTACTGCGTAGATGCAGTTGACGCATGCGCAATAAAGATTTCCTGTTTAGCAGCCATTTTAGAATTTCGCTTGAGTTACTTGTTAGTAAAACACGTAGGCAAGCTTCTCTATCTGTTATGCACAATGTTGTGCGTATTAGTATACACAATACGTGGTTCATACAATATTAGAAGTTAAATGAGAGGATTTCTTCTGAGTAAGTCTCTTTTCTACGAATCCTTGCTCCATCAACAGTATCAGGCCGGTTTTAGGGCAAGGACTGGAACAATTGACCAGGTGTTTCGGCTCCTACTCATCCATTGGAAAGTGGTGTTGATCGGCAAGGGCAGTCTTTCCCAATCAATAATTGATTTAGAGACTGACTTTGGTTTAGTCCCTAGGAGTAAATTATGGCTAGCACTCAAAGAAATGGGCATCCCTCCATTTATCCTTAACTTGGTGGTCTGGCTACATAAAGAGAATTACTCTCAGATTAGGTGTGGGACGCAAGGACAGCTGACTATGGGGCATATTCTCAAGGAACTATCGCCGCCTCATCTGCACTTTATCGAAGCCAAAGTTGCGATAAAACGAACGCCCCATTCACAAGCTGGTGCTAACAGCCCATATTACCAGTTTACCTGTGATAGCAGCCAGAAAAAACATCGCCACAGAGGACCCCTGCAACTATCGCTAATGAGATGCAGAGTAGGCGTTCCCATGAAAAAAGCAGTGACACCACTCCATTACATTCTCAACAACCAGCCAGATCGGTGATAAGACCACACAACAGGTGATAAGGTGCGTTAGCTGCATGAAATTAACACCTGCACTGACCTGGTGTAAAGTCGGACAATAACCTGCACCAGAAAAGGGAGCCGAGGCCAGAGCCACACCTGAAGGGCAACAAATGCCATGGAGCCACTGATCATGCAGCCCGGACAACCAAGAGGGTCACAACATCCACCACCCCAGGACCATGCCCCACCCCCCAGATCCCACCCCGCTGGACCAACACTGAGGCAGCGCAGACAAAGACAGCGACCCTCCGCAAAAGCACCATCCTCACAGACCCAACACCAGAGATTGCCATTGCCCACTAAACCCTCAAAGGGACAACTATCCTCTGCATTCTGACCACCACACAGCGTACAACCAACATACCACCTCAGACAAAGCTGCTGGCAGCGCTGCATGTGTGGACCACTGGTACCCTCCAACCAACAACCGCCAGAGTCGGAGGAGATTCACATCCAGCCCAATACAAGTTCCACACAATCATCAGCCTGGTACCCGCAGTACTCCTTTGTCGTTGACGCACTCTCCTGGCTGACACAGCGGACTGGTAGGTCACACATTTGGAACTGAGTCTTGATTACACTATGGCAGAGAACATTATTTATGGCAGATTTTATGTCACTATACTCCCTTCGATGTGGTGCCACCAAGTCTGTGCAGCATTACAACCACACATGTCTGTGGGCCCACGCGGACAACTGCCCCTGGGCCACACTTAGCTCGAGAAGGTCACACATTTGGAAATGAGTCCTGATTGCTCAATGGAAGAGTACATATCATTGCACGCTAGGAGAGGTGTAAGAGGAAGACGCGTTTCAGTCATGATAAAAAAAGGATAATCGTTACGGAGGTGATTGAACACTACCGACAACTGCCCTGGTGTCACTAACTCTGTGCATGGCGAGCCAACCACACGTGGCTGTGGGCCACTGCTGACCGCTGCCTCCGGCCTACACTGCGGTCGAGTAGGACACACTTTTGGAACTGAGTCTTGTTTATAATGGGTGAGTTCATTACATTATACCGGCATTATCACAGACTGCATTCCCTCTCAGCCCCAGTGCCACTAAGTCTGTTCCCTGACATTCATGGCACTCTCTGGTAGAACTTTGTTGGCATCTGAGTCTATGGACTTGGGGCTGATTTCATCCTCATGTAGCTGATAGCGATGTGCTGGTAATGACGAGGCTGTAGCATTTCACTCCTCAATTAGCCAATTCGGATGGCGTCTGCCCGCTGTATCATGCCCTGTAGGACACCCTCCACTGTCCCCCACATCCCTTTGCCACATTCACCTCGGACATCGATGAGGACCCGCTCGTCTGCGTGGCCCTACCTCAGTGCACCGCAAGTCACCGTCCCGTTGTGGTGTGCCTGTGCCAGCTGCAGTGCATCCTGGGCCACTAACTCTGTGTAGCTCAAGTCAGAGACCCGGACTTCTGAGATATTGGATGGCCTCTGAGACAATGGCCTTGGGGTCATCAACGCCATGTGAATGTGGCCCTGCGCTGTCCGCTGCCTCCAGCCTCAACTGCGGTCCACCAGGGCTCACACATCAAATCGAGTCCTGACCGGCCCGGACATCGCATCACCACAGGAGGCACATGCCACCACCGTCAGGACCACCTTCAACCGCCAACTGCCAGAATCGAAACAGTCGTACTGGCAGACTAACGGAGTTGCTCACACCTGTTGTGGATGCCATCATCTGCCTGATACCCTGCTCAGCACTCCAGGTGCCACTAACTCAGTGCACCACGAGTCATTGTCCATGTTTTGGTCATGTGCTGTTGAGAGCTCACGCAGCAGTGTCACCTCAGGCAGTGTGGGAGACCTGGGACGATGATGAGGAAGTTGATGCAGGTGTGACACCCCCCACTGCAGCTGCATCAGAAATATCCCAAAGGGGCCCAATCCTAGACATTTTCTTCACATGAGCGCACTCAGCTCTAGTGCCCCAACCTCAGTGCACTGCAACTCATGGACACTTCTGTGTGCTCATTGGGTGACCTCTCTACTTGCTCCGGCTACCACCATGATGCTCCACTGTTGTCTCTGTAATGCTAGTGTTGTCTGTTTCAGTTTTGTTAGTGTTCACTGTTGTATTTGTTGCTATCACCAACAACTCACAGAGAGCTGGCTTACACTCACCCCACACACATCCAGCACACGCGTCACTGTACATGTGATCCTGTCAATAAAGGGGCCAGGCGCACATGCCCGTAGCCAGTTCCACAAACTATATGTTAATGTTAATGTTAATGTTAATGGGTGACTTATATAGCGCACGGCTACTCCAAGGAGTGTCCCGGCGCTTTCTGACCCATAGCTGAAAAAGGAGATGAAAAACAGAAACATAACAAATTACTGACTGTAGAGCCAAGTTTTCAAGGCCTTTCTAAAAGCAGATTGGAGGTACGGCGGAGATCAACAGGAAGGGAGTTCCATAGTTTGGGGGCGAGATATTTAAAGGAACGTCCACCTATCCTGACTTTCCTAATGGAAGGAACCGTTGCCAGGCCCAGACATTCAGATCGGAGAGATCTGGTGGGTTTGTAGAGAGAGAGCCGTTTCTGAATGTACGAGGCCCCTACCAAATGAAGTGCCTTACGGGCCAGTGTGGGAGCTTTGAATGTAATCCGCTTCTTGACAGGAAGCCAGTGAAGGGAGGAAAGCAATTCTGATGACCTAGCTTGCCGAGGTAGGCCAAAAATAGCCCTTGCCGTGGAGTTTTGTATTACCTGAAGTTTGTGCAGGAGGTAATCCGGCAAACCCAGGTAGAGGATGTTTGAATAATCAAGCCTGGAGCAGATCAGAGCCTGTACTGTCAACTTCCTGTGGACTAAAGGGAGCAGTGGAAGGAATTTGCGCAGCATTTTTAATAGACCAAAACAGGTACTGGTGAGACCTGTGATCTGTGTTTTCAACGAAAGGGTATTGTCGATTTTGATCCCAAGGTTTTTTGCAACCACGGAGGAGGAGGATGGGGGTGACATGCACACCGGCCACCATTCCTGCCAAGGCGGGTCTGCCTGACAGCCAAAGAAGAGCACCTCAGATTTATCAGGGTTGCACTTGAGGCTGCTTCGCTGAAACCAGTCGAAGACAGCCCCAAGGCAGCCACGGATGCTCTCCTCGCCAAACTCCATGCCCTTCTTACAGGTGAAGAGGAGCTGGGTGTCGTCAGCGTATGATATGATCTGAGCACCCATGGACTCCGCCAGTACCACCAATGGAGTTATGAAGATGTTAAAAAGGGTCGGGCTCAGCACCGACCCTTGTGGGACTCCGACATCCATAGGCGGCACCTCGGCGGAGTACGGGGGGGCCCAGACCACTTGTCGACCACCCGCTAGGTAAGATCTCAGCCAGCTCAGCACCGTCCCTCTGAGACCAATCTCGTAAAGACGTCTCAAGAGGGCCTCATGAGGGACGGTCTCAAAGGCCGCCGACAAATCCAACATCACCAGCATTGCTCTTCCACCTGCGTCGAGAACTTCCTTTATGGCTTCATTTACTTCCAATAGAGCGGTCTCAGTGCTCAAATTAGAGCGGAAGCCAGATTGGGTAGAGTGGAGTAACCCCTGGTCTTCAAGGAAGGAAGAAAGCACAGAGTGAACGTGCTTCTCGACGATCTTGGCTAAACTGGGCAGGAGAGATATGGGCCTATAGTTAGCATGTATCTCTGGATCAAGGCCTGGTTTTTTTTAGAAGGGGAACAACCATTGCCTTCTTCCAGGCTGGCGGAACAATGCCGCTAGACAAGGATAGGTTCAAAACAGGATGAATTAAGGAATTTAGAATCTTAGCATTCCTGGCTAGAAAACTCGCCGGACAGGGGTCAAGCGGAGAACCTGATTTGATCCTAAGTAAAAGATCCAGAGAGGTAGATTCCGATAGAGGAGGAAACTCCGATAAAATGGGGCAGGAATCAGATGGGAAGGACGTCAGATTGGAATCAATCAGGGATACACTAGGGGCAGCTGGAGGAAAGGATTCTTGGATCAGTTTAATTTTAGTATTAAAGAAAATGGCCAGCTCCTTTACCCAAGGTTCGGAAAACTTATGCTGGACTTTACTAGATTTGGGAGAAACAAACTCTTTAACGATGGTGAAAAATTCTTTACAAGAGTTTGACGCAGACTCAATTCTGTTGGCAAAATAGTTCTTTCTGGCCTCCAAGATGTCGGTGTGGTAGGACTTGATAGATAGTTTGTAGGCGGACTTAGCTTCCTTATCATATTGCTTCCGCCAGAGTCTTTCGGCTAACTTACAGTTACGCCGAGCCAGAGAAAGTGACTTAGAAAACCAAGGGGCCGAACTACGCTTGATCGAAGAACGAGGCGTAGAAAAAGGGGCAAGATCATCAAGCCTTTCAGTCAGCCATTTCTGAAAAGTTTCAAGGTCCCTCTCCAGATGGCCGGATAGGGTACAGGGATGTTCCTGATACGCTTGAGCAAGACTCTCGAAGGTAATTTTATGAAAGGGTCTACTGGGGTGCCTAAGATAGTCCGAGTTAATACATGATGTTTTGCTTCTACCCTGAATTAAAAAACTGATCAAAAAATGGTCAGACCATAGAACAGGAGTGGGACGGGACATAATAAGGGGGATGGTGGAGAACACTTGGTCAAGAGTGTGACCCTTATCATGGGTCGCACTTGAGATGTAAGGAATTAGACCAAGAGGAACAGTGATGACCTTGATTTTAATAGCTTCACTGTCCAACTCGGCATCCATATGGATGTTAAGATCCCCTAACATTATGCAGTGTTCCACCTTCAGGCAAAGAGTGGTGATAGCTGATTGAAGCTCATCGAAAAAGGAACCCCGCAGACCCGGAGGTTATAGACTAGGAACCCTGAAAAAGATTGGTGCGGGGAAATTGCAATGGAAAAGGCGAGGGATTCGCAACCAGAAATAGGCAAGGATGGAATAATTGCACAGGCAAAAGATCTAAGAACTGCAAGTGCAACACCACCACCTTTACCCAAAGCCCTATCCTGTCTGTAAACTATATAGTCGGGAGGAATGGCTGCCGCGATATCAGGGTTAGAAGACTCATTGAGCCAGGTTTCTGTGAGCATAAGACAAAGTGGTTTCTCAGAAGTCAGTAACTCAAAGATGTCCAATGCGTGCCTATGCAATGAACGGGTGTTTAGCAATAAGCACTTAAAGTTGTTTACAGGGAGTGAAAGGGGTCCCTCAGAGGCCCGGTAAATGTCAGGATACCATCCACAACCAGGACAGCAGCTTTTACCCTTAAAGGGGCCAGGAAAGACATACCGACATGTCGCAGTATTAGGGTTATAAGATAGTAGATCCGCTGCAGAGTAAGTAAGCCTATGGCCAGAGCCTTCCGCCGCACCGTCCGCAGCCGTGACGCGGACGGGCGCAGACGGGCAGGACTCTGGCACGACTCCGGCGCAGATCCGGCGCGCCCACTGATCGCGTCCGCTGCGCGGAGTCATCCCTGTCCGTTTTTATGACGCTGCAAATCGCGTCACAAGCCCAACCCGACCCAAGATGGCCGCCAAAACCGGTGCCCTGCCCTCGGCGTCAACACTCAGCCGAGAGCAGGTCTGGAGCAGAAGGGGAGGGGGTGAGAAGGGGTCTGAAGCGCTACTAAGCGCAGGGGGTCAGAGCACACCTATTGAACTCAGGTGTAGAAAAAGTGCAAAATACAAGAATCACTATTTAAAAACAGTTTAAAACAAAGAAAAGGCAAGAGACCTCCCGGCTTCCGCCTCAGGAGGGGGAAAATGCGTGCAGAGTCAGAATTACCTGCACTCTCCCTCGCGTCCCTTTTATGACGCTGCAAATCGCGTCACGAGCCCAACCCGACCCAAGATGGCCGCCAAAACCGGTGCCCTGCCCTCGGCGTCAACACTCAGCCGAGAGCAGGTCCGGAGCAGAAGGGGAGGGGGTGAGAAGGGGTCTGAAGCGCTACTAAGCGCAGGGGGTCAGAGCACACCTATTGAACTCAGGTGTAGAAAAAGTGCAAAATACAAGAATCACTATTTAAAAACAGTTTAAAACAAAGAAAAGGCAAGAGACCTCCCGGCTTCCGCCTCAGGAGGGGGAAAATGTGTGCAGAGTCAGAATTACCTGCACTCTCCCTCGCGTCCCTTTTATGACGCTGCAAATCGCGTCACGAGCCCAACCCGACCCAAGATGGCCGCCAAAACCGGTGCCCTGCCCTCGGCGTCAACACTCAGCCGAGAGCAGGTCCGGAGCAGAAGGGGAGGGGGTGAGAAGGGGTCTGAAGCGCTACTAAGCGCAGGGGGTCAGAGCACACCTATTGAACTATGAGTGTATCTGTGTGTTCATAATGTATGCATTAGGGCCCCGGGGCCGACCGCATTACATTGTGCTGTGTGCAGCGGATGCAACCGAGCCCCTGTGGCAGCGGGTATGATCTTGGACATGTAGCTTTCTCGTCAGCCACTAAATACGTAAGAGGAGTGTAGTGGGCCATCGTACGGATGTCCAGCGCGGGTGTGTGAATGGTAATTCCGGGACTCTGGCCGTGGTTCAGTACAGAAAATGTGCAAATGCATGTGTCTCTGTTGCAGTGTGGGTCTCCTTTGTAGGGTGTAGGTGGTCCCTGATGGAACTTAGATACCCGGTATGTGATGTAGTTCAGCTTCTATGAGCCCTGACCCCACCACACCTGTTCCTCCACCTCCTCTTGGCTTTCTGAAACCTGCTTCTGAATGCGATGTGTGCCTCAGTGGAGTGGTGGGAGCCAGCCGTGGTGGCAGGTGCTTCCTGCTGTGTGATCTGTGCAGGGGCTGGGGTCTCCTCTATGTGGCTGGTCTGCCCTGCTCCTGGGGGTGGGTTGCCTAAGATGTCCATGAGCTGTCGTAGTGCATCGGTGTCGAAGGTGTGGTGGTCATTCCCAGCATCAATGATGAGTTGTCTGGTCTGCACTGCTACAGGTGTTGTTTGTCCTTCTGCAATGTGAAGGGGAGATGCATGTTAACATTGTGTTGACATGTATGTTAGCACATTGTTCTTGTTGACATGCAGACTGTATGACAATGTACATTGTGACTGTTTGGGCAGTGCTGGCAATTTGATGCGGGACAGGGGACATTTGGACTACATGACAGATGTGAGGTTGTACACGTACATGTGAATCTCACAGTTTCCAGCTATGTTAGATGTGATTGGCCTGTTTCTGCACATGAGCGGACCAAGTTGTGTGCCCTGTTCTGCAGTGTCAGTGTTGCACGTTGTACCACATTGTAGTGGGATGTGCCGTGATTGCTATGTGTGTGCCCTGCAGTGTGCCACTGGGGTCAGGGACATGATCCTGGGTCATTGTGGGTGTGCAGTGTGCTACACATCGTAGTGCATGTGTGTCATTGTGCACATCTCCCCCGTCCCCCCCGTCCCTGGTCGTTACTCACCCTGTTGATGTTGTGTCAGGTCCTATTGAGCTGTGTCCATACTCCCACCTCCTTGCACCGTCTCCACACTGATGACTATGGCCTCTATTTCCTCCAGCTCCTCCTATGGCGCAGGACTCTTACCTCCTGTCGCCGTTGCTGCCCTCCTGTTGGCAGTGGGTTTGTGCTTGGTGTGGCTTTTCACATCATGCCAGCGCCTCTTAACCTTCTCAACACTCCGACTGCATTCACGTTAGTCTCATTGTGGGTTGGTTGATGGTAGTGTTCTGTCACTTCTGTGACGCTGATCTGGTTTTCCTGCGGACTGCACCCACTCTTCCTCTTCCTCTTCTCCTTGGCCTTCCCCGAGCCTGAGGTTCCTTGCTGGAGGTCTGTGGCGCTTGTGAAGTTCGCGTTGGCCGCTGCACTAGGTCCGGGTGCATACATGGTGCTACGCAGTTTTAATTGTTTTTGGTGTATTATTTTTATTGCTGTTATAGTGCATATTCCCGCCTGACCCGTGGGATTTGCAGGCCTGTCACTGTTTTTCACAGCTTTTTGTATCGCTATTGGCCTCATTGCAACTTTTTTGCGTTGGTGTTTCGCATTTTTGCGGCGTCACATTGTATTTATTGCGGACATTTGGCACATTGTCATGGGCCTATCGCATAGTACCTTTTTTTGTGAATACTGAGTTAACACTGCGCTGTTTTCCCATGGTAGACTGCGACATGAAGAGTTGTGTTAAGCTACTGTTGCGGTAATTATCACACGTTCTTGAGAATTTACCCCTGAGCGTATTCCTGTCAACAGGGGAGTTCAACAGGGCTGTGTTTTGGCTCCCACTCTATTCTCACTTTACGTCTGCTAGAAGACCCAGCATGCGCACCAACTCTGAAGGGTGAAAAGAAACCGAGCCTCCTGTTCACAGACGATACCCTGATGGTGTCAAAGACTACAGCGGGGTTGCAGAGACTACTCAATAGGTTCCAACTTTTCTGTGACACGCGGGGGCTGGTTATTAACACCTCAATAACCAAATGTATGGCCTTTAACCCCCATAAGTCCTACAAAGGTTGCCCCCTGCTAGGTGGGACCCACTTGGAAAGGGTTGGCACTTTTGACTATCTTTGTGCCCGACTCCCTGATAAAATGTCATGGAAGCCCCACCTACCAAAGATGTTGATGGGCCACAAGCAAGTAGAAGGATCACTTGGGAGGGAACGCCGTTCCTCACATGGCAGACCGTAGCCCCAGCCTTCCAGGTTTATGTTGCCAAAGCAGTCAGTACAGCACTGTATAGAGTAGAGCTATGGGGATTTGAAAAGGTCCACGATCTCTGTAGATCTGATCATAAGTTTTTCAGGGATTTAGTGATGTTGCCTCAAAACATTCCGCTTACTCCCCTTATGCTAGATATTGGTAGGCGATCGATTGGCGACATAGCAAGACGTCACCTGCTGCTCTTTTGTGCTCGATTTAGGTGGACCGAGAGCTCTTACCCTATGCAGAAGCCCTCTCTGAGGTTATAAGGTTAGATACCAGCAGTAAAATAGGTTGGATCTCCAGTGTTAGGAGAATGATGTCAGTATTGGGGCTTCAATCGCATTGGGACAAGCAGGACCCACCTAGGAAAGAAGAGCTCAAATGTTTATATTGGGAATGGATGGAACAGCAAAAATCCAGCAAACCAAATTTGGGGAGACTAACTGCAGAATTTTATCTCCACAAACAGACCGGAAATTCAGAGCCCTTTTTAGATACAATTCAGGTCCCTCAGGACAGGATGTTACACCTCCATTTTAGATTTGGTACGCTTCCTGTCAGTGAGACAACAGAAAAATGGCACCCATGCAATCAAACACCAAAGGACTGCCCATGTTGCAGGGCCTGGGAAGAAAGTATGGCCCACATTATGTTTGCTTTCCAGGCCTATAGCACCCTGAGGGTGAAATGATTAAAACTGATTTGAAAGCAATTGGGCACATGGGACTAAAGGGTTGCCCTGCACATTCTCAGATCAGACTCCAGACCACTTTTTGCGTGCTGTGTGGCAAAGTTCTTAAGTCATGCATGGCTTATCAGATAGAAGACCCAGACAAGAATGCTACAGCATTCAGCAGCATGATGACCGCATGCACCTGCCGTAGGGCTCATAGGCTGGCTATCTATGTTTTACAGATATGTTATGCATGTGCACTTTATTGCTCTTAGCCTTCCTATGGAGTTGCCCCAAGGAGGGCTGAACACTTTAATGAGGTTTGGAAAGGATTGCAATCAGAGACTAACAGCAGGGCTACCTCACTAGGAAGTATTGCAAAGCTTCCTTCCTCTTATCTATAATGTGTTAAATGTATGCTTTTATTGCTCTACGTGTATTAATTGTTTTCCCACTGATTTTTGAAACTGCACTCTGTACCCTGGTGGCAGTTGTGCACCAGGATGGACTGTTTCTATATATTTATTTTTTAAATGATCCTGTACGAAGTGTTTATCTTTTATCTTTTTAATATAACATTTAGTTTGTTTAGCTTTTATGACACAAGCTGTCGAAATAAAGCTTATACAACAACAACAACAGCTTATTTAGATGTTAAAAATAGCAGTATTTGCTGTTAAGAGGAGTTCTGACAACCTTTGGCCCCGGTGCCACTGCACCTGCAGTACTATTGAAATAATGGCAGTGGTGCCTGCTAGATAAATGTACTTGTGACTGTCTTGTTTAGAAGTAACATTTAGCAATAATCTGGGTTTAGTGGAGGTCCCAGGAGCGTCTAGCCCCAGTGCCACTGAATCTGCTGCACCATTCAAATCAAGTAACTTTTAACTGCAAGATAACTACAATTGTGTCTTCCTGTATAATAGTCAAATGTAGCAGTATTATGTGTTTAGAGGAGTTCTGGCAACTTTTGGGCCCGGTGCTCCTGCACCTGCTGCACCATTCAAATCAGGACCCTGTTGTCTGCAAGGTAACTCCACTTGTATCTGCCTGTTTAGAAATAAAATATAACAATATTAGTTGTTTAGTGTGGTGCCTGGAGGAGCCGCACTATTGAGATCATGACCCTAGCGCTTGCTAGATAACTGCACTTGGGACTGCCTGTTTAGTTGAAAGATATAAAAATAGTTGGTGTTTTGAGGAATTCTGATATTTTTTGTGCCCGGTGCCACATCACCTGCTGCACCCTTCAAATAATGGACCCTGTGCTGAAAGATAACTGAACTTGTGACTGACTGTTTCATAGTAAAATATAGCAATATTTGGTGTTTAGGGGAGTTATGACAACATTTGGCCCTGGCACCACTGCACCTGCAAGCCCTTTTCAACTGCAAGGTAACTGCAACTGTGACTGCCTGTATAGTAGTAAAATATAGCAATATTAGGTGTTTAGAGGATTTCCGACAAATTTGGGCCACGTGCCACTGCACCTGTTGCACCAGACACATAATGATCCTGTTGTCTGCAAGTTAACTGCACCTGTGACTGCCTGTTTAGTAGTAAAATATAGCAGTTGTAGGTATTTAGTGGGGTGCCTAGAGCTTATGATACTAGTGTCACTGCACCACTGAAATCATGACCCTGTTGTCTGCAAGGCAACTGAACTTGTGGCTGCCTGTTTAGTTTTAAATTTAAGCAATAATCTGGGTTTGGTGGGGTCCCTAGAGGTTTGGGCCCTGGTGCCACTGCACCTGTTGCACCATTCAAATCAAGTCCCTGTTTACTGCATGGTAACTGTAATTGTGACTGCCTGTATAGTAGTAAAATGTAGCAATATTAGGTGTTCAGAGGATTTCCGACAAATTTGGGCCAGGTGCCACTGCATCTGTTGCACCATACAAATAATGATCCTGTTGTCTGCAAGGTAACTGCACTTGTGACTGCCTGTTTAGCAGTAAAATATAGCAATTATAGGTGTTTAGTGCGGTGCCTAGAGCTTTTGATACTGGTGTCACTGCGCCTGCTGCACCACTGAAATCATGACCCTGTTGTCTGCAACGCAAATGCACTTGTGACTGCCTGTTTAGTTTTAAATTTTAGCAATAATCTGGGTTTAGTGGGGACCCTAGAGGTTTTGGCCCAGGTGCCACTGCACCTGTTGCACCATTAAAATCAAGTCCCTTTTTACTACATGGTAACTGTAAGTAAGACAGCCTGTTTAGCAGTCAAATGTAGCACTATTATGTGTTTAGAGGAGTTCTGACAACTTTTGGGCCCGGTGCTACTGAACCTGTTGCGCCAATCAAATCATGACCCAGTTGCATGCAAAGTAACTGCACTTGTGGTTGCTTGTTTAGTAGTAAAATTAGCATAGCCCTTGTATATTCACTTTATTTTTACTGTGCAATGTTTATTACAATATTTAGAATTTGATCATAATGAACAAATAGATTAAGTTGAAAAAAATAAATCTGATTGTTCTTGCAAAGTGCAAAGAAAGGTCATGAGGCATGAATAGGAAATGCCACAAATGTTCTAAGGCTAAAGCATCTGCTTAACACAAGTAAGTAATAAAAAGCAAACATTTCGGCATACCACTAGAAACTGGCTGCCTTTTATGTGGGAAGAGTTCTTATCTTGAAAGCGAATGGGGCTTAAACAGTGTGAACAGTTTTAGTAGAAGTATCGTAAATGAGTGCAGCCAGGGCAAGTTAACAAAAAAAGTTCCACACAAAAGCGAATTAACACAGTAATTCCGCAATAGGAACTCATAAGAGCCCCCTTTAGATATATTAAATATAAGATATTTCACAAGCACAGCGCAAGCGCTTACAGGAGAAACCTAAAATACACAGCACAGAACCATATAAATATCCTAAATATTCTTGCATAATCTATTGACCCACATCCTGGACAACATTGAAGATCATTTAGATTTAGTTTCAGATTTCGTTTAGCACTATTAAGCTTAATTTTCCCCAAAGCAACTTAAATGTTTTATTTTAGTATCCTTGAGATATATTTTTATGGGCTGTAGACTGCACCCATTGTAACCTGTCGCTCCCTTTGGCTCCGGTATCGTTTCCTAACGCTTTGTGCTGATTTCTGTGCTCATTCAATTGCCTGCTGTGCGCTGTGTTTGCCTCTTTGCATATTGTTTCATTATTGTGTCATTTCACATTGCCAGCGCGACTTTGCTGCTATTTTCGACTTTTCCCCCAAGCGCCCTCCATTTTGTTGTTGTTGTCCTGTTACCTAGCCCGCCCCGCCTCCCAGCTGAGACGCCCTCCCACAAAGTTAAAGAGCGCTCCGTTACCTAGAAGCGCCGTGACTCACTCTACGCTTCCCAGCCGAGTGGTCGCTCCCTTTGGCTCCGGTATCGTTTCCTAACGCTTTGTGCTGATTTCTGTGCTCATTCAATTGCCTGCTGTGCGCTGTGTTTGCCGCTTTGCATATTGTTTCATTATTGTGTCATTTCACATTGCCAGCGCGACTTTGCTGCTCTTTTCGACTTTTCCCCCAAGCGCCCTCCATTTTGTTGTTGTTGTCCTGTTACCTAGCCCGCCCCGCCTCCCAGCTGAGACGCCCTCCCACAAAGTTAAAGAGCGCTCCGTTACCTAGAAGCGCCGTGACTCACTCTACGCTTCCCAGCCGAGTGGTCGCTCCCTTTGGCTCCGGTATCGTTTCCTAACGCTTTGTGCTGATTTCTGTGCTCATTCAATTGCCTGCTGTGCGCTGTGTTTGCCGCTTTGCATATTGTTTCATTATTGTGTCATTTCACATTGCCAGCGCGACTTTGCTGCTCTTTTCGACTTTTCCCCCAAGCGCCCTCCATTTTGTTGTTGTTGTCCTGTTACCTAGCCCGCCCCGCCTCCCAGCTGAGACGCCCTCGCCCCTCCCCCTCCACCATCCATATATGACAGGAGTTCCCGCGCGCAGCGTCCACACGCAGCGTCCGCGCCCAACCCGCGCCGAAGGTGCGCCAAAGGTAAGACCGTCTACGCCCGTTCACGCCTGGACCGCGCCCAGCGCCAGACCCCCTGCCCCTCGCGCCGCCCAGCCCTCCCGCATCACCTACGATGCCGCCTCCCTCCTAGCCCTTAACCCCGGCCGCGCTCCCAACTGCGTCCAAGCCGCCCCTGGACAAACCCATGGACCTTTCTCCTGCGTCACCTGCAAATTCAGCGGCACTGTCAACATCTCCGCTACGCCCACAGCACAGATCCCCGACCCCAATCACCTTCAATGCATCCTTCTCAACACCCGATCCGTCCACAGACACGCCATCGACCTTTGGAATCTACTAGACACCATTTCTCCGGACATCGCCTTCCTGACAGAAACATGGATGAATGCTTCCTCCGCACCCGACATCACCATTGCCATCCCTGAAGACTATAAGATCACTCGCAAAGACCGTACCAGCCACACAGGAGGAGGAATCGCGATCGTCCATAAGAAATCAATCCGCATCTCTACCAGCTCTGACGCCAACCTCGCCAACTCCGAACACCTCCACTTCCAGATCCACATCGACCCCAAGACCACACTAAGAGGCACCCTCCTCTACAGACCACCAGGACCCCGCGCAAAATTCAGTGAAGACATCACAGACTTCATCACCCCACACGCGCTCCCCTCCAAAGAATACATCCTTTTGGGAGACCTCAACTTTCACCTTGAAAAGAGCCACGACCGCAACACCACCACCCTCTTGGACAACCTCGCCAACCTCGGACTTAAACAACTAGTCACTTCCCCCACCCACATCGCAGATCACACTCTCGACCCCATCTTCACCTCCAGCAATCATGTCTCCTTCAGCCACACTACGGAGCTCCTCTGGACTGACCACAGCTGCGTTCACTTCACCTACAACAAACCAAAACCCAACATCCACCTCCAACCTACCCTGCAAAGAAACTGGAACAAAATCACCACGGACCAAATCTCCGCATCGCTCCTTCAAAACACCCCAGCCCTCTCCTCTAACGCTAACGAAGCCGCCGCCAACCTCACCCTATGGTTATCCAACACCGCTGACACCTTAGCTCCACTGAAAAAACGTCAAAGTAAACCTGGCAGCAAGAAAGCCTCATGGTTCAACGATGATCTCAAGAAGTCCAAGAAACTCTGCCGTTCCCTTGAAAAGGCCTGGAAAAAAGACCCAACCACCAGCACTAAGGACGCCTTCAAAAGCGCCACCCGCACTCACCACCAACTGATCCGAAGAGCCAAGAAAACAGCATTCAAGGATCGACTTGACAACAACGCCCACAACAGCAAGGAACTGTTCAACATCGTCAAGGAATTTTCCAATCCCTCGGCCAATTCCAACGACATCACCCCCTCTCAAGCCCTCTGCGACTCCCTAGCCTCATTCTTCCACAACAAGATTGCAGACATCCACAACAGCTTTGACAACCAACCCGGAAACCAACCCACCCCACCATCTGCTGACCATCTTCCCCCCGTGAACATCCTTAACGCCTGGAACCCAATCTCCACTGAGGACACCATCCGCCTGATGAATTCCATCCACTCAGGATCCCCCACAGACCCATGCCCTCACCACATCTTCAAAAAAGCAGACTCCGTCATAGCACCGCACCTCCGAGACGTCATCAACTGCTCCTTCAACTCCGCTACCTTCCCAGAAGACTGGAAACACGCTGAACTCACCGCCCTTCTGAAGAAACCAACAGCGGACCCCACCAAACTTAAAAATTACCGCCCCATCTCGCTTCTTCCATTCCCGGCCAAAGTCATCAAGAAAGCCGTCAACAACCAGCTCGCCGCCTTCCTCGAAGCCAACAAATCCCTCGACCCCTCACAATCTGGCTTCCGAGCAAAACACAGCACTGAGACCGCCCTCATCGCAGCAACAGACGACATCCGAACCCTACTGGACAATGGAGACACAGTCGCCCTCATCCTCCTCGACCTCTCTGCAGCATTCGATACAGTCTGCCACAGCACCCTTCTACAACGCCTCAATAACATCGGAATCCAAGGAAAAGCACTTGAATGGATCACCTCGTTCCTCACCGGAAGAACCCAGAGAGTCCGCCTTCCTCCATTCAAGTCCGAAGCCTCTGAAGTCATCTGCGGCGTACCTCAAGGATCCTCACTCAGTCCCACCCTCTTCAACGTATACATGAGCCCCCTCGCGGCCATCGCACGCCAACACAACCTCAACATCATCTCTTACGCGGACGACACTCAATTGATCCTTTCTCTCACCAATGACCCCAGCACCGCCAAAACTAACCTACACGAAGGAATGAAAGAAGTCGCCGAATGGATGAAACAAAGCCGTCTGAAACTGAACTCAGACAAAACAGAAGTCCTCATTTTAGGCACATCCCCCTCTGCTTGGGACGACTCCTGGTGGCCGGAAGCCCTCGGAAAAGCACCCATCCCGACAGACCACGCACGGAACCTAGGTGTCATCCTGGATTCTTCACTCTCAATGAACAGACAAGCCAGCGCCGTATCCTCTTCCTGCTTCAACATTCTTCGCATGCTCAGAAAAACATTTCGCTGGATCCCCTCCGAAACAAGGAAAACAGTCACCCATGCTCTGGACACGAGCCGACTGGACTACGGAAACACCCTCTACGCAGGTACCACCGCTAAACTCCAGAAGAAACTCCAACGTATCCAAAACGCCTCAGCCAGACTCATATTAGACATCCCACGCAACGAACACATCTCTGGTCACCTTAAAGACCTCCACTGGCTACCCGTCAACAAGAGAATCACTTTCCGACTGCTTACCCACGCACACAAATCACTCTACGACATCGGACCAGATTGCCTCAACTCTCGACTGTCCTTCTACACCCCCTCCCGCCAACTACGTTCTTCCAGCCAAGCCCTCGCCACTATACCTCGCATCAACAAGACCACCATGGGAGGCAGATCCTTTTCATACCTGGCTGCTAAAACATGGAACTCACTCCCCGCTTACCTTCGCCTCACCCAGAACCACCTAGAGTTCAGAAAGCAGCTTAAAACGTGGATATTTGACAAATAATCCTCCTCCCCTTCCTAAGCGCCTTGAAACCCTCTGGGTATGTAGTGCGCTATACAAATCTTTTGACTTGACTTGACTTGACCTTACCTCCTGGTAACTGAATAATGATGTCTGAGCAGAGCTATGTAGCTATGTTTTCCTACATCTATAGTTTTTTTTGGGAAAGTTCCTCTTGTTATATGGTAAGTTGAATCTTGTAAACATGTTGCTTTACGGACAGTGTACGAATGTACACTCATTTTTGAGAATGTATATCCAATGATCTAAACATGTATTCTTCGAGGCACTTGTACAATCGTAGGTTCAGTTGTACTCCACTGGTTGAAATTTACATTTGTTTAATTAAAGTTGTTCTTTCTTGTGTTAGCCTACTTTGTGTGTGATTCTTAGAAGAATACCTATTTCATTTTACCTCTATAATTACTGAATTTGCCAATTGTGCATTAGTAGTGGAATGATGGAGCACTGCTCACCAAATGTTTTTAAGATACTTAATATAAATTAGTTTTTCTCTCCACACAACACTATACATGAGCCTTAAGCACATTTAAAAGTGTTTTTCTCACTTTGATTAGGCAGTGTTTAACATTTATTAAGGTGCACATGTTTCAAGTTGATTATAAGTACATGCCAAGTTTTTTTTAACATTCATGTAAACAGCTTTGAGAATTTAGTGCTTTTAGGAAACCTATGAAGGAATTTAATTTAAATTTAAAAGTAAATATGTTAGCCTTCCAGTGGGACCCACCTTCTAACAGTGAAGTCTTTAAATCCTACAAATATTGGTTGTTACCACCTTGTAAAATTAGGGGTGAGCTTGATTCAGTTACAAAAACAGGGCGAGCGATATCCGTTAAGGCTCCTATGTGTAAGATCAGAAGGAGCCTTAACAGGTGCATCTCAAATATGGAACGTTTAGAAAACCTTATTGTGGGTATTAAGAAAGAATTTCTTCTGTAGATACTTTAGCTACAGAATGCCTTTATGAATCATTCTTAAGACTCCGAAAGTGATCCTCATGGTTACTGGGAACCAATGCTGCTTTTGCCAGATGACAAGATATTGTTTTGCAGAAGTCAAACTTCCATAATCTGGACTATCTAAAGCCTATTGATGAGAGAACTAGTCACCTGAGTGACAGTTCTTTTGTGATCCATGTGACCAGAGAAGAGAATTTTCATGAACATTCCCAGGAGGAGGAAAAAGACAGAGGTCAGCTTACTTATCTGGTGAGTAACAGACAAACGTGTATCTAACTTAATACATAGGTTTGGTATGTGTTCGTGAGCAGGCGTACCATCAAGAGTTTGGGAGCCACTAAGCAGAGCTGCTGGCTGAGGTACGGTCTCTGTATTACAAGCACCTCCGTCCTCTGAAAGTTGAATTTTAATGATTTTGCTGACGTTAAGTTCACAAGAGCTGAAGGCAATGCTTCAAAGTTAGGGTTAACTATGGCCTCAGAATCATCAAGATGCACCAAAATGTGTGCTTCGCTGTAGTAATGGTCTTCAAAGAATAAAATACTTTAAAAGTAAATACTGGAAAAAGAGTTATTTATTGTAGAAGACAGCGACCCACGACATATCCAAAGACAGTACAGGCTTGTTATGAGTCAAGAGAAGAATGGAATTCTAGACGCAAGAATCTAGAATTCCACATACATCAATAACAAATTAAATACTAACAAGGTTACATTGTACAACTTACCACCCCCCCTTCCTATACAAATGAAATGAGATTAGACAATCAGTAATAAAATATCAATATTATATAAAATCCGTCTTCACGAGCAGACAGAGGAACAGGTCTACATTTCTGAATTACAGGAAAAACATTTTTCTTAAGACGAATAGTGTGTTTGAATCCTTTGCACAATCCTCTTTTGTATGAAAATACATTTGCATATTTAGCACAAAGATCTTTAAAAAAATCAAATCTGATTGAGAAAAGGATTCAACAGAATCCAAAGGTTCTTGGACAGTTGACAAGATAGGAAGACCTCCTACAATTACAGGTTCAGAATGACAGGGTCTTAGAATCATTCCAAACTTAGATTGATCTTGCCAACCAAGAAAGTCTCGACCGCTGAGAGCGACATAAACTTTGATATAAATAGTGCGATCTTTAAATTTTATGGAGTCAGAAAAATAACCGCACATATCTATATCGTATTCCCCAAATGCCTTAGGATTTCCGTCAGTTGGTTTGAGAATAGTCTTAGACTAGAATTTGTCAAACGATTTTTTGTCTAAAATCGTTATAGGGGATCCAGAATCTTCCATAATATTAAGCTTAATATTACCAATTGAAACACAACATATAGGTCCTTTACATTTCTTACAGTCATCTTGTAACACATTAATTTCGATACAAGACAATAGATTACTCATGTCATGACCAGAATCCTCATCATCAACATTAAGTAAGTTGATCTTACTTTTTGCTTTAACATCATTACACACAGTATACAAATGTCCTATTTTCTTACATGTGTTGCACCTTTTGCCTTGTGCTGGGCAATTTGCATAGTTACCCAAATTAAATTTGGAACCGTAACGGTAACATGTATCTTTCTTTTTAAAAGTACGATTTACTCTAGGTTTGTTGGCAATTTCATTCACATCAGTGACAGCAGTGTATGCTACAATTTTAGAATTCTCAGTAACTTTTTGAGGATCTTGAGTAAGAATTTTTAAAGACACATAAGATCTCTCAATCCTACGTGCTAAAGCCATCACTTCATCTAATGGAGAATTCTTGCATGTAAGAATTCTTTCTTGGATCTTTTTGTTGTAACAATTAAAAACAAGTTGGTCACATAAGGCAGTGTTTAGATAATCACCAAATTGACATTTTGCAGCAAGAACTCTTAACACAGCTAAATAATCTTCAATAGATACATCCTGGTTTTGCTTACGTTTAAAAAATACATGACGTTCAACCATACCTGATGGTTCATCAACATACTGTTTACCTATTCTAGCGAGGGCTTCAGACAACACTTCCCAATTTTCAACACCAGCAGGAGAGGGTACAGGAGGTAAGTTATCAAAAACTTCTTGTCCTGCATCTCCGAAATGATGAAATAAAAGAGCTTGTTTTCTAGATGCAGAATATTCTGAAGCATCAATAGCTTCTAAATAATTGTCAAAGTTGCGAATCTTGAGCAGCAGAATCCGGCTTTAAGGAAAAACAAGTAGGCAACTGCAATTAACAAGGTAACGTACCATATGCCTAGATAGTAAATGCCGGTGAAATTACGACGTATATTATTTCCCAATTCGAGCCGTCCTTCAAGCTTTTTACGTAGAAAAGTACCACCATTTAAATCCACATATTTTAAATTAGTGTCCAAAGATCCAAGTAGCACAGGATACCGATGCTAAAAGTTCACAGCTCAGGATAAGCCCAATATTCAAATTCCTGTAGGGTTGCAGTCCAGGTTTAAATTTAAAAGAATAAAAATCCAACATCAGATACTGTATGCCACATATCCACAAAGATGATAAAATTTAGTAAAATCAAGAAATTTCAAAGGTCCGTGGGTCAAACAAAAATATCGTCGCCAATAAATGTAGTAATGGTCTTCAAAGAATAAAATACTTGGGGCCAGATGTAGGTAACTCATTTTTACCGATTCTAAAATACCAAATTTTACTGATTCAGTATTTTAGAAATGGGAAATGAGATGTAGGAAAAGATTCGGTAAAAAATACGGAATCAGTAAAAATCGGAATCCCCGATTCGGTATTTACCTAATCTGTATTTACCAATTCGGCAAATACCGATTCGGTAAATCCCATTCATTACTATGGGCCTGGATGCCCATAGGAATGAATGGAATTTACCGAATCGGTATTTACCGAATCGGTAAATACCAAATCGGTAAATACTGATTCGGGGATACAAAAAAGCAAGCAGTTGAGCTACCAACCAATCACGTGCCTCTACGCCGCCCCTCAGCCAACCAACAGAGGAATTAACCAATCCTGTGCATCCACCCCACCCCACAACCAGGAAGTGGCCACACCCATGCAGGTGCAGAGTAACTGATCACCCAGGAGAGCAGTTACACACTGACAGGCTGTTGTGAAGCTGAGCTGTGTTAGAGTGAAAGATGGATTCCCAGGACTCCCAGAGGGACGGTGCAGAGAGGAAGAGGAAGATGAAGTTCAGCACAGGTGAACTTCAGGTGCTGGTGGAGGAGGTGGTAAAGCACCACTCCCAGCTTTTCGGAAAGCAGTCTCTGCAGGTAGCAGAGGCTGTGAAGAGGAATACCTGGCTGGGGATCCAGTCCAAGGTGAACGCCATTGGAGTGACAACCAGGGAAGTGGACGATCTAAAGAAAATATGGTATGATCTGAGGATCATTACCAAAAAGAAATTGGCGGAAAGAAGCCAAAGCTACAGGTGGAGGAAAGAACAGGGCACCTGCTCTCACAGATCTGGAAGAGCTTGTGGAGTCCACACTGGAGCCAGAGAGCGTTTTTGGAATTGGTGATGCAGACAGCTCAGCCCGAGCTGCATCAAAGAAAGGTAAGGAAAATGTCCTTAACTCCTCACCCCTTGCCTGTCTCCCTCCCCCAATATGGCAGTGTGTTGAGGAACTCCAGTACAGGCTTCTGTATCTGCCTGCAATGCATTATGGGAGTGGTAGTCATAAGAATTCACATCAGAGCAGGCAACACGAAAGAATGTCAGGCATGCCACACAATACAATTAGAGACAGGGGAGTACCATGAAATAGTGCAAATGCTTTGTGATTTAATATAGAAATACACGGTGAAAGCACCACTAAGCCACTGTCCATATCTGTCCAAAGGAGAGACTTCGCGCAAGACAATGCAGGAGAGGGAGAAGAGGGTACCCCAAAGGGAGAGGAGTGAGGAAGAAGCCAGGGATGCAGGGCCCAGCAGTGCAAAACCTCCAGCACCCTGCACACATGCAGCTGCCACACCAGAGGCAGCCACCATGCAACTGCCATCATCACCTCTGATCCTTCACTCCCCACAACATGAGCCACAACAACTTTCCACACTGGTGTCAGAAATCTGCAGGCCCAGGAGGCACGATGTTCCCCTGCTAAGAATCCTACAAACATCCTCTGATGAGGAAAGAGAGGGTGAGATCCCAATGGAGTTAATGGAGGCAAATACAGCTGGTCTTCCGTCCACTCCTGTGACTGTATCCAGAGGCACAAGACGCCGTAGGGTCCGGGAGGCAAGCTTGAATGGGCATGGTGACGGTGTCTTCCGTGGCCTTGAAACATCAATGGTGAAGGTGCAGCGCCTGCAGGCGAAAGCAATTAGTGCAGTGCACAGACAAATGTGCCAATTGAATAAAAACATTGAGAACATGAACCCGGGGATCACATCAATGGCGGACCACATGAGGGACATGGCCGATGGGGTGAGGGACATGTCACAGCGCGTGATGTCACCTTCAAAGGTTTGTGACCTACATTAGCTACTGTTCGCAAATTGAGATGGGCTGAATGTATAGGCTATTATATCACTAGCCATAATTATCCATACCTAAATTGGGACTTCTAGAAGATATATGTCCTGTGTCGTAAACCACTAGCCAGTATGAACCATACCTAACTAACAAGACCAGCAGGTACACATGCCTTCTGACCTGCACTAAATATAATGAATTGTATAAAATTGGTAATTTTTAAAGATATGTGCCTTATGAGAGTCACGGCGTACGGAGTAGGATGGTTTTATTTTACTGTTTTACTTTTCTACTTAACCATTTGCCCCTATTATTCACATTTAACTGCTGCAATTAATATGTTCCTCTGACCTGCATTAAGTACAACGCTATAGCGGCAGGTTTAGACATCTATGACTATTATGTTCATAGCGACAAATGCAAATAGGATCCATTCTTATGGACCTTGGATATATATAAAAAAAGTCTTTGTACATATATGCTTATGTGTCTCTGTATGAGTAATGTTGATGTAATGTTATATCTCATTCTCTGAATTATGTACTACGATGTGAGGTTTTTTATGTCTGGAGCAATGGGTATGTGACATTAATTCTGTTTCTACGGTTGGTTTCAGTTTTATGTACAGGGTTATTATTGGATTACGTTATAGTATGTATGGAATTTAAGACATATTTTATTTGAATTTCAGAAGTTTTGGGAAGACAGCTAATATTTTCCTGATGAAGGCGGCTATATGCTAACTGTCCGTTGAAACGCGTTGAAATAAAGGGAGAAGTACAATACACACTGATCAAGGAGTATTTTGACTGTCGCTGAACATTATCCTTATTTTGTACCTCCCTTTTTAGCTTTAGGAAATGTATTGGATGAACATATGTATATGATTTGTTTCCTCCTAATATTGTCTGTGTTCCCAAGTTTTATATACTTTTTTAATATGCTTCTTTTTAATTGTTTTTAAATACATAAATAAACTGTGCATACTGAATGTATTTGTTTTTATAGAATTTTGTTATTTACTGCATTGCTCCAAGTGATAGGTCTTTATGTCTGAACCATTTCTGTCTATTTGTCTGTATTAGTTGGTGTTTTTACATTAAGGTGCCCAAAGGGAATTTTTATTTGACACAAAGTCACTTTGTGACAAACTCCATGAGGACCGCGCACAAAGGCGCAGGGAGAGGCAGTGCATGCAACAGCAGACAAGGGCCATGCACCGTCTGGCTACAGCGACTTCACTGGTATGTCGCCGTTCTGTTGCAATGCAGGAGGGGCTGGTGCAATGCTGCACAGATCTCACAAGGGGGACGGGAAGAGTCACTACAGCAATGGAAGTGCTGCTGACTAACCAGTCAGCCACCACAGGAGGTGAAGGTTTAGGGGACACAGATAACACCAGTACCAGGAGCAGCACCCCTATCCCGGAAATTCGGAGGAGCAGCAGATGCGAGAGTACAGGCGCTGGCTCAGCAGACAATGATCTGACCCAACCACAGGCATCACGCAGTGTAGTGCGTGGGCGCAGGCAGTAAGGCTGCCAAATTTCTAGTGGACATGTGAGGGTGAGGTGACCCCTGTCCGCCAAGTTGGGCTAGGCACACTTTGGATTTAACAAATGTGTCTTCAGACATTTACCGTAGTGCCAATTAAACTATGTTTCTTGCATTGAACCCCTTGCTGTGTCTCTTTACTTACTCAAAAGTAGTTGTGTGTGATCTCTGCCCGTCTCTGTCTGCCTTCTGTTGGTGTTGGAACTCCTACTGTGTTGGGTGCAGGTAGTGCATGGCCATCATTATGGTCTTCATAGTCGCTCAATTCCACCTCGGTGTCCTTCTTAGTAGCGAGGTTGTGCAACATTACACAAGTTGCAATGATCTTACAGCAGATGACTGGTGAGTACTGACGGGCCCCTCCACTTTTCTGCTCTTCAGAAGGCCAAAGGTGTGCTCCACGATGTTCCTGGTTGTATTATGTGCCACATTGTATCGTCTCTGGCTAGGGGTTGTGGGGTTGAGGTAGGGTGTCAGGACGAAGGAACGGAGGGCATATGCACTATCCCCTAATGTGAAAAGAGAAAACCATTACTCACAGGCACACATAAACATACGTCTGCATTGTCTATCAAGGGAGTGTCACACAGTAATTTACCTAGCAGGTATCCTTCGGCAAATTCCCCTGCTGTCAGGCGGGTATGGATCCCACTGTTTTGGAAGATGTAGGAGTCGTGGGTGCTTCCTGGATACCTGGCCACTATGTCTGTGATAATGTACTTGACATCACAGATTACTTGTACATTTATTGTGTGGGAAGACTTCCCTTTTCTGTAAATGTACTCTGTGGCAGCAGGTGGGCATATTGGGATGTGGGTGCCATCAATACAGCCAATGACGTGTGGGAAATGTGTCATTAGGTAAAAGTCAGTCTTGGTCCTGA
Source organism: Lissotriton vulgaris (assembly GCF_964263255.1). Classification (NCBI taxonomy): domain Eukaryota; kingdom Metazoa; phylum Chordata; class Amphibia; order Caudata; family Salamandridae; genus Lissotriton; species Lissotriton vulgaris. Next base: position 1,249,618,937 of record NC_141685.1, read on the forward strand.
GCAGTTCCGAATAGGTTTCCGGGAAGCTGATGTAATGCTCCATTCTCTGCATCATGGCATCCAGGAACTTCCAGAAGAAACGGGACAGGCAGCTCTGAGACACCCCACCTACCGCAGCAACCACAATCTGGTAACTCCCAGATGCAAGAAGGTGTATGCTACAGAGCACCTGCACACGGGGTGGGATGGCGTGCGCCCTTGGTGTTGGGTGCTCCAGGAGTGGGTGCAGGTCCCTGATCAGGTCCAGGATGGTTTGGGGGGTGTAGCCTGTACCTTTGCAGGATCTCTGGCTCAGTCAGTTGGAAGAGTGTTATCCTCTGCCTGTACACTTGCTCCTCCCTTCTCCATTCCCTCTCTCCTGCTGGCTGTAGCCGTAGCCGCCTTGCTATGACGTAGAATGCCTCCATTCTGGTTACACTGTTGCAGTTTGGGGCCCTATTTTATAGCCTGCACCTGGTTACCTCCTGCTTTCAATCCATGCTAAATACCGACTCTTAAATACCGAATTTCATGCTAATTCGTTATTTTAGGGGTCACCTACATCTCAAGAGTCTTATTTTTCCATTTCTTATTTACCGATTCGGTGATTTTACAGATTCGGTAAATTTACTGATTCGGAAAAGTTACTGATTCGGAATATTTACCGATTCGGAAAAATTACTGATTCGAAAAGTTACCGATTTGGTAAATTTACCGAATTTGTGACTTCACTGATTCAGTAGTATTCGGTATTTTCGTCCGTTACCGACCGGTATTTGGCTACCTACATCTGGCCCTTGAAAAGCTAATACTGGAAAAAGAGTTATTTATTGTAGAAGACAGCGACCCACGACATATCCAAAGAGAGTACAGGCTTGTTATGAGTCAAGAGAAGAATAGAATTCTAGACTCAGGAATCTAGAATTCCACTTACATCATTAACAAATTAAATACTAACAAGGTTACATTGTACAACTTACCACATCTCGTGAGAGATCAGGCCAAAGTACCTGATCAGTGTCTCCAGCTGGGCTGTGTTTGCATTAAATAAAATAAGCTAAGTGAAGATCCTTGTGGCCCTCTGCTTCAGGGAAGTAAAGTGGAGAAGTGTGGCTTAATGGTTAGAGCGGCAGACCCTGATGCAGAGGTCTTGTCTGGGACCAGGGTTCAATTCCTGCCTCGGCGGGTCTTGGGCTCAATTTCCCTGGACCTGATAATTCTCGCCTCTTCTAATCATGGGTCCCACTCTGCAACTCTGGGCAATAGCTTGTTTAATCTCCACAACGGCCCCAACAGTGCTAGGATGCCTGGCATCACCTTGGGGGTGCCCAGGAGTGGGCACTTCACAGGGAAAGGCCAGGAAGGGTTACACAGCGGTATGTGCACAGCGCCTTGAGATCCCTTCGGGGGTGATACGTGCGCTATATAAGCACTACATTTACATTTTTTTTATTTTACTACTATGTTATCCATTAAGAAACTATATTAGAAATCTGGTGAAAAACGGACTTCAAAAAATCATCTTTTAAAATATGAATCCTTGTTTTAAGGCCACCGAACTGTGTATGTGCTGCCACACATCCATTCGAGTAGGCTATTTGAAATCTGGTGAATTTTAATGAAAAATTGTAAAAGATTGGCAAAAAGTGGATTTTGACCTGCCCTTGGAAAGTGTTTTTACTGCTTTCAGTAGACTAACCAGATATACTTTTGCTTACTGAAACCTGGTTGTCCCAGGACTCTATTCCCGATATTCTGGCTGCCCTTCCCCAGGACTATTACATATTGCATGATTCAGAAAAGGGGGGGGGGGTGGTGATGGACAGAGTATCTGAATTAAGCAGAACACTCGTACCCAGTCAACAGATAAGGGCTTGATCCATCACTTTTTTTAGCTCACTGCACCATCTCAGCTCAGAACCTGGCTACATGCAAATTAATCTGTCCCTGGCCCAGTGCATCATGGGAACAGGGCAGACCAAACTACCAAGCCAATTCTTTTACTGGAAAGGAAACAAGCTTCCGGGGACCGGTTTCTGGCATTACAGCCGTCTTCGGCCCGGCTTGCTTGAATCCTGATGGTGCAGTGAGCAAGGGACTCACATCTGAGTATACCCTTCCACGCTTGTGGTGGACAAAATGATTCAGAAAAGGGGGTGGTGATGGACAGAGTATATGAATTAAGCAGAACACTCGTACCCAGTCAACAGATCAGGGCTTGATCCATCACCGTTTTTTAGCTCACTGCACCATCCCAGCTCAGAACCTGGCTACATGCAAATTAGTCTGTCCCTGGCCCAGTGCATCATGGGAACAGGGCAGACCAAACTACCAAGCCAATTCTTTTACTGGAAAGGAAACAAGCTTCCGGGGACCGGTTTCTGGCATTACAGCCGTCTTCGGCCCGGCTTGATTGAATCCTGATGGTGCAGTGAGCAAGGGACTCACATCTGAGTATACCCTTCCACGCTTGTGGTGGACAAAATGATTCAGAAAAGGGGGTGGTGATGGACAGAGTATCTGAATTAAGCAGAACACTCGTACCCAGTCAACAGATCAGGGCTTGATCCATCACAGTTTTTTAGCTCACTGCACCATCCCAGCTCACAACCTGGCTACATGCAAATTAGTCTGTCCCTGGCCCAGTGCATCATGGGAACAGGGCAGACCAAACTACCAAGCCAATTCTTTTACTGGAAAGGAAACAAGCTTCCGGGGACCGGTTTCTGGCATTACAGCCGTCTTCGGCCCGGCTTGCTTGAATCCTGATGGTGCAGTGAGCAAGGGACTCACATCTGAGTATACCCTTCCACGCTTGTGGTGGACAAAATGATTCAGAAAAGGGGGTGGTGATGGACAGAGTATCTGAATTAAGCAGAACACTCGTACCCAGTCAACAGATCAGGGATTGATCCATCACCGTTTTTTAGCTCACTGCACCATCCCAGCTCAGAACCTGGCTACATGCAAATTAGTCTGTCCCTGGCCCAGTGCATCATGGGAACAGGGCAGACCAAACTACCAAGCCAATTCTTTTACTGGAAAGGAAACAAGCTTCCGGGGACCGGTTTCTGGCATTACAGCCGTCTTCGGCCCGGCTTGCTTGAATCCTGATGGTGCAGTGAGCAAGGAACTCACATCTGAGTATACCCTTCCACGCTTGTGGTGGACAAAATGATTCAGAAAAGGGGGTGGTGATGGACAGAGTATCTGAATTAAGCAGAACACTCGTACCCAGTCAACAGATCAGGGCTTGATCCATCACCGTTTTTTAGCTCACTGCACCATCCCAGCTCAGAACCTGGCTACATGCAAATTAGTCTGTCCCTGGCCCAGTGCATCATGGGAACAGGGCAGACCAAACTACCAAGCCAATTCTTTTACTGGAAAGGAAACAAGCTTCCGGGGACCGGTTTCTGGCATTACAGCCGTCTTCGGCCCGGCTTGCTTGAATCCTGATGGTGCAGTGAGCAAGGGACTCACATCTGAGTATACCCTTCCACGCTTGTGGTGGACAAAATGATTCAGAAAAGGGGGTGGTGATGGACAGAGTATCTGAATTAAGCAGAACACTCGTACCCAGTCAACAGATCAGGGCTTGATCCATCACCGTTTTTTAGCTCACTGCACCATCCCAGCACACATATTGCAGGCTGATCGATCTTCTGGCAGACCCGGTGGTGGAGTCGCTGCCATTATACTTAAACATCTTACATTTTCTTGCTTATCTCCTGTGGGTTTGCCGGCAGTGGGGAATATAGTTATCAAACTTGATTCCTGTTTTGGAGCTCTTATTTTTGTCTTGCTTTACCGGCCCCCTCAGCCTATGCCTAATTTTCCCATATCTTTATGTGAACAGTTGGCTAACCTGGCCTTTAACTTCACTAACATTTTACTTATTGGCGACTTGAACAATTGTTCAATGACGCCTTAGGAGGACCTCATGCCACAGAGTTGCTCGACCTACTTCTAAATTTTAATGTTGTCCAACACATTCACCGTGCCACCCACATTAAAGGCCATGCATTGGACCAAATCTGGTCCACCAACATTACATTGACAGAACTGTCCATTACTCCTTGCATATGGTCAGATCATCACCTAATACAATTCAATGTCATCATGCTCGCTAAGCCTAAGAACATCACTCCTGGTGGGGGTGTCACCAGAAAGTGGAGGGCCTTAGATAAACAAGCCTGGACACTTTGGCTAGCTCAGCACCCACCTTTAACTCAGATGTTGATACTATGGAAGGAAATATCTCCTCTTGGCTGCAGTTGGCCAGTAATATCCACGCCCCTCTTACTAAGTTTACCCACACTCGTCACTGTGACCCTCAAAAATGGTTCTCTGCTGACTTAAAAAAAAAGAAACTTGAGCTTCGCCAAAAGGAAAGGAAATGGAGATCACGATACTCCCCGGAAGACTGCAAAGAATACAAAGTTGCTATTCTGGGAGCCAAAGCAGCTTATTTCTCACAAAGAATACTAGACTCCAGAATAAGTCGAAGGAAATCTTTTCAATAGTTAACCACCTCGGTAACTCTGATAGGATCCTTCCCAAACAAACTCTTACTCAAGACCTTTGTGACTCCTTGAACAACTTCTTCCTGTAGAAGATCTCTACCATCAAGGCCAGTATTCCCATCACACTGCCTAGGGAATCTTTGGTCAATCCGATAACCAATGTATCCACTTTGGATCATTTTCCCATCATCTGCCCGTCAACTTTCTCAGATCTACTGACCCGTGTTAAATCCAGATCCCCTAACAATTGCTGCCCCCCTTATATCATGAGAGACATTATTTCCTACCTTTCTCACTGTGTGTTAGCCTTCCTTAATGAATCACTCACGCAGGGTAGGGTCCCTTCTGCCCCTTTAAGAATGCTATAGTCATCCCCCTACTCAAAAAAACGGGGGCTGATTCGGTGAACCTCTCCAACTATCGGTCCATTTCTCTTCTCCTTGTCTTGGCTAATATCTTAGAGGCTCATGTGACCAGGAGTCTCTCCAATTTCATAGAACAGACAGATTACTTAGAGCCGCACCAGGCAGGATTTAGGCCTGCACATTCTCCGGAGTCAGTAATTCTGGATATGCCAATGCCGATAAACGCAGCGCCCAGGCGTTAGTGTTATTAGATCTGTCGGCCGCCTTTGACACGGTCGATCATAACATCTTACTGGACCATGTCAAACAGGCCGGCATTGCTGGCGTTGCCTACAGCTGGATCAAATCCTTCCTCGAGGGCAGAACCCAGGATGTCCGTCTCGCCCTTTTCACCGCTCCCAAATTTTCTACCTCTTGCGGAGTCCCTCAGGGCTCGTCCCTTTCTCCTCTTCTTTTTAATCTGTATCTTCGGCCTTTGATTCACTCTTTAAAAAATATGAAGGTCACTACGTTTAACTATACGGATGATCTCCAGCTGGTCTTTACCCTGGATAGTTCCTCTGACTCCATCCTCCAATTCCATACTACGATGCTTCATATTCAGATCTGGATGAACTTAAATCACGTGAAACTTAACCCGGGCAAGACTAAGTTAATCTTGCCTGGGAAGAGTGCACTCTCTTTGGGCCCTCACTATTGGCCGGTGGAACTGGGTCCCTCTCCCGTTCCCTCCTCATCGGTTAAAAGTCTTGGGGTCATCATTAATGCCGATTTCTCCCTTAGAGGCCAAGTCGGGGCAGTGGCCTCATCCTGCCTATTTTAGCTACGCAGGATTAGGAAAATTGCCCACTTGCTTACCCACTCTGCTCCGATACAGGTCGTGATTGTCCTGGTCCTGTCACGGTTGGATTTTTCCAATTCTATTTATCTTGGCCTTCCTTTGGGCTTACTTAAACGTCTCCAACTGGTACAAAACCAGGCCGCCAGGCTAATTCACAAGCAACCCAGATGGCTATCTGCTAGACCTCTGTTGGACAAACTTCACTGGCTTCCTATTTCCCAACGCATCGCCTTCAAGTCAGGGTGTATAATTTTCAAAGCCTTGCATGGCAGTAGCCCCAAATTCATCAGCTGCCGACTAGTTAGGCATGTACCTCTTCGCAACCTACGGTTTGCTCACCTCCAGTTCTTGTTTATTCCTACTTTCAAACTCAGACGCCAGGGAGGGTGTAGGTTCTCTTACCTCGCCCCTAAATTCCGGAATTCCCTGCCACTGGCAATCCGGACGAGCACCAATCTCCTGGCATTCAGAAGAAAGCTTAAAACCTGGCTGTATGAGCAAGCTCTCCTGTAACCTCCCTTCGATGTGACATCTGCCCGATCAGCACCATGAAACCTCTGGGTGACCGTGCGCTTTATAAATTTCTATTAAGATAAGATAAGATAATTGCTACACTATTGTGCCACTATAAACTCCACTGTTTTTTTGACATTCCGGTGGCGCAATGTGCCACCGCATATTTATAAGGCCACTCAAAGTCACTTTACATGGCTTTTCATGGCCTTTTACGCAGAAAACTATGTGAAAGAAACGTATAATGGGTGTTGATGTGGGCGTTACAACGCAACAACCATGGAGCCTGACACATTCCTAAATTTACGAGGCATCATAAACTTCGGAATGCGTCAGAACCTAAAGCCAACCCAGGGGTGGGGGTTGGGAGGTGCATTCAGGAGCACACATTGAAAAAGAAAAGCACTTGAAAGGGTTCCTTCCTGAACAAAATCAATCATCCCTGCAACACAGGCACCAATGCACCATGGTGCAGAGGGCCTATGTTGGCGCACGCCAGCCCATTGTGTGCCGGCGCAGGGGAAAAGGACAGGAATGCGTCGTATCAGATAGATACAGTGCATTCCTGACCTTTCCTTTTGCCGTAGCGCAGCACAGCAGGGAGGCCTGCTGCGCTGCGGTACAGCAAACAGCAATAAATAAGGCCCCAAATGTCTGTAGATATATAGGATGAATGAGCAACTGTGCATCATGTTTGTATATATTGGTGTGCAAAGTTTGAGACTTGGCACTTTATATTCTCTAGTTGCATTTTAAACAAGCATTTGCAATGCAATAGGTCTCGCAGTTGCGAAAGTTTAAACCATTGGCATTGTAAATGACAATGCCTTTTATTTATCTGTTTTGACACATAAATAAAAGGCATTGTCACTTACAAAGCCAACAGCTCAAGCTCTTGTAAATGCAAGACCTATTTCATTTCAGAGAAGCGGCCGCAATTGTCCCGGGCTGCTTGGAAAGTGAAAGTGCACATGGCACGATGAATGTTATGGTAAGCATGTTGTGCCTGCAGTAAGAGAACCTCATTAAAAAAAATAGTGATTACAGACTAAATAAGACATACCGTGTAACAACAGAAGTAATACAACAGAGGTTACAAATGAAGACAAGGCGGTACTAAGGATGGACTAACAAGCCTATTAACAAGTCAGAAGTCAGCATTTACAAAGGACAATGACACAAGTCAATAAAAAATATGGGTGGAGAGTGGCGGAGCCTCAAGTTAATACTCGAATACAGCATGCCTCGCAGAGCAGTGCAAGTGCTGCCCAGACTCGACCTAAAAATGACCAGACCTGAAAAAGGGGACATTTCCACTGCAGCATATAGTCGGACGCATGCTGCGTGACTCCTTTTTCTTTGGGTTTGGGCAAGCTGCCAACATTTCTTTCTTCAAATGTCTGGCAGCTGTGAAGAGAAAGTATGGATCTTGTCAGGTGGTGGCCGTTGTGTTTACCGACTGTCACTCAGTCCTGAGTGACAGTAGTATATACACTATCATGCAGCCAGGTTTGCAGTGGGAAACTAAATTGGCAAAGTTTAGAATTTCCACAATGCTATTTCAAAAATGCCAACGTGGTTTCTTTAGACTTGACAATTAACCATGTGGCGGAGTAGTTAGTAAATGAGAGCAGAAGTCCATAACATTTTAAGTGTTATGAATTTTTTATCTAACAGTTTTTATAAAACAGTAAAATGCACTTTTAAAAACGACTGCATCGTATCTCTGTACGCTGTAGTGCACTGTATTAATATCTAGCCTTTTAGTTCTTTGAAATCTGTTCTTCACAATGTTAGTGTTTTTCTAAGAATTGTGGAAAATAAATAATTCATAGCTTTGGCATTATTTCTGTGGAATATGAGGTTTCAAACCAAAATTGAAAGGACATCACAATTATGATCAAAAACTTAAACATACTGATTTTCACAAGTGGACTAGGAATGGAGCAATGGTAACACAGAACTCACAGCTCATGCACTGAAGTAATGACAGGGCTCATCCATGCCCAATGGGCACTGGGTACAAGTAATGGCTGGAGCCCAGGCACTGTGCCTGTACCCTCCCACCACTACCCACTAATAATAGCCTGCAGCTGTGCCGAGTGGGAAAAGGTCCTCGTCGGTATCCATTCCCTTCAGGCAGTATCCCTGCAAGGAGTACAAATTGTACCCAGGACGCAGAGCACGACCGAGGGTCCGCTCCATTTGACCCAACATTACTAAGATATGCAACTTCTTAGACATACTGGAATTATACAGATGTCATAGATGTCTCTCCAAATCACCTATTTTTCTATTGCCTGCTACCTGTGCATCTTCATTGCCCAACTATGTGTCTTAATGGGCCACCCATGTGTCTTCATGTCCCACCCACATGTTTTCATGACCCACCCATGTGTCTTCATGGCCCTCTCATCTATCTTCATGGCCCACTCTAGTGTCTTTATAGCCCTCCCATGTATCTTCGTGGCCCTTACGTGTGTGTTCATGGCCCTCCCATATATCTTAATGGCCCACTCGTGTGTCTTCATGGCCCTCCCATGTATCTTTTTGGCCCTCTTACATGTATCTTCATGGCCCTCCCATGTATCTTCGTGGCCCTCTTACTTTGTCTTCATGGCCCTCCCATGTATCTTAATGGCCTACTCTTGTGTCTTCACGGCCCTCCCATGTATCTTCATGGCCCACTCTTGTGTCTTCATGGCCCTTCCATGTATCTTCGTGGCCCTCTAGCGTGTGTCTCCATTGCCCTCCAATGTATCTTCGTGGCCTCTTACGTGTATCTCCATGGCCCTCCCATATTTCTTCATGATTCCAACCCTCCTAAAGGGACATATGCAACACACCAGTACACCCGGTACCAGCTTTCTCGACCTGGGCATCACAAAATGGATGCTGCCAGCCACAGACACGAGTCTGCACTCCTGCTGCTGAGCCAAGCTTGATCAGGGGAAGGCTTGACAATAGGCTTCCTGTCACTGGGAGGTGTAACCACCTCCCAGACAGGCTTTAGTGCATTGGGGCTGAGTGGGTGCACTCTAAAAGTGCTTTGATGTCTGCACTGAGGGCACATTTGGTGTCCCAGTGCGTAGTCTAGTTCAAACCGGTTGCAGGAGCCATTGGCTCCTGCTCTGGTGTGAAACTGGACAAAGGATATGGGTTTAGCCACCCCTCTGTCCTGACCCTCCCATTGGTGGGTCCTCGGAGTTTGTTCCACCCCTTCCTTGGGTATAAAGTAGGAACCCCTGACTACAGGACTTTAGATTTTCCCTGGACTAAACTCTACTACAGAAACCAAGTACTTTGACGATCTACACTATGCTGGATGACTGAAGAATCTCCTTAGGAGTAAAGGAGTTACGCCCCTGCAAAGGCAGGCACCTAAACGCATCTGACCGGTTTGCATCTCCCGAGCTCCCTAGGACTCCGAAGATTTCTGCAACACAGGAAGTGGGTTCCCGAGGTCTCTGAGGTTGATCTGCTCACTCAGCAAATCTAAGTCCCTTACCCCTCGTGGGGACTGTGCAACCCAAACTCATGTGCACCGTGTACTTTTGCAGCTGCATAATTTTTTTGGCAACCCCTGAGGCTGTGCTCTGGGCTACTTGTAGTTCTGACCCCGAGCAGTGTTTCCACCGAAGATTTCCAGTCTACACTGCGCGAGTGCTCCATGGGCTGGTATTTCATGATTCAACTCGAGGTCCCTTCGCGATCCCTGGTCCGTTGGCCCCTATGAAGGTAACTTCAACTTTCCATGGGCTTTCCTGGTTGCTCCAGACGTGCCCTGACTCTCCATTGCTTGGAGAGTCCCCAGGACATTGCTGGTCCTCACCAAAGCTGATTTCCTCTGACCCCGTGGGTTGCAGTTGCCAAGACTTGTTGGTGTTCCATCCGGACACTGACCCCCCAGCACTCGACATCCTTCCTGGGACAGCTGCTCACCTCCGGACTTTGGTCATCATCGACATCTCCTGGTCCCCGTAGTTGCAGAGTCAAGCATCCCGTCAACTCACCTGAAGCACCCGACATCAGTGGGTATTTGTCTACCGAGCCTCTGGTCACCCTCAAGTAACCCAGGCTCTGTCCCCTCTGCTTTCAGGTTCTTCTCACCTCGAATCTAGACTTGGATTCCACCGGACACTTTGCATCTTCCAGCCAGCAGCACTTTTCCGCATCACGCCACTGAAAACGACGAAGATTCCAAACATCACTTGACACCTATGCACCCGGCTTCCCTGGGTTAGGTAACATGAGTACTCCGGTACTCACAAGGGTGCTGGCCTTAGAACCTTCTATGTTTGAAAAGGTTTGCTTAAAGTCCTCTCCAAAGTGTCCTTAATCTTTAAAATTCCAACTGTGACTTTCCCATAGAGTTTTACGGAGCTTGCGCCTGTGTTCTCACACTGCACCCGTCCTCCGTGGGTTCCCTGTTTCACTACCTTGGGTGGTTCCTTGGGGTCCCAGTGATTCTATGTGCTTTAGGCACTGTGTCTTGTCAAGTCATGATTGTTATATCACTTTCTTAGTATATGATTTGGTCTCCCCCTGGAGCCCACTGTGTATTGTGCTATTTACTGTCGTTCTAGTGATTTAATATTGTGTGCTTTGTTCTTTAATCTCATAAAGAGGTGGGTAGAGAGTGTTTAGTAATAAATGCATATATTTGATATATTCCTTGTGTGGTTCTCCTTTCATTTGTCATTCAGGAGGTCTGATCTGGTAAAACAAGCTGCTTTACATTGTTCGAGACTTAGCCTGAAGGCTGCTCTCCATAGCTACCACCAGGATAGCTTTCAATAAAGGTTGTCTTTAATCTAATCATCAATAAGGATTGTTTGGACTGGTACAAGTTGCCCACTATAATTACTGCTCAGCATATACCAGGCCAACTTCTCACATTGGTGTGCAGCAATTGGGATTCAAGCTTGCTATTGTTTTACCAGATAAATCTCATTGAGTGATTAATTGAAAACCACTAAAGGTATTAGGTACATATAAATCAAGACTAGAATAAGTAAGTTCTACTGAACTTCGAGTTGGGTAATCAAGGGTCTAGCACACCCTTTCTCCAACTCAAGAGAGTTTCAGTTCCCACTAGGTTAGGTAGGTGCCTACACCACATAACACTAGTATGTCTTCTGGGGCAGAAGCCAGTGGCTCCTTGCCAACTAAGTATGACAATCCCTCATTCCAAGAATTGAGAAATATTTGTACACCTAGGAAACTGAAGACAGGGAGACATGCAAGCACTGAACGTCTCATAGAGACTGCTTTTAGATGATTTCAGAAAGACCCCAGGGTCTGATGAGGCAGGCAAGTTGGGTGGCACAGCAGAGGAGGAAAGGACAGGAAGTGAAAATTTCTATGACATGGACTCCCATGCTGACCAGGAGGATCAAGATAATTCTAACCTGGATACTCAGATTCTTTCTTCAGGTGGGGGAGAAGGCCCCAGTGGCCGACTCTTTACTCCACCAGGAAGAGTTAGCAGTTTACCAAGAAGATCAAGATCTCCTTCTCAGGAGTCTAATTATTCTGATACTTCTGTAGGGACTTCAGCTTCTCACAAAAGAGAATCCTCTTATGAGAAGAAGTGCAGACTGCTTGAGTTTGAGAGAGTTAAGCTCAGAATCAAGAGAACAGTTGGCCTTAGATAGGGAATCCCAAGAGCTCCAGTGAGCGTACAGGAGGTTGGGGCTAGAGCCTCATTGTGGCAGCAACAGTTTCTAGAGGTAGAGAACCTACTCATGACCATAGGAACCTGAACAAGATTGTCCCTCCCTAACAGAGTGGGGATGATATCCACAAATGGATAACTGCACTAGAGAGGGCCTGTAAAGTACAGAGGGTCCCTCAAGAGCAGTGGGCAGCAATCTTGTGGCTCTCATTTGGAGACAAAGGTAAAGGTAAGCTCCTCACTGAAATGGAAGAGGATGCTGATAATTACAAAGTCTTGAAGAGTGATCTGATTGATGGGTTTGGTTTAACCACTGAACAATACAGGATTACGTTCAGAGACACCCAGAAGGCACAGACTCAAGACTAGGTTGACTTTGTAGATTGTGCTACCAAGGCTCTGGAAGGCTGGTTAGTTAGCAGTAAAGTGTGTGATTTTAAAGGATTGTACAATTTTATTATGAGGGAGAAGATCCTTAATAATTGTCAAAATAAGTTGTTGCATCAGTACCTGGTGGACTCTAATCTGACCTCTCCCCAATAATTGGGTCAGAAGGCAAACACGTGGGTCAGAACCAGGGTGAGCCAAAAGGTTCGGAACCAAGGTGGTGACTCAAATGAAGCAAGATTCATAACCCTTAGATAAGGGTGGGGAGAAGGGTAAAGACCAGGAGTCTTCTCAAGAGCCCCAAAAATCTTCAACTGGTGGGGAGTCACAATCAAACAAGGGAAAAGGCAAGAAGAAGCCATGGTGTCAAATCTGTAATCTGAAGACCCATTGGACAAGTGATTTTAACACGTCCAAGGACTCAACTCCAGGCACCCCTGCCATAAAGCAACTGTTCCCCCTAGTTCAGCTTCAAGTGGTTGTACCCAGAATAAGGGCGCAGTAGGCTTAACACCGGGATCTGAGATGGACTCTGGCCTAGTCTGAGTTCCAACTCAGGCTGTGTTGGTCTGTGATGGAGGCATGGATATTGCCTACTTGTTTGTCAGTGCCAGTAATCTGGGCAAGTATAGACAACAGACTTTGATCAATGGAAAAGAGGCCTTGGCATTCAGGGACACAGGTGCCAGTGTCATAATGGTCACAAAAGATCTTGTGGCCCTGAGCAAATCATACTTGGTGAGATGTACCAAATGACCAATGCTAGCAATGTCAGGACAGACTATTCATTGGCAGTGTTTAATTTCACCTGGGGAGGGGTAACTGGCCCTAAGAAGGTTGTGGTAAGTGCAGACCTCACTGTTGAATGCTTGCTGGGCAGTGATTTAGAAACTTCAACTTGGGCTGAAGTGGAACTCAGGAATCATGCAGAAATGGTGGGTATCCCTGCAGATGTGTTTGCTGTGACTAGGTCACAGGAAAAAATGTCTTCCACTGAACAGGCCTTGGAACCTGGAAAAATGGACCTGGCGCCTTCCAAAAGAAGGAGCAGTAGGGGTAAGGCTGTGTCTTCCCCCCTGACTCAGAGTACAGATCAGTCTCTTGAGGGAGATGATCCTAGTCTTGAAGAAGGAACTGTCTCAGAGGAACGTGAGCCTGATCAGGTTGAGTTCATGGGAACAGGGGGCCCTTCCAGGGCAGATCTGAGCCAGGAACAGATGAGCTACCCCTCTGTTAAACCTCTCAGACAGCAAGCTATTGCTGAGGCTGCTGGGTGTGCCAGTGGGTTGCATAGGATCTACTGGGATGATGGACTCTCTTATTCAGAGAGTAGAGACCCCACGCCTGGTGCTACCAGGAGGTTGGTTATACCTCTGAAGTTTAGGGGCTTCCTATTGGCACTGACACATGACATCCCATTAGCAGGCTACCTAGGCCAAAACAAGACTTGGGACAGGCTTGTCCCTCAATTTCATTGGCCTTTACTTTCATTGACCTCACATGTCTGAAGACACTAAGGAGTTTTGTCGCTCCTGAGTCACCTGTCAAGCCAGTGGTTAGGCAGGTGGTACTACAAATGTCCCCCTGATACCACTACCTGTAGTTGGGGTAGCCTTTGAAAGGGTCGGGATTGAAATTGAAGGTCCTATGTATCCTCAAACTGCATCTTGGCACAGATTCATATTAGTGGTGGTGGACCACGCCACTAGGTATCCAGAGGCAATTCCCCTTAGAACTACCATAGCTCCTGTTGTGGCTAGAGCCCTCCTGGGAATCTTTTCCAGATTGGGTTTTCCTAAGGAGGTAGTATCAGACAGAGGTGCAAAGTTCATGTCATGTTACTTGATTGCTATGTGGAAGGAGTGTGGAGTGAACTACAAATGTATCACCCACAATGCAATGGGTTAGTTGAAAGGTTCAACAAAACCCTCAAGGGCATGATTAAAGGTCTCCCAGAAAAGCTTAGTTACAGATAGGACATACTTTTGCCCTGCCATCTCTTTGCCTACAGAGAGGTTCCACAGAAGGGGGTTGGTTACAGCCCATTTGAACTTCTGTTTGGACATCCAGTTAGGGGTTCATTATGTCTAGTGAAGGAAGGATGGGAGTTCCCTCTCAAACCCCCTAAACAGGATATTGTGGACTATGTACTTGGTCTCCGCTCCAGGACGGTTGAGTACATGAAGAAGGCAACTAAACACCTTGAAGCTAGCAGGAATTGCAAAAGACCTGGCATGACCAAAAAGCTGTGTTGACTGTTTATCAGCCAGGAGAGAAAGTAAGGGTGTTGGAGCCTGTGGCCCCAGCAGCCCTCCAAGACCATTGGAGTGGCCTCATATAATAATTGAGCAGAAGGGAGAGGTTACCTACCTGGTGGACCTTGGAACTCCCAGGAGCCCCCATAGGGTGCTCCATGTCAACCGGCTCAAACCATACGTTGACAGGGCAGACATGGGCATCACATGGCTACTGATGAGGGGCAGGAGGAAGAGAGTGATCCACTCCCTGACCTGCTCACACAGAACCCTGATGATGGTTCAGTGGATGGTGTAACCTTGTCACGCAGCCTCACTGTCCAGCAGCAAACTGATTGCAGAAAAGTTCTTAATCAGTTTAGACATATGTTCTCACTGACTCCAAGTCAGACTACCTGGTGCACTCATGAAGAGTGAAATATGACCCTGTGGTTTGTTTTTGTAAGAGGGGTCAGAGATGCTGACTGTAAAAAGACGTGTGGGGGGGATTGTGGTCTAAAGAGAGTCGCTAATCTAAATTGAACTATAGTGGCAAAAAAGTATAGAGCACTTGTCATACTGTGTATCAAAACATTATTCAATAAACAAATCCAACAAAGATATAAAAACAATAAGCACAATTTATTATGGAACCTCCCTTTAGGGTTACATTCTAAATGATTTAAAAAAGCATTATTAAAATGATTATGAATAAATAAGTTTTTAATAAAAAGCTGTCAAAAGAAAGAGTCGACGCGGCGTTTCGGTGTCTGTTTACAGTATTCACACCTTCATCAGGACATTTGACAATTGACTTGTTATCTTAAGTCGAAGCTTTTTTGTCAATTAAAAGGTTTCTAAATCGACTGAACACTTGAATCAATCTGTTTCTTCTGGTAGTATGATCCCTGCTTTAAAGCATCTGTGCTTATACTTCAGCACGGAGGAGCCACCGTAATTTACTATGTGGCCGTTTTCAATAAAAGAATCGGATCCCTTCTTCAATTCGGAATCACGAGTTAAGTGCTCGTTTTTGCTTGATAAGTAAGATTTTAAAAATTGGCTTATCCAATGCAGGAGAGCTTGGTTCACTTCCTTGCTTTCATCAGCCTCATTAAGCAGATTAGGCCTCCCTGTTCCTCCGTGTTCAGGTCATCCATCATGATTTTCCTGGATGACCTGAACACGGAGGACCAGGGAGGCCTACTACTACCAGAAGAAACAGATTGATTCAAGTGTTCAGTCGATTTAGAAACCTTTTAATTGACAAAAAAGCTTCGACTTAAGATAACATGTGCTGGACAGACCTCAGTATGCAGAGCACAGACCTGTCCAGGTGCACATATATTGCTGGTGTTCGTAGTGTTGTTGACAGAGAACGCAACCATGTTACCTCAGGCAGTGGGGAAGACCTTGGTCATGTAGCTGTGTCCCCCCCCTGAAAGCGACAATGTTGCAATGTAGCATGCACCCGGAGGGCGGACTGGCACGAATGGAGTAATGAAGGATCGCAAGAAAGTTGGGTCCAGGATCATACATGCCAAGTGTTGTGTGTATCTGTATTGCCGCAACATGAGCCAAATGCCTAGCCACATTAGCAGCGCCAGTTCAGCCAGGCATGTACTCTACATATGTGTCTGCCTTATCCTTACCATAGGCCTACACTCACGTGGGCCACCACCTTCAATGGCAACATCAAAGTGTCGTTGGCAGGCTTGTGGACATGCTCAGACAGGCATGACAATGGTGTGTCTTAGGACTGCAAGTGATGCAACCGCGCAGCGTTCACAAGTAAATAGGTCATTTTACCTTTCGCTTCACCTGCTGCAAAAAGGTAAAATCCCTGCGAAAAAAATTGATATCCCTGTTATATCCCCCTACTGGAATTATGGGAGCACCTGGTAACGTAAATTTCGTAGGATTATTCCAGACCCCACATAGTGAGGGCCTTTGTGCTTTCCCCCAATGTGCTTTCAGAATGCTATTTCAGTGCCCACATGCTGTAGGGTATTGTCCTCATAAATGTTGAGGGGAGGGGGACCAGTTTTTCTTTTGTCACTGGTTAAGAGGCTCAGTATTTGTTTTCTAGGGCAGCTTGTGGCACGTGTGTGCATCTTCTCTATGCTGTTGGTACTAGTATGCAATGTCAGAACTGTACTGTGTGGGTTACACATCGCACATACCGTGATTGGTTGTCATTGGGTTTTTCTTTGTTTCAAGTATGGTTGTCTTGCTGATGTGTGTTTTTTATCTTCCCGTACATCAGTGATTATCAGTTTGAGGTGGCGTCCATTGGAATGCTGGCTGTCAGATAACTCTGTCTTTTCATCTTACACACTAGACTTGTTTAATGAACCTCACAATGCCTGGAAAATTGTGTTAAGTCTCAAACACAGCCTGACTATGGCTCACAATGCATTCATGTTGTCTTTGTGGAAAACAAACCATCGGGCTTGGTGCACCCATTTCTCACCTATTGCATGTTCATTCACACCTCTTCCACTTGAAACGTAAGCAATTTGAGGGTCACGGAATACTTTCCTCATAATATAAAATTGCACTACTGCCTCTCGTACATAATTCTACACTGTTGGTTTGCTGGTACCTACACATTCAATGGTATTTTATAAAATGGCATAATTTTAATTCGAAAGAACATATTCAAATCATCGATAATAATTATAAAGTATCAAACATCCATTTTTCTTCCTCTACACATAGCACATTTTCTATGAAAACCATTAAATCCACTTGAAAAGGTGACAAGTTTTAATAAGCAGCCTTTCCACCGTGATTAATTCTTATCTGTACCAGGTCAGCCTCCAAGGTTTCCATGGAGGCTCCGCGGCTCAGAAATCAATAAATCTGAACTTTTCTCTAATTTCTTTTTTTGATAAATTGTATTACACTACGATAACAGTAACCTTTGCAGTGGCGGCGGCCAACATTAAAATATGGTGGCCCCCAAAAAAACTCACCATATATGTTGCACTTGCTGGCTCGCAGGCTCTGGCTGCTGTCTCTCTCTTCGTCCTGGTGTACTCCTCAGCCGTGACTCGGGCACAAAGGGAAGAACTTCCTCCCTTGTGCAATGCAAAACCAGCCAATCCTGGAGCTGCAGCGCAACTCCAGGAAGGGTTGGAACAGGCTAACCCAGTGCTCATTTTGAAAGTGTTTCACAGCCCTGGGATTGCTAGCTCCGAAGTGAGCATGTCAGATCTGACTTGCACATTGCCTGGAGCTGAAGTAGTGCATTACCTCCTCGTTAGTCTTTCTCACCCCATCACTAACAAAGTGAGATTCAGGTCCACACCAGAACCCTTTAAAGCAAAAGTTAGCCTCCCATGTCTCTCATCCCTTCCCAATATGGCCAACTCATACACCTCATGACCACTATTAGAGGCGGGCCGGCCCAACCCCACAACCTGAAACTACCAAGCATAAACATGAAGCCAATAGCCAGACAAGGAGGGAGGGACGGGAACTGATGTGGTGAGGAAGATTAAACTCGGAGTAATGAAGATTACCAGTAAGTAACTGGGGCAATTGCACTAATCAGTCCGCTGCCTGCCCTCGCTCTGGGTGATGCTCCTCTGCCATAACGGAGGAGCCATTGCTGAACCTTTGGTACTACCAGTTCGCTTTTTAGGTCTGTTAAGAAGGACAGAGAGAGAATTAGCTTTAGGACAGCCCCCTTTAGCCATTCGCTTTATTGTGATTTCCATGGTTTTGCATTGTGTGGATGGAATGCCCATCAAGGCCTTGGCATTTTGTGGATAATTACATTGTCCCAATTGTGTTTGCATTGGGCTTTGGTGATGAAGCATCAAGTACTCATACTTTTATTCTGCTGATGCAACAGGACAATTGAGAGCCAGTATCTGTTCATTGATCCGCTTACTTTGTCATTACAACAACATTTTAATTGTGTTTTACAGTTGTTTCGTGTAGGACGTGGGTGATGTTAGGAAGTATTGACCTATCAAAAAGATACAGTGTTATTCACTAATCACCCTTGCATGTTCATTTGTTTTACTTTGCAGTGATTCTAACATGTTACTTTTTTTCTTCAAAAAGAAAGACATGTGTGCACATATGCTTTTTTAAAGATGCACCTAAAATAATACCAATGTATTGGCAAGTTGTTGGTAACTAACTCATACAGTGCTCTTGCTAATAGAAAATACTAAATACAAACAATCAACCTTTCTTAAACAATTTTCCTTGTATACACACCATGCACTTTCCCCTAACAGTAGCCTTTTTCAAACATTCTAAACATCCATTCTATTCCTCAGAACTTTTGAATAAAGCACAGCATTACTATTTTATTACAAGTAGCACATCTACATACTACTTCACACAAATTGGAAACACTCTTTTTTAATGATATGCATATATGCTACATATTTGCCTCAGTGAATAATGCTACTCTATCTAACCACCTGTTCTTTCATAACACTTTTCCATTGCTTTCTGAAATTTCCTTTTTTTCTGAAAATGTTCCTCTACTCGTGAAGCAATGCACACCAATGAATATGTAAAACTACATAACAGTTGCAGAATAAAAAAAATGCAACCCGCATCCTTTGAAACAACTTTATCTATAGCATGTTAACAACTGCTAAAACAAAATAAATAAGTAGCCAAACCAATTAGCCTAAAAACAATTCATTCAATTTCTTTAAGATATACCAAGAATTACTTTCCTGCCTGTTCCATTTTAGTTATTGCCTACAAAATAACAATACTTTTGTAAATCCACAATTGCTTCTCAGTACTAATGGGCACATTTATGTTACCTTGCAGAAATCTCTAACTAGAAAATTGTTTATGTCTCACACATGTACTTTAGCATTTTTATGGAAATTCTGCATCCTCACCACATTTCTTGTCATCCTTTTCTGGTAAATGAATGCAAGTAGTGAGTGGTCTTGCACCTTGTCCGTTGCTTGTTTTCACCTGTACTTGATCTTTGCACATGCTTTTTTCCCATTTGTCACCAGTAACTAGTACAAATATTCACTGTTAAGTCTTGTGTTCTGTCCAGCAAATCTACTTTGTATTCAGACATCCCTACATTCAAAACACTTGAGTAATATAGCCTTTTATTCTTCATTCATTTTAAATAGTTAATTTTGATCGAATGTACTCCTAGTATACACTCAATAAACATCAAATATACACACACAAGCAATAAAAGAGATAGAATCAATCCTAGGAAAAATATGAAATCCAAAAAGACAATACTAATGTTCTCCCCTTTGTAATGAAGTTAGATATTAGGATAAAATCTACACCTACACCTCAATACACAGTACATAGCTCTTACCCTGCTTGCACTACTATTAATCTCCGATTTGGGAGCCAGTGGGGCCCTATCCCTGGTCCAATAACCAACGTCTTGCTCAAAGCATTACTTTATTTGTTTTTGGTTTACACATTTTCACCACAGTGTTTCTTTTATTAATAAAAATGTACTTCCACTGCTGGTGCAAATGTCTCAGAAGGGGATTACTTTGGGTAGAAGTTTAATCAAAAGTGCCTACTATGTATTATTTTGCTTCTGACTCTTTTGTATGGCCCCTCCTCTCCTCCTCTGCATGGGTACAGCTTACCTTTACTGATGCAGTCAGCTTAGAAAATGGACACTACTTCTATCTTTCTTATTGTTGTCGCCCAAGATTTTGCTTTATTTTTAGGTTGTCTTTCTAAGACAGCTCAAGGCATCACATTTTTGAAACGTGTAGGGGATTCATTATCTTTTCTATACCCTGTTGTAGCTACATTACATTAAATTACTTTGTAGTCGAAGTCAAGGATGGTTTGATCACCCTTGTTTTAGTGGGGGTTAATGGTCATTCTTTGTTTTTTAAGACTGCCATTCTGAGCTAACATCAGGTCTTTAGTTTAAATGATCTGCTTTTGTTGTTGCTCGTCACTTGGCACTGTGAGCTAAGGTAATAGACCTCTATGTCGTTTTGTGCCTAGGGTGCTTGCTTAAGGCACATCAAGGTAGGATTTTAAGGCCCTCTTCACTTTTTATTTTTTCTGCCGTATGACTTTGTTGGTTTAGATCGAGTGGGTGATTTTGGGGTAGTATTATTATATGAGGTTTTCCAGTAAAAAGGAAACATACAAAGCATTATCTTAAGCAGGTACAACAAGATCATTTACGATGCAGCATTTTAGTCACTCTCAGTATTTGGATTATTAAACCTTTTGCCTTTTGATCATAAAGGCACCCAGGTTAGTCACTTGCTGTTATATGAAGCAAATAGTCTGCAGTGTTGTTCATGAATGGATGACTTAGTAAGAGGTTTTCCATTTTGTTCTTAGCACCTGTTTGCAGTCTTTTACTGCAATGACGTGGTCTTTGACTACCTCTTAGCAATCCAGCTGTGTGGGGCTTATTGGGGGTAACAGGAGGGCTAGTAGGGCCCCCAGGGACCGTCAAAAGGCAAGGGGACTTTATCCCCAACCAAGAGGATGCCAGGAGGAGCGTTTGCAGAATGGTGGAGAAAGGGGGTAGGGCCTGTGACCACCACTCAGCAATCCTACTGTGTGGGGCTCACTGGAGGTAACAGGTAGGCTAGTTGGCCCTTAAGGACCCCTAGCAGCGAAGGGAACTTCATCCCCCAATCAAGAGCGCGTCAGGAGGTGTGTTTGCAGAGTGGTGGGCAAAGGGGGCGGGCCTGCAATCAGAACTCAGCAATCCTGCTGTGTGGGACTTACTGGAGGTAATAGGAGGGGTAGATGGCTTCCAAGGAATGTTTCGGGGTCAACTACCCCTCCTGATACCTCCAATAAGTCCCATGCAAGGGAATTGCTAATCGGTCTTCGGAGACCATGCCCCCTTTCTCCACCACTCTGAAAACACACCTCCTGGTGCATTACTGGTTGGGGATTAAGTCCACTTTACTCCTGAGGGCCCTTGGGAGCCAAGAAGCCATCCTGGTACCTGCTGTAAGTCTTATGCAGTGGAATTCCTGAGCGCTGATTGGAGGCCCAGACCGCTTTCTACACCACTCTGCAAACAAGACTGCTAGTTAAAAAAACATAGAAATTCACTGAAAAAAACACAGGTTTCAGGGGTGTTATAGTTAGAAATTAGCGTTTAAAAAACCTTGGACATTCACGGAAAAAAACAAAGGTTAGTGGGACCTTATAGTTAGTCTGATATTTCACCCAGATAAAACCAGAGAAATTCAGCCATTATAGTTAGTTGAGATAACTATAATTTGCTTCCCCTTAATGCTCTGCTTATGACCTCACACATTACATCACTCATGACATGGTCAGTGACATCATTGAAGACATCTCAAATTATATCACTGATGACAACAGTTGAACAATAAAGAACAGAATGACCAATCGGGGTCCAGCTCAACCAAGTCACAAGTATCATCAATAATCATAGGTTGGTGCAAAAACACTTCCCACACCCGCCGTCCCCAGGTGCAAAATAGGTCACAAAGTTCATTGGAAAATGGAAAGTGCACTTGTTGAAATCAGATGCAAGATCATTTAGACCCAAAAACTTTCTTTCTTTATTCTGTTAATTTTTAACATGAGCAGCACACAGCTAACGCGTTTCGTTCCAAGATGGAACTTCGTCTGGTCTCTACATATGGTAGGCCATTAGGCGATGGAAAAAGTCCAAAAGGGGTGCAAATAACAAATTCATGAGCGGCACAGTATGCAGCGTCAAATCAATAATAGTAATCTATTAAGTTGATGGGTGAATTGACCCAAAGTGGTTATACAATCCACGTAAAGCTGCGTATCATCCCAGGAAGCGGAGTCGTGGAAGGAGAAATGTAATCCTATAGCTAATCAGTATACAACTTCGCAGTACCAGAAGATAGGTGGCCAGTATGATAAAGGCTTGTTACAATTGAAAAAGTAGACGCAAGATGTGATTGAATATCCTGCAATTCAATTTGAATGTAGATATAGAAGCAAAAACAATTAGGTAGTCCTGGTGATAATACACACAAAGGATAATCAGACGGGCAATGAATGGCAAGTGTTACTCTTCACAAAGTGCGGCGTTTCCCGGAATGGAGGTAGGAGACGTCTAGGAAGTCCCATGAACTGATGACAACAGTGATGACATCATACACAGTATCTCTGACGTACCCACTCATACCCCTATTGAATCTTTTATACACCCAGTGCCATTCCCACACAACCATTCACAAATCCTTTCACAGAGCCATACCAGTACTTACAAACCAACTCACTGTTTCATTGATCTATACACACTTCCACTGACTCACCCATACTCCCACACGTAGACCCACTCACTCACTAATACAGCCATTGACATATCCACTCATACATCCATACAGGCGTTCACACACTGAGTGAGTCACCCATAGAACTAATCACACACCTAGACACTCACCCATACAGTCAATCATACCGCCACTTACTCACACAAATAGTTACACACACACCAACTCACTCACTTACACGTATTCTGCATTTCACATACTCAGTTACTCATCCATACTGACACATGCACTCAGTCACCGATACAGACACTCACACACCCATACAACTTTTCACACACACAAGAATACCTCATACAGCCACTGACTCACCCACTCACTGATCCATACAGGCAGTCACACACCTTCTCACTCACAAATACAGACACCCAGACAACCGTAGACATAGTCAGACAACCAATCAACCATATAGCCATTCTCGTACCCACTAACACACTTATACACCCCCTTGGTCATCCACTGACAGACAGATACAATCATTGACACAACCAGTCACTCACCCAGTTCACTGAGCCGCCTAATCACTCACTTATACAGTCAGTCATGCGCCCACTGAGTCATCCAAAGAGTCACTCATACACCCACTGATTCACCAATACACCCTGGTATATATATTTAACACTCATAAGCTTTTATAAATGTTTAAAAAACACTTACAGTCACTAGATGATGTCATCAGTGATGTCATTTGAGATGTTATGAGTGATGTCATGAGTGATATTACTGACCATGTCATGAGTGATGTAATATGTGAGCGCCTAAGCAGTGCATTTGAATTTCGCCTGTTTTATGTAAGGAAAATGTCAGACTAACTATACCGTCCCTCTAACCTTTGTCTTTTTCCGTGAATATATATATATATATATATATATATATATATATATATATATATACACACACACACACAGACACGCACGCACACACACACACACACGCTCACACATATGACAAATGGGACTGTAGTTACTTAGAACTGCTGGGTTTACGGAGTGTTTTATTAAAATAAAAGTGACAACTAATAGTTTGAAGAACTAGTTCACTCATCGGGTAAACAAAGAAGTATATGTCGCAAGTAAACTATTTTTTGATTGCACCACGTTATGTGAGACATTCCTTTTACATTACTCTCTGTTACGCTAAGTAAAGCAAGAGTGATTGAGGGAAGTGGTAATCACCAAAGAGTGGACTAGAATCATGGGTTATAATGTGAGACAGAGCTGTCTCTAGCTTGACCTAAAGGGCATGAGCAATGAAAATCCCAAAAGATTCAGATGGAACTAAGGTAGTTCTTTCAATAGAGATGCAGGTCTCAATATGACAGAGAACCCCTTGGGGGTTGTAAATTAAGTGCTCATAAAACGTTAAGAACACCAGAAAACTAATGCCACTCTGATGAGTGTTTTCCCAGTTTTCTCATAATTTAGGGTGTCGCAGATGCTCAGACAGACATTCTGGAGATAGTAGGAATCATGAAAAGACTCACAAAGTACTGAGCAATGTTCCTTGGAACAAACTTCTGAGAAGTAAAAAGCTTGATAGTTAGACCTAAAAATCATTGCTGCAAGGCAATTGAGTGACAACGTGAGGAAGAATCAAGAACTCAAATTGGCAACTGAAAAGATAAATGCAAAGAGTTCTCGTGGTAGATGAGACTTGGGCACTGGTGTTGTTGGACAGCACAGCAGAAACTACTGTAGCCTGCAAGGATCTCCAGAACCTTCTACAAATTCCTGTAACAACTGAATATATTCAGGTAGAAAATCTATGTACTCTTCTAAATTCAAATGGTAACACTTAACAAAAGCTGATGGTATGTTACCTGAGGGAGAAAGGCCTCCGCATGCCAATATTAGATTCTCTCAGAGGTGAAGAAGTTATAAATGATGCATTCTCTTCATTTGTGTTCATGGCACCCGGTTATTTATATACAAGCAAATGGGCACAGAAAAAGTATATCCTCTGTATAAAAAACGATACATGTTGAAATGGAGGAGCAAGAAATACACAATAGAAACTTCAGGCTCAGCTAAAATACCTCCTCAAGGAGCATCCTAAACAGGATGTGAAAAGCATCCTAATTGAGTTCCAATATCAAGGAGCATTCATTCTCTGTCAGTCGTCCACAAGGAAGACACTGTTAGTAGCCCTCTTTCCATGAAAATGGGAGACAGCTTTTTGTTATTGCATTATAGAAACGTAAAAGTCATAACGGATCACATGCTGTGCAGATTGGATACAGCACAGGGCTAATGCCTTATTCCAACCAATAAAAAATACATAATAACTTTAGACATGGCAAATAGTTTATTCAATCCGTCTACAGATCAAGAACCCCGATATTTGACTGCTTCTACACCTGTAGGGTCTGGTTTTACTTTCACCCATTCATTAAAGGGATAACAGTACAGTCCAGGTGTGTTCACCTTTGAATTTATGAAACTCGTACAAGGAGACCCAGAATTGGTTTCATATTATATGGCAATGACATAAGCATCAAAGAGGATGACTTAGAGGAGCATTTTTACCAGGTAGACAGACTCTACCAGGAAATCAATAAAAAACAAAATAGCATACCCCAAAGTTATACGAACTTTCCATGGAAGGTTCCTGGAAAAGATTAGATTTTTGTAAAATTCTGAACACATATATATGACACATTGCATTTAGAGGAATAACCCCATGTGCCAGCTAATATCACCTACCTTTTTAGAAGAAGACTAGACAGGATATTGCACATTTAAACATTATTTATTAGGAAGAAAATGCAAGAAACATAACATTTGCAAATGAGTAATAATAAAGGACATGTAGGCCCACATGCATCAAAGTGCCCATTTGCGATTTCTTAATTGCGAAAATTAGGGAATCGCAATTGAGTAATCGAAAACGGCAATGCATAAAAAATTCGCATTTTTTTTGCGATTCGGTATTTTTCCTTAATTGCGATTCACAATTTGCGAATCGCAATTAAGGAAAACCCTTCCCATTGATTCCTATGGGCCATAAGGCCAAGGGCATGTGTGTGTAAATTAAAACTTTCAAAAATGCAATTTGTGCATATTTGAAAGTTTTCGGTAAATTAGCATGAAGTTCAACTTCATGCTGATTTACCTCTTCCAAAATGCGAATTCGCAAAAAATGATCATGCATTGCAATAAAGAAATCTGAAATTGCGATTTCTTAAATGCAAACGCAATTTTAGAAATCGCAACATGGTTCGCCAATGGCCAAAAATTGCGATTCGCACCGTTTGCAAATGCAATTGACTTTGATGCATGTGGGCAGTAGTTTCATGAGTGGTTCTGAGTGTGTCAGGCTATGCATATATATTTTACAATAAAGAGCAAACAATATCCATTCCACAGAAATAAACACCTGTACTTGTGATGTGTTTTATCTAGGACCCCGATCAATATTGTGACTTCATGCCCCTATACGGCTATAATCAATGCATATCCCTATAAACGGCATAATAATCAGAGCCATATTTCAGTAACTCGCCTCTGCAGTCCATGACAGTCCATGACACAGCAGAAGCCACTTCCTTAGATTCCTAGATAGCACACCGAGTTCTTTCGACATACCAAACCCCCAGCAACCTGGGAAAGCCCCGCTTGCTTTGTTTTGATTAGTAATAGAACTCCTGCAAGCACTGTAAGAACGACCAGTTCTTAGTGACATCTTTATTGACGTCTTCTATCCAAAAACTTACGTCAAACTCGGCACCTTTCAGGTATAAATATACCAACGTTGCCTTAAGCAAGCACACGGTGGTGGTGAATACTGGAGCAGAACAGCTGTCCCCTTGCAGAGAGCCCAGCAGATGCGAGAAGCCCATGGACGCTGCCCCTCCTCCTTGACGCGCTGAGAAAGACGCTGTCTTTTCTCCTGCCGAGAAAATCCAGCTCCGGCATTTCCAGCCTACCCTTGCGGGTGACTGGGATATCGGGTCCTAAGAAGGAGATACCAGACCTCCTGCATTCTATTCCAGAGGTACGGTGCTGACTAAACCCTTAGAGAGAATTCTTGAAACAAACTCTTGGCAAAACCAACTTAACTTAAACTGCTACTTACTTACTCCCTCCCAAGTATTAGGCTTAGGCCAGGTAGGCGTAGTTAGAAGCACCAGTTGAGGTCGTTAGCCAATGTATATATGAATGTATATATTTTATTCATTTTAACCATCTTATGGCTAAGAAACCATATCAATGCTTTTACAGTATTATTTCGTAATACTCCTTTTACTGTACGCACTTTTCATAATAACAAGTCTTGCAATTGTGGCAATTCATTTCTCTTGCATGAGAAGGAAGACTGCTCAATAAATAATATCTTTTATTGAAAACGCCAGTCTCGCTATTCTCTGCACTCTGGTGAAAGTAAATCTGCACAACTGACTGAGTGAAATAGCTGTCTATTGTTTCACATGACTCTAGAGATTGACTCTTATTCTGAGGAGCAAAGTTGTCATGTTTATGCCGTTGTCGGAAGCTGAATCCCTTCTTGTCTGAGCCAGGGAAGCTGATCACTTCCTATTCAGTCAAGAAAGTTTCCAGTGACCTCTGAGCTAGCTGGCGCAAACCTAAATTATGTCTAACATAGTCAGTAGAGACCTAGAAGACCGCAGTCCTACGTCTACACTGCTGTTTAAGTTATTCCAATGCGCAGGGCCTATAGGGAAAATAGAAACTACACTACACTTGGCTGCAGTAGAAAATGTTGCACTCATGAAAATATACAGTCAACTCACACAAGCATCCATTATAAAAGAGAATCCAACAGCCGATCCTGAAAACAATCATTTTCTCCAATAGCCATTCTTTAATCAGCCACCATGGCTACCATAGCTAATTGCAAAGCATTATTTAACAGTGTGTTTTCACAGACCCCGTTCAATTGCCTTGAGAAGCAGGATTTGTGGATCCCACGTGCATGCTAGAAACACAGGTAACTAACTCAAGATTTTGGGGGAACGAGTTGCACTTACATGCGCGAGGTTGTCCTATTTATTGATGCCCACTCTTTTGAGCAGTGGAAACAGGGAAAGAGGTTTACAACTGGTGTATTAATAAGGACTGGGAGCTCCAGTGGTTGAAAAACACAACATGGTTCTCAGGAACAGAGAAAATAATGTCAATATGTCTTGCAAATGCTGGTTGGCATTATTCTGCTTCCTGGGTCTTTAAAGGTGGTGTCAGCACTGGTTTCCTATGTAAGGGCTTACAATCTGATCCTCCGTGCCTCTGTCACAAACTGAGGCAGGCGGACCCTGGCACATTAGAATCCCTAGTCTGGTTAGAAATCTCCCATAAAAATTCAGGCGGAACGTTCGGTCGCCTTTTCAAGGACGCAATCCAGCAAATGTCAGCGAGTGACCTATGGGCCCTCAACCCTAGTCAGACAGCTTTTAAAATGGGGATCAAAAAATGTGTGAGAATGAAATCTCTCATTATGGATAAAGCACATTTTTCAAAACGCGGTCATGCTTGGGCTCTTTTCGTATAGTCGGCTAGCCCCTGCCGCCTACTTGGCCTGTACATATTCATTGTACTTAATACGTAGTCTTACCGCTATCAGAATGGGTGACTGGCGATTTCTGCAAGATCTACCCACATGGCGACGCACGGTGGAGGATCTAACTTGCAGAGGATGTGGCAAAACATCTGAAACTCTGTTGCATGTGGTCTGTCTCTGCCCAGCCCTTAACTCTGAACGCAGGTCCAAACTCAAGGCCGAATGGAATAGGCTGGGGGTCTGGTCCTGTAGGCAAGCAATTATGGTGGGTTTGAACCCCGAAAATACTGTTTTAAATATAAAACTTACAAAATTCATTCAGCTAGCATACCGTAGTTTTAATCAAAATGGGTCCCGCTAATGCGCCCCCCCTACTATTTTTAATCTTTAATGCACTTTATAATAGATTTTAATTTTAAGGGGGGACGAAATGAAATTTTAATATAGAGGTTAAGGAATGCTGGTTGTCTTTTACACGTATGGTACCATCGACAATGGGTATATTATAAAAGGGCTGATGAGAAAAGTTTCTTGCACAATATGCTTTGACACTATCCTTTCTCTTATCACTACAACACCGTGTTTTTATTTTCCTCCTAAATTGCTATGTAACAAGGAGGCCCAAGAGTGGATAACCTCTACTTTTATTACGGCCGGGTAATTGACTGTTACTTGTTTACTCTTCGCTTTTTAACAGTTGCTATACAATGTGAACTTTGTAATTCT
Source organism: Lissotriton vulgaris (assembly GCF_964263255.1). Lineage (NCBI taxonomy): Eukaryota > Metazoa > Chordata > Amphibia > Caudata > Salamandridae > Lissotriton > Lissotriton vulgaris. Next base: position 1,249,647,996 of record NC_141685.1, read on the forward strand.
TTTAAAGATATATGTTAATATCTAAATAAAGATATTTTTGACTTTGACTTTGACTTTTATCTTATTTTTTTCTAACTTTGCTTGTAGATTTTCCCAAAATGTATTTCTGCAGCTTGTTTGCTTTTTCCTCTCTTAGGCACCTCTACATTGTTCTTGCCCTCTTGCGCACCTATCGCAGTGCCTTCGTTGATGTCTCGTCACCTTTCTCCTAGTGAATTTGGAGGCCAATGTGAGATTTCTAAGGGATGTTACTCTTTTCATCCTACTCTCGAGAAGAAAATGGTAAAATAAATGTGACCCGCCATTAACAAGTTAGGACACCAAAGATTGCAAGTCGCATTTAATTCCAGCAGTATGGATTAAATAACACTAGACCTCTATCTGCAATAGGGAGAATCATACATTTCACATTTCAACTCCATCGGTTTAGTACTGATAGGTCCAAAGTTGGATTTTTGATTAGTAATCTCTCCGGAAATTCCTCGACTTTGATAACCCTTTTGGTCACTACCAATGATGCTGTCCTGGATTACTACCCTGCATTTTTAGAATTGTTCAAGAAAATGTTTGATCGCTCTGAAACACTATATAACAGAAGAAATTGCCTGGGATTTCCGTCAGTGTTTCTTAGATATGCTCACACATCACATAGATTAAATGGAAAGCATTAGAAGTAGGTTGTCCTGAAAATACTTAGGGGCACATTTATCAAACGTTCTCGCAAACACAGGGCAGCAAGCAAAGTTGTGTGCTGCATTTCGTGATTTTGTGACTGGGAGAGACTGAAAAGGGCCATATCTACTAAGATATGGCACTCTTCAGCTCTTTCCTTGCGACTGTGCACTTGTGGCTGCCTACTGTCATAGCAGACCCCTTGCACCATCATGGAAGGGTGTCTGCATTATGGGCTGGATTGTTTATGGTATAATCTGGGCCAATGACTGTAATGTTAGTGTTCACAAGTCAAATTCAAATTCAAATATCTTTATTCGGTACTTAAAAAGATACCATTAAAGAACATGAAAATACATACATACAATATTTAAAAAGCATGTTTAAAAATGACATATTAAAAACAATAAAAATAGGTCTAAAAAAAGGGGGTAAAAACAAACAATAGATCATTGGGAATTTTATACAGATATTGGTTCAGTCTATAAAATTAATGTGGGCCGATATTTTCCCTGGTGTTCCTTAATCTCATGGCTACCTTAATAAAACTTGTAATACATAACAAAGTATATGGGTCTGAAGCTTTTTGCAAAAAAAAGGAGGGCTGCTTTAGCATGTCTCAGCCTAGTATTTTTCAAGATCCTTACTAAAAACTTCCGTCTAGGGGCTGAATAAAAAGGACATAATAAAACAAAGTGAAGGGTATCCTGCGGAGACCTAGTGTCGCAGCCGCAGGTACCCTTCAACTCTACCGAACGTGTAAATCCTGCGGGAACAGCCAGCAAATGGTGAAGGAGATTAAGTCGGAACCTAGTCATATAAAATCTTTCCTGCGCATTGTGCATCACCGCTAGGTATGGTTCCATTCCAGGCATTGTTTTTAGTGGGCCATGGGCCACAACGGATGTTGTCCCGGTTTCAAAGTGGGCCCTTCTGGCGGTTGTCCAAGCAGTAAAAAGTGTTTTGACCTGAGTTTTATTCAGGTTGGTCATGGACTCCGGCTCAACGACAGATTCTTGCAGCAAATTCCTTCCATAGTGTCTTTTACGTATTTGAGCCACGGAATCTGTCCCCCTCTATTCCGGCTCAAGCAATCCTTAATGATCTGTCTTCTGAGGCCGGCCTCTGGGTTAGTCCAGATCTTGATCCAGGCCAGGATGGGTCGAACCATGATTCTATCCTCGATATATGGCTCGCCCAATTCCATGTGTGTTATATATGAGGGGGTGCTCTGAGGAACCTTTAATAATCTTTTAAAAAATTTATTTTCCTCAGCTTGTATCCGGTGCACATGATTGGTCTTACAGCCCAAAACCTCTGCCCCATATGACACATTAGAACAGGAAACCGCTCTATATAGGTTCAGTATCTGTTCCGGTGACCATCTGCCTAGCCTCCTCCCATATGCCATTATGGCACCTGTTGAGGCCACCAATTTGGCTACATGTTTTTCAGCCAAGTTTCTGAATTCCAGTTTCTCATCAAAAAGTACGCCTAGATAAGAGAAGGACTTAACTCTTCCTAGTCTGTGTGATCCTATGCTGTGTGAGAAGTCCTTTTTAGAGTTTATACCTGTGGACATAACGAAGGACTTATCCAGGTTAGCTGAGAGATCCAGTGAATTCATAAAATTGACGAAACCATCAATTAACTTTTGTAAACCCAGTGGGGTGCGGGCTAGTAACACAGCCTCGTCCGCATACAAGAGGACGGGTACCGGGCGCTGGCCTATTTGGGGGGAGTCTACTCCCAACTTCATGAGTTCTCGGTCCAAATTGTTAATGTCCAATGAAAGTAAAAAAGGGGCTAATATGCAGCCCTGCCGGACACCACTTGTACAAGGAAATGGCTCTGTCTTCATTCCTTCTTTGTTATAACGGACTGAAGCTGTGGTCTCCCAGTGTAATGCCTTCAATGTGTCCACTAACCCTTGATCCACCCCAGGGCGATCATCAGGGACCATAACTTCTGTCTGTTGACACGATCAAAGGCCGCTGAGAGATCCATAAAACCCATATGGATAGTCCCTTTGGCGGCAATGGTATATTTGGCAGTGAGGAGATACAAGTTTAAGCATTGATCTGTTGTAGATCTCCCTTCTCTGAAGCCATATTGTACATCTGTTAAAATACGATTGTCCTCTGCCCAAATTTGTAGACGATTTAAAATCACACGTCCCAAAACCTTAGCCGTTACATCTATTAGTGATATAGGACGGTAGCATTGGGGGTCATCCCGGCTGCCCTTTTTGTGAATTGGGACAATGATTGCCGAGGACCAGGAACGAGGCAGTCCTGCCACTACTGCCTCGTTCAAGACCCTAGTAAGGATGGGTGCCAACAAGTCAATATTGCTCAAATAAAGGTCAGGGGGGATGCCACCAGGGCCTTGTGCTTTATTTTTTGAGAGCCCTTGGATTGCTGATTTGACTTCTCCCAACGAAAAATCTAAGCTTACGGGTACTGCTGTTTTAGCGCCTTTCTCTTGCAGTGCCATCCCAGTATAGTTGTAAAGGCTAAGAAATTGGTTGTACCATTGTTCGGGGAGAAAGCATTCACTATATCTGGACCCCTCGGGTCTTTAAAACACGGGTCATTGATGACTCTCCAGAATGCCGTAATATCACCCCTCTCTGCTGCTTCCCTTAGGTCCTCCCATGCTTGATTTTGTAGAGTTCTTGTACGCGCTTTCAGGGTTTTTTTATAGTTGGATCTACTGCCTGCTCTTTTAACTTTGTCCTTTGGTTGGTCAGCAAGGCATTTTTTCAGGTCTTTCAATGCCTTGGTACAATCGTGATAGAACCAGCGTGGGGTCTGAGGCAATTTGGCTCCTGTGGAGGATTTCAATAGGGTATCCACGAGTTGGGCGATTTCTTCGAAGGCCCTGACCACAATTTGACCGCCCTTATTTTCATCCAGGCAAACATTTATTTGATTTTCGCCTTTCGTTACAAGATTGAAGTAAAAAGTGTCTCCATTGATCTTGGCCCATTTAAGTCTTCTCCCTTGTGCCGTTGCCTGTTCTATGGCATCGGGTACACCCTCTGCTGTTCTAAAGTTCATACATTTAAGATCCAATACCAACGGGTTATGATCACTAAAGGGGCTATGTACAATTTCAAAATTTGTGATCCATTTTTTGAGTGTTGGGTACATCATGTAAAGTCTATATAGGAGTGGCAACCCCTTCCTTTGTACGTTGCATTGGGTTCCCCTACATTGCCGATCATTATTAGGTCCATTATAAATGATAGGTTGTGCCATTTATAAAGTTCTCCATTTCTCTGCCCTCCTTGGTATGAACAAAATGTGGTCCTTTTTCCTCCGGGCAACGTGACCAGTCCTTGTTTATTGGCCTTAATTTTTCACACAGGTGGCAGTTAAAGTCTCCAGCTAAGATGGTATATGGGGACTCTGAGGCTTTATTAGCTGATGACATGATTTTAAAACGGTCATCCAATTCTTTCATGATGTTATTTCTGCCATTTGGGCCCACCGCATTATACCAGTTTATCAATGTGATTTTTAGGCCCTTGTGGTGAAAACGTATTGCTTGCATATTTGTTGAATCCTAGCTCAGATTCGACCAGGACCCCTGAATGTGGAGATCTACGTAAGTCCACCAATAGTTCTTCCAGATGGTGCCCTTACTACGGGGACCACAAAACTTTTGAACCCTTCTAGTGTGTATTGTTCAGGTTCAATAGCCCAGGTCTCCTGGAGACAAATGATGTGAAAACTAGTTATAAAGTCTCTCCACTCCTGTTAGTTGTGTTTAGCTGCCACCCCTGCAATATTCCAGGATATGAGTCTTATACCATGCTGAGTCTCAACCTTATTTGCACCAACCCCCAAAGGACTCCTGTCCATGTCCTCTCCTACTTCAGCGGGGGTATCCAACTTGTCTGATGTAATTCCTACCCTTAATTCTGCTACACACCCATTCCTTAGTGTATCATTCAAGTCAACTACTATAGATTCATGAATAGGTGCCACAAAGAGACTACCTGTCTCTGCTAAGGGGGTGAGTGGCAACCACCCTGGTCGTCTGTATCCTTTCTCTAGACTGCCCCTAATAGACTGAAGTGGGCGCATTTTATTCCACTCAAGTCAATCAACATTATCCAAGGCGCAGAACCTATTCCAATGTGCATGCATTGCAACTGCAGGATCGTAGAGGGGAAATGCCTGCCAGGGAGTCTGCCAGTTATCTGCTCTATTTAGCTGCACAGGGTGCAAAGCCCTATTCGCCTGACCCCTGTTTAGGTATGTTGGTCTCTGTGGGGGGGGTAGGGGGTAAAAATAGGATAAATGTAGGGGGTATGTGTTCGTTAGTGGTCCCAACGTTGGAGAGTTACATATATGGGTTACTACAGAGGTGTCCCTGAAGTTTATTGCAATAACATCCCCAGCAATGGTTTTCGCTCCATTACCTATCCATTGCCCCTTCTTACAGACAATATTTCCCCAGAAATGTGTAAAGGTAATGGCTTGTTGGATCTTAGCCATTGTACACACTTATTCCTCAACTCCACTTCATTTTCTCTTTTGCCTTCCTTTAGAGGCGGCACACCTGTTAACACGACTACATAGGGTAGTGCTTCCGGTGGAAAATGAATTGACTGGAAACGGACTCCCGTTTTTGCCCTTGCCGCAACTATTGGGGTGGTAGTCTTTACTTGGGTAGGGGTCTCCTTTTGGGTATTACCTGCAGTGTCCTTACTTGGTGGCAGGGCGCTCTTCCCTTGGTTGTTACATACCTACGCAGCGAGACCATTAGCGCAGGGAGCTGGGGGAACACATGTCTTGCCCGGTGTTCTACTTTGTGAGGCAGCACTATTATTTTGTTTTACAGAATTATTATCTGACGCTACCTTGCCCTTATGTATAATCTTTTGTGTAATCTTTTTGACCCCTAGGCTGCCCGAGTCCTGATTGCATGATGCTGGGGTTATCAGTTGTGTCACTGGTTTGACTGGTCCTATCATTCTGTTGTTTATTAGGGAAGTTAATCTATCAAGTTTAGACATCAGAGGCTTAATGTGCGCACTGATAGTCTCCTCCAGTCCCGCCTTAAGGTCTGAAACCATATTGGCTACCCAACAGGGTATACCAGATGTGGTGTTGGCCATTGGAGTCACTAGATTGTGGTTAGACTTAAGATTATCTCTCCCCCCCTTTTATTGTTGTGCTTTGCGACGGTATCCTTTCTAGTTTTCTGTGTAATTTTACCAGGATTTGTAGTTTGGGGAATAGACAAAGGTATCTCCTCTGGATTAACCAAATCGGGCTCTCTGATTGTGTTACTGGGTGTATCAGTGGCTGCCTGGGCACATGAGAGCTTTGCATATGAGGACGTTAACAAGAAGCTTGTGTCCGGTTCGTCTGATATTGTTACCACCGGACCATCCTCTGTATCGTGAATGGCTACTGTAGGCGCTATCGAGAGCCGCCTTTCAGTCTTTTCAATGGCGGTTGCCACAGCCCCGATAGTTTGTTGCAACATTTTGTCTATCGCCGTTAGAGATGGTAAGAGCTGCGGGTGCGGGTGCGGCAAGTCGACTTTCTGTCTAGTATTAGATCTCAACGTAGACATTCTATTTGTTTTGGTCCCCCTCCTCATGTTTTGGCGGTCGATCGGCACTGTTCACGAGTCACACCCCCTATAAATATATAGTTCTAGTGGCCACTAATTGATTTGACAATAATAATAATAAGGGGCAAGGTGCAATACCACAACAGCACCACAACAGACGTAGTATCCCAGACAGTACCTTGGGTGTTACGAATCGTTGATGCAAAGCAGAAGTTAGTGGTGTGGCCCAGCCCAGCCTCGTTTGGCCTTGGAGGGCCGTAGAGGGCCCACCCTTTGCCCGGGCTTCGCCCGGCACTCTTGCGACGCGGGTGGGGCTCGTCGCTTTTATGCGCCAGCAGGCACGCTCTCTGATCCTGCGGTCTGGCCTGGTCCTGGGTCACGGGGCAGCTGGGAAGGGTAGTTTTTACACCCTCTCAGTCCCCCCCTCACTGCGGCTGCTCAATGAACAACGGCGGAGGGAGACCGGCGCGGTACACCCGCAGGGGCTCTGCCACCAGCAGCAACACGCCCAGCAGCCTGGGAGGTGATCAAGTAGGTTAGATGTCACTTACTGCCTCTACGTCCAGCATAGGTAGTGCTGTCAGTTGGAATTCCTGCCTGGCGGATGCTGCTTCTCTGCAGAATTGGTGTGTCCGCAGCAAACATACTACTGCGGCTGGAAACCTCGCTATCAGTGCCCTCTGTTGCACCCCCACTGGCAATCATGTTAGTTTGCAGTGTCTGCACTGCTGCTGTGATTTGTTGCAGCCTTCATGCCACATCACCATTGTAGTGGACCATCTCCACCTGAAGACCCGGGGTGCGCTTAGTGTGTTGGGTGGTTGCCTGCGCAAGCCACTCAATTGCCCTGGTCAGATTGTCCATCCTGTGTCTCATGCTGTGCTCCAAATGTCTTTGCTGCCCTGTCTCCTCTGCCCATTCCTTGCACAGATCGCCAAAAGCACCTGTAAGGGCATTCAAGTTTTGCTCCATGCGGCCCTGGTTCTCAGCCATCTGATGTGTTATGTACTTGAATCCCTGGCTCAGCTTAAGGTTCATCAGCCTGACTTGTTTCTGATGCAGGCACTGACTCCTGAGCATTGCCTGTTCTAGGCTGCCAAACAACATCTGATTAGCTACTCCAGTGGGGGAGGAGGAGTGTGCACACTGAATTGCATCCACCTTCCTGACTGCTGGTTGGACGCACCAGGTGGACCCTGGTGACAGGAGTGCTTCATGATGGTGCTGGCTGCCGTGATGTTGTTATTGCACTGGCAGGAGCTTGTGTTGAGGTCGACGCAGTAGTGTCCAGGACTTCAGAACAACTAGGCCCACTTGATAGTCCCCCATCCTGCCCTTCCTCCATCTGGACCTGATTTTGGATTTCCTGTGTCATCTGCACTTTGCTCTGCTCCCAGAGGTGTATCTATGCGGCAAAAGATGTAAGGAGAAATACATTATAGGAGTCACTATCTCAGTGGTGTTGCATTGTTTTTCAGCTCATGTCAGTCTGTAACTACATTGTTTATGTCACTGATTACATTTTCCATAATGCACCACTTGGGATTTTTGATACGTGTTGAAAGACTATTTGGCTGTGGATGATTTGCATGCATGCAGAGAGCAGGCTGTGAGGTGAACTGAAACTATCTTTCACATTTCACACTTACCAGGGTTTGGTGGAGGCTGAGATGTATCTAGGGTCCCAAATCCAACCACTGCCTCTCTCTCCAGGGTACTCTCCACCATGGCCTCTGCTGGGGATGGTGTTGATTTGGTGGATGGCACTCCAACTGTCCCTTGGACGTCTCTCAGACGTGCTGCCAACCTCTCCTTGGCCCTGGAGCGCAGATCGTACCACCTTTTTTTTATGTCGTCCAGAGACCTGTGTGCCACACTTAAGGCATTAATGTGCTGCTGCATTTCTCGCCATATCTTACCTTTGTCCGCTTCCGGGACACTGAGTGATGCCCTCCCAAACAGCTGCTCCTGGTTGTTGCAGGATTCTTCAATGATGATGTCAATATCCTTTTCTGAAAATGTGAGCTTCCACAGATGCTCCTTTCCTGTCTTGTCACTGACCTTACTGCTCATTTGTCAGAGAGCCTGCCTGCAGTGTTGAGCTAGGCCGCTGCACCTAAACATGCGCTTACTATTCTGATCAGGACTCTCCAGGGACACCAATTCCTATTTTTGGGTCCTTCTACTGTCCCAGAAAGTGTTTTTGCCTTATTTTTAATAGGGGTCAGATTTTGCATGCGCTAAATGGGGCTGTTTAGGGTGGTCTTGCTATTTGCGCACGCTAAAGTTCCTTTTCACCCGCGGACGCTATTTGCTAGCACTTGCTGACTCGCAAATAGCCACTATGCTAAATTGCGATGCGAGTCATTCGCAACTCGCAATAGTGGTACCTGTTTGGTATGTAGGTTTCATTTTGTGGGTTGCAAATTGCGAGTCGCAAAACAGCGCAATTTGCGACTCACAATTTTGAATGGTCATACATATGGCCCTTAGTTGCTGTAGCCTGAGCTGAGCATGGCTTGTTTTGTTCCACTATTTATATCTGTTTTATTATTTTATGCTGTTTGAACATGTTGTTTTATTATTATAATTGATTTATTTATATAGAATAAAGAAATTCACTCAGTCGCCATTGAACATATGTAGCTCTTATTGCAGAAAAAGTTGGAGACCCCTCGTGTAGTATATAAAAAAAAGAGTTTTACATTCGCAAACCCTCTGATTTACAGATTCAGAGGGTTTGCGAATGCTAAAACCCTTTGTATATTTGATTGAAAGCTTGTAGATTTCTGATATTTTCAGAATGTTTTGATAGCTTTATATATCTATGTTTTATAAATTAATAGGCCTTGCTTAATAGCTGCAGCAATGCAAAAAAACTGTGAATGTTCTGAAGAATATTCTGCCCTATAATCCCTGAACCACCTGCCCTATGGAAAGGACCAAGGGCCCTTGCATAACCGACCCATTTGTTTATTTTGTACAACTCCAAAAACCCTGCACCGAACACTCACACTTCCTTTAAACTCAAAAAGCTGGACGACACTCCTAAAACAAGCACTGGGAAAACCAATGGATTTTGCTGCAGAGTGCGAACGCTTATAAACAAAGCCATGCCCAAATGGTGTTTGCATGTGTTAGCGCCTTAATGTCAGACCTTTTGGCTTTAGAGTTCTATTTTTCTATGAAACCGGATGCTGGGGATGCTGGCGTGTAGGGAGAACCAATATATTTCTGTGTGGTGAGGTGGGCGTACTTCTTTATACCCAATCCCGAAATACAACATGCAGAAGGATCATTAGAGATGCGAGGGAGGTAACATGAGAAATGGTTGCATTAAAAAGACCCTCAGTACAAAAAGACAGTGCAGAGAACATCAATACTTTATTTCGTATATTGGAAAAAGCCTTAAGGACTTTAGTAGAAGAGACAGTGAAAAAAGTATTTTCCTGTGGCACATCTATACTGAATTATGGGCCAAATACTATTCAATAAGTGAAATTGGCTTTTCAATAGAGTCTCCCTTTGGATATCATTGGCCACAGAACTCAATTTTATGTAAACAGTTTTAGTAAGTAAGCATTAGCATTAGTTTTAGGTTCTGATTTGGGGCCCTGAAGGTGCTAGAATTTAGTAGTATTTTGCAGTGTGTTGGATTTTCAGCAGCCCTACTTTGTTGTTTATAGTTGAAGGAGGTGGTGTGGGACATTAACGCATCAATTTGCTTCATGACCAACCTAGCCCGCTATTCAGCAGAGTGGCACATAGCTTGCTTCAAGCTCACCCACCCCTACTCTTTAGTGGTGTCCCTGTAAGTAATTATTAGGGGGGGCACATAGTAGGCCACAGATTAAACTTCTGGCGCCACCTAAACAGACAGCCATGAACACTTTGCTGTCACACATACATGCATGTGTATATAGATATACACGTATCTGGTGATATAGCTGAATATCGCCTTAGCCATGTGTGTGTGTGTGTATGTGTGTGCGTGGGTGTGTGTGTGTGTGTGTGTGTGTGAAAGTATAGCCATGTAAACTCACACGTAAACGGTAATATTTAAACATGTTATGCAAACATTGCCTCAACCAATTGCTGTTTTGCAGTAAAAAGGGGCTTGGGCACATATATTATTAACGTGTGCGTGGTAAGTTGTGGTGTCTGTTTTCGTCTGGCGTCTTTTCTCCCGGTGATGCAGGGGGGTGCGAAGGGGAGCCAGGACAATTGGAGCAGTGGCTTGGGCCAAAGAGACTCTAGTGCTGCTGTTGCACAGTGCCATATCTCTTGCTTCTAGCCCCCTCTGCTGAACTCGGGCACATCTCCTGCTTTGCACCAACTCTACCCCTTGCTACAGCGGTGTGGTGTATCCCTTGTTTCCTGTCCGCCTGAGCTCCCGCTGCAGCATTATCGCACATCTCTGGATTCCTGCTCTCCTAACGCATCTTAAATCCCCGGGCGCTATCTTTCAAATCTTCGTGGGGATTTTCACTTCATTAATGACTTTGTTTGTGTATGTGGTTTGATTTGTTGTATGCCTGGAAGAGAAGAATAATAGAACCTACTGATTTTCTTTGCTTTCAATCGCCAGGATTAGTCCCCGGGTGCTGGTCAATTATAAATGAATGTGTATTTTGTAATTATCTGGACAGCATTGATAATGCAGAATTAAGAATATCGATCTGCTCTTAAGCAGTTGCAGTTAGGCAGTGGAAGTGGAGGGTAGGAGCCAAAATACAGATAGGGTCGGAGCCGGGAACCAAAATAAAAGTGACTCCCCATTAGTAAAATAGAAAGCTAAAAAAAACGTGGCCCATGTCAGCAAATTGGGGCAGTTTTGAACTTGAAAAGGCAGCTGTGTAGGTGTTTTGCAAAGTATGCAAGACCGCATTGATTTGAGCTTGCAGCATACAAAGTTCGTTTTAATATCAGGGAAATCAACAATAAACAAGCATTTGCAATGCAATAGGTCTCGCATTTACACAAGTTTGAGCTATTGAAATTGTAAATGACAATGCCTTTTATTTTCGCTTTTAACACATAAATAAAACACATTGGGCCATATTATCAAGAACACGTGATAAATATCGCAAATCGCGCTTAGCGCGTTTTTCATTATCGCCCTCTATCGCTGAATTACATCGCCGTGTTAGCGGCGTATTAGGAACGCTTTGCTAACATGCGAAGTACAATCCAGCAATAGACTGCGATAATGATCAATAGGGTGTGAAATCCAGCAATGATTTCATAGTGCTAACGAAAACCTTGGTAATAGGTGAGTGTGTACTTAACCATACAATCCACCTCCCTTAGGCAATAATGCTAAGTCAGGTTTTATTCAGACGTTAGAATAATGCGATAATGGGGGCTTAGCACGCCTTTTGTCATCGCTTCGCTGTTACGGGGCAGCTTTGGTAATACCGCGATGATGGTTTTGCCATCATTTCACATGTTGTCCTAGGAGGGAACGCCTACTTTGCATCTCATTAGTGATATCTATCGCTGTCATGAGATGCATTGAAGATTCGACCGCTAACATGCGCTAATGCATGTTAGCGACGCCTTACTAATATTGCGATAATAAAATCGCCGCTTTTTTGGCACTATGGGCCGAAAACGCAGCAATATATCTCTTGAGTATATGCCCCATTGCCATTTACAATGCCAATTGCTCAAACTCGCTTGAATGCAAGACCTATTGCATTGCAAATGCGTTTCACTCTTGCAGTTTGGAAGTTCGGGAGGGACTTTTGTTTCCTTCAATAGTACTTAACTGGAAGAGAAAACATAACAGTTGTACATGTTGCGAAAGCCTTCAAAGATCTCTTTTCCTCTTTTGTCTGCTATTTACTAAAGCGAAGTTATGTAAAAGGCCTTACATCTTCACTAGTTCTGATTTGCGTCTCCTACCCTAGGACATATGTCTTCTAAAGGAGTAACTCAGCAGAGCAACACACCCTGCCAGAGCCAGGGTTTCACTGCTTGTTTACGCCGCCTCTTCCTATTGGAATAAATCCTCCTGTTGTTCAGCACGTACGCACAAGCTATACATTTGTGTTTTCACATACCACTTCCATTGTATATGTCCTTGAGGCTTTTTCTGATTTCACCATTGGCTCAGCAATGGATTTGCCACAAGGCACTCAGAACATCAACTTAATAGTGCCAGTGCTGGAAGGCTCCAGGTCGTTTGCCCATTGCTGGTAAAAACTGTGGGGCATATTATCAAGGATGTTTATCTCCGCTTTTTGGGCTTTAAAAGCCAAGAAAGCGGAGATAAAATTAACTTCCTATTACCTAGCTGTCGCTAACACCAGTTAGCGACAGCTAGTAGGAGATAGCGACCATCTTGGGCCCCACTTTGCATGTCAGTGATATTTATCACTAATGACATGCAAAGTGGGAGTGCCAAGATGTTAGCGACTGGAAACAGTCGCTAACATCGCTATCTCCTATTACCAACTTTTGGAGATATTCGCGCTAAGCGTGAATATCTCCAAAAGCTAACACCTGCCCTGAGCAGTTCTTAGCCATGTTATCCAATGGGAGGTGGATAACATGGCTAAGAGCATTAGCTCGGTAATGCATGAATATCTCTGACTTTTCAGCAATATTCATGCATTGCGGCCGTTTTTTATCGCATTTGCGATAAACCTTGGTAATACCAAGGTTTATCTGCGATAAAAATCGCCGCAGCTCAGCGGTAAATTTTTGTCTCTAACCAAGCAATAGCGATAATTATCGCTATTGCTTGGTAATATGCCCCTGTGAGAGGCCCTGTGCCTTTCTCTCACCGCCGGATCTGCAGAAATAAAGACAAACCGAGTGTCGTAATGCGAGTGTGTGAGATTTTGTGCGTTGGAGACTGAGAATTGAGATTATCTAGCAATTAACATAGTGGGTCGGTGGGGGTGATTGGTACCACAGACTATACATACCCTGCTTCCTCATCCTTATGTGCTTGACGTAATTCTTCACTCCATGGCAGATAGATAACCTTATACTCCATACCTGGTTTACTTTGCTTTTGGTAATGAAGTCCCTGTCAATCATACTGTCCTATCCATCAGTCTCGAATCCATGTCCCCTCCTGGTGATCTCCGTCTCTATCCAGAGACAATGACCTGCACTATGCAGTGAAGGTTATCTTTCCCTTCTATGCTTAAGTAATGCTTTTACTGCATGTGTTTTTATTGTCATGTTCTCTGCTGTGCTCCCCTCAGTGGGGTGTTGCGCTTCAGTTTGCCTGTCGTCCTCGCAATAAATGTGCTATATTTGGGGCAGAGCGGCAGATGGGTGAGGCCCCGAACCCATAGTTAAACGGAGGTATAAATATTGTTTTATAAAAAATGTAAATAAAAGAGCCTTCCTACTGTGTGTGAGTCTGAACTTCCCCTCACTTTACTGTAGGTGTTGCTATCTCCTACTGTACATTGAGCATTAACCCCTTGCGTGCTTCGGACGGTCCCCGGTCGTTTGACATCACAGTGGGTGTGTGCGGAGGATGGCCACAAGCCATCAGAACCACGCCCACTCATTAATTCACCCGCACCGCAGGGGAATGTGTACAGTGCGCAAGGGGTTAAAAGAACAACTGCTCTGTTTACAGGCCTAGTAGGGGCCGCTTTAGTGTGCCGCTATAGGCTCGACCTAAAAAATGGCTCAGCAGACCAGAAAATGGGCCCACAGGCAGCCAAAACAAGCATTGGCTAAGCAAATAGTTCTCACTTATGCAAGAGCTATTGGTTTTGGAATGTGGTTTTGCCATGTTGTGCACCAGTGTGGCTGCTGTTCAGCATGGCTAATAGTGTGTGGAGTGTCCTAGAGTGGAGTGGGGGAAGTAGAGTATTGTAGACTGGATTTGTTGGAGTAGAGTGTTGTGGAGTAGAGAGTAGAGTGTTGTAGAGCTGAGTAGAGGGGAGTAGAGTTCAGTGGCAGAGAGTGTTATAGCGTGCAGTATCATAGAAGGCAGTGTTGTAGAGTGGAGTGGTGTAGAGTGGACTGGAGTGGGGTGGGATAGGGTGGAGTGTGTTGGAGTGGATTGCAGTCTATGGAGGTAGTGGGTGGATTGGATTGGAGCAGATTGGAGTGAATTGGATTTGATTGGGACAGATTGAGATGGATTGAGTGGAGTAGCGCAGATTGAAGTGGGTGCACTGGATAGGATGGATTGGATTGGAGTGGGCTAGATTGAAATTGGGTGAGCTGGATTGGAATGGGGTGGATTAGATTGATTTGAGGTGGGGTGGATTGGATTGGATTGGAGTGGGTAGATTGAATTTGAGTGGGGTGGATTAGATTGGGCAGAGTGAATGGATTGGAGTTGTGTGAATTGGAGTGTAATAGCACAGGCGGATTCGACTGGAATGGAGGGGGGAAATTGGAGTGGTGTGGATTAATTGGAGTGAGTTTGATTGGGCTGTAGTGGATAGGATTGGCTTGGGGTGAGGTGGATTGGACTGGAGTGAGATGGAAAAGATTGGAGTGAGTGTATTGGTGTGGGGCGGATTGATGTGGGGTGCATTGTTTTGGTTTGAAGTGGGAAAGATTGATTTGGATAGGAGTGGAGCAGATTTGAGTGGGGCAGAATTTTTGGGATTGGAGCGGGGCTGATTGGAGTGAGGCAGATTGTTTTGGATTGAGCTGGGGCTGATTGGAGTGGGTCAGATTGTTTTGGATAGGAGTGGGGTTCATAGTTTTGGAGTGGGGCAGATTGTTGTGGATTTGAGTGGTGTAGATTGGAATGGGGCAGAATGTTTTTGATTGGAGTGGGGCAGATTGTTTTTGATTGGAGTGGGGCGTGTGGTTTTGGGTTGGAGTGGGTCAGAGTGGGCAGCTGTTTTTCGATTGAGTGGGGCAGATTGTTTTGGATTGGAATGGGGCAGATTGTTTTGGATTGAGTGGGGCATATTGTGTGCAGTGGAGTGAGGAGGGAGTGGGGTGGATTGGATTGGGGTGAGGTGGATTGGACTGGAGTGGGGTAGATTTGTTTGGGCTGGATTTGGGTGGATTGGATTGTGTGTGGTCGATTGGATTGGAGTGAGGTGGGTTGTGATGGATTGGAGTGGGGTGAATTGGGATGAGTAGGTGGAATGGGGTCAGGTGGACTGGATTAGAGTGGGGCATATTGGAGTTGGGCGATTGGAGTGGGGCAGATCGGAATGGGCAGATTGGAGTTGGGGAGATTATTTTGGATTGGAGTGGGGCAGATTGGACTGAGGCAGATTAAAGTGGGGCAGATTATTTTCTTTGGATTTTGGTGCAGATTCAAGTGGGATGGATTGGAGTGGGGCCGGTTGGAGTGGGCAGGATGTTTTGGATTGGAGTGGGGCAGGTTGTTCTGTGGCCAATTAGAGTGGGGCACACTGTTTTGGACTGGAGTGGGGCAGACTAGAGTGGGGCAGATTGGAGTGTGGCAGATTATTTTGGAATGGAGTGGGGCAGATTGTGTTTGATTGGAGTGGAATGTTGTTTTGTATTGGGGTGGGGCAGATTGGAGTAGGGCAGACTTTTTGGATTGGAGTGAAGCAAATAAGAGTGGGGCAGAATGGAGTGGGGAAGATTGTTTTGGATTGGAATGGGGTAGATTGGAGTTGGGCAGATTGGAGTGGGGCAGATTGGTTTGGGATGGAGGAGACAGAGTGGAGTGAGAAAGGTTGTTTTGGATTGGAGTGGGGCAGATTGGAGTAGGGCAGATTGTAGTGGGACAGATTGTTTTGGGTTGGAGTGAGGCAGATTGTGGTGGGGCAGATATTTTAGGATTGGAGTGGGGCCGATTGGAGTTGGGCAGATTGTTTTGGATTGTGTGGGAAACATTGTTTTGGATTGGAGTAGGGTGTATTGGAATGGTTCAGAATTAAGTGGGGCAGATTGGTTTAGATTGGAGTGGGACAGATTGTTTTGGATTGGAATGGGGAAGATTGTTTTGGAATGGAGTGGTCCGAATTAAAGTGGTGCAGATTAGAATGGGATGGGTTGGAAGGATTTGAGTGTGGAGGATAGGATTGGGATGGGGTGGATTGGATTGGTCTGGAGTAGATTGGAGTGAGTGGAGCAGGTTGGTGTGGGGTGAGGTGGATTAGAGTGTGGTGGATTGGGGTGTACTGCACGAGTATGTGTTAAAGCATCATTTCAGAAATTACACAGAAAGAAACAATGTTGCTTTGTAAAAAAAGAATCCTAATTTTTTTAGAAGAGTGCCCATGAGCGAAAACAAAAGAAAAGTGAGAAAATAAAGTTCAGTTGAGAAAATAAATCTTTGCAATTTCATTTGTCCTGCTGGGCACGTTTTTGCCTGTCACGTAATTCTATTTGCAGGGCGCTGAAAGTTAAACAGAACAAAGTAGTACCTCAAGCACGTCGGGAGCAGCGGACAGGCACTGATTAAGTTGAATCAATGAGTGCTTGTGTACCTGCTCCACAGAGAAGAACGGAATTAATGTTAGGCCTGCCTTGACGAAGTACAAGGCTGAAAAGAAGAGTGCCACGCAAGCCAACAAACGAGTAAGCAACGGGTGGGTTCCTAGCCCTTTTTTGTTAACAACAGTGACTCGCATGCGAGACATATGAGCTAGCATTTGCTCTTGCAAGCTCAGACCTAAAAAGCAGCCCATATACTGGTTTATCAGAGCAGCCCATTGGGCACTGTTTGATTGCCCTATAGGGCAGTGCGACCTGAATGCAGGTGAGACATTGTCACACTGGTGTCTTGTGCTGTAGGAATTCAACTATATGGTTTTGATTCGTAAAGCCATTCGCAAACTTGGATACATATGCAGCCTAGTCAAAAGCAATTTACAGAAACCCATTTGAAATCTCCGTGTAGCTGAAGCCTGCCATGTACAGGTTTACATGTATGCCAGACAGAAAACCAGCCTGCAGAAATATTTATCCGTAAATGGAAACAATTGTATCTTACGAAATCATGTTGAAAAGTTCTATTTACGAAATGGCTATCCACTAAGTGAAACAATTGCATGTATTGCAATCATGAGAAGAGTCTGCGAAACGTGTTTAATGTCGAGGTAAATGTGATTTGCTCTGAGCTAACATCAATTATAGGAATGGTGTATTAAAACCACCGATGTTTTGCCTTTTTGGCGTTTATCCATTCCCGCATACTGTCTTTAGCCCAATCCAAGCAGTTAAGCTGACCAATTTCCAAGCAAATAAGATGTGCATGTATGCAAGCAAATCGTGGTCTCACACATCACATGATCCCATAGGATTGTTGTATCGCAGTGAGTGGACCATGATCAGTCAATGAGGAAATGTGGATCATACCTCTATCCACTGAAAGCATCCTGAGACACATGGTCTCAGCTTCATCATGATGGAACAGCAGGCCAGAGCCACGTGGAAAAGCATAGACAAAAGACCAAATTGTTCACACCCAGCACCATTTTCAATGATACTACTGTGATGAGTATATGTCATATCCTTCATTTCCCATTTGATGTGAGTGGAATATTGCACATCGAGCATCCACATGGTGTGAAATTCTGAATCATGTTTTTCTATGGATGTGACAGAGGAAGCGAGATAACAAGTCCGTATGGCAGCTATAGGGACTTCTCGATGACTAAAGGACTGTTGTGTACCTCTCCCTCCTAGCATCACATATTTTGGCATTGTTCGGATTCTTCAATAGTTAGTAGGCCCTGTTTAGTGTTGACTATTATGTAGGTGTGCTTATCCAGAGGTGGACACAGTGGCAGTGCAAAATTGGCCATTCCTGAGCTATCCAACCTAGCGTGACAATATCCATCTATATCTGGCTGCTGTTCCTTCTGTGATGGTCCCCAAAATCAGCAGGGCCTAGATCCAGCTCAGACGTAAAAGGCACCTGGTGATCTAGGCATATATAACATGGAGGTGCACTGCTGTGTGGGTTTCCACCTGAAAGGCCCAGGAAGTCATGGATGATCTAGGGAAGTTCACTTGACACTGAATTAAGACCATCTCCCAGCTCACGTGACGTGACGTTACGTTACAACTCAACTTTTACCACGCAGTGCTGTTACAACGCAGGTTTTACAACGAAAACCATTACAACGCATTACACTGGGGGGCACTCTAGGATAAGGAATAAGTTTAATTTATTATCCAACACCTTCCCTAGTGTCCACGGGGCCTGGAGTTGGAATAGTAAATTAAACCATTCACTATCCAGCACCCCCAAGTGTAAAGCGTTGTAATGGTATGCGTGGTAAAACCTGCGTTGTAACAGCATGCATGGTAAAAGCATGCATTGTAACGTCATACATCCCCTGGCAGATGGCATTGCTCAGCTATGCGACCTTGGCAGTGACTATCTTTGCTTTATAATGTCAGGTGTACCAATGCACATGCCATGCTCTGCGATCTCATGATGTGTCGAACCCCATGTGATTTTATTGTTCAATTATTATATATAGCATACAATAACATAGGCATGAGACACACTTGCATGATGACATGATGTGTTTAGTCTCAGTCAACATATACAAATGTGTGTAACTTCCACAAATGGTACTGGCAAGTGCCTTCAGTAACTAAAACCATCATTTTTTGACAATTGAGTGCGGCACCCATATTGTTGTTAGAAGCTATTGTAGCTGAGAGATAGTTACATGTTCAACAAAGTACTAGATCTCCATTGAACAGTATGTCCCCTGTGGCCTTGAAGCTTGTGAACTGTCCATCTTTGAGATGTAGTCTAAAATACAGCTGTTGTGGTGTTTACCCCGGCCCGCATTGACGAGGTCATCAGGCATTATCAGAGCATCATTTGTTATCATGTGAATCACATAATGAGATACACAACCAAACTGATGAGTCTTTGCTGAGCAGGCAAGGTAAGGCAGGTTAAGGCCATCAGAAACAGTTAAGGACATCGCAAACTAGGTACCCTCCTCCAACACAATGGTGAAGGAGGAGGAGTCACCTGATTGGCTGTGGAAATACATGTTTCCTCCTCCCAACGGAGACCATAAGATCATCTGCAAAATGCCTCTGGAAGGTGGCATTTAGGGAACAAGTGATGAATCTGAAAACCGCCACATGGCAGGAGGACAATGAAGAATGTACTCGGCCTGACCAGGAAGAGCCATTGGGGTTTGAGGAATAGTGCACCAGAACACCACACCCAAAGCCCATCTATCTTGTCACTCCTCCTTGCAAAAGCAGGGCCTGACTAACAGGGGACCAATGACTGATGGTGCATTTCACTCCAGACAACCCTGAGCCACATGAGCCTCCCCAACATCAGTCCTGCCCACTGTTTCACATGAGCCGGCAGTGATCACACAGTAGACAGTCTTGCAGGCAATTAAGAAGGGGCTTGCTGTCCTGAAGGAGGTGCATGTTGCCTAGCAGAGGGAGCTCACCTGCCTCATCTTCTCTAAAACTGTTCTCTAGTTTTTAGGTCTCGCTGAGTCAGCGCGCATGTGCTGCTAAGGAGAGACATTTAGTAGCGGCTTTGGGGAGTGCTCCAAAGCGGCAACCAGCTTGCTAGAATGCGCAACAAGCACACATGCTGCTGCACGCAAGTCCCTTGCGTTGTATCCCTGTCATTCTCATTATGTGGGCTCGACTTGCTTCGGGGTCTTTTTCACGTTTTGTCCTTGTTTACTTTGTCAATCAGTGTTGTTATAACACAGCAACAGCAGGTTTATCTCCAAAGGGGCTCATGCTCTTTGCAACTTTTCCAAAGACACTCCCATGCACTTTTTGTTTATTTCATTAGCGCCTTTCCAGCTCATGTCAAATCAGCTTCTCTAATATCATTATTTCAAGGCCAGATTAAAGGGAATGTCTCTCTACGCTTCTTTTTTCTTCCATCTGCTCGAAGTATGCCAGATTGGCTGTGCTGCTCTTAGCTTCAGTGTTTTGTAAATGATATTTCACAATATCTGTTTAAATTGTAAACCTGTGTCAAAACCTGTCTGACGCGAAAAGTGTACACACCATACTCGCCTTACACCTTGTGAACTGAAACGTAAATATTGGTTTGCTTCAGATATCGACCTTTTGGGATCCAGCGTGTCTTCGCAAAAAAGTCTGCGATTCCTAACCAATTAAATGGATAACCTTTGGTCGATATTCGCCCATTTCATCGAATTATTGGAAATCACTTGAGAAGAAGAGACCCTTAAGTCGTTGAATAACAATGGGTGAGTCTTTTGTTTTTTCGTTTCAAGTTATTGCTAAATCTTTGGGAAAAAAGGTACACTGTATTTAATTGTAATTTAATGTTTTACTTTTTGCTAATTAAAAACTAACTCTTGGTGGGAACATCCTGTTTTGCTTTCATGTTATTTACTTTGTAAAGTCATGCTCGGCTTTCATTTGCTTTGTGGCTCTTTGAATACCAAGAGAACATAGCAAGTGACTTTTAAGCACTGTTCCTTTTTGAGGAGACGACCTATTTGGAAAATGAAAATGTTACGGTTTTAGAAGGACTTCTTGTTTTCTAGTTGTAATTGAGCAATTGATTCTTAACCATTGGGACTCTGGGAAGCACTCCATTCCATTGAATTGTGATCATCGGTGCCATTACCCAAAAGGAATTCTAATGATTCAGTCTGACTGGGACCAGGAATGAAATGGCATCCCCTTCCAATTGTGAGTCACAATGACTTAAATCACTGTTTTTCCACCACATCTGTAAATAATAACCTCCCTAGTTTTTTATTAGGCAGCTGTTTCTGAGACCTTTTGCAAATGCGCAGTTTTCAATGCGACCTCTTTGTACATAAATCTCTTACCTGTTGGCAAACCAGTTGGTGAGCAATTTGAAGATCGTGTTTGTCAGCATTTATAATATTGCATTCAAATTCAATTATCGACCTGTGCATCTCTGGGTTATTCTCACTTTTGTCACCAGGGATATTACATATAGCTTTCACTATATAAATGGACAAGAGAGTGATTCTAAACCTACCACCCTTATTTCATGAATTGCCTCAAACCCCAGTTACTCCTTAATCTGCAAGGGGGCGTATTGGTCGCTCATCCAGTTTTGGCTTGTTTAATGTGTGTTCAGAAATTATTGCAAGAAATCCTGACCTGCTGCTATTGATCAAAATCTCCTATCCTAAGACTCCAAATCTCTTGCCCCACTTTTTCGACTGACCAACTTCCCTGACCATCCAACTCGCACCAGTACAAATTCTCATCAACCTGGGAGTCAATTCAATATTGACTTTTTATTCACGCCCCAAGCCGACACCTCAGCAAATTATAGCTCCCACTGAGTAAAGCTAGGACTCAAAGTTGGGTTGTGTTATCTTGATTATAACTGGTTGCGCTCATGACAACAAAACATAAATTCCTCGCAATCATGCAGTTAACATCTTCCATCCCTTCTCTGGATCCTCATCAAACTGGACTCAGATTTAAAAGCTCTACAGTATGCTTAGCTCACCAATCCCTACATAGCCACGCTCCTGGGTGGTTGATTAGCATAGATGTGTCCAAAGAAGGTCTAGTAGGGCTGGATCCATGCCGGGTTCGGGGAGCAACCACTGACTACATATATTAATCACTTGATAATTATATATGAACAAATTAGCAGCCATCATGTCGCTAAATAGGCACAGTGAAAAAGCACTGTTGACCACACTGGTATATAAACAACAAAATGTCGGCGTTTCAACATACTTAGGTGACCTTGATCCTTACAAGGGGGGTCTTCCTCAGGACTGTAAAGGGTCACCTGAGAATTTAGCAAAGGAAAATACTTAGAATTTATTATAATTTATATTGCAAGCACTAAGTATGAAATGGAGAACTAAATTACACTGCACCACCAATGGCTGGGTGTTGAAATGATAATAGTGGGCCTTTGGGCTCCTAGTTCAGAGAACGGACAGATGGCAGCCTAAACAAGCATTGGCTTAGTCAATAGGTCTCGCTTTTGGGACCTTATAAGTGTTTAGCCATGCAACAGTTGATGTTGTTGCACAAAGGATATTGTGCTGCATAACTAAATACTTATAAGGTCCTAAAAGCGAGACCTATTGGCTATGCCAATGCTTGTTTTTCATATACCTTCCATCCCTCCCAACTCGTCATATTTTTCACCTCCATCCTTTTTAACATCCATATCACAGCGCATGTACTTCACCCTTCGAAATAAGCGTAGGGCTCTGCCCTCCTCTCCCAGCTGACATTGATTAAATTAATTTCACACAGTAGGGGACTATTGTCATTTAGTCCAAATTGTTCTAAATGGAAACTATGCATTACATAATCTCACAACTATTTAGTTAAACATGACTGTCTCAATTGCTACAAGTAGAATTAGTAGTTACTTGCTTCATACAATTATTTCATATGCAGGTTCGTGAGATATTTAAAAACGTTTGATAAACTATCAATTTGGCAAGCAGTATGTTGTTACTTTTTATATTTTAACCGCATCCTTGCTAAACTACATTCCCGCTGTGCGCTGCAATTTTCAAAATCCCATTGTTTGTGACAAGGTCAACTCGTAAAACGCACAGCGCAGGTAACACCCATGACGAGTTGACCTTAACACAAGCATCGAAGGGGTTAATTGGGTTCCGGTTTAGCTCTTCTTCACCCCAAATCTAATTTTCGCACCTTGTAACACCTATAGCCATTTATTTGTGTACAACATGTTTTTAATTTTTCAAAAGCTGATTCTGATAATCCTATGTGCACCCTGCTTCAGAATGCCAGATGTTATACAATGCTGGTTTTAAAGGAATGACATCAATAGAAACGTTTACTGGCACAGCACAAGATTGAAATGCTTGAATTTACATTGTGTGAATACCTTGAGGTGGTCACATTACCTGAGGGCATAACAGGGGGGTTGCTAAAAAAAAGTGACGATTAGGACATGGATATGAGTTGTGTGCTTGGCATGACACATATGAGTTGTCTTGCTATATAGCTGCATGTGGCATACATTTCAGATGCTAATGTGGAAGAACACTGAAAACATGCCAGGCACCATTATCCACTTTATTTGTGCCACCATTCTTCTGCCATTTTGTATGCTTGTAGTAGGTACATGGGTACTGGTAAGTAATATGGCATTACCCCAAGGTCCCTCCTGTCCTCCTACCGTTCATGACTTATGGAGCATACCAAAGCCAGAAACCCGGCCTTATGAACTCCCAAAGAGCAACCAGGACACCACACCGAAAGTAGCATCCCAAGTGAAGCAAACAGAAGAACCACAGGAAAAAACAGGCAGGAACGCACAACCCGCAACTCTCCCTCCCAAAAAACGGTCTCACCACCCAGAACAAGCAAGAGATAACCACGATGAACAAGAAGGCAGAACGGCAAGCCCACAGCACTGCCACACAACCACAGCGAAGGACACCCTATGCCACACAACCCAGGGGGCAGTCAACCCACACCGGGAATTAAGCATGGGCGAATTTTGCGGATCTCGCGTTCGCGAATTTTGCGGATTTGCGAATTCGCAATCCGCAAAATCCGCGAATTCCCGCGAATTTATTTTTTTTTGTGTTCGCCCGTGTTTCTGCCAGTTCACGAGGGTTTTTACAATTTCGCAATTTGCGAACTTACCTGTCGGGTCGCAAGTTTTGCGAACTTGTTGTTTCTACGTGTCCAGCCTGTTTGGGACACTCTTCTTCATCACTGCCACTCTCTGTCACCACTGCCACTCTCTGACTACTCATGCCACCCTCTGGCCCACCCATGCCACCCTCTGTTTCATCACCACACCCTCTGGTTGTCCAGTGTACATTATTTTCGGCAAAGCAAAGCACACCTTCCCTGCCTCAAGTGACCTGAATTAATTTGGGGCTGATTAATGTGTCACAGAATATTTTTTTAGCTGGCACCTGCTTCCTTAGTGCGCCCTGATTAGTGATCTTTTGCACTTGCTAAGTGCTTTCATTGTTGCAAAATTAGTTACAACACCTGCCCTGCCCCAACTGACAATAATGAATTAGGGGCTGATTAATGGATTTTAACTTCCAGCCTGGCTCCTGCTTGTCTCCCTTAGCTGCAATTCAGGACCTTTGTGGCATATGTGTAACTATTCTGAGGTTCAGAGCAGGGTCACATAATAGTTGCAACTGGCAACTGAACTCTGGAGGGGCCCCTCAGGAAGCACTACAGGAAATGGCTACTAATGATGAGCCTGAACTTTTGAACCTGGCAAGTAGTTTCAGTTTTGCTAAGATCGTATTTCTGCAATTTAGCACTTATTCGCGGGGCGCGAAGTTGTACTGGGAAGCCGCGAACTCACGCGAACAGTGCGAGCAGTGCGAGCAAAATCCGCTGCTCGCGGATTTGCCGATTTTGCGGGAGATTCGCGAATCTCGCGGATTGCGGATTTCCCGAAAATCCGCAAAATCCGCGAGCGAAACGGATTTTCCGCCCATACCTACCGGGAATACCCCTGTACCTACACCGGAGAAGGAGCACCAGAGACCGCTAACAACTGAAGGACAGCAAGGAGACCACTGACAGAAGAAGACCCATAGTGGCCAGAAATGCCAGCAAAGTCAAGTCAAGTCAAGTCAACAATTTGTATATCGCGCTACTCACCCAGAGGGTCTCAAGGCGCTTAAGGGAGAGGGGTTCGCTACTGATCGAACAGCCAGGTCTTGAGTTGCTTTCTGAAGGAGAGGTGGTTCTGTGTAAGACGGAGGTGGGTGGGGAGGGAGTTCCAGGTCTTTGCCGCCAGGTAAGAGAAGGATCTTCCTCCCATGGTGGCTCTTCGGATGCGTGGAAACGCGACACGGTCTTGGTTGGACGATCGTAGTTGGCGGGTGGGGGTGTAAAAGGTCAGGCGAGTGTTGAGGTATCTGGGTCCTTGGTCGTGGAGTGCCTTGTGTGCGTGGGTGAAGAAACGGAACGTGATTCTCTTGTTGAGGGGGAGCCAGTGCAGGTCTCTCAGGTGACCGGATATGTGGTTGTGGCGAGGTATGTCTAGGATGAGTCTGGCGGAGGCGTTCTGAATGTGTTGAAGTCTTTTCTGTAATTTGGCTGTGGTTTACGCGTAGAGGGTGTTTCCGTAGTCCAGTTCGCTGGTGACAAGTGCTTGGGTGACCGTCTTTCTTGTTTCGATGGGGATCCATCGGAAGATCTTTCGGAGCATACGTAGGATGTTAAAACATGATGATGAGACGGCGTTGACTAGTCTGGTCATCGAGAGGGAGGAGTCTAGGATGAATCCCAAGTAGCGAGCATGGTCCGTTGGTTTGGGTGCGCTGCCTAGGGCCGGGGGCCACCATGAGTCGTCCCATGCAGAGGGGGATGATCCTAGGATGAGGACTTCTGTCTTGTCTGAGTTCAGTTTTAGACGGCTGTTCTTCATCCTCTCGGCTACGTCTTTCATCCCTTCGTGTAGGTTGGTTTTGGCGGTGGTTGGGTCTTTGGTGAGGGAGAGGATCAGCTGGGTGTCGTCTGCATAGGAGATGATGTTGAGGTTGTGTTGGCGTGCGATGGATGCGAGGGGACTCATATAGACGTTGAAGAGGGTGGGGCTGAGCGATGATCCTTGTGGTACGCCGCATATGACCTCGGTGGGCTCTGATCTGAAAGGGGGGAGGTGGACTCTCTGGGTTCTTCCGGCGAGGAACGAGATGATCCAATCCAAGGCCTTATCTTGTATCCCAACGTTCCTGAGGCATTGTACAAGGGTGTGTTGGCAGACTGTGTCGAATGCTGCGGAGAGGTCCAGGAGGATGAGGGCCACTGTTTCCCCGTTGTCGAGCAGTGCCTGGGTGTCGTCTGTGGCTGCAATGAGGGTGGTCTCGGTGCTGGGGTTGGCTCGGAAACCGGACTGTGAGGGGTCGAGGGAATCGTTAGACTCAAGGAAGGTGGCGAGCTGATTGTTGACGGTCTTCTCTATGACTTTGGCGGGGAATGGGAGGAGCGAGATGGGGCGGTAGTTCTTAAGCTCGGTGGGGTCTGCTGTGGGTTTCTTCAGGAGGGCCCTGAGTTCTGCATGTTTCTAGCTTTCCGGGAAGGTAGCGGTGCTGAAGGAGCAGTTGATGATGTCCCGGAGTTGGGGGGCGATGATGGAGTCAGCTTTGTTGAAGATGTGATGGGGCATGGGTCGGTTGGCGATCCGGAGTGGATGGAGTTCATCGTGCGGATGGTGTCTTCGGTGCTGATCGGGGTCCAGGCGTGCAGGGTGGTGGTGGGGGGCTTCGGTTCTGTGGTCGGGGAATGGTCAAGTCTCCGAAGCTGTTATGTATGTCAGCGATCTTGCTGTGGAAGAATGAGGCTAGAGAGTCACAGAGGTCTTGAGGGGGAGTGATGTCGTTGTTGCCGGCGCTGGGATTGGTGAACTCCTTGACTATGCTGAAGAGTTCCTTGCTGTTGTGGGCGTTGTTGTCTAGTCGATCCTTGAATGCGGATTTTTTGGTGGTGCAGATCAGCTGGTGGTGTTTGCGGGTGGCGTTCTTGAGGGCGGTCATGTGGTCTGTGGTTGGGATCCTTCGCCAGGCTTTCTCGAGGGTGCAGCAGTCCTTTTTGGAGTTCTTGAGGTCGTCGTTGAACCAACAGGCTTTTTTGCTTCCTGGCTTGTTGGGAGGGTTTTTCAAGGGTGCTAGTTCATCAGCGTAGTGTGTGATCCATTGTGCGAGATTGATTGCTGCTTGATTAGGGTCCGTTGGTCTGGCAGGAGGGTTTTGGTTCAGAGATGTGGTGAGCTGGTCGGTGGTAATTTTGTTCCAGCTTCTGCGGGGAACTTGTTGTGGGTGGTGGTGGGTCGTGGTCTTTCTGAAGCTGAAGTGGATGCAGCTGTGGTCTGTCCAGTGGAGTCCCGTGGCGTGGTTGAAGGAGCTGTGCTTGCTGGAGGAGAAGATTGGGTCGAGTGTGTGTCCGGCGTAGTGGGTGGGGGTGTTCACCAGTTGTTTGAGTCCGAGATTGGTGAGGTTGTTCAGCAGGGTGGTGGTGTTGTTGTCGTTGTTATTCTCCAGGTGGAAGTTGAGGTACCCAAGGAGAATATAGTTATCGGAGTGGAGGGCGTGCGGGCTGATGGAGTCGCCGATGTCTTCGCTGAATTGTGTGCGGGGACCTGGGGGTCTATAAATGAGGGTGCCTCTGAGTGTGGTCTTGGGGTGGGTGTGTATCTGGAAGTGGAGGTGTTCAGTGGCTACGAAGGAGTCGTCGGAGCAGGCCGTGATGCGGATGGTGTTCTTGTGAACCATGGCGATGCCTCCTCCTGTTTTGTTGATGCGGTCTCTTTGGATGATCTTATATCCGTCCGGGATGGATATGGCGATGTCTGGCGCTGATGAGGCGTTCATCCAGGTTTCCATGAGAAAGGCGATGTCCGGAGTTGTGGTGTCGAGTAGGTTCCATAGTTCGATGGCGTGTTTGTGGACGGAGCGGGTGTTGACCAGGATGCACTTCAGGTGGTTGAAGTTGAAGCTCTGAGTGGTGTGTGCAGATGCAGTATGGGTCTTAATGCTGCAGAACTTGCAGGATTGGCTGGTGAAGGGTCCGTGGGTGCGTCCTGGGGCGGCTCGGTGGCAGTCTTGGAGGCGGCCGGTGTTGAGTGCAGTGAGGGTTGCAACGTCGTAAGTTCGGCGGGAGGGTTGGTCTTTGCGGGGTCCAGGAGGTCTGGCACTGGGCGCGGTCCAGGCGCAGACGGGCGTAGACGGGCTTACCTTTGGCCCGCCTTCGGCGCGTCCTCTGCGCGTAGGGGCGGAGCGAGGGAGGAGCAGCTGGGAGGCAGGAGCTGGGTGGCGAGTGGGGAGAGGATTGGTCTTGGGATGCTGTAGGGAACGGGGGTGGGGCCGCGGGGGAGCAGCTGCAGGGAGCGGGGAGCGGGGTGGAGGGACGGGCTAGGGGGCACAACAAAGACACAAACAAAGCACCGGAAGAGCCAGGACCCAACCCCACAGCCAGAAACACCAGCCACAGAGACAAATTGAAAGGAGAAGTCACCACGGTCACAAAGGAGGTATCCAAACCCTGAAAAACAACAAGCAGGGCACACTAGCATCCAGAGACCCCAAATCCCCAAACTGCAGAGCGGAAGGGAGCCAGCCAGAAAATCACCATGAAGGCAACAAGGCAATGGCAACCAACACCTAAGGCCGGGAAGGAGGCACACAACAAAGACCTCAAGGTCAAAGACAAATCATCAGAGGGGCAAACACACCACCACAACAACAGGCACAAAGGAGGACCATAACAGACTAAGCACCTGGCGGAGCATGAACAGTCTGATAGGGCTCCCAAAGGGCCCCAAGGCCGACAACCCCCAGCGCCCCTCAACCCGTCCCAGAGACATTGCAGCAGAACCGACAGAGAGCATTTCCAAAGCAGACAACTGAAGGAACGTCCAATGCTGAAAGTCCCCACAACAAACCCAGAAGCGAGCCGAGGGAAAGCAGGGGAACACCCAAAAGTTACATTTCCCAACCATGAAATGAAGAGCGACAGGGCCAACAATAGGACCAACCCCACTGCTACCAGGGAGACCCACAGCAGACTAGCCCAAAAAAGGTGGGAAATGCCCCAAACCAGGGCCACTGCACATACCCAGAGGATCAGCCATGGAATGGACAACACAGCCACACTCCATATGCCTGCACACGAACCCCAAACAGAAAACAGTGTTACAAGTGCACGAGGAGGAAAAAACCAAGCACAAAAAATACAAAACCTGGAAGGGAGGAAGCATCGACCAGGGAGCAATCCCCACTATCTTTATGTACACTCCCACCAGAGAGCTCAGATGACACCACTGCCTCTGAAAAACCCAGAGGAGGACCAGGCCCCATGGCAAGGATGTACAGCACAATACCCCTGAGTAGTGTTTATGCTTGTCCCCAATGCCCTCTCACCGGTTTTGGAGTTTGTTCATGGTGTGAGGGGGTTAACTCCAATAGTTTTGATTTTATAGGTTTTCAAGCTTTGATTTTAAAAGGTTTAATTTTCTTTGATCTTAACCCAGTATTGTCTTACCTTTTTCTAAACTTAAATTACAGTCTCTATAATGGCTATTAACATTGCTGTGCCTAACCGTGCTGCGGGTACTGCGCATTTGACCCAGCATGGAGTCCAGGTTGCGGGGGCAGATTTTTTTTGTTGTCCTAGTGACGGATGTTGCCTTCTGCTTCGAGGTTTTTCACTCCTGGGTTAAGTCCAGCTGTTGATGGAAACAATAATTTCTTTCATGAATATGAACATTGTGCGGTTTCACAAATTTACCGTCCATATCATTTACTTGAAGTTTCATTGTCGGCTTCGGAGCATGCTATATTGTTTAATGGCACCCTTCCTCACCCTATTTCAGTGGTACGTCTGGGCCCCTTATCGATCGACTGGGCCGCGTGCCCTGTTTTGGTGGCATTGACACCACATCCAAATCATCTTGGTGTTTCATACGCAGAGCTGCGCATATTACACACAAACTTGATTCATATACACAAAAGTGTTATTCACTATCTGTCTCGTAATGTACCAGCGGCTCCAGCTGGTGCTGTTCAGCAACCTGGGCATGGTGGAGTGGGTAACCACTTTGCTGTGCCCGTCGGCCGATGGCTGTTGCGAGCACTATGTCCGTAGAGCTGCGCACGTCCGTTGGCCGACAAGGCCCTGCCCACTTATTCAAACCGCCGCACCGCAGCAGAATTCGCGCCACAGTTATTAGTCCGATCATGATTAATTCGGTGATGGTGTAGCAACCTCAGAATAGGGATGATTTTCCTTTCTGGTTGGCAGAAAATTTTAAGCAACTCAAAGCTGTTTTCCACACACTTCTCCTGTGGATAAACACAGGATACTTACAATGAGCTTACCTAAATGCCTTCTTCCCAATAAGGCAGATTGCACCATTTGGGGAAGGTGTTTGCGGTGGTTTATTTGCTGTATTTTGGCACCCCTCAATGAACATGCTTCCGATGATTCCTAAGAAACTTCAAGATGAACATAGGGCGGAATCCACCCTAGAGTTGGGGATGAGATTAGAAGGCGTGTTCCCTATTGTCTCTGAGATTATTCTTGCTAACGTCAAGGGGGAAGCAGTTAGCAGTTAGCACCTAGATGCAGTAGCTGACATGGTTAAACAACGTGAATTGCTGCAGATTCTTGCGAAAGTATGTGAATCTTTGGGGAGCAATAATCTGGGAATTAGACCTAGTACCCAGGCACAGAATAAGCCACCGCCTGAAAAGGAGGGGCGCCCAGTCTTTCCTAAAAAGGCTTAGAATAGAAATCGGCGGCAGCAACAACAGAAGCAAGGTTCGCGTGCAGGTTCACCGGCGCTTGATACTTCTGAGCGTGGATATGTTTTGTGTGACCACTCTAAAATTAAGACATCTGAGAGATTTCAGTTTACTGATCCTCGCTCTTCTCCTTCCTTTCAGGAACCATCAGAACAATAATTTGGTGAAGGGGAGCAACAGGATCGCAGACAAGGCAAGACCACGCAACAAAGATTTGATCCGCCACGCCAATTTGACATAAAAGCCAAACCAGAGGGACTACCTCCTTATCGTACCCCTTTTCAGAAGAAAAAGGTTGCTGCACTGACTGCAAAGTATGCCGCAGATGGTGCGATCCCTACTCCTCGATTGGAGATGGGCAGTGACACTCCTCGACAGCGCGGCGGAAGTTTCCATAGTGTGGGAGGCACTTGTCCTTATCCGGCAAGAGCAACTGATACTTTCAATACAGTGGAAACAGCGGATACACGAGTTGCAACTCCTGATAGACTTTATGAGATGGCACTCCACATTGAAGGTGATATTAAACTGACAATTAAGACAGTCTTTTGGGACAACCTTACCTCCTCTTATGACATTCTGTTGGCAGAGGCAGATTGGCCCTTTCCATTCGTTTTGGATTCTTCTAGAGGGGAGGACATAATACTCCTGAGTTTTTCCCATTACGTCTCGGAGGAGGTGAAACAAGCATACTCGTCGGAATGGGCATTAACCCTAGCACCGGCTGTGTATTGTAATCAGGTACGCTGGAATAGGGGTTCACCAGCACATGAAATTCCATTACGTTCTATGCCTCAGCCACAAGCGTAATATCCAATCAAACGTGATGCAAAAATGTCTGTAACTGAAACTTTGACTCAACTGGAATATCAGGGTGTGATTGAACCCTGTGTTTCATCAGTGAATAATCCTCTTTTTCTGATAGTGTAACTGGACAGTTCATATCGCATAGTTTTAGATTACAGAAATTTAAACAGTCATTTTCATACATTTGCAGTACAGAACACACAAAGCTCTGCGTTGATAAACATCATAGGGGCATATTATCAAGGGGGTTTATCTCCGCTTTTTTGGCTTTAAAAGCCAAGAAAGCGGAGATAAAATTATCTCCCTTTTACCTAGCTGTCGCTAACACCAGTTAGCGACAGCTAATAGCAGATAGCGACCATCTTAGGCCCCGCTTTGCATGTTAGTGAAATTTATCACTAATGACATGCAAAGTGGGCGTGCCAAGATGTTAGCAACTGGAAACAGTCGCTAACATCGCTATCTCCTATTACCAACTTTTGGAGATATTCGAGCTAAGCGCAAATATCTCCAAAAGCTAACACCTGCCCCTGAGCAGTTCTTAGCCATGTTATCCAATGGTAGGTGGATAACATGGCTAAGAGCATTAGCTTGGTAATGCATGAATATCGCTGACTTTTCAGCGATATTCATGCATTATCGCTTAGGAGATAAACCTTGATAATAGCAAGGTTCCTAAGCGATAAAAATCGCCGCAGCTCGGCGCTAAAAATATTGCCGCTAAGCCAACATAGCGATAATTATCGCTAGTTGTTGGTAATATGCCCATAGTTCTTAAAACGTATAAAACCATTCGGGCCATATCCAATGGATTTTATAGTCACAATTTGGCCCCTGATAGCCATGGCTTAACCGCATTCACCGTGGTCGGCAATCAGAACAGTTTACGCGTTTGCCTATGGGCTATGAGAATAGCCCTGGGGCTTTTGCTGCACATGTTGTGTCTCTTTTACACGACAAAGACCCTGATGCTTTCTCATACATCAATGACATTTACTTGACAGGTGGCGAATTAATACTGCATCTTGTGCGTGTGGATCGCATCATTATGTCTTTTGCCGACTTAGGATACAAATTTTATTTTGCCAAGTCGCACATCGCATATTTGGCGGTATTATTCTAGGGTTATGAGCTGAACAATAAATGTAGGGGGTTGGCCCCCCACTTTTTGGAGAAATGTGCTCAATCCACTCTAAAAAAGTTGCAATCTTTCTGTTTTTTTTTAATTTTGGGAGAAAATATATCCTGGATTATGCCCAGCATATCAAACCGCTTCACGCATTGATACAGCCCTCTTTCTCATCTTCCAGGTAGCTCCCGGAACATACCATGATTCTTCAGTCTTTGCTGTCTGATCTGCTTGTGATTACCTTCTTGTTAATACGTGACAATTTCTACTCATTGGTGCTAAGAATTGTGCCAGGTACAGTAGGTTTCATATACTTTTTAAAAAATATATATTTTATTCGACTGGTTTTCATAATACAATCAAAAGCGAGACCCAGAAGGACTTGAGTATATGGTGCGTTTGTGAAGCATACAAATCCAAGAATAAAGTTGACAGGGTATAATTTGTACTTTCTTGTGCAAGTCGGCTAACCACACCTACATATAGTCAAATGCCTTCTTTGGCTAACACAACTCTACCTCGAACACCACGCCAACAGTCACATCCCATCGCCCCGGTAAGTTGTAGTGTGGGTTACATCGAAGGCTTCTGGGACTCTGGCTTAGGTAAGTAGCACGGTCCTCTGATACTGTGTTCATTCCTGTGTCATGGCCTCATCAGTGGATGCTACCCATGAGTACGTTTTGTACAACTCCCAGAAATATGTGGGCCTTTTACGCAGAGGGAGTAAATCACTGTAGAGTTTGGTTTGTGTGCAGCAATATGTCATATCACGGGACCGTTGTGTGATCGTCGGTACTGGGCCACAGAACCAGTTCAGGGTGACCCTACGCCTGGCCATTAGTAGACCCATGTCCACCAAACTTCTGCCCCCCTTTCCAATTTTTTAGAGTATCCTAGGAGGGCCAACCCTGGGTCCGGTACCAATGGCAGCTTTGTGATTTGTCCTAGCTCTTTAAAGACCTCCCCCCAAAAGGCAGATATTCCTGGGCATGTCCAGGCCAAGTGAAGGAAGTCCGTCAGCTGCGCTTTACAACGGTCGCATCCTGGGTCTTCCCGAAGGCCATACCAATGTAGCCTCTCAGGGGTGTAATACACCCTGTTAAGGTATTTGAGGTGGACAAGCCTATGTCTCCCATTAAGTGTAATATGTTTGGTGCTGGTGCAGCAGTAGGCCCACATTTCATCCGTTATTTCTACGTTAAGATCGCTCTGCCAATTAGAGATTAGCCCTATATGCCATTGACGTGTTGTAAATCGTGGACACTATACTTTTTAGGGATTTAGCATGCATACTTTGTGTTAAGGCCACCAATTCCGGTGGCTCCAAGTAGTCGTCTCCTAAAATCGTCCTCAAGGCCCTGCGCACTCTATGAAATTGGAACCTGGTCAGTAGAGTGGATACCGTCTCAGAGGGGGGAAGTTCTTCCCAAGCTTTTTATCTTCCATCTATAAATAAATCACCCACCGTCTTTAAGCCCAGGGGGTTGAGTGCCAATATAACCCCTATATCTTTGCAAGGCGTGAGCCATAAGCACCAATCTAATAGGGTCTCCTGCGAATATAGTATTACACACGCTTTTCGCTGTAGAAGGCGATGCCAAGCATGCGCCGTGGAGTTGATAGAGTCTAATATTCCCGTCCATCTGTCCACATCCTTAAACAGTAATGCAGGCAGCGGAAGTGGTGAAGCTACTTCCCTCTCTATACGGAAGTAGGGGATGTCAGGGGAGCCGTCCATCCAATAATATGCGTGCACACTCTGTGCAGCCCTGTAGTATAACTCAAAGTCCGGTGCACCAAGTCCTCCCAGATGGTACGGTAAAACTAATATCTGCCACTTAACCCGCGGCTGCTTACCCACCCAAACCAACTTAAGCATTAACATAGTGAGGCAACTAAAGAAAACCCTTGGTAGGACCATTAGGATATTGGTAAACAGAAACAGAAGGCGCAGCAGCACCACCATTTTCATTATGGATATCCTTCCCAGTATTGATAGAGGGAGTTTTATCCACCGTTCAATCTTATCTTCAAGCTTACTATAAGTAACAGTGTAGTTCTCTCTGAACAATATGTCAGGATCTGTGTGTACTCTAACGCCTAAGTACCTCACCACCTCTGTAGTCCAATGCAGAGGGTACTCCGGGACTATGCAGGGCGTGTTAGCAGTAAGCGGGAAGATAATGGATTTGGGCCAATTTACTTGGAGACCAGACAAAATGCCAAAGCAGACCACCTCTCGCAAGACTGTAGCCAGGTTAGTTATATCCAGGTTTCTAACATACAGAAGGGTGCCATTGGCATAGGTAGAAAGTATAATGTTATATTGTGGATAGTTGAGACCTCAGTGCTGGTGGTACTCTCTGAGTGTGCACGCAAGCTACTCCACTACCAGCTCATATAGCAACAGAGAGAAAGGGCAACCTTGTTGTGTGCCTCTCGTGATACATATTAGAAAAAATAGGGGTTATGCCCAAATCACCCTCCCATACCTGAGCAAGGGACATCAAATGATGTAAATGAAAAAGAAATTGGTAGAGAGGGATCAATTCAACATTTAATTGCAAACAAGATATAATTAATTATCCTGTTTGTCAAAAATATTTTTGAAATCATTAATGTTCACAAGTTATAAAAACATATATACGTGTCAAATGACAAGGTGGGGCACAAGAAAAATGAAATAATATAAACAATTGCTACATATAAACTAAGGACTGTACAACCATGTACACAACCTAGCTAGCATTCATCTCTATATACAATACAATATACAAAATATATACATCACATCTACAATATATACACTACATACACAAAACATATATACCCTAAAGAAACATACAAAATTCTCACGGTATCCACTCTTAACTCAAAGTGATACACATCAAAGGAAGTCCTAAAAGCGCCAGAGGTATAACTCCTCTAAAAATAATATATCAGGGCGCTTGTGATAGAATATGAATTAATTTAAACATTTATAGGGGACTCCTTATCAAAAAGTGTCGATGCAGTCGCGGACGCGTTTCAGCCAGTCGTCTCTTATGGCTTCATCAGGACATGGGTACTTCAAACTTGGTTCAAAAGGGCATACTACAGTCCCTAATTGCGGGACAGTATCCCCGTCGGTACACACTCAACGTGTCCCTAATGGGACA
This sequence comes from Lissotriton vulgaris, assembly GCF_964263255.1. NCBI lineage: Eukaryota > Metazoa > Chordata > Amphibia > Caudata > Salamandridae > Lissotriton > Lissotriton vulgaris. Next base: position 1,249,683,542 of record NC_141685.1, read on the forward strand.
CAAAACTTCGACGCCCACTACAGTGTCCAAGAAGTTACTTAATTTTCTTGTATTGAATATAAACTTTCTCGCAACACTATTCCTCCTTACGCGGTAATTTAGCTGACTCACAGTCCGTCTCCTCACTCGCAGCAGCAAACATCCGTGTTGTCTCGTGATACATATGGGCTCGGTGACTATACGTCCTATCCTAATCCTGGCCATAGGTTTATTATAAAGCGTGCAGAATGCCTTCTCTATATCGAGAAAGACTGCTACTGCTGACTACTCCGGCCTAGTGGGCTGTAATGCCCCGAAAACAAGGCTCAGGTTATATGTCAAGTTCCTGCCTGGGACAAATCCGGCTTGCTCCAGCGTGTCCAACAGTTGGACCAAGGAGAACAGTCAATTTGCTAAAATTTTGGCGAAGGTTTTCTTTTCAACATTTAGCAATGACAGCGTGCGGTAAGAGGCACATTCCTCCAGAGGTTTGAAAGGTTTGAGTAACACAACCATAACCGCCTCGGTCATTGAAGGTGGCATTGTGCCTGTGACACACATATCGTTGAACAGGGTGGTCAGATCCGGCAGTAGTTGGTCGAGAAAAGCCCTGTAGAAAGAGACTGTAAGCCCATCAGACCCAGGGGCACTACCCGCTCGTATACCAGACAGAGCCAGTAGGATTTTGTCATGTTCTATTGGTCTCACGAGGAACTCCCTGTGCTTGTTGGTAAGCCACGGAAGTCGTATGTGTGATAAGTAGTCTAGTATCTCATCATCTGAAGGTTCACTATATGTGGAATACAAGTCAGTATAATATTAACTCCGTTAATATAATATTAACTCCGTTAAGAGCTCTCCATCCGCAGATCTAACCTTAGCCACTATTATCTTATCCCTTTTTTTCCTAATCAATTGGGCCAGGACAGACCCCGGTCTTTCGCTCTCACCATACCTCCGAGCTGTGGCATATTTGCCCATATGCTTAATTTTGTCATCTGCTGTCGTGTGATATGACTTCAGCAGTTCAGAATGATCCGTCTTGACAGAGTCCCCTGGATCTATCAATAGTCGCCTCTCTATCGTGCTGATTTTCCTTTCAAGGCCGGACAGCCGTTTACGTATGGAGCGCATTACGCCCGAGTGCTTTGATATCATGACCCCTCTAATATAGACCTTAAAGGTCTCCCAGACCACTTGATAATCCTCTTCAGAGCCCACGTTAGTATTAAAAAAACATATCAATCGCTTCTACCAGTTCCTTCCTGAACACTTCGATCAACAGGGAATATGGCGGGAACCACTATGTAAAGGGGAGGATATGCCTGTGAGGGGTGTCTATGACCATGAGAATAGGCGAATGATCCGATAGCGTGTGGGGCAGCACCTGACATGAACAAACACTGTCACCCAGAGAGTGGACCGCAAACCAATAATCAATGCGAGTATGCAGTGCATGGTGAGCCGAAAAAAATTTGTAAATACCCCCTGGCTAGGATATTTTGAGTTGATAAGTTGTGGGCAGATGCACAGCTTTTTTTCTTTTGTGTAATCTCTTTTTTATAGTTAGGATTCTGTTATTTTGGTGGTGCTCAATGTGGAGGCGTCGAGAGCCCACGACGTCAAGTAACAGTATATTTGTGAAGCCAGAAGAAATCTGGTATCATCCCGTATTGGCACACACAGTTTCGTGTCTTGTATGGGAAAAAAGACACTTTCATACTGTTTTTATGATATCTTCTTATTTATTTCATCATTTTCAATTTTTTCCAGTTTTTTTCATATTTCATCAAATGTCATCATTTGTACCTCAGGCGTTATCAGAAAAACATATCCAATGCATTTCGGGCATTTGCATAATATGCCCTTCATCAGGGATTGACACTACAAAAAAGAATGTGAACGAATATTAGGATCAAATTACTACAATACATATGTCAACATGCTGGTAGTTATGCTGTTGTGCATTTCGCTAACTCTTGTGCATTGTTATATTGAAAATTAAACTCTTGCTCTCTGAAAGCCAACGTGGATAAAAATGAAAAATAAATGGGAGTCCACTTACAAGCCTGGTGTGCGTAATCGCGTTGATCTGAAAGGTGGAGGGAAAAAAGATCGTGAGCAGTGGGTTCTGTGTCGGGTTGGTTCATAACGCGGTAGCGTTAAAAGAAGTTCGAGCAGGTACTGACCTTGAGTTTAAAGTGTCTCGCGTCTCATCCGGAGTTTAGCAGTGTTGACTCGCCGGTAAAACTGAATAGTTTCCGGTGTTCTTAAGGTCAACTATTGGGTTTCCCGCGCTCATATGTTTGGTCATGTGATTCAATGGATAAGGAAAAAAGACTACCCGGTGGGTAGTCTTTCAAAAAACTTTACATTTGAAGGTTCGCATCCCCTTAGAACCTTAGATTACTTTACATCAACATTTGCAACTTTTTTCCGCACTTAATCATTTTTACGAACAACATGACCACCCACCGGGTAGTCTTTTTTCCTTATCCATTGAATCACATGACCATACATATGAGCGCGGGAAACCCAATAGTTGACCTTAAGAACACCGGAAACTATTCAGTTTTACCGGCGAGTCAACACTGCTAAACTCCGGATGAGACGCGAGACACTTTAAACTCAAGGTCAGTACCTGCTCGAACTTCTTTTAACGCTACCGCGTTATGAACCAACCCGACACAGAACCCACTGCTCACGATCTTTTTTCCCTCCACCTTTCAGATCAACGCGATTACGCACACCAGGCTTGTAAGTGGACTCCCATTTATTTTTCATTTTTATCCACGTTGGCTTTCAGAGAGCAAGAGTTTAATTTTCAATATAACAATGCACAAGAGTTAGCGAAATGCACAACAGCATAACTACCAGCATGTTGACATATGTATTGTAGTAATTTGATCCTAATATTCGTTCACATTCTTTTTTGTAGTGTCAATCCCTGATGAAGGGCATATTATGCAAATGCCCGAAATGCATTGGATATGTTTTTCTGATAACGCCTGAGGTACAAATGATGACATTTGATGAAATATGAAAAAAACTGGAAAAAATTGAAAATGATGAAATAAATAAGAAGATATCATAAAAACAGTATGAAAGTGTCTTTTTTCCCATACAAGACACGAAACTGTGTGTGCCAATACGGGATGATACCAGATTTCTTCTGGCTTCACAAATATAGGATATTTTGAGTGCCACACGTCCCTTAGGCTGAACCTGACCATTATGGACTCCAACATCTTTGCCGATGCTGTCATGCTTCTATGCGGTCCACCCAATCTATCAAGCTTGGGGTTGAGAACCAAATTAAAATCGCCTCCCCACAACTGTTTGCCCTCACTAAGATTACCCAGTCTGTCTGACAGCACACTAAAGAAGGTTGGGTCGTCAATGTTAGGCCCATAAACGTTAACTAAGTGTATGGTCATGCCTTTCCCGTGGCACCTCGAAATTGCATATCTGCCAGCAGGATCTTTGACCACAGGAAAAAGTGTGAGTGAGGATTTTGGATTGACCCAAGTGAGGACTCCACGTGCGTCTGTGGTGAATCCTGCATCGTTTATGTTGCCATGTAACCCTCTGCTACATAACATAGGTGAGTTAGGTGGGAGATGGGTCTCCTGTAGTAATGTGATGTCTATCCCGTGTAGTGTCAGAAACTAAAGGACTTTACAAACATTTTTGTGGTCGTTTAGCTCCCTAACATTCCATGTTAATGTTCTAAGAGCATCCGTCCCGGTAGCCCTATTACCTACAGGAGAGTGCGTCATGTTGTCAGGGTGTGTTGCCATGTCGCAATGTGGAGTATCACATTCCAAGAACATATCACATGTAAACAACCATGATTGAATATCCCATAGTCTCTGAGTCTCAAAAACGTCCCTCCCCCCACCCACATCAGGTCCCCCCAGCTGTAGCCAGATGGAAGGCACCCCCAACACTCCCCAAACAACCCATCCAACCACACATATCAAACTCAATGCAGTTACCCCAATGGTGTGCCGCCCCCCTCCCCCCAACTAGTTTACATAACCAAACTTTCCTCTGCTGTGATTCATGCGTGGGCGGATGTTGCTCGCTAGCTTATTGGAAGAAACTGTCTGACCCATGTAGAGCCTCGCCCCACACACTGTCTAAACCATAGTGTACAACTACAGGTCTGGATGAACCACCGACTCCTAACATGGCAAGGGATCCATATCGTATATGCCTGGGTGCCCAACAAGCAGGTAGTGGCTAGAATATCCTAAATCAGTCCATGATTCCCCATAAGGGGTCCTGAAATGCGGACGCCGGTCTAGTTCATGTGGGTGGCCTTTCACCCCCCAAGTAACCCTTGCGGAGAGTGGGGGGAACACTGCAGTGACAACATGTTCCCACCTGTACTGGTTCTCGGACTTCTCTCCTATGCCCCCAACTACCCAACTACTTGTTACAGTCTGCTTCTCTTAATTACTGAACAAAAATCACAACAATCCCGATACCCAGCCTAGTCCCAGCATGATTCTGATTGTCTGCAGTCAGTGCTCTGGCAAGAGTCCTGCTCCTCCAAGGAACCTCCCGTCGCCGCATAAAGTTGCTGCCTCTCTGGGGTACTGCCACGTTCCCTGGACCAGTCTTTCAGGGCCTTGGGGCCTGTGAAAAAGTGTGATTTACCCTGCCTGTTGACTCTCAGTTTGGCAGGGTATAGCATGGCATAGTCAATGCCAATGTCTCGGAGCTGCTTTTTCAGCGGGACAAACTGTTGTCGCGCCTCCTGGACCTGAATCGTAAAGTCAGGGAACAATGAAATCATAGACCCTTCATATTGCAGGGATTGTTTTCCCGCGCTGTCTTCAATGCAATATCCCTATCTCGGTAGTTCAGCAATTTTGCAATGATTAGCCTGGGCGCAGCACCTGAAGGCGGGCGCGGACCCAGGGACCGATGTGCTCTTTCCACCACAAACATGGATGAGAAGACGTCGTCACCTAGTAAAGATATGAGGAGTTTTTCTATGAATAGTTCCATGCTGTCTGTGGGGGTATTTTTCGGAAGTCCTGTGATTCTGAGATTACAGCGTCATGAGTGTGCTTCTAAATCCTCTGTTTTATCTTGCAGGACCCTCATCATTCTGCCTAGGTTCTTATGCTCGGCGTCCAGGGTGGTTTGCGACTCTTCTATCTCGGTAATCCTGCGCTCGGACATATCGAGACGCTCATCGTTCTTATCTAGTCTTTCCACCATGGGATCCATTCTATAGAACAGGGCATACATCTTAGTGCCCAGCGAGGTTATACCACTCTGTAAACTCTTCTCCGTTGCGATCAGCATGCCCCGAATGTCCGGGTGTGTCTACTCAGCTGTCGTTTGCTCAGGCCTGCTCCGTTGGGCATTCTCGGCCCAAGTGTGTATAAGGATGCAGACTCTTCAGCATCGAACCACCAGCCCCCACAGTCAAGCGCCAACACCACCTCAGCACCCTCACCACCCTCCGACTCCAGTGGTGAGACGGGCACACGGTTGTCTACGCATGGCCAATACTACTAATGAACCATGGGGGGGACCATCTGGCAGCAACCTGTAGCTGTGCTCCTAGCAGTTAACCTCATCGAGTCCACGTTCATCTGCCACTTTAGCACAGGACCGGGCAGGCAGCGCCGGGGGGAGGTGGCCCGCCTGGCTTTCCAGGCCTAAGGGACTGCCCGAGGTGGATGCGTGAAGATTCCTCACCGCACGGATGCAGGCCAATCCTTCCGGTTGTCACCCCCTCGACAGCGGGGAGCACCCACTCAAGATGTGGCACTCACTGGCCTAAGCACTCGCTGGTGATGCGGTCGCACAGAGGTAGCCCCAACGCTCAGGATAGCAATTGCGGAGCAGGTCGCAGGTCGCTTCACCCCATCAAGTCGCAGCCCAGCGGGGGAGAAGAGAATCCAATTCTGTCCCACTCAGCTGACTCCGGTGGCGTTAAGGCAGCAGGCGCCCAGACATACAACACCAGGCAGGCGTTCTTTCGCAGTCTTCTCACATTGTTTCCGCTACGTCATTTCAGCTCAGTGAGCACCCCGTATTCATGCCGCTATGGCGCTCTTCCGACACAGAGGGAAGCACTGCTCTCCGGTAAATTCTCTGTCCGGAAACCGCTTAGCACGCCTCGGGGAGGGGGTTCGTCACCAGCACCTTAACCTCAAATCAGGTCCAGAAGCGTTGCACTCCCAAGCACCGCAGCGCGGGTCGCCTCGCCGCTCCACCAGAGGCTGGGGATCTCGTCCCAGCTAGGCTGTCACAGGCAGTCTTCCACAGCTCCGCAATGAACGATCGTACAAGGGCCTGGATCGGCACTGTACTTTCCGGATCTCTTCCGGTAGCCGGGACGCGCTTTGAGGCTCAATTTAAAGCGTGTAGTTGTCGGATAATTGACCAGTAGTTCCACGGTGTATCGTAGCTCAAGTGGCCATCTTGGTCACAAGCAAGCTCCGGCCCCCAGGTTTGACTTACTTGACATTCAATGAGAGAGACACTGTTCCCATTGCATACAAATTGCACTTCTACATATTGGCAGAGATGCTTTTTTCCATCATTGAAACAATTCTTATGGCAGTACAGATTGTGATTCTTAAAGAGCGCTCTCTTGCTCAAGGTAAACGCATTCTTATCATCTCGCCTATGCCTGCACTAGAAGCAGTCACTAAGGCGAATGTTTCAAATTATAAATCTTTACATCCTCGCTGGATTCAATGGGCAAGTTCCTTGAAATCGGCTGATGTCACTTTTATCTTTGACTCGTCATTACAGACACAGGAGTTTTTGCAATATGAACAAGTTCATCCCATTTATACCGACGGTTCTACAAAACCTTCCGTAGGATCTAAACATGCCTATTCAGTGGCCTGCCCTATATTAGCAGGCTCTATGGTTGATGAGGAGTTTAAGTCTAACCTGGTGCACACACAGGATCTGGGAGACTGTACAGCTCAATTAGCTGAGCTGTGTGCTTAGTGTTGGCTCTAGAATTCACTGATCTTGATGTACCCACTCAAAAAGTGTGTGATTCCTTTTACTGTGTGTAGTCCTTTAATGACAATCTGAACTTTTGGTCTCAAAATGATTATCGTGATTCTGAAGGTAGAATAATAAAGCATAAATGTTTTGGGTCCGAGTGGCCGCTCTTAAAGTACATTTGCCACTCATACATGTTATCCATACTATTGGCCATCAGTGTATGGGAGCACATGCGGTTGGTAATACTTTGGCTGCTGAGGCAGCCAAATCGGCAGTAGCCACATGTTCAGCAGCAGCAGTAACTAGTTCCATGATTAAAACTGGTAATGATATTCTTGTGGCTATAGCTGCGACGAAGGATGGGACGATGTACCCGCAAGGTTTCCCTTCAAAGTATCCTTATCATATGTCACCTGAGCAAGTCCAATTTGCTACAATACTATCCGTTGGGGATCAGCTGATTCCCAACGAGCACCGCAGACATCCTTTGATCATAGCTGTCCTTCGTACCCCATGTCAACACTGTTGTTTCATCATCTTTTTACATACTGAGAATGATAAAACAACTCTTAACATTCCTCCCACACAGTTCTTACCATTCCTCCCACTCAGTGCTGGAAAGACCCTGGTCAGTACTTTAGTTATGTCAAAAATTGACTATTGTAACAGCCTCTTCATGAATGAAGAGTAAAATCCTCAATAAATTACTGCTGGTACAGAACTCAGTGGCCAGAATCCTATCAGGATCCCCTAAGTCCAAGTCGATCTCAAAAGTGCTGCGACAGTATCACTGGTTTCCAGTAAAAAGCCAAATCAAATTCAAGGCCCTCTGCATCGCTTATAAAGCCATGCGCAATAATGGACCTTTGTTCCTAAAGGAAGCTCTGGGTGCTTACACCCCTAACAGAATTCTACGGTCTTCCACAGCAAACTTGTTAAGGGTCCCCTCCACTAAGACAGCCTCATGGGGTGACAGACGGTTCGCCGTCGCCACTGCCAAACTGTGGAATTCTCTCCCCATCCACATCAAGTCCAGCCCGACCCTACTTGCCTTCAGGAAAAAGACACAAACATGGCTATTTAGCCAAGATTATCGTTCCTGCTCGCTGTCCATAGTGCAGAGACACTCACGGGTATTTGTGCGCTCTACAAATTGTATAAATAAATAAAAACAAATAGCTGCCCATGAAGACATAGCTTCTGCTCATGCAGGAATTTCAGCAACAGTGTCTCTCTTACAGCAGCGTTATTGGTGGTGTGGCTTATTTAGACAGACTCGTAATTATGTCCTTTCTTGGGACATTTGTCAACAGATTGAGCCGTCCACAGTTTCACGTCTACCACATACCCAACTTTACATTTCAAATCATCCATTTGGTTGTATTTACCTAGATCACAGCAGACCTTTGTCAGCAGACACTGCATATAAACATATTTTAGTTGCATTAGATTCCTGCACTAGTTTCCTTTGGGTTTGGCTGCAACGTAGTGCTGACGCTCAAAAAGTCATTAGAGATTTGCATGTCTTTGTAGGGACGTTTGCGTGTGGCACCTTCCACTCTGACCAAGGTCCGGTGTTTGCCTCTGAGGATTACAAGGACGTAATGAAGTCACTGCGGTGCTGGTGCATTTTTTGTCTCCATACCAGCCCAAGGGCAATTCCGTAGTGGAGCAAATGAACCATGACTTAAAGCAATCTTTGACAACTAGAGATTTAGGTATTGGCAGATATTGGCTTACTCATTTGCATGTAGTCCAATGTGCAGTAAATAATCTCCCAGGGAGATCTCTAGGTGGGGGGCCCCATACAAAATACTGTTTGGCATCAAAATGTTTGTGACAGACCTTGATGGTTAGACGTTGCGGGAGCTACTGCAACCTTTGAAGTAGATAGTCATTGTGCTATGTTACAGGATCTACAAAAGACTCGAGATGCCCTTGCAAACGATCATTTGTCCTTGTCCATGGATGCAGCAGTGCTGATTCCTATGACAGGCTGGCTTCCGAAAGTTTATGATCTGGTCCGAGAGAATTTGGAGAACAAAAAAGAATTTGGACCATCCTATCGTGCATCAGTCCCAGTTTTTGGATTGCAGGGTACCCATACTGTGATTTTACCACCACTGCCTGGTCGGTAAGAGAATCGGTTCATTTCCATTGAACATGTTGAGTTACACCATTTGGCCAACACTGTATAACATGCCTAGAAGCGTTCCTCGGCGGGATGTTTCTTTGCACCTGATGTCATCCACAAAAAGTCCTTTGCAAATGGAATGCGAAGTGGAACCCCCGTTGATCTGTTGCCTGTTTTATCATCAACTTTCAATGCTATGCATCATGACAATGCTTCTCCGCTGTTGGAACCTATGGTTGCCATTCCGGATACTAAGCTCCATTCAAAATTTATGCTGATCAGCCCCCATTGTTTCGCCTGGGTGCTAGTGGTTATTATTTGGACAGAAATAACTTCTCTTCTAATTCTTCGTCATCTTCATTGGCTACCACTGAGGCAAAGCCCCCAAGTCAATTTTCCATTTTCTTTTCCTGGTTTCAAAAAACGTATCAGATCCGCCATGAATGTACGTATGGATGGTACTTACGATGGTCTTCCTCTTTATGTGATTTGGGTTTGTGACAGTTTTTTCCTTTTAATCAATGGTGAATATTTACCTGAACGCTCTGGGGTCCATTCGGTTTATGGACCATTGGCCCCACATACTGCGCCTCACAAAATGAAAAGGGGTCAACACAACGTTAACATCTCAGCATTTCCAGTCATCGATGGCATCTTTTGGGATAAGGTTCCATATGAAATCTACGGCCCGAATGAGACCATTTGCATGCCATACGTCTTTCGTGTTTCCTTAGGTGATGTTATCACACCAGGAATGCATTCTGATGACTGGGATATTAATGCAGTGCATGCATTGTTTTCAGATTTAAGATATTACACTGCTTTTGAAACTGAGGATTTCTATTTATATTCTGTTTTCAACATTATGGTCATCATTTTTTACATAAATCTAATATAGGGAGAACTCAGATAAATCATACACAGGCGAACATTGTCCTAAAACATTTGAGGGTAGTTCACAAACACAGATGAAAAAATGTGTTTATTTTTCTGGATATAATCTCTCAAACCCAAAATCTTATTATTTTCGGTTGAATGCACCAACACACACCAAATTCATTTTTTTTTTTTTTTAAATATATTTTTATTGCAGGAATCAGTAAAACAATACAGTAGTGACCAGCATTGTATTATGAACAACATATACAAAATAAAGCCCACCGACCCCCTTCCATAACGTTTGTATACAGCCAATCAGCCCATATCCCTGGGGTTGGGCGGCAAATGCAGCTGGGGTCAGTAGGATGCTGGAGCTGGTCCGGATAACACACTGTCCGTCATCTGCTTTTCTAAACAAACCCAAAACCCCTAAAATAAACCCCCCCCTCGAAATTCCCAGTAACTGTGAAACCCCCCCTCCCCCCCCCCCCACCATCAGCGCCAGGGAGCTCATCAACATAGGATCCACTGCTTGACCCACGGGGAAGGTAATAGTGCTGTCAATGCTAATGTTTAACGGGACTCGGGGCGAGTTGCTTCTTCACTTTCGGAGTCGCTGGGGGTACAATAATCCCTGAGGGCCTGAACCAGAGTTTCCCACTCTAACGCGGCCTCCTGCGCCTTCTCATTACCCTGCCTCCAAGCCAGCTGATATCTTAGCGCGCTCTCACCCGCCGCCCATTTCAAAAGCTCATTGTGCCATCTGCTGCCTGTAGGACCAGCTCGTGCCTTCCAGTTCCTGGTCACCTCTCGTTTAGCAAGTAGGAGCCCCAGGTCGATAAATTTACTGGAGACTTTATTCCGGGGGGTATGGGGGAACCAGTGCAAGAGCCCTACCGCCACATCGAATGACAAGTGCCTCCCCGTCACCTCTTCCAAAGTCGTCGCCACCTCCTGCCAGTAGGACGTCAGTCCTGGACAGGCCCATAGCATGTGTAGGAGGTCCGCCTCCTGAGCCGGGCACCTAGGGCATTCCGCTGAAGCCGTGGCAAAATAACGCCTGATCTTTACCGGGGTCAGGTACGCTCTATGGAGAACATAATAGTGGACCAGTTGGAAACGGGCGCTACGTGTACCCTTCCAGGCACGCCTCACCAACTGGGACCAGGTCGTCTCCGGGATCTCCCTACCAATGTCCTCTTCCCAGCGGGACTTCAGTGTGGTGAGAGGAACCAACCCCTCGGTAATCAGCCTGCCGTAGAGGCAAGTGACCGCCTTCACCGTGCCCGCCGACATCATTACGTACTGGCACACCTGAGACAATTGAGGTTCCTCTAGCCCGTTCTGCCAGTGCGCCTGGATCGCTCGCACAATGGCCGAGTGCAGCAGAAAGTCGCCCCGGGGGATCCCAAAGCGGTCAATGAGATCCTGAAAGGACAGGAGCGCTCCGTCCTCGTACAGGTCCCCGACGAGCTGTAAACCGGAATCCTCCCAGTCCGCTAATCGTGACCAATCCCCTCCGTGGGGGAGGGCCGTCAGCATCCCCAACGGTATTTCAGGCGCATATGGCGTCCGTAGGTGGCCTCTGTTGTGAGCCCGATTCCAACAGAGTCGGATAGTCCGCTCCTCCATCGACAGGTCCCGTAGGACCAAGCGTTGTCGTAGCGCGATAAAGGAGAGGACGTGCCTGGCCATACCCATCCCTCTACCGTCTTCCGGGCCTCTGAATTCCCTGGCTATCTCCTGGGTGTAGGTCTGGAGCTGCGCCGCCAGATAGTACTTCTCGAAGTCCGGCACAGCGAGCCCCCCCTCGTCCTTCGGCCTCATCAGGGTATTGAGGGCCACCCGCCGCCGGCCCGTTCCCCAGAGGAACCCGACCACCATAGAACGCAGGCGACGGAACGTGGCCGGTGGGACCCAGATCGGCAAAGTCCGGAAGTAATACAATAGCCGGGGGAGCGCCACCATTTTGAGCAGGGCGATGCGTCCCGCCACTGAGAGCGGCAGCGTGGCCCAAAAGTCCATGCAACCTCGGAGTGCTCGTACGCAACGGGCAATGTTCCCATCCAGGAGGTCGGGTTGGTCGTGGTACACAAATACCCCAAGGTATTTAAAGCAGTCGGGCTCCCATCTGATCTCCTTACTTAGCTCAGGAGTGGGGGTACCCCTACGCATCGGGAAGAGGCAGGTCTTAGACCAATTCACTTGGAGGCCTGAGACCGCTCCGAACTCCGTTAGCGCTAATTCCGCTCCCCGCAAAGCGTCGACCGGATCCTCCAGGAAGAGCAACAGGTCGTCCGCATAGAGCGAGACATAATGCGGGCCCGCCGCCGTCCATAAGCCCGTATAGTGGGCTCCCGAGCGAAGATGCATCGTCAGTGGCTCCACCGCTAGTGCAAAAAGAAGCGGGGATAAGGAGCACCCCTGCCGCGTGCCACGCTCCACCGGATATCGCGATGAAATCAAAGGGCCCGATCTAACCCTGGCCGAAGCGGAAGCGTAGAGGACTGCAGTCCATTTGACAAATCCCTCCCCGAGGCCGAATTTCCGTAATACCGTGCATAGGTAGTCCCACTCTAGGCTATCAAAAGCCTTCTCCAGGTCCACCGACAAGACTACCGGGGACGGGGCATCCACGAATGGTTCCCCAAGCAAGCGGAACAACCTTCGGATGTTCATAGTCGTATTCCGCCGTGGGATGAAACCGGCTTGGTCCTCATGCACTAGGGAACTCATATGTCCCAGCAGCCTCGAGGCCAAGATGCTGCTCAATATTTTGTAGTCCACCGTCAACATTGAAAGGGGACGGTAGGACCCCGGGTCAGATGAGTCTCTGCCTGGTTTGAGGAGAGGAACCACCAACGCCTCACACATCGAGCCAGGGAGACGACCCAACCTCTTCGCCTCCCTGTAGACCACCAGTAATCGAGGGGCCAAGAGGTCAGCGTAAGCTGCATAGAACTCCACCGGAAGGCCATCTAGGCCCGGGGTCTTGTTCCTCGCCATCCGTTTGATGGCCCCGCGGATCTCCCCCAAGTCGATATCAGAACCCAGGGTTTCCGCCACTTCCTGTCCTACTGTGCGGAGTTCCAGTGGGCTAAGATAGTTATCAAGCCGGTCCGGGTCACGTGCGGAGCGACTGCGGTATAAACTTTCGTAGTAATGCCGGAAGCAACTAAGAATCTCCGGTTGGGTGCACACCTCGGTCCCATCTGCCCTACGCATATTTGTCGTCGTTTGGGACTGGCGCGTAGGGTTGGCCAACCACGCCAGCAACGCACTCGACCTGTCTCCCTCCGCAATAGACCGGACCGTATAGGCCTTATAATCGAAACAGCGGAGCCGTTCGACCTCCACCGCTACCTTCTCCCTCGCCTCTACCGTTTGTGTTTGCAATTCCGGGTGTCCGGGGCGGCTAACTTCGAGCTCGCGGAGTGCCCGGTCCGCTGTGTCTAAATCAGCCAGGATAACACGCCGCATGCCCACCTTCTTAGAGATACAGTAGCCCCTCACCACCACCTTAAAAGCGTCCCATTCGAACGCCCTAGTACTCGCGGAGCCACCGTTGGACGCAAAATAATCCGTGATTCTCTCCCCTAGGTCCGCCTTGAAGACACTGTCCTCGAGGATCTCGGGGCGCATTTTCCAGGTGGGTACTGCCGGCGTCCCGGGGAACCAGCGAATGTCCAGCAGGAGGGGGTTATGGTCCGAGATGGTCCGCGATAAGTACTCTGATCGGACCGCTGCCGAAACTAGTTCGGACGAACCAAGAAAGCCATCTAGCCTGACATGCAGCTCATGAAGGCTCGAGAAGTATGAATAATCTCTAGACGCGGGGTGATGCGCCCTCCAAATGTCCGTCAAACCCCAGCGGGTCTGCCAATCTTGACGACCCTTAGCCGTCCGCCGGACCGGGGAATCGGGGAGCGGGGGATGCGAGCGGTCTATGTCCACATCCACTACGGAGTTAAAGTCTCCCCCCAGCAGGAGGGGCCCGGCGAAAAAGTGGGCCAGCGAGCCCGATAACCTGGAAAGGAAGGCAGTCTGGTCCACATTAGGAGCATACACACAGCAAACGTTCAGGTCCCTCCCTCCTAGAGTGCCTGAGATGGCCACGAAACGCCCCTCTGGGTCCAACACTGTCCTCGTGACCTGGAAGGGGACTCCTGCCCTAATCCATATTAGCGCCCCCCTGGCATAAGCAGAGTACGCCGTGGAAAAGACCTGCCCTCGCCACCTACGCTGAAGCGCCGCCCCTTCCGCCTTGTTCAGATGCGTTTCCTGCAGCAGCGCCATTTGCACTCCCCTACGCACTAAATAAGCATGGACCTTGTGACGCCTGGACATAGTGTGAAGCCCCCTCACGTTCCAAGTAACACATTTCAAGTTAGCAACATCAGCCATTGTCCCAGAGTGTTCTTGCACAGTCTCCCCGTTCGGGTCCCCACAAAGAAAAAGCATCAATCCTCCCAGCGCTGATGGCGGCCATTTTCCCCAACCAGAACCAAACCCCCCAAAAACCAACAAGGCCCCCCCCCAACCACCCCAGAACAGGACCCAAACTGCACCATCTAGATCCCATCCAAACCTCGACGTAGATCAACCCCAAAACCCCCACTAGTCCTACGGTCGCCACCGTAGGAAGGCCTTATGGGCCAGGTGCGGGCTGGGCGGAGGCAGTGGGCCCTCGTCGCCCAGGCTACCAGGACTATAGCAAGCCCCCCCCCCGGTGTCAAAACCTTCCGGGGCAAGAGCAGAAGCCCCCCAACCCTCTCTCCTTCGTTGTCAGCAATAAAGAACGGCAACCGCCTCCCCCCTGCCGGGCCCCCACCCAAAACAAGGCAGCATACCCCGTTACCCTTGTCCGTCCAGAAGGTCCTCCACCGATTTCGGTGTGATCACCGGTGTATGGGTACTGTCTGCCACTGAATCCTCCGAGTCCGATGGTGCCCCCTGAGCACCCGGGTTTTCTTCCTCCTCCTCGATGACTTCGCCTCTTGCTCCCGACAGTTCCGACAGAACTTCCAACACTCCCCTCCGCTCCGATGATGTCTCCGCAGTCGAGGGCCCTCCCGTGCGGCCGCGGCGATTCCTGACCCTCTTGGATCGCCTCCTTTGTTCCGGCTCATCCGCCTGATGGGTCGAGGCGCCAAAACCATCTTTCCCTGTCCGATACAGTTCGAGCCAGTCACAGACCTCCTCCGGGGTGTCGAAGAACTGGGTTTTGTCGTCGACAATGACGCGGAGCCTTGCGGGAAATAGGAGTGAATATTGGATGCCCTCACTCCTGAGTTCACGCTTAACCGCCAGGAAGGAGAACCGCTTGCGCTGCGTCTCGTAGGTGTAGTCAGGGAAGATGTTCACCTGACTTTTCGCAACCTGGAACGGGCCATTGTGCCTGGCGGCATTTAGGATCAGGTCTCTGTCCCGAAAATGTAGCAACCGCGCCACCACCGGCCTTGGGGTACGTCCCTGCTGTGGGGGCCGTGCTGGGACTCTGTGGGCCCGTTCTAGAGTGTAAAAGGAGGACAGACCCTCCGGGACCACCGTGTCTCGGAGCCAGGTCTCCAAGTATCGCACCATATCGCCATCCTCAATTTTTTCCGGCAGGCCCACCACTCGAATGTTATTCCTCCTGTTGCGGCCTTCCGCATCCTCCGCCCTCCGTTCGAGGGTCTCAATTCGGGATAAGGCATCCTTTATCGTCGCAGCCAGGGTTCTCTGCGCCGGTTCTAAAGTTTTCACCGTGCCCTCCACCTCCTTGACCCGGTCTGAGAGTTTACCATGGTCTGCCCTAAGGAGGCCCAGGCCCGTCGCCACCTGAGCAATGTCCTGTTGGAGGGCCGACCGAGTTGCCTCTATCGCCTCCAGTACACGGTCGAATTGTTGCTGCAGTGGTGCGCCACCAGGTCTTTTTGGGTCTCCATGCTCCTCCTTGTCCTGGGCTTCAGAGTCCGAGGTGGTCTGGTTGGATCCCTTGGCTCCTTTAGGTTTCCCCATGCTGCCAGGGGCTCTCCGTGAGGGTCCCGGAGTAGGCGTCTCCGTGTACAGGTGTCTAGCACGACCTTCCCGGGAGTTCGTTCTCACGTCGGGTATGGGCGATCTCCTTCTCCAGAGCCTGTGGAGACTCCGCCGCTTCGGCTCACGCCACCGCCACGGCGTCCGAGGGCACCGATGAGGGGGCGGAGACAACCGTCGCCGGGTCGGGCAAGCCCGTTCACCCACTATAGCTCCGGGGTGAGGGCCACCAACTCCCTCGGTTGATCTGTGGCGCCAGAGTGTCGCGCCTCCCATGTATTTGGACTGGCCAGGAAATCGTAGCTAGTTGCGGAGTCGCGGTGCAGACCACCGCCTGGATCCGAGGGCACCCGCACCCGGTGCCCTCTAGTGCGTGGGCACCCGCCCGGTCGTCTAATCGAGTATGAACCCGTTGCAGAAGGTCCGAGCCTGCCAATGTCCAATGTCTAAAACAACCGAGGATGGTGAAGCCGGGTGCCAGTCGACACCCGCGAGACCTCTTCAACTCCGTAGTTTCGATCAAGGGGACAAAGGAGTCCGGGCGCCATGTTGGGTCGCACTCCGCAACTCCGCAAACTTCGGCGTTTCTTCGTAGCCACCCCCGTCCAAACTCTACCAAGGCCCCCGGCAGGGTGTCGTCGCCTCGCTCAACCGAATGCGGGGTCTGGGGCGCCCCTCAGCCTCCGATGTTCAGGATAATCTCGGGCTTAGTCCCGGAGCCGAGCTCTCAGGCGACCATCGCCATCGGCGCCCAAGCCACGCCCTCACACACACCAAATTCATGCTGAACCATTCTAAATTGGTATAGTCTTAAACTTTCATAACCGATTTGTCCTTAAAAGGTTATGATTATTGGAAGGACATGATTGATTTGAAATCAATATTGGGTACCAAAGATTGGCAAGTGCAGGGAACTGAATCATTACATTGTGCATGTTTGATACCATCACAGCTAATATTCCTAAATCAGACTGTACAACTGTGTGTTTTGGTTTAGCTACTGCAAAAATAAAATCCCCTTGTTTCCATCACTGGCAGCCTATGATACCTGCCAGCAATATTTGAATCATACTCTTTATGATTTGAATTATATGGTCCAAAACGGTACCCTTGACTCATCCACTATTAATTACTTGGGTTGGTTAATATGGTCTCTCAACGCTAATGCGTGCCAATTGGCCTTTTCAGGCACATCTAGTGGATTTACCCTCAGTAGAGCAGGCCCTTGTTACACACAATCACATTTGGTAACTACATATTCTGTGGGTAAATTGTGACTTTGACGTCTGTGAAACAACATCTCTTGCTTTTATCTGGTGACCTTGATTTGGCTGACTTCCTTTTAGGTCCAAAATCACCTTGCTATAAACTGTTTGCATATGCAGCATATAATGAATTTTGGAAACTGTCACAGATGGAAGCCGCATTCCGCATAAGAAGAATTGATCAAGGCAATTTGAGAAAAGTTTTAGATGTAGTCGGTAACAGTATTAATACTTTGTCTTCGCGTATTTACACATTGCATAATATTGTTTCATCTGTTATTGACATTGTACAGAATGATGTATCTATGTTGTATCATGGACAAAATCAATTGCGATATGTCATGCAATTTGGGTGGACTTTACAAACATTGAAAAATGGAAAAGTCCCATGGGATTATTTGAATGCTACTGCTCCGTTTTTACCTTTTAAACTGAAAGACAAGCAAAAGCTTAAGTCCATGAAATATTCCACATACATTGTGTTACATATTGAGAATCTAGACCAGTTGCCCTTCTCAATAGCTGAGACTGAGGCTTCAGTATGGTTAATATACAGGGTTATATCCTTGCCCATTTTATTCTTTCAGTTCACTGCATGCAAGAAACATTATCTAATTGGTAGATTTGAGGCCCTAGGTAGTACTTTCCTGCACAAATCGTGGTCCTTACCATTCACATTTCAATGTCAAAGTGATAAAAAGGGAGTTTTCCTAACAGGGGAGGACTGTGGTTCTACAATGGGAAATGCTTTAGTCTGCACACAAGTTAAGCTTCACTGCGCTTGCAACGTCACAGCCCATAATTTGGCTTGTTTTCTAAAAGGAACAAGAGTTCCATCCATTATTCTCATGCTAATTTTGCTTTCAAACGGTTGTTATCATATCCTGAATAACCACAACTGCTGCAGCTAACAAGCAGGCACTCCGTATATAGTGTTTCCGAATTAGTTACTTGTTGTAGCAATGTTCTCCTTCCGCCCCCACACTGGAGTGTTGATAGTTCGCCGTGGCCTTCCATTCCCACTTTTAAAACAGATTTCAATAAACTAAGCAGGCTCAACGCGCTAGTGTTTCAACAAGATGTCGCTCTCACTTCGGCCCGTGAGACCTTCGAATTGCAAGTGGCTAGAACATCGAGTGAGATTCAGTCACTGCTAAATACAAATCTTCCACCACATTTTGGGGAACTGATTCATCAAATATTTAAGGCGACTGATACTGAAGGCCTTGCTAATTTTTTTAAACTTGTGGACTCCAGCATTGTGTCCTCCTTTCAGACGATTTTTGGAGTAATACCAGCTTTTATTAATTCTATTTATTCCTGCGCCTTCGGAGGGTTTGCTCTGATCCTCTTGCTGGGATGCGGTATGCTTGTACACCTGCTCCTGTCATGCAATGGCTGCCCATCATGTGGTGCTACACAGATCCAGCTAATTGCAACTGCACCATGAACGACTGCAACAACTTTTTGGATGCTTTCCATTTGCAACGCTTAGTGAGAGTCATGGACTTACCTTTCGCTTTGCCTATTTCACTTGGGTGCAACTTTTATTCTATTGCCGAAGATGCCCTTTCTGTAGGGTCTTGGATGTCTGCCTCTTAAATACATCATGCGCTGACCTGGATTATGATCTGTTGGAGGGTCCATTTCTGGCCCTTGACCAGGCCTGTTCTGGGGACAACTGTTTGTTGCGTGCGGCTGGACTTGGAGCGTTGGCAGGCTGGCATAACTGTAAGGCTGCACATCGCCTCTTGCAACTGAGTTTCATTGAAAATCATGCAAGTTGCTCGGATATGCTCCTGGAGGCATTGGATTATGAGGAGCATGTATGTTCATTCGAACTGCTGAACTGGATGGCTTCCCACTTTGCTACAAACAACAGGGATGACCTTCTGGAACTGCTTTCATTCCATCGTGCATATTATCTGATGAACATTCCAGGCTCGCCTTAATATTTTTTCTATTTTTGATAATAATTTTGAACAAACAACAAAAACTAATACACAGAGTCAACAGTGTCCCTTTTGCATTATTATAAATGCAGCTTTTTTACAGGTGTTTTTTGCTCTGCTTACCAATGCACTTCAGTTTTCTCTGTATGCTACAACCTGGCCAAGGGGAGGGTGTCACATGGCCGATTGTTGACATTACTAACTTAGTATGAGCCCTGCAGTCATGATGCTGCTTTTGCGCACGGTACTACAAAGCTTTATTTTTGCAAGACTCTGTTTATGCCTTTCACATAAGAACTGTTTGTTGTGTTCATTCTCTGCTTGTTCCTGGAATTTAGTCTGAACATTGTGAGCATGGTCCACAAACAATGCCCCTTGTTATTCTGTTGTGGTCAGGCCCTAGCACCTAGACAAAACACACTCACGCAGCTGCTGCTGGAAGCTCGTACTTTGATACTACGGGGATACATGTTTAGGTGATACACACTTGGAGAGGGACCTTTCCAGGGAGAAGAGGACACGCACCTATGATGTAGAAATACCATCTATGGTCTAACGTATGGGGTCGGCTGACAAAGTCCAGAGATCTTCTAATATGTAATAATACTCCATCTAGCCAAGGGGAGGGAGGTTAGGCGCTATAATCCTATCTCCATAGTCTATATCAGATGACATCTCCCTTTATGATGTATGGCCTAGCTACAATGCTAACGATATTCGTTTTATGCATTTTTCTGCTTGTTGTTGCATATGTACTGCATGTAAGAGCACATTAGTTCAAATAAACATTATAAACTATAGTTGTGTCTCAGTCAGATCGTATTGTGGACAGGTACGAGAGTGTGAGCGAAAAGGTATGTCTTGTTACCGCAATTCCTGAGAGATACAGGAGTGTTGTCTTCTGGGGTGTCTAATCATGTGCTTCTCCCTGAGTGTGTATGAGGGTGAGTGAGACACTATAGCTAGTCGGTGCTGGGCTCATGGGTACTAAGGCAGTAGGAAGGCACAGTCCCTATACACTGAAGTCCCATAATCCTGAGCATAGTTCTGTTTATGTGCAGAATTCCTACAACACAACAACCAGCACCAACACAGGATGATCGCCAATGCACCAGGACCAGTACCCAATAACCAGAGAGGACCAAGGGCAGAGGGAGGCAAACCACTAAGGCCATGAGACCAGGGGAACTGAATGAATCAAATTTTAGAAGGCCGGACTATACTTACCAATAGCCCATATATAACATAAAGGAATAATAAGGCAGTCGGCAATGGAGAAGGTCGAATCGTTTATTCAATCAAATACATGCCCTGTCAGGGGAGCCTCGGTCTACACGACCCATGGAGGTGCGCAGAGGAGACTGACTAAATACACATTCAGGTTAACACCCTACAAGGAAAAATACAAGTTTTCAGTGAGCCAGTAGGAAAACCCTTATAAGGCACCATTGATTGCTAGTAGCTAAGCAGGAGCTATTCCGGGGGCAGGTCGGTGAAGCGCCCTCTTGTCTATCTAAAACCCGGGGAGTACAGGAACGGGCTCTGCTAGTATGCACGCATCCCACAAGAGGGGCAGGTGTGACCTTGGGTTTCCCTGAGCTACACACAAAAGATCAGAGAAGCAGACTGAGTGGCTCAGCACGGTTTCGTACCAGGAGCTAACCCATGTGACTTCAAGGAAACAGCACATGAACGAAGGGAAACAAAATACAGTGGCCCTAGCTATATCAATAGGCCTAAACGGGCCTACATGAATCTATCAATGAGCTAACATATATAGTATGATACTATGTGGTTATTCATACACATATATGGTTATATGGTACATAGTGGGCCAATCATATATATATAATTTTATATCCCAACAGACGGCCCTTTTGGCCTACTATGGCCAATATAACTACATCACTCTACAAACACCCCGTCATCGATCTGCATGAGGTCTGTTACCTCCTTCTGAATCATTTGTTTCTTTACTTTTTCTTGTCGAGAAAGGGTCAAAGCAGACGTTATCCTGGTTGCACAGAAAGTGCAACATGTTGGGCCACAGTGGAGACATAAACAGAAAGTAAAAATAACCCCAAAGGCTCCCACTAAAATCATGAATATCTTCCAACCCCAAGTAGCTAAGAGGCCCCGGAACCATCCACTGAGGGACAAAGTACCATTCTCTTCATGAAGCTCGCTAGCTAATCGATGCAATTTTTTAATGGCAAGATGTATAGTAGGGGCCAAATCGGGAATAAAAACACAACAAGAGCTGCCGATCACGCGGCAAGCTCCGCCCCTATCGGCCAGGATGACGCCTAACACCATCCGATTTTGAAGAGAAACAAGCCTCGTAGCCTGAAGCTCAACAGTGAGGTTGGTCAAAATCTCGGTCTTTGTTTGAACCACATTTTCCACAATTCTGGACAAGCGCCTTATATTGCGACTATTAAAAATCGGACCCCAGAATGGGACCAGGCCCTTTGAAATGTCTTTATTCTGCTGCAGCGAGGTATCTGTCTGATCAGTACTATCAGTATCATAGCTCCTAATAGTCCGATTAGATCCTATCTCTCTTTTCCTTAGCTGATGAGTCCTATGGTAATCGGAAGGGGCAATATAGACAGGGGGATAAAGAAAGGACAGGTAACACCGTCCTGCCCATCCTCGTGGAAGCCAAGTATAAGCATTTTCCCCACACACAAAATATACATTGGGGGAGTGATCATCGGGGGAGTACTGTCGGTCTGCAATGTATAGGTGTAATTACAAGTACTACTTCCTACCTTAATGTGACCTCGCCCCCTAATACAAAACAGAGAGGTGGAATTAATTATGGGGATTGGCAGGGCTCTATCATTTGTAACATTGCGTTCCTTGAAATGCTGAAAATACAAAGTAGAATTAAAAAGTTCAAAATCCTGCATTTCTTCCTGCAACCAGGTATCATTTTTGTAATCAGTATATACATTCATACAGGCGTTTGGATCTAAGGAACCCTGACCCTCATCCCCTTCAGCATCAAATCCTTGGTGTCGCTCTATATACTTTAAAATGGCTTCATAATCTCTTTCAGAATATATTTTGGGATTTGCGACATAGTGTGAATACATCAACGATAACAATTGCCACCAAGCTTCACAACTGGCTAAATATGACAAAGGGAGAGAGATGAATAACTCATGTTGATGCATGACTGACGGTAACAAGCCACAAACCCAGCAGTTCGTTTTGTTTGTGGTACTGTCGGTCTGATGCAACATTTCAATAAAAACATTCTTTGAATAAGTTTCCCTATGCCTAGCCTTATGCGGAGGCAGAGAATAAAAGAAGT